>NC_139025.1:83991730-84591730 GCF_964662115.1 Mustela nivalis
ACAAGAAGAATAACAGTTAATTCACTATTGAAATGTACCAGGAAGTTTTGAAGTATTTTACATGCATTAGTAATTTACTCCTCACAATAACCCATGAAATAGATACTATTATCATCTTCATTTTATAGATGAGGCAGCTGAAGGTCAAGAAAGTTGCCCAAAATCACACAGCTAGTAAATGTAAGAGATGAAAATCAAACCGGGCAGTTTGGATCTAGCGTCCACAGTCTTAACTATAAACAATATTGCATGATGGATGGTCTTTTAAAAGTCTGCCCTGTTTACAGACTTCTAACTCTATGATATTTCTTCTTACTGGCTCCCCTTCATATATATATATATATATACCTTCCATCGCTATGTGGCCATTTGACAAAGCAAGGAGCTACCTCAAAGCATGGGCCTGGTTCCCATGAAGCTTGCCAGTTGCACTGCCAGCATGTACATGATAACTCACAATGCTGGGCTATAATGCAGCTACTAAATAGGACATGTACTCATCTCGACCAGTACCAAAATGAGGAGGGATGATGAACACCAAATATGCTAAAACCTCACTGATCTACTCAATTTTATTTTATTTTTTAAAGTAGGCTCCAGCCCCAGCAGGGAGCCAAATGAAGGGCTTGAATTCATGACCCTAAGATCAAAATCTGAGCCAAGATAGAGAGTCAGAAACTTAACTGACTGACTCCCTCAGGCACCCTGGATCTACTCTATTTAAAGACATGCTACATGACATACATATTTGGTAAAGAAATGCACTTTATGGTTTTCAGTATATTTTATAAACATAACACAAAATAAGGACAAAGTAAAATCCATCTCTATAGCTAGAAACCAGCCCCAGTTAAATGTAAGGAGGTTGGTAGGATACTGACAGCTCTCAGACTAATTCCATAAAAACCCCACATAAAGAAAGCACAATATAAAGAGAAATAGAACAGAAAGGTTGGGGGAAAGCATATTGTCTTGGACCTTAGGTCTCAACAGAAGTTTGTTCAAGGAGCCCACATACAGTCCTGAAAGTCAGAGAAAGAAGGGAAGGCTGAGAAGGCGGCAGGGCTGTGTTTGGACTGCCATCTTTTAGATTCACAGATTAGCAGGTAAGGTAGTGATTTTACTGATACACAGAGAGAAGTAATTTTTGGCTCAGGGTCATGAAGCACGCTGATGGTAGAAGGAGGGCTTACACCTATGTCCAAACTCTCTATCCACTTGTATTCCTAGGCACCTTTATGAGTCCATCCTGATTTCTCCTAGGTCTGTTTTGCACAGGGTCTCACTTGCTGGTATTTCATCCTCTTTTTGCCAGGCAAATTCTAAGACTATGTAAGAGTAACCCCTGCAACCAAACTCTATCATTGTGACACTGGAGTATTTATAGGGACTGAAAAAAGGCAGCGACTGTTCTAATATTTATAAGACCCTCTGCCAAGTCTACTAGGAAGCAGCATGATGAATGTCATACTTGAACCAAGATGAAAGACCTCTCCTCAAACAGCTCACCTCTCAACATTTCAGAGCATTTATTGGAAAAGGCCCCAGGAAAGAGCTTTAAAATGTATTTTTTTTTAAAATTTTATTTATTTATTTGAAAGACGGAGATCACAAGTAGGCAGAGAGGCAGGCAGAGAGAGAGAGAGAGGGAAGCAGGCTTCCTGCGGAGCAGGGAGCCCGATGCGGGGCTCGATCCCAGGACCCTGAGATCATGACCCGAGCCAAAGGCAGCAGCCCAAACCACTGAGCCACCCAGGCGCCCCTTTAAAATGTATTTAAACAGAGCACAAGTAGGACTTCTAAGGGGCTAGTTAGATTCTATTTCTTAATCTGGATGCTGGTTATACAGATATGTTCAGCTTGTGAAAATTCAAGTGGATAGAAAATTTGAGCTGTACACTTACAATACATGCATCCTTCTCTATGTATATTTCAATTAAAAGTTTAAAAAAGAGTAATTCTGTTTTCTCACCAACAGAAAGTGATGACATACATGTGCTAAGGAATCTTTTGACTACATAATCTCTTCTACTGAAGAAGCTTGTTCACAACACATCTACTGAGCCAGAGTAAGGACTGCAAACAGAGGCTGGAGTGACAGAATGAGCTCAGGTTGTGTTCACAGAGGGCTTCAGAAGCCTTCCTCAACACTGGATTATTTAGGAAGAATGGCATCACAGCAGGGGAGGAAGAAAAGAGCACTTCCTCCCTAGCTTTTAGCTTCCTCTTTGTCTCCACTCTCTCTTTTTTTTTTTTTTTTTTAAGATTTTATTTATTTGACAGAGAGAGATCACAAGCAGGCAGAGAGGCAGGCAGAGAGAGAGGAGGAAGCAGGCTTCCCACTGAGCAGAGACCCCGATGCGGGCCTCGATCCAAGGACCCTGAGATCATGACCTGAGCCGAAGGCAGCGGCTTAACCCACTGAGCCACCCAGGCGCCCTCCACTCTCTTCTTAAATGTCCCTTGTCCACCCCCACTAACCCCAACAGAAAATTATGCAAAAGAGAAGCAGTCACAGAAGTTGAATCCCTAGATCTAGGGATGCCCTGAGCTGACTGTGACAAAGAGACCTGAGTGGGCCCTATGGTCCTAAAGAGGGAAGAGAACATCACACTTCTTAAGGCTGCAGCTGGGACATGGCACCCATGCACAACACACAGTATACATTCAGTTAACACTGGCTGAATAAATGAATACATTATCTATGGACTGAATCCAAAATGTGCGCAAAAAAATGTGTGCTGAATAAAATTAAATGATGGCCGTTCTCTGGGTCTCCTCTAAATCTTGCCTGATTAATTCTGCATATTTGATCTTTAATCAAGATGAACATCACCAGGTTATTATCTTCCACACAGCACTGTTTTCATATTTTTTTTAAAAGATTTTATTTATTTGACAGATTGAGAGGGAGAGATCACAAGTAGGCAGAGAGGCGGGGCAGGGGGAGGGTGGGTAGGCTCCCCACTGAGTAAAGAGCCCAGTGTGGGTCTCAATCCCAGGACCCTGGGATCATAACCCAAGCCAAAGGAAGAGGCTTTAAACACTGAGCCACCCAGGCGCCTGGTTTTCATATTTTTTAAAAAGATTTTATTTATTTATTTGAAGGGATCACAAGTAGGCAGAGAGGCCAGTAGAGAGAGGGGGATGCAGGCTCCTTGCTGAGCAGAGAGCCTAATGTAGGGCTCTATCCCAGGACCCTGAGATCATTACCTGAGCCAAAGGCAGAGGCTTTAACACTAAGCCACCCAGGTGCCCCTGTTTTCATACTTTTTAATGTGTTCACAAGGCTCTTCACCACCTTTCATAACAGGTCCCATCAGCCAGCACACTGAAGGCAGTCAAGTAGGATGAAGCTGTTTCAAACAGCTTGTTTGAGTTGTTAGTACTGAGAAGTAAGTAAGCCTGGAGGATGGAGTTTCTGTTTTTAACTCTCATTCCTGCCTAAGTGGAAAAAGTTTTCCTGCAACCATGCTGCTAGGAACAAATTTCCTGTTTTTAGTATTGTTTAGTCTGAATAGGTCTCTAGAGACCAATCTTAATGCTGAGGAAGCAAATGAACTGGGCCCCTAAGACAGTTCCAGTTTCATAGTCGGGTGCAGCCAGCCCTGCTGAAGCCCATTTCATTCCCAGGAATCCAAGGCCTAGTTAAAGAGATTAGATTTGTGTTGATCTGCACAGCATCTGTCTCATGCATCCCACTGACACGGGCCATTCTCTCTGGAGCCACACTTCCCTCCTGCAACACCAGTTTGCAAAGAGAAGAACTGCATGTTAGAATCACAATATCTCAGGGGCACCTGGGTGGCTCAGTTGGTTAAGCATCAGCTTTGGGCTCAGGTCATGATATCAGGGTGCTAGAATTGAGTCCCACATCTGGATCCCTGCTCAGTGGGAAGCCTGCTTCTAACTCTGCCTGTCTCTCCCCCTGTTTGTGTCTCTCTGTCAAATGAATAAATAAAATCTTAAAAGCAAAACAAAAAAAAAAAAAATCAAAAGATCTCCATCTCCAACCATTGGTATGGGACATTTGCTGTCCCTCAATAATAAACAAAGCAGGACTCCAACCTCAGCCAACAGCCTGGGACTGTCTCAGGGTTATCACTGCCACTTATAAAAGCAAAAGACAAAAAAGATGATGGAAGACAACTTGAGTGCTCAGGCAACAATTACCTGCTGGTAACAACAAAGAGAAGAACTGACATAAACCTGGCCAATCAGGAACTTGGGACTGATTTTCAATGAACCATGGTTAATAAGATGTTAAAAATCCTAACAGAGCTGAAAAATGTCTAAGAGATTCATTTTCTCTGTTGCATAGATGTTTCTATATGAAAAATACTGAGGTGAGATTCATCTCTGCTAAAAAATAAATACTTGGAAATTAAAGCTGGTGGAATTTAGGATAAATTTAGACAACAATGTAGGATTTCATTTAATTCAAATATATATATACATATTAAGATTTTTTTTCTTCTGGATTCAATCTGGAGGTCCTGCATTCATTCTTTCCCTCCCTCCCGAATATGAAAGTAGATGCCATAGGGTATCTTCACAAATAAGAAACCTACTTAAAATGGGGCGCCTGGGTGGCTCAGTGGGTTAAGCCGCTGCCTTCGGCTCAGGTTATGATCTCAGGGTCCTGGGATCGAGTCCCACATCGAGCTCTCTGCTCAGCAGGGAGCCTGCTTCCCTCTCTCTCTCTCTGCCTGCCTCTCTGCCTACTTGTGATCTCTGTCTGTCAAATAAATAAATAAAATCTTAAAAAAAAAAAAAAAAGAAAAGAAAAGAAACCTACTTATAAAAAAAAAAAAGCAAGTACCAGGAAACGCTGAGTTGTACCAGGAAGGAAAAGGAGCACAATGGCTGAAAGGGTTAGTGCACAGATTCCAGTCCCCTTCATGGGCACTTCCAGTTACACTTCACCATTTTAAAATCCACTTAAAAAACTGGCCCCTGGTTAGAAGAGGTGAACTGAAGCTTCTCTTTGTTATGAAGTGTGAACTATTTCTTTTGTCTCATGGTTGGGTCATTTATGGCTACTCAGAGGATTTAGAATACAACAGCCTGACTGCACCTATAGGCAAGCACTTGCTTCAGAAACAAAATTAAAAATAGGTGGGGTTCTCCGTATCTGAGAGAGAGGCACCATTAGGAAGACTTGACGACACAAGTTCGTTATTCATAACTTTGGGGTCTTTTCCTACAATAAATGCAAAGGTTAACAGCCCAAATTTTTCTACTTGTCAGCTAATTCGTAGTGTATTTCAAATAGGAGAGGCAGGCACACAGGAGGAGCTATCTCACATAGTGGGCAGCTGGATGGAGTGGAAAGAACAAGGGATTTGGAGTGATCTGGGTTTCAATCTGAGCTCCACCTCTTAGTAGTGTGGCCACGGTCAAGTGACCTCATGTCTCTGCCGCAGAGATATTAACAACCCACTTTATAGGGGTTTTGCAAATAGTAAATGAGAAAATAAGTCAGGCAACTCAGTTCAGTACCTAGAACAGAATAGGTTCTCAAGAAATGTTTATATTCTTGGGGCACCTGGGTGACTCAGTCTGTTAAAAGTCTGCCTTTGGCTCAGGTCATGATCCTGGGTTCCTGGGATCAAGCCCCACGTCAGGCTCCCCACTCAGTGGGGAGTCTATTTCTCCTCTGCCTCTGCCCCTACCCCCACTCATGTTCACACTCTGGATCTCTGTCTTTAATAAATAAATAAAATCTTTTAAAAAAAGAAATGGGGAGTGCCTGGGTGGCTCAGTGGGTTAAGCCTCTGCCTTCAGCTCAGGTCATGATCTCAGGGTCCTGGGATTGAGCCCCACATCGGGCTCTCTGCTTGGTAGGGAGCCTGCTTCCTCCTCTCACTGCCTGCCTCTCTGCCTACTTGTGATCTCTGTCAAATAAATAAATAAAATCTTTAAAAAAATAAAAAATAAATAAAAAGTCTAAAAAAATTAAAAAATTAAAAAAAAAGAAATGGTATTTTCTTTTCTCACTTCCCACTTAAGCAAGTTGGTCATGAGAACGTTTTCCAAAATTAAATGCAACTTTTCCAAACCCTGAAATCAAATCTCTAAACTAACTAAGAATATTTCCAGATGCTTATTGAAGGAGGAAGTTGCTTCTATTTTCTTAAAATCTCTGATGTGGGAGAAAAGGAAAAGCAATACCAACCAGAAATGACATGTTTGTGCTTTAAACCATACCACCACCACAAACAAGATAGGATTAGTTTAATAGGGGAGGAATAGTAAAGGGGGGAAAAAAGTAATTAGGGGTTCCCATTCCTGTCAGATCTCTTCTCACCTGAGTAGAACCACTATCTCTGCCAGCTGTATGGAAGCTGTGATAATTCTTCCTCCTACATCAATTCAGCACATATCCCCATAAAACATTTGTACTTTACCTAACTGTGTAACTACTGAGATAGCAGTCAAGCAATGAAATGACTGACAAAGAACTATCCCCCATTTCTAGGAAGAAAAGCAAGAAAAAAAGAGTTTAACACACTCTTTTGTTTACCTCTTTCACTCCTGGGGACCAGATGTAAGGGGCTTTTGTATATAGAAAATGATCTTATGAGTGAGTCCATCTGCTTCTGCCCAGAGACCAACTCCCCAAGGGCTCTGCCTTTTCCAACTTCTAAATTCAAACTGAGGGATGCCTGGACACATCTGGTCATCATTTGATTTCAAGCTTCTATTGTGTTCAGTCTGTGGGGGGAAGTAAGTCTATATAAATAGCTCATGCTGCTATGCCTTACACTTGAAAAATGAGAAACCATCAACTGCCTTTCCTACAGAGAAGGAATCCAGTTCCTGAATCCAGTTCCCTCCATAATGATCATACATAATGTTAGTATATTAAGTAGCCAGCTTCAATCAACTAATTCATACACTTATTTTATTATAAGAGTAAATGGTATCTAGAAAGAAACCCAGGAGGGAGCTCCAGTAAAATTAACTAATGATTTTTTTTAGAGAGGAAGAGGGTCAGAGGAAAAAGAGAGAGAATCTTAAACAGGTTCCATACCCAGTGCAGAGACCAGCAAGGGGCTTCATCTCACAACCCTGAAACATGACCCAAACTGAAATCAAGAATCTGACACTCAGCTGACTGAGCCACCCAAGTGTCCCTTCAGTGTCCAATTCTTTTTGGTTATTTCCAGTGCTTTGCACAATTCTTGGAATATTTTTTAGTAGATACACATTGAATAAATCATGGAACAAGTTAAAATAATTGCATATTATATGACCTTAATGAGCTTTCACAAATAAAAGAAACATCAAATTGAATGTTGGTTTAAGGGACAGGTAACAGAAAAGGCGGACAACCAAGTAGAAATGATAGAACAAAAATAAAAACAGATTGTTCCCTCTTTATCCTCACACCAGCTCAGAACTCCAAAAAGGCCATTTTTACCGGAAGCTGAGTTTATGTAAATTTATGTAAATAACAGATTAGAGCCAGTATATTGTAGTGATCACCCCTAACTTTGGATCCTGAAAAAGAAATATGAGGCCAACTACTATCCCAAAAAATGCAGTTCAGAAAGAAAATCAAGTAGCAACAAGGATATTGGGCAGCCAAGATCTACAACTGGAAATGCTCCAAAATGTTACAGAGAAAATTATCAAATGTCCATGCTCTAGAAGCCACAGCATAGTTATCACTGTGCCTGACAAAGGCTCTGGCTGCCTTTGATTTAGGAGACAAATGCTAAGTTAAAATGTGCTCTACTATAGTCCATACAGCAAATCACGAACCAATGTGGATCATGTGCTGACACCAGTCATAATGCTATTTAGTTTTGGGGATATAAATCAAACACAGTCTCCATCTTTGCAGTATCCAAAATATGATAGCTGAAATAAAGCTGAAGAATATACTAAGAGACAAAAGGAAAATGACACCAGATGGAAATATGGATCTAAAAAAGAAAAGAAGAGTACCTGAACTAGTAACTACACAGGTAAATATATACGATTTTTTATATTTATATCTAAAGATTTTAAATGCTTTAAAAGATAATTTACTGTCTAAGCAAAAATATTAATTTATAATAGAGTTAATAACACATGTAGACATAAAGTATATGACTTGATAGGATAAAGCCTGAGAGAGGAGAAACAGAAGTATTCTAAGGGGGGGGGAGTAGTATCTTATCATTTGAAGGTAGACTATATTAAGTTAGAAATGTATACTATAAACCTTAAAGCAAGCATTAACCTTAAAGCAAACAAAGAGTTATAGCTAAAAAACCAACTAGGATAAAATGGAATCATAAAAAATATACAATCCAGGGGTACCTCGGTGGCTCAGTGGTTTAAAGCCTCTACCTTCGGCTCAGGTCATGACCCCAGGGTCCTGGGATCAAGCCCCGTATCAGGCTCTCTGCTTAGCAGGAAGCCTGTTTCTTCCTCTCTCTCTCTCTCTCTGCCTGCTTGTGATCTCTGTCTGTCAAATAAATAAATAAATAATCTTTTAAAAAAAATTTTTCGAAAATATACCATACAAAAAAGGTTAAAAAATACAAAACAAAAAACAACAGATGTGACAAATAGGAAACAAATAAGCAAAATGATTGTCATGACTGTACTGGTAATTATACTAAATGTAAATGGCTGAAATAGCCCCAAATAGAATGCAGAGATGATCTGATTAGGAAAACATATATAAGAAATTCACTGTAAATATAAAGACCTAAATAGTTTTAAAAAAAAAGTTCATAGTAACAAATACATTATGGTTAACCCACACAGAAGGTTACTATGGGGCCATCAAAAAAAATTGAAGTAATGATATAAATGGATATGAAAATGTCTCCAAGATCTGTTACTGAACAGGCAAGACACAGAATATGTGTGCTCCAATTTTTAAAGAGAAGAAATATACAGTTATGTTCTTATATTTGCATAGAATTCTCTGAGAATATATATATATATGAGAAATTGCTAACAATGGTTGCCTCAGCATAGTGGAAGGAGGTGGCTGGAGATAAAAAAGACACTTAATTTTCACTATATATCCTGTTGTACCTTTTTTTTTTTTGCCATATGCACATATTACCTATTTAAAAAATTAAGACAGTATTTTTAGAAGAAAAATATTTTTATTAAAGAACTAAAACGGGGGCACCTGGTTGGCTCAGTGGGTTAAGCCTCTGCCTTCGGCTCAGGTCATGATCTCAGTGTGCTGGGATCGAGCCCCACATCAGGATCCCTGCTCAGCAGGGAGCCTGCTTCTCCCTCTCTCTCTGCCTGCCTCTCTGCCTACTTTGTGATCTCTGTCTGTCAAATAAATAAATAAAATCTTAAAAAAAAAAAGAATTAAAAGCAGAACATACTTGCATTGGCAACATTCAGAACTCAGCAAAGAGATTATCTTGTTTGGTACAGAAACAACAGAGAATAAAATGCAGAGAGTAATACTAACAAGTGCCACTTAGGGGTGTCTGGGTGGCTAGTCAGCTAAGCATGGACTCTTGATTTTGGTTCAAGTCATGATCTTAGGGTCATGCTCTACACTCAGCAGAGAGTTTGCTAGAGATTCTCTCATTCCCTCTGCCCTTTCCCCTGCCTATGCTCTCTTTCTCTAAAATAATGAATAAACAAATCTTTAAAAAAAGAAAGCAAGTGATATTTACTTAATGTTTCTACTCTTTTCCAAAGTCATCTCAAGCCTAATACTTCCTTTATTGTAACAATATTCTTACAATGTTGGTAGGTGGAGAATCATCACTGCCTCTTAAAAGTTAAAAAAAAAAAATGAGGGTATTTAAATTGCATAATATAAAACTTGTTCCAGTAGACCAAAAGCCATTAAGGTTTGCCTGAAACGTCAGTTATGTAAGTGGATATGCGAAAGCCTAACACAGCTTCTTTCTTGAATCAACCAGATAGACTTGTAAGAGAAATTTTGATGAGAAAATAATCCACACTGGGATCCCCAGGTGGCTTTGTTGGTTAAGCATCTAACTCTTAATTTTGGTTCAGGTCATGATTTCATGATTTCTCACAACCTGTTGTGAGATCCAGCCCAGAGTAGGGCTCACAGTCAGCGGGGAGTCTGAGATTCTCTCTCTCCATAGCCCTCTGCCCCTTCCCCCAGTCACGTGTGTGTTCTCTTATAAATAAATAAATCTGGGGTGCCTGGGTGGCTCAGAGGGTTAAAGCCTCTGCCTTCAGCTCAGTTCATGATCTCAGAGTCCTGGGATCGAGCCCTACATCAGGCTCTCTGCTCAGGAGGGAGCCTGCTTCCCTCCTCTCTCTGCCTGCCTCTCTGCCTACTTGTGATCTCTGTCAAATAAATTAATAAATAAAATCTTTAAAAATAAAATAAAAATAATCCACATTTTGGGGCACCTGGGTGGCCCAGTGGGTTAAAAATAATCCACATTTTGTAGCCGAAAAAAAAAAAAAAGAGTCATCAATTCATATTTGTAGAAATTGCAGTGGAATGCATCACATACTCTACACTCTTGTTACTCAAAGTGTAGTCCTCAGGCGCGCAGCATCTTAACTCCACCTCAGACCTCTTGGCTCCAAATCTGTTTCTCTAACTTGAATTACTTTCAGGTGCGTATGTATCACCTGGTGATCTCTAAAATGCAGATTTTTTTAAATATTTTATTTATTTATTTGACAGACAGAGACCACAAGTAGGCAGAGAGGCAGACAGAGAGAGAGGAAGAAGCAGGCTCCCCGCTGAGCAGAGAGCCCGATGTGGGGCTCGATCCCAGGACCCTGGGATCATGACCTGAGCTGAAGGCAGAGGCTTTAACCCACTGAGCCACCCAGGTGCCCCTAAAATGCAGATTTTAATTCAGTACCCTTGGGTTGGGTCTGAAAATACCTATTTTTTTCTTTTTTCTTCTTTCTTTCTTTCTTTCTTTTTTTTTTTGTTAAGATTTATCCATTGGGATGCCTGGGTGGCTCAGTCCGGTCATGATCCCAGGGTCCTGGGATTAAGTCCCGCATTGCACTCCGTACTCAGCAGGGAGCCTGCTTCTCCCTCTGCCTGCTGCTCCCCCTCCTTGTGCTTTCTGACAAATAAATAAATAAAGTCTTTAATAAATAAAAATATACTTGAGAGAGAGAGTGTGTGTGCACTCAAGTGGGGGGTGGGTAGGGAGAGGGATAGAAAGAATCTCCAGCAGATTCCCCACTGAACAAGGAGCCTGATGTGGAGCTCAATCTCACCACCCTGAGATCACGACCTGGGCTGAAACCAAGAGTTGGAATGCTCAACTAACCGAGCCACCCAGGCACCCCAAAAATATAAATTTCTGATAGGCTCTAGGCAATACCAAGGTCCATACTTTGAGTAGCAAGAATAATCACAGGCTCTCTACATCTGTGTTCCCAGGGTAGGAAACAAGTTTTCTTCCTCCCATGGCAAGGAGGTATCTGGATATGCATGGTCTTCAGTAAAGCTTAATAAGCTTATCCAGAAGGAAAAACCAGCAATGTGTTCCTGGGAGGCTATTTTTCTACAAGAAAGTAGCTTAAATTAAAATCTGAACACTTCTACTGTTTTAGAACAAGAACAGATCTGTATGATGCCCCATGGGCAGGCTGCTGAAAAATCAGTAGAAATGGAGCTATGATGGCTCCAAGCTCAGGATCTGGGAAAAAAAAGGAAGTGATTCCCAAGTAACAGTGGGGTGGACAGAAAGATGATACAGGAACTATAGCCTATTAGAACTCTGGAAAAGCAGCTTTGAATGAGATGTTAGATTTGCACAAAATCTAATCTAGAGAAAAGGAGCGGTATCAAAGCAAGGTAAAATAAACAAATAAATAAAAATTAAAAATTAAAAAGAATAAAAACAAGAACAACAACAACAACAACAACAAAAACTGAGCAAAACTCTGTCTTAAATACACACACTCACAATTTGATTACCCAGCACCTAGTATATGCCTGACATAGAGTAGATAAACGTTTGTTGAGTGAGCAAATGCTGTTTCTGCCATCCTGGAACCTAGGATAGTTGGCCTCCTTCCCTCAGGTTGAAAATCTTCATGGTGCCCAAATTATCTGAAGTGGAAGTACCTATCCTCCCCTTTTTTGCTTCTGTAATGGGAATGATGACATGGCCTGTATCTGCTGGACTCAGCTGAGTAGCCAGGACATCCTTGAGGCCACTTTGCCACTATACCAAAGAAAATGTAATTAGCCTCCATATCCCTTGGAATCTGGAGTAGCTAAAGAGGTGGAATATGGGAGTCTGGCCTCCCAGAACACTTGGAAAGATGGGCACTCTGAGATCCTCTTAGCTTCACCCTGGACTGCTACCACGTAATCCACTCAAACACATCTTATATATTCTTATTCTTGCCTTATAATCTTTGCCTTTCCCTCTAACTGAAATGACCTCCCTTGAACTTACTCAGAGCAATCTATTATTATTGCTATTCCTCTGGATTCCTGAAGTAGTTATCATTAAGTACCATCCATTTAACACTTGAAAGCTCAGTATTGTTGGTTATTTTTTATATATTTAAAGCCTGGTATTCCCAATAGGACTGTAAACTTTCTGAGGGCAGGGATCACATATAAGTCCATATTCCATATTCTGCATAGCACTCAACCCCATTATGCTACAAATGGTAGTTGCTTCCTAAATGCTCACTGAATGAATGAAAGAAATGTCAGTGTGCTAGGGAATGTAAGGTATTAAAATATGGAAGAGGCCCTGTCTGCCTTCAAAGACCATAGTCTATTAAAATATGTAAGTCATTTCCCTCTCTCTCTCTCTCTGCCTGCCTCTCTGCCTGCTTCTGATTGCTCTCTCTCTCTCTCTCTATCAAATAAATAAATAAAATCTTAAAAAAATAAAATATGTAAGTCATCTACCCAAAGAACATTAACTGTAATACACAGGAAGTGTCAGAAAAGAGTAACAAATACTATGAGAACTAAGCAATGCAACTTCAAGGACTGAGTACCATTTTAACCAAGTCTTGAAAAACAAGCAACATTTTGAATGGCAGGAACTGGAGAGGTGAGATATTTTAATATATTCTAGAAAGAAGAGCCAACACGAGCAAAAGCAAGAAAATACATGGCATTTTGGGGAAGAGCAATAACCAAAATAACCAGGATAGTCTGAGAAGGAAAGGGGAAAGGACTAGCCCTGTCCAATATTTAAAAAATAGTGAGCGAGGGACGCCTGGGTGGCTCAGTTGGTTAAGCAGCTGCCTTCGGCTCAGGTCGTGATCCCAGCGTCCTGGGATCGAGTCCCACATCGGGCTCCTTGCTCCGCAGGGAGCCTGCTTCTCCCTCTGCCTCTGCCTGCCATTCTGTCTGCCTGTGCTTGCTCTCTCCCACTCTCTCTCTGATAAATAAATAAAATCTTAAAAAAAAAAAAAAATAGTGAGCGGAAGCTGGTAGAGCACAAGACTCTTGAGCTCAGGGTTGTGAGTTCAGCCCCACATTGGGTGTAGATTACTTAAAAACAAGTAAAGTCCTAGAGTGACTAGGTGGCTCAATGAGTTAAACCTCTGCCTTTGGCTCAGGTCATGGTCTCAGGGTCCTGGGATCGAGCCCTGCATCAGGCTTTCTGCTCGGCAGGAAGCCCGCTTCCCCCCACCCCGCCTGCTTCTCTGCCTACTTGTGATCTCTGTCATATAAATAAATAAAATCTTTAAAAAAAAGAAAAGAGTAAAATCTTTAAAAAAGAAAAGGTAGTGAAAAACTGTGGTGTATATTTTATATATATCTGAAATTTCTCAAACAATATGATTCTATCACAAAAATATGAATAGATCAATTAAACAAAATAGTTTTAAAAGAGACCCAAGTACAGACAAGAATTTAGTAAATGATGAAAGTGAAGAAAGGCTGGGTGTTCAATAAATGATAATGGGACAGATGGCTAAGCTGAGGGGAAAAAATAAAGTTGAAGCTCTACCTCATTTCTTACACTAAAAAATTTCAAATGATAGAATATTAAATATTGAAAAGATAAATCTATTAGTATACCATGAAAAAAATGATGATTTTTAGAGGTGGGTAAGAGCAGAGGGAGAGAGAGAATCTTAAATAGACTCCACACCCACTACAGAGGCCAACTTGGAGATTGATTTCACAACACTGAGATCATGACCTGAGCCAAAATCAAGAATCAGACGCTCGGGGCGCAGGGAACCTGCTTCCTCCTCTCTCTCTGCCTGTCTCTCTGCCTGCTTGTCATCTCTCTCTGTCAAATAAATAAATAAAATCTTTAAAAAAAAAAAAAAAAGAATCAGATGCTCAACTGACTGAGCCACCCAGGCACCCCAAATTTGCCTATATTTAAAGATATACTCACACAGAGAAAAAAAAATTACCATAAACAGAGCCAAAACAAAAGTAAAAATGTGAAATATTTTCAACATATGAATGGGGGATCAATTTCCTTAATACACTAAGTGCTCTTAAAAATCAGAAAAAGATGTACAATACAGTAGAAAAATAGGGAAAATATATGAACACATAATTCACAGAAGAGATACAAATGGCTAAGAAAACATGAAAAGATGCTCAATTTCAATTATAAATGAAAGAAAATCAAAGCTGGTAAGATACTATTTTTACATGTCAGATGGGCAAAGATTAAAAAGTTTGGTAATACTTAGTATTGACAAGGGATACAGTAAGGTATTCTGATAAATTACTGTTAAGGGTATAAAGTGATACAATGTTTTTGGAAGGCCTTTAGACAATAATCTATTTGAAATTTATTGAAAATCTATTTGAAAACAGATTTCAAACATTTCAAATCTATTGAAAATTTTCAAATCTATTGAAATTTAAAATGCACAAACTCGGGGGGCGCCTGGGTGGCTCAGTGGGTTAAAGCCTCTACCCTCACCTTGGGTCGTGGTCCCTGGGATCAAGTCCCACCTCCGGCTCTTCAGGGAGCCTGCTTCTCCCTCTGCCTCTCTCTCCCTCTCTCTCTCTCTTTCCCTCTCACGAATAAATGAATAAAATTTTAGAAGAAAAAGTTAAAAATAAATAAAATGCACAAACTCTCTGAACATGCAACAGCACTTCCAGAAATTTGTCTTACAGTTATACTTACAAAAATGCAAAGATATTTATTCCAGTATTCCGTATTATAGCAGAAACATGGAAATATCCCAGCCGTCCTTTACTAGAAAACTAGTAAAACTCTAATATCTTTATACACCAGAATTCTATGTAGCATTAAAACAATGAGATAGAACCATATGTATAGCAAATAAATTAGAGCCAGGATAAACTGAGTAAAAAGCACATTGAAAAATAGTATGTACAGTGTAAACCCCTCCAGATTTTTTAAAGGATATGTAATATATGATTTTTATGTTTAGAGAATATCTCAAAGGATACCAAAGAAACTGTAGACAGTGGTTACCTCTAGAGAATGAGACTGGGGGGAGGTGAGGAAGGAGAAAGTTTTTTTCCCACTTTTTACATTACACTCTTCTGTACTATTTGCATATGATATAATTAGCTTACATTTCCTTTATAGCAAAATATTTTGATAAACCAATTCATTTGCTGAAATTTTTTATGGAGTCATCTGCTTTCCACTGAGTGCAGAACTAGAGAGAAACCAGTACCATTTCTTTCTCCACACTTTCTGAATCTTTTTTAGAACACAGTTCTTAGAAGGGGCCTTTTGTTGGTCAGCTGGACTGGCTCCCCTAGACAGAGGACCATTGACATGGTGTTGAGAGTGTGCTTGGACACAGACTTACTGTGCAACTATGCGGGAGAGAATTTAGCACCTGGCGAGGCAGACCAGGTGGCCTCCTGTGGAGAGGCCTACCATTATCAGTCTGCCTGTGCACACATCTACTGCGGTAGACACATAGACCTTTTGTTCAAAGGGCTGCTCTTCAATTTATATCCCTTTGTTTAGATGATTTTTGAATCACTTTTTCCAGACTCTTGAAGTAAGCATCACCATCATCATACTGCTCTTTTTAAAGCAATTAATTGGCAATCCTTTTAAACCTTTTAAACCCAGGACAAATTCAAATATAAAGGGAGTGCATGTATAAAGCAACTTGTCAGCATTGCACATGCAAGCAAGAGAACTTCTGGGCAATGTCAAGGACAACTGTCTTGGGAACCCTATTTATATTTATACTTAGGCTGCCCCACATCTGCAACTGACTATGCAGCTTCAGGTATGCCTCTTCTACAGAAAACCTCCCTCACTAGCCTAGATCTCAAGGACCCAGCTCCGTAACAGAAATTTCTGTTAGTCCTTGTCTCACAGGGAAGGAGAAAAAAAATCCAAAAGACCCCTTCAACCAACTTTTGCATTTTAAAAGTGTTCTCTAGTTTCTGCTGTTCATTTTTGTATAGGCATCCAGCACCAGCAGCATACTAAGTTTCAAGGACCTCAATTCTTTAGACTTTTATGAGTCTGAAAGCTACTCTTTAAAGATTCATAATCAAGTTTCTAAAGAGGGGAAAAATGTGTTAGATGAAGCCAAAAGAATGACCTTATTCCCTTAAAATCCAGCCCATGGCCATGCTTATGTAGCTGAGCAGCTGTGCTGCTGGCAGGGGGAAGGAACATACTGAAATGAAACACTCATGATAATCTCCCTTCCCCCACTCGTGCCTGAAGAGCCCCATCCAGTTATTGCACAAAAAGGCTTTTTCTTATAAACTTTTCTCCCTTCTACCTCTGTCTCCATCTTGCTTGGGAAGAAACAGCACTAGTGATGGAATGTACACAACTCTGCAAATATTCATGAGAAAATGCTTTGTCGCCTACACACTCCCTAGCTCCCTTAACACACTCATGCATTAGGGAAAAGGGATGCACAGAGAAACTGATAGGGCACTGTGATTCTCTAACTTAAGTAAACTGAGAGGCTTTCTGAAAAGAGGCAGCAAAATTCAAGAGGGCAGAGTCCTAACTTGTCTTTTATCTATTGAACTATAAATTGAATAACTGATCCAATAACCATTAATTGGTTGTTTAAAAAATATGGCACTGGGGGTGCCTAGCTGGCTCAGTCAGTGGAGCCTGTGACTCTTGATCTCTGGATTGTGAGTTTGAGCCCCACGTTGGGTGTAGAGATTACTTTAAAAAAAAAAAATCTTAAAAAAAACATAAAATGTGGCGCCACTGGGTGGTTCAGTGGGTCAGGCCTCTGCCTTCAGCTCAGGTCATGATCCCAGGGTCCTGGGATCGAGCCCACATCTGGCTCTCTGCTCAGCAAGAGCCTGCCCCCACCCCCACCCCGCCTGCCTCTCTGCCTACTTGTGATCTCTGTCAAATAAATAAATAAAATCTTTAAAAAAAAAAAACATAAAATGTGCAACACTGGAAATACAGAAATAAACAGAGCTGTGTGTGGTGCAGCATTTGAAAGCTGAGACTCTGGAGTCACATGGTCAAGGGTTTAAATATTGGGTCTCTGACTTGGCTGTTTGACCTTAAAGCAAGCTACTCACACTGCCTGAGCCTGCTCCCATCCTGAAGATGGAGATAATAATGATGACTGTAAAATGTGCCATAACCCTAACAGCATCTCCCCCTCTGTAAACTCTCAAATTTCTTCTCGTCTTAGTTTCCTCTTCGTGCTCCCCCTCCTCTTACCCCTCTAAGGTCACTCCCTCAGTTGCAGTAACTCTTCCACCTTCTCTACTCTTTCCCCAAAGCCTTCATTCACACTCTAAGCTCAGAACACAAAAAAGAAATGAGGGTCTCAGTCTGTTTCTCTACTTCACTCTGCTTACTGAGGAAGTAGTAGATCATTTGTCTTCATCTTATAATGGGTTGGGGTCCCCAGAGAGAAACACTCCTTCTTTGGCAGCAATATCTAATCACAGCCTGGTCACATATTAGGAATCAAATATTCTGCACAACCTACTCTTCATGTCCTAATTACATATAGTCATCTGAAATTTCCTCCATTTTATCCCAATGGAACTAAAGTCTAACCGATTCTAATGCTCCAAAAACTGTTAAAATCATCATGTTCTGCACTTGAGCATTATTATCACCTGTCTTCTTGTCTCTGAACCAACACTTCTTTTTAAAAGATTTTATTTATTTATTTGAGAGAGAAAGAGCACGAGCAGGAGGGAAGGCAGAGGGAGAAGCAGACTCCCTCTTGAGCAGGGAGCCTGAAGCAGGACTCAATCCCAGGATCCTGAAATCATGACCTGAGCAGAAGGCAGATGCTAAAGTGACTGACCCACCCAGGCACCCCTGAACCAACATTTCTTTATTAAATAATCACATGAAGATGCACACAATGTACACTATTCCGATAGTGGCTTTCTTCGTGGTTCCTGTAGTCAGCCCTTTAATCATTTTTAGTGTTATGTGGGGTTATTTTCTGAAGACTCTTGGAGTTTCCTAACATGCTCGAACTAAAGTCTAGAACTGAAGAGAATATTTACCAAAGAATGTGTTAACACACACACACACACACACCCCACCCCTCTTCAGGGCTCTTTGAGAGTAGACAATGGATATACTGTGTGTTCGGTGTTCAGTGCATGGTAGAGACTAAATAAATATTATAAAAACAAAAGCACAACCACACTGCTACTATAATTTCAGTTTTGGATTCAGTGGTTATGAGAAGGAAATCTCTTGTACACTCACCTGACTTTTTATCCGGAAAAAATACAAGTATTTTAGGTGTTGTGTTTCAGCCAAATAACTGGCCATTTAAAAATAAAGATTCCCAGGAGAATAGAAGCAATTGCTTTCCACACAGGGCTGGGTAGCTTTTTGTTCTGGACGTGCTTTCTGTTGACTCAGTCTGCACTTGTTTTGACAGCCAATTACAGCCCTTCTTAGGTAAAGCTGAGCTAATGCTCTTCATGGAAAGTTTAACAAACACAAAATTACCCAAACACAATAAATACACTTAAGCAGAGAACTCCAGCTCCAAGAGATATTCCTGATCAGGAGGAAAGGAGGGAAGTTACTTTTCCAAGTGGAGCATGATGATCCAGAAGAGATCACAACCAGATTCAAAAAGAGATTTTCAAATCTAGTTCAGCTCTTAGGAGCATGGGCCTCGTTTCTCTCATACTGTGATAGAGTAATCACAACATGGAACCAAGCCACAGTATTCTGGATCTCCCTTATCAACTCTGGTTGCCAAATCCTAGGCTGGGAATTTAATTATTTCAATTCCTCCTCACAGGAACTCAAGCTCAAGAAATGAGGACTCAGAGAATCTAAGTAACTTGTATTAAGTAAGTCAGCTAATAAGTGGCTATGCCTGAATTGAAACCCATGCCTAACCTCAGAGGAGAAGTAGATTAACATTAATACAGATTATAACCAGATAAAATATAGGCCAATTTTGGCTTATATATACCAAGAAAAGGCTTGAGTGCAAGTCTAAACATTAACAAAGACTAAAAACACAATTAAGATGAAGAACAAGCTGCCTTAAGAATGGGAAGCTAGGGGGGCGCCTGGGTGGCTCAGTGGGTTGAGCCGCTGCCTTCGGCTCAGGTCATGATCTCAGAGTCCTGGGATCGAGTCCCGCATCGGGCTCTCTGCTCAGCAGAGAGCCTGCTTCCCTCTCTCTCTGCCTGCCTCTCCATCTACTTGTGATTTCTCTCTGTCAAATAAATAAATAAATAATTTAAAAAAAAAAAAAAAAAAGAATGGGAAGCTAGGGACGCCTGGGTGGCTCAGTTGGTTAAGCAGCTACCTTCAGCTCAGGTCATGATCCCAGTGTCCTGGGATCGAGTCCCACATCGGGCTCCTTGCTCAGCAGGGAGCCTGCTTCTCCCTCTACCTCTGCCTGCCTCTCTGTCTGCCTGTGCTTGCTCACTCCCCTTCTCTCTCTGATAAATAAATAAAATCTTAAAAAAAAAAAAAAAAGAATGGGAAGCTAACAACACGAGGGTCATAGGGTAATGGACAAGACAAGTGATAGGATACCCCATACCAGCCCCTGTTCACTAAATTCTTTTCTGTCTTTCCTCTTCATCCTCTCTCCTCTTTCCTAATTTACCATCTCTTCCTTTTCCTATATCCCTTTTTTTTTTCCTTTTTACACTGTAATGAAGCAAAGCATATGAACTTCACATTCAGATAACCTGTGTTCAAATCTAAAACTCATTTCTTATTGTGTGACTTTGGGCAGATCACATAGCTTCTCTAAGTCTAAATTTTCTTGACTATAAAAGGATAAAATCTCCTACCTTTTAGGCTATTGAAGGGATTAAATCAGACAGTATGTATGAAGAGATGACCTGGTCTCCTAGTAGACTGAGATTTCTTTTAACTTTGAGGGTCTGTGAGGCTTGCTGGCATACAATTTAGAATTGGACAGTCTTGGATTTGAATCCCTGCTCCACCACTTACTGGCTAAGTGATCTGGAAGTCTTGCAACCTTTATGTACCTCAGTTTCCTTATCTATAAAATGAAATAAATAGTAAGGACTTAAAGGTTTGGGAGATGATCAAATGAAACAATAAATATTTAGAATCTATATATATTTAACCATATATTAACAAAGAAACCTGCCTCTCAGTAGAACTAAGAGTAGCTGACTTGTTCTCCAGAGGCCCATGTTTGTGGATGCCTAATTTATGAATCGAGTGTGTCACCACTAAGGACTGGGAAATGTTAAAGCACTAAGAAATGCTAATCTTGAACCTATCTTCTGAGGCTGTAAAATAAATATAAAAAGAAGGAGGTAGGGGCGCCTGGGTGGCTCAGTGGTTAAGCTGCTGCCTTTGGCTCAGGTCATGATCTCAGGGTCCTGGGATCGAGTCCCGCATCGGGCTCTCTGCTCGGCAGGGAGCCTGCTTCCTCCTCTCTCTCTGCCTGCCTCTCTACCTACTTGTGATTTCTCTCTGTCAAATAAATAAATAAAATCTTTAAAAAAAAAAAAAAAGAAGGAGGTAGAATGGTACAGTGCAATGAAAAGACCACCACAGGGAGCCCAGGTCCAGGCTCGCTTGGGCATTAACTGCCTGTATAATGCCATATAAGTCAAACAGCTTATATATCTGGTACCTGGAACCTGAGGGTGATGGAAAAATTTTTTTATGTTCCTGATTCAGATTGCCACTGCCATTTAGTGGGAAGAGGCCAGAGATGCTGGTAAATACACTACAGTGCACAGGACAGATGTCCACAGCAAAGAATTACCTGGTCAAAATATGAATAACAGTATCAAAATATCAATAGGCTGAGAAGCCCTGGCCTAGATGTGACTCTAAGTTCCCTTTGAGCTCTAACATTCTAAGAGACTCTGAGGCAGAACCAACACCAAACAAATGACATTCCTGCTAATATCTATCAAGCAACAATGGCTTATGACATTGCTCAAAATCCCCCTACAGCCAGTGGAGGAAAACTTTCCCTCCAATATGTGAATATTCTGAAATCATATTTTTGAGAGTGAGGACAGTCTTTCCCCACAACGGAAGAAACCCAGAGGTTTCTTGGATGGCTGGGTGGCTCAGTCAGCTAAGCAGCTGCCTTAGCCTCAGGCCATGATCCCAGGGTCTTGGGATTGAGTCCTGCATTGGGCTCCCTGCTCAGCGGGGGCCTGCTTCTCCTTCCACCTGCTGTTCTTGATTGTGCGCGCTCTCTCTCTCTCTCTAACAAATAATTTTAAAAATCTTCTAAAAAATATTTGATTAAAAAAGGAAGAAACCCAGTGATGAAGGGGGCACAATCCTCCAGGGACTTTGTCCCTTGTTCTTTGCAGTTAGAATCCATGCTTCCAAAGCCATAAGTTCCTCTGGCCAAGAAGCTGATTTAAGTAGCTCTGAATCAAGGTCAGAATAAGATAATACACACAACAGCATATGTGAATCTCAAATACATCATGCTTACTGAAATAAGCCAGATTCAAAAGGCTACATGCTATTTTATTACGTTTAAATGATATTTGCGATTAGACAAAACTGTAGGGACAGAAAACAGATTAGCAGTCACCAGGTGCTGGGAGTAAGGATAACAATTTGACTACAAAGGGACATGAAAGAATTTGGGGAATGATGCACTGTTTTATATACTGATTATAGCTACAAAACTGTCAAAATTCATGAAACTGTACACTGTACACTAAAAATGTGAATTCTACTATATCTAAATTATACTTCAATAAAACTGCACCCAGGGCCCCTGGTTGGCTCAGTTGTTAAAGTGTCTGCTTTTTTTTTTTTTTAACGATTTTATTTATTTATTTGACAGACAGAGATCACAAGCAGGCAGAGAAGCAGGCAGAGAGAAAGGAGGAAGCAGGCTCCCTGCTGAACAGAGAGCCCGATGCGGGGCTCGATCCCAGGACCCTGGGATCACGACCTGAGCCGAAGGCAGAGGCTTTAACCCACTGAGCCACCCAGGTGCCCAAAGTGACTGCTTTTGACTTGGGTTGTGATCCCAGGGTCCTACATCAGGCTCTCAGCTCAGTGGGGAGCCTGCTTCTCCCTCCCCCTCTGTCTGTACTCTGCCTGCTTATGCTCTCGGTTAAATGAATAAATAAAATTTTTTTAAAAACTGACCCCTCTTACCCACACCCCCCAAATATGACCACAAATACTACAGAGAAGATTGTTAGGAGAGGTTGAACTGGATGACATAAAAATTCTTTCCACCCCACGTCCTGTGGTTTTATTACAGTCTGCCTCTCCGTTCCTGGTGACCTCAGGTTTAAGTCTGGGCTCCAATTTCGGTGTTAAAGCAATGACTCCTGCCATCATTCAGGGATCTCTGGCCCTACTGAAGCTTGTGACAGAGGCTCCTTTCCTGCTGTCTCCTATCTTAAACCCCCTTGTGACTGATGAAGGCCTTAGACAATTAATAAACAAGTGAGAATAAACCTCAGGGGACAGTGGTTTTATCTCTCTGCACAGGCTTCCTGTTTAAATCCCATTTGATCTTTCCACTAAACTCCAAATCAGGCAACAACATAAGAATCATATTTATGAACTCCCCTCCACTATGGACTTTTGGTCTTTCCACTACATTATTTTTTATACACTTAAGCTATATAAATGTAAAATGTGAGCCTCACATCAAAATTATACCAAGTTTTTTGAGATATATATAGATATGTAGTTTTGTTTACAAGCATTATTGACCCAGATTATTGATCTATCAAATGTTACACAAAAGAGTTTTAACTTTTCTTGTATCCAGAATAGCCCTAGTGTGCCTATGTAGCTCATAGTTGGTTAAGTGGTGGAATTTTTTTAAAAATGTATTTATTTATTTTCTGGAGAGAGAGAGTACACAAGTGGGGGAGCAGCAGGCTCCCTATGGGACTCAATCCCAGGACCCTGGGATCATGACCTAAGCAGAAGGCAGATGCTTAACCAACTGAGCCACCCAGGCATCCCAAACGGTAGACTCGTGATTTCAGCTCAGGTCCTCATCTCAGGGCCCTGTGACTGAGCCCCACATCAGACTCCCCACTCAGCAGGGTGTCTGCTCCAGGATTCTCTCTCTGCCCCTCCCACCATGCATGCACATACCTGCTCTCTCTCCCTCCCTCTCCCTAAAACAAATAAATAAATCTTAAAAAAGAAAAAGAGACTAGCCCTAGGTATGCTGTAGCCAGGGAGGACTGAAATAGCCATCAGACTGCTCACACTTTCTACGAATAAAGACTGCTATCTTCTATGACACATATAACAACTATGCTGGGAAGGCCTTGTCTTGTCCTCTCAATCCTCAGCACATCAACACAGTTCACCTCTATTGCCAGACTAGCCAACTAAGCCTTTTATGCTTAGCCTAGGACCATAAGCACAAGCCTAAGGCTCAAAGATACTAGCCTCTAGGATTCCTGGGCCCTTTTGCTGTATATAACACAGGCCAACTTTGAGGTGAACCCATTTACCTGCCATTGGAGAAGATCACTAACTGAACTAACTTGTACCCTCCTGAATCATGCTGAGGCCCAAGACTAAATGGACACTAGCCAACTTCTATGCCCTAGAGAAGCACTCTTTTCTCACCCCCTTTGTTCTTTCTGCAATTGATGGCCTCTCACTATTATTTATCAGATCAAAACATAATTAATTTTTTAAAGATTTTATTTATTTATTTGACAGAAAGAGATCACAAGTAGGCAGAGTGGCAGGCAGAGAGAGAGGGGGAAGCAGGCTCCCCGCTGAGCAGCGAGCCTGATGCATGGGGGGCCGGATCCCAGGACCCTGGGATCATGATCTGAGCTGAAGGCAGAGGCTTTAACCCACTGAGCCGCCCAGGTACCCCAAAACATCATTAATTTCTGACCAAACTATTAAAATAAGAAATTGCCAGGCCCCAATTCCACATCAATTTCCTAATAATTATCCAGTTATAGGGCACTAAGGAGAATGAAGGAAAATGACATTACCACATCCTGAGATGCATACTGAGGATCCTCTGGGTTGACCGACCAGTAACAGTAATCAAAGCCAAATGCCACAACCTTCTCCCGGGAGTCTCCAAAGCCATCTGGTCGATTGTCCACCTAAAATCAAACATAGAATACAGTCCTCTCTATCATAATGTCAGAATCTAGCCAGTGCCACTTGATTCCTCCCTGCTCTACCTAGGGAGACCCTAGGAGACCCATAAAGATTCTTGAGAATCTTTATGTTATCTACCTGAAAAAGAAAAAAGTAAACTCTGTCCTTGCATCATCAAATAAAAGCTCCAGAGAATTAAATTTGTCTCTCATATTGTCACCTATCTGCCTACATATGAACCAAGCATAGAACAGCTTAGGAGGGAAAGCCTTTCCCTCTCTGAGCATCTTCTTAACACTATCATTTCTTTCTCCAAGTATTTCTGTAAAGGATACCAGTTGTACATGAGTCGTTCTGACCCAGCAATCTAGGGCTTTCAAAGAGGTCCTTGGGTATTCACCCCCAGTGCATTAGAAAGCACACCGGATAGAAGAACGAGGACCAACCCAACTGCCCAGGGTAGATGAGGATAGATTCAGAGCTTGGAACCACACTGACATCCAGGTAGTGGGGAGAATGGTATTACTGCCACAAATGTTTTATCTTATTCTTTAATATTTAGACTCTAGACAGGGATAGACAAACCCTAGCACTAGCTGCCATAAACTACAGTAGAAAGAGGCTGTCAACTATCATATGATCTCCCTGATATGAGGAAGTGGAAATGCAATGTGGGGAGTTTGGGGGGTAGGAAAAGAATAAATGAAACAAGATGGGATCGGGAGGGAGACAAACAGTAAGAGACTCTTAATCTCACAAAACAAACCGAGGGTTGCAGGGGGATGGGGTGGATAAGAAGAGGGTGGTGGGGTTAGGACATTGGGGAGGGTATGTGCTACGGTGAGTAAACAGGGCGATCCACAGACCTGTACCCCTGGGGCTAATAATACATTATATGTTTATAAAAAAAATAAGAGGCTGTCAGAATGACTAAGAAATTCTTAGGGGATAACTGAACTCAAGGAAGTAAGCAGCTAAGTAGGTGTGCAGGTGACAGATTAGAGTTCGATCTTGGCCAGGATTTATTCTTAAAAAACCAAAACTCTCAACTCTCAGAACAAAGCCCTTGAAGTATGTAAGCAACAGAGATATAAATAGGAGACAGTAGAGAATAAAAGGTCTTTTGTCCCTGGGGAGCACCTATTGAAAGTTTGGAAGGTCCCATTCTCTTTTAGCAGAGAGCTGCTGACAAAAGGAAATATCACATCACAGGGATGGGCATGGCTTATAGACCTGGGGTCCAGATAACCCTTGCTCCTACAAGTCAGCTTCCTTAGCTCCGGGAATGCTGAGTACCACCTGCAAGCTGTCTACAGCAGCAGGTACGAGGTCAGTTTCCCTGTCTCACTCCATCCCCCAAAGCCCATACAGAAAGAACCCCTTCCACTTCCGCTGCTCTGGTAAATGGAGGAACGGATGGAGGAAATTAACCCTGGGGGGTGATGGGTGGAGGAGGAAGTTCCCAGTGTTTGTCCACTTGTGACTCAAAGGTTAGTCAGATCTATGAAAGAAGATCTACAGCACGATTCAGGACAGCAACTGACTCCCTTCGGGAAGCTAATGCATACTAAAATCGAGTAATGCTTCTGGATTAAGTGGTATCAAATGAGAGGCTTGGGACAAAGTCTAACTGGTGGTCTGGTGAGTTAAATATACCCATGGAAGTGACTTACACTAACCATGCCGCTCATAAGCAGTAAGTGACCAGTTTCCAAACAGCTGCACCCTGTTTGACAGAACTTGGCCTGTAGTGGCCACAGTCCCTATGCTTCTTTCCTGCTTTATTTTTATACTTGCTTTGTATAAAACTCTCCCTTCTCCCAAACCCCCACCTTAAACCCATTCACACACACACATCTTCATCCCAGAAGCCCCTGTAATAATACAAACTCCTCAATGGAAAGAGAAAGGAAGACAATTTCAGGCTTACCTTTAAATTTCTGATTTTTGCCACTTTGCCATCAACTTCCACAATAATTCTTCCTCCTTCTTTGGTCTCCCTAGAAACAAGACCCAAGCCCATTTAAGAAGAAATATTTCTTAAAAAAAAAAAAAAAAAAAAAAATGAGAAAAGGGAAGCTGAGATCAGTGCTACTGGGAGAAAATGTTTCCCTACTGCTATCTCGGTAAGTAGCTGTCCCTAGCTGACATGCTTCTCTGGATCATTTGAATTTGGCCCTAAAACAGCTACAAATGACCACTACTGAGCACCCTTCATGTGCTAGGCATTTTATTAGTACAGTACATATTATACTTCATCTTATGCAATCTTCCCACTAACACACTCTCCTGACATGGTTTCCTACCATATCTTCATTTTTTCAGATGGAAGACTGAACCTGAGAGAAATTATATGACTTGTCCAAGGTCACACATCAAGCAGTGGCAGAACTGAGATTTAAACCCAGATCTGTCTGACCACAAAGCCTGGGCTCTTAACCATATCTTTAGAAATCAGGCTTGAAATTCTGGAGAGTATCTTTTGCTCAATGCACAAGGCATCCCCCTCACTTGCTCTGGGATTTTGAGCATGGAGAGTAATGAAAAAGGTTTTGGAGTCCTCTCTGTTGACATACTGAGAACATTTTTCCCAAATCCTTTCATCTTCCTAAATTGGAATGAGAGCCAAGATTCTCAAGAATTTTCCTATGCTGCAGTTATGCAGTAACACTGTTAACAACTAACCAACCCCTAAATTTACTTTAAGGGGTTTAATCCAAGTGACCCATAAAAAAAAAAAAAAATGAGAAAAGGGAAGCTGAGATCAGTGCTACTGGGAGAAAATGAGCAGAATTACTCCATTCTATAGATGAAATCTTTTCTCATACATAAAAACCTTTAGCTAAGATGCTCAAGCCAGGATGTTGAGACAAGAATTAAGTCAACAGCATTTCCTCCACTACAGTGAAAGTAATCAATTAAATTATTCCTAGCCTGGGAACTTAAAGTTAAGAAAATATGTTCTGTCTCATTTTTATCCTTCCTCATGGTTCCCAGAATGTAATCTTGAGAATCTGGGGAAGGGAAGACACCACTAAGTGATTCTGGGATAAAGCCCAGGATAGGAAATTTCCCTCTCCCATGTAATAACATTTGTTACTTAAACTTCCTCAAGGCCCTAATGCTCTTTATTTCACATTTCATGCTACATAGTATTTAAGGCAGCAGAGATATTCTTAGGCCTTCAGGATCATAAACCACACCCCCACCCCCACACAAACCTCCACAATTCTAAGGAAAATCTTTCATTTTTGCTGTTATCATTTTACAAGGTAACATTTTTTTTTCCTTTCTCCATTGTAAGGTAGACTTTCTTAACCCTCCTCCCCTTATAAAAGTAATACACAGATTGTTGTAAATTTGGACAATAAATAAGAAAAAATGATGCTGGGGCACCTGGGTGGTTCAGTCGGTTAAAGCCTCTGCCTTCAGCTCAGGTCATGATCCCAGGGTCCTGGGATCCAGCTCCACATCAGGCTCTCTGCTCAGCAGGGAGCCTGCTTCCTCCTCTCTCTCTGCCTGCCTCTCTGCCTACTTGTGATCTCTGTCTGTCAAATAAATAAATAAAATATTTTTAAAAAAATGATGCAATAATTTTTCCAAATCTATCATCAAATATTTTTTTAAAGTATGCCCAAGGATACTTGAGGATTCATCTAAGGTTCTTTCACATAAAGCAGCCTAGAAAGAAGTGTCCTGAATTTGACTTTTTTTTTTAAAGATTTTATTTATTTATTTGACAGAGATACAGTGAGAGAGGGAACACAAGCAGAGGGAGAGGGAGAGAAAGAAGCAAGCTTCCCTCCGAGCAGGGAGCCCAGTGTGAGGCCCAACGCAGGGCTCGATCCCAGGACCCTGGTATCATGACCTGAGCCGAAGACAGACGCTTGATGACTGAGCCACCCAAGGCACCCCCTGAATTTTACTTCTTGGGAGAAAGATACAAACTATAAGGGTAAGATGTTTCTCCTTCCTGGCCTGGACCACTGCCATTGGTAACCTAGTGATTCCAAGCTATTCTAAAACAAAGTGAGGGAGAATTAAAATTGAGCAGAACAGAAAGAAAGGGCACCAACCTCAACTGTGGAGCTGGCCACAGAGAGTTCAATGAAAGTCTGTGGAGATGGAGCCTTACACATGGCAGAGTGGCACTACTACTACTTGCCCCTGGGTCCTAAATTCTACGAACAGGCATTCATTCCTTAAGATGAATTTCCCTTTGCACAGAGATAAATCCTCAGTTATACACTTACTCCTAGAACAATGTTTCTCAAAGCATGGTCCACAGGCTACCTTTATCAGAATTACATGAGATGGTGGGGTTTATTAATTCAAATTCCTGTTAACAGGTTGCATTATGGGGGGGGGGGTGTAAAAAACCAAAACAAAACCAAGTTGCATTATAACAAACTCTCTAGGTGGATTGTACACATACTATAATTTGAGAATCACTGTTCTAGAAGGGAAAATAAGACATGACCACCAGAAAGCTAAGTATAAGCAGTAATAAAAATAGTTAAAAATTGTACAGTTAACATTTTATTGTACACTTAAAATGAGCCAAGTCCTAAGTATTTTTAATGTATTATTTCTTTTAATCTTCATAAAAAACCACTAAAGTAGCTATCCTATATTTAGCTATCCTATATTTGATTCAAAACACACACACACACACAGACAACACATACACACTCCACATAAAGAGAATATAGAATTTGAACAGTAAATTTTGACAGGGCAGTGGGGAGTGTTCCAAAGTCTACAATACTGGAAGAAGAGAACATGTTCTGTTAATGATTAATGATTTTGGATAGACAAGGGACAGCATCATATAATGAGCTACCGACTTTCTAATCATGGGAAACTATGAGGAGTAGGAAGGGAATCAAAACCATGCCCCACATTATCATTTTACTGATGGTCAATTCTAGTTCTTCTAGGCAAATAGGCATTTGATCAAGCAGTACAACTTTTCTGTAATCTCAGGAAGGAGCAGCTTGGTCTACTGAACAGAAACTTGGCTTTACTGACTTTAACCCTTAAACAACATCATTTTCCTCATCTGGAAAAACAAAAAATGTAAGTTTATACCAGATGATCTCTAAGATTTCTTCCCAAGCACAACATCAGATCCAATGATTAACTGAATCTGTGCCAATAACTTACTTGAAGGTTGAACAAACCATGTAATTAGCAGAGTGCCTACATTTGGATAAGCTTCAGCAAAGATAGTGGAAGTTAATAAACCCTGGAGTACAGCTGCATCTCTGCAGGATTCTCTGAGGAGAGAGGAGTGGTCTCTACTTCTTAACTGGGGGAGGGAGGATGTTGGTGGTCACACTGTGTTTATCCATATTTGGTCCTGAATCTTCAGCCTGGTATAACCTACTCACACCTGGGTATCTGCAGTATTGGCATTCTACCTCTTGATGCTTAAGTCTCTTAACCTGACTGAAAGTAAATAAGCTTTTGTGCCCTTCTTTTCCACTCACTTTTGTTTGATGAGATAAATTACTCTCTACTGTGACTCCAAGTAACTCAGTTTCAACAGCATTTTCTTCACCTAATCCACACTATTATAAATTCCTAGCTCTCAAGGAATTGGGAAGTTACTGTCAGGAGAGGCCAAGGTAATTATCCTGAGAACCCCAAAAGAACAGGTTTGCAAAAAGAAGACCTGCTTAGTGGCTACCTCCAAGGTAGCATACTCCTATGAAAACTTTTCAACCCCAAGTAACCACATCCAGTAATGTAGAAGCCAGATGTCCTAAGCCACTTGTCAATCTAAACACAGTAGTTCGGGCATGTACTGCTTTCCTTCTTCCTCCATGTATCTCTTTCATCTTTTTTCTACTTTCTTTTCTGTTCTTCTGTTTCTTTCCTCATCCCATTGTTCTCCTCATTACTGTCAGTTGCATAACTTTTCCCATATCAGGGACAAATATAATCCCTACTAGTACCAAATTTTGTTATGGAAGACAATGCATTTTTTGATCCTTCTGTCCAATTTTCCAGCCACCTTATGTCCTGGAAATTTTTAAACCTCCCAAATAATTCCACGGTATGTCTTCTGATCCCAGGCTACACTCTGCCAGCTTTGTGTCCTCTCACCTCCCCCTATACACCTTCTCACCAAACCACCAAAACTTTTCTAACAGCTGAAGTCCTTTATTTTCAGTGTCTTTTCTACAGAGTGCTCTCTACACCTTCTTCACCTGTCAGCAAACTCTAATAGCTCTTTAAAAAGCTGTTCTGGATGGGCGCCTGGGTGGCTCAGTGTGTTGAGCCACTGCCTTCAACGCGAGTCATGATCTCAAGGTCCTGGGATTGAGTCAGGCTGCGGACTCTCTGCTCAGCGGGGAGCCTGTTTCCCTCTCTCTCTCTCTCTTTTCTCTCTGCCTGCCTCTCCATCTACTTGTGATCTCTCTCGGTCAAATAAATAAATAAAATCTTAAAAAAAAAAAAAAAAAAAAAAAGCTGTTCTGGAGCACCTGGCTGGCTCAGTTGTAGAGCATTCCACTCTTGAACTTGGGCGGTGAGTTCAAGCCCCACATTGGATATACAGACATCAGCTCTTCCCTGACTTTCCAAACATGAGTGGAAAATCAGTGAAAGGGTAAGAAATTATGTAGCTGGACACTGGATGCCTCAAGACCTGAGAGGTGCTGCATGGGATTCACCCATAAGGAAATGCGCACTGGCCACGCTGAGGAAACTTCCTTCTATTTCACAGTATTGCTGTCGAGCGTAGGATGAAACCACGATCTCCCCGGGCCTCAATTTCCCCCTCACACCTTACAACCTGGCTCTCTCCACATCTCTGCAGAGAAACCCGTGCGCGCCCAGGAACACCCGGAATTCTGCCTCAGTCTCCACAGGTACTCTAGAGCCACCAAGGAAAGGAGACTGATCACCCTCTCCCCGCGTACTTTCCCAGCCCTACTCAGGGAACTCACTGAGAAAGGCCCAACTCGTGCATCCAGACTTGAGCCTCTGTACCTCAAAACTCCTGCTCACAGGACTCCAGGAACACGGACACCGCGCACCCCACCCCTGACGCAATCCAGGAACCGCTATACCCCAGGACACGAACTGAAAGCTCCAACAGAGGCTTTGTGCCGATAGTCCTTTAAGGTTTCCGGACCCTGGCCCCGTGGGCCACTTTGTGTCTGACTTCCCCGCGCCAGAATCACTTGAGGGAGAGGCGGAGACCTCACCCTCCTCTCAGCTCATTTGACGCCTCAGGCTCCCTCTCCCTCCCCAACTCACCTCTTGCTGAGGGGCCGGATCCTCACGGCCACCCGCACATTCGCCATCCCTCGGCCACCACCCAAGCAACAAGTCCGCCCAGTGGCAGCACCCCCGGTCCCAAGCCCAAGCCCAACCCCAACCCTACCCCGCCCGTCCCACGCGCCTCACGGGACGGCCCCGCCCATGCGCGCGCCTAGGGCCAGCGTGGGTGGTGCCTGCCGTGTCTCAGCCAATCCTGAGCCCGATGGGCGGGAAGTCGCGCGGCCCGGCCCCGCCAGCCGGGCCCGCCTCTCTCCGCCCCGCCCCGCCCCGCCCTGCCCACGCACCTCCCGGTCGGCCCCGCCCATGAGCTCCTCTGTTCCATGGGGGCGGTGCCCGAGGTCCCTCAGCCAATCCTGAGCCCTATGGCCGAGAGGGCGCCAGTCGCCGCTGGGCGCGGCCGAGTCCCACCTACCAAGAGCTAGCTTTTGTTCTCGGACAATACTAAACAGGGTCAAGTAAACACGTTTAAGTTTCGGTTAAGGCGAAATTTACAACGGAATTTGCTAAATACTTGTATTCGCTGCGTTGGCCTGAGTTGTCAATTCTGTGCTTAAATTTTAGGGGCAGAAATGAGACGGGGAACACCAGTGTTTTTGCAGTTACCGGAAAAGAGCAAGTGTCTCTTTGAAGACGCACTTGGAGTGTGGAGAAGTTTAGAGTGCTCCAAGCTTCTCTTGATTGTGATGGAACTTCAGGGCCACTCTAGCATAGTGTTTGTGATCGTGAAGAGAATGCTGTCAGTCAGAAATAGTTCATTAGTTCATCCAAGAAATAACTTGAGTACCTACCGAGACTCAAGTGCTGTTTTACACAGCCCAAGTCTTCATGGAAATTAGAATCTACATGGAAGTGAAAGAGGCAATAAATATAATTTGTCGGGATGCCTGGGTGGCTCGATTGGGTGGCTGCCTTCAGCTCAGGTCATGATTCTGGGGTCCTGTGATCCAGTCTTGCATTGGGCTCCTTGGTCAGCGGGGAGCCTATGCCTGCGGATTTGGATTTTATTCTAGGTGACTTGGAAAACTACTGGTAAGCTTTTTTTTTTTTTTTTTAAGAATACATCCTTTTTTTTTTTTTTTTTTTTTTTTTTTTAAGATTTTATTTGTTTATGGTAGAGGGAATTAGCAAGAGAGGGAACACAAGCCCGGGGAGCTGGAGAGGGAGAAGCTAGCTCCCCGCTAAGCAAGGGAGCCCTATATGGGGCTTGATCCCAGGATGCTGGGATCATGACCTGAGCAGAAGGCAGATGCCCAAAAACTGAGCCTCCCAGGTGCCCCCAAACTATTGGAAAGTTTTAAGAAGAAAGCAAATTATGTGATATATAACTTTAAAGGATTTCTTTGGCTGCCATTTAGAGGCTATGTTGAGGAATGGGGAAGGATGAAAGCCCAAGAGAGACCAGTCAGGACCTTATTTTAGTACTCCAGTGACAGTGCTAGATTTATGGTGGTGCCTTTAATGTGCATCTGGAGTATTAGGACAGCTGGTTTACTATCCAGATTTACCTAGAACCCTAGTCTTACAAATGGCTTCTCTACTCACTGTGACTTACAGTGAAAAGACTCACTACTAGGGAAAAAAGTATGAAGGTTCTTCAAAAAATTAAATATAGAATTGCCTTATGATCCAGCAATCCCACTTCTAGGAATGTATCCAAAGGAAATGAGATCACTATCTTGAGTGGCTCAGTCGTTGGGTATCTGCCTTTGGCTCAGGTCATGATCCCAGCATCCTGGGATTGAGCTCTGCATAGGTCTCCCTGCTTATCGGGAGGCTGGCTTCTCCCCTATCCCACTCCTCCTGCTTGTTTCCTTCTCTCACTGTGTCTCTTTCTGTCAAATAAATAAATAAAATCTTAAAAAAATATATATATATATCTTTATTCCCATATTCATTGCAGCATTATTCACAATTAGCCAAGACATGGAAAAAAATCTGTCCATCAAAATATGGATAAAGAAAAATGTGGTGTGTGTATGTGTGTCTGTGTGTGTGTAACGGAATATTAGTCAGACATTAAAAGAAAGGAAATCCTGCCATTTGTGACAACATGGATGGCAATATATTAAGTGAAAGAAATTCCAGACAGAGAAAGATAAAACCTGTATGATCTCACTTATATGTGGAATCTTAAAAAACATAAAACTCCTAAAAATAGAGACTAGATTTTGTGGTTCCAGCCCTTAAATATGTTGGTCAAGAACTACAAACTTCCAGATGTAAGTTCTAGGGATCTAATGTACAAAATAGTGAGTATAGTTAACAATACCATATTGTATACTTGAAAGTTGCTAAGAGGGGCCCTGGCTGGCTCAATCAGTAGAGCATGTGACTCTTGATCTCAGGGTTGAGTTCCAGCCCCATGCTGGGTGTGGAGATTACTAAGAAAGAAAGAAAGAAAAAGAGTGGGAGGAAGAAAAATACCAGAAGAATAAATCTTAAGTGTTCTTACCACCAGGAACACAAAAAAAGTAATTATATGAGGTGATGGATATATTAACCAATCTTATTGTGGTAATCACCTCACAATATATAATCAGGGATGGCTGAGTGGCTCAGTCAGTTAAGTGGCTGCCTTCAGCTTAGGTCATAATCCCAGGGTCCTGGGATCAAGACCCACATCAAGCCCCTTGCTCAGTGGAGAGCCTACTTCTTCCTCTACTTCTGTCTGCAGCTCCCTTGCTTGTGCTCCCCCTTACTCTCTGACAAATAAATAAAATCTTAAAAAAAAAAAAAAAAAGAAGAAATAATCATGTTGTATACCTTAAAGTTAAACAGTTAAATATGAACTGTATCTCAATAAAGCTGGGAAAAGCATTACTGTGTTAATATATTTCTATTTTCAGGTTGCAGAGGTTGGCACAACAATATTCTATATTTTCAAACTGTATGTGCTCATAAATATTTCAGTATGGGTTTTGGGGAGGTTTTGTTGTTGTTGTTGTTATTGTTGTTAGAGAGAGAGCATACAAGCAGGGGGAATGGCGGTAGCAGGCAGAAGGAGAAGCAGGCTCCCTACACTTGTCAGGGACCTGGGATCATGACCAAAGCAGGAGGCAGATGCCTAACTGACTGAGCCACCTAGATGTCCCAGTATGGGTTTTTAAAGGGTAAGTCCTTATCTTTTAAATACCATTATCACAACCAAGAATATTAGCTCCTTAATACCACAAATATTCAAAGTTCAAACTTCCCTTATTGTCTCATAAAACTGCTGCTGTTGGTTTTTGTTTGTTTGTTTTTCGTTTTTTACAATCTGTTTAAATCAGGATCCAAATAAATTGGGTTGGTATGTCTTTTAATCTTTTATTTAGTAACTTCCTTGTTCCTTTCTTTCTCTCCCTGGCATTAATTTATTAAAAAACAAACAAACAGGGGCGCCTGGGTGGCTCAGTGGTTTGGGCTGCTGCCTTTGGCTCGGGTCATGATCTCAGGGTCCTGGGATCGAGCCCCGCATCGGGCTCCCTGCTCCGCAGGAAGCCTGCTTCCCTCTCTCTCTCTCTCTGCCTGCCTCTCTGCCTACTTGTGATCTCCGTCTTTCAAATAAATAAATAAAATCTTTAAAAAAAAATTAAAAACAAACAAACAAACAAACAAAGGCCATTTTCCTATAGATTCCCCACAGACTATATTTTGCAAATTAATCCCTGTGGTGATTTCTAAGTATTTTTCCATCCTCTATATTTTCTGTATTTGGTAGTTCAATCCAGAACCTTGATCAAATCAATCAGCACTTGTCTTTTTGTGCTATTTGCAACCACTAATAATTATCCTCTGAGCTCATTGTGGGTCATCAATTAATTAGGTGTTTGAAGGTATGTGAAGGGATGGGGGTGGCTCCCCACACCACCAAGCAATTCTCCAACCCTAGCTGGGTGTCCTACAATTCAATTCAATTCTGATACTATCTACCCAGAGATAGCATCAGATTCCAAAAGTTAAGGGTTCAGTACCATTGGATTGCCCTCCACTTCCAATGCCAGTCACTAACCCAGGTTGTTACCTGTGCCTCAGACACACTGGCTACAGACAAACCTGTCCTGTATTTAATTAATTTCCTAGAGTGGCCTTCAGATGTCAGTCAAAATGTTTAGGTTCTTACCTGTATTTCTGACATAACTGGGCATAAACCAGAGCCCCTTGTTGGGTTCAACTGATTTGCTAGAGAAGCTCACAAAATTCAGGAAACCCATTTACTTACTAGATAATTACTTTATTACAGAGAATATTAAAGGATACAAATCAACAGCCAGATGGAGACATACACAGGGTGAGGTCCCAAAGGAACTTCTTCCTCATTAAGTTCAGAACCCAGAATGGTAGCACATGGAAGTGTTCTGGTTTCCCATTCTGGAAGCTACTGGAGCACCATCCTTTTGGGGTTTTATGAAGGTTTCATTATAAGGGCATGACTGATTAAGTAACTGACTATTGGCAATGAATTCAACAAGACTTCTTCCTTCCCAGAGTTTAGGGAGGTGAGGAAGTTCCAACTCTCAGTTCACATGGTTGCTTCTCCTGGCAACCAGCCTTCATTCATAGGTGGGATCAAAAAGTTACCTCATGGGGCGCCTGGGTGGCTCAGTGGGTTAAGCCACTGCCTTCGGCTCAGGTCATGATCTCAGGGTCCTGGGATCGAGTCCCGCATCAGACTCTCTGCTCCACAGGGAGCCTGCTTCCTCCTCTCTCTCTCTGCCTGCCTCTCTGCCTACTTGTAATCTCTCTCTGTCAAATAAAAAAATAAAATCTTAAAAAAAAAAAAAAAGTTACCTCATTACCAAAACAAGTGACACCTTTAACAGTCTCATCACTTAGAAAATCCCAAGGGTTTTAGGAGTTCTATGCCAGAAATGGGGTGAAGACCATTATACATATTCCTTTTTGTAAGTCACAATGTCATAGGATTGCAGTGATGATACTCTAATTTTATCATTCTTCATTTTTTTTTTTTAAGATTTTATTTTTAAGTAATCTCTACACCTAACATGGGGCTCAAACTCACAACCCTGAGGTCAAGATTCACATGCTCTACTGACTAAGCCAGCCAGGTGCTCCTATCATTTTTCATTTATGAGTTGAAATACTTCTTTACAGAGAAACTTTTCCTCATCAACTGTTTGGTTACTCCGAGGTACAGTTTACATTGCAAAGGCAGAACAAATGCTTGATTATTTCAATTACCAGTTTTTAAAATAAATTTGTTCCCTAGCACTTCCCAAAGGTGGTTAATGATTGTTGTCTTTAATACTATTATAAATTCATGGATTTAAGTGTATTTGATTTGCTTCAGCCTATTGTACTTACTATTATTGATACCCCAATCATCCCAACTTTGGCCAGTGGGAAACTCACTGAATTCTGACTCAGCTCCAGTAGTCTTTGATAGCTTCATTTATTTCTGATATGACAAGAAGTTCCAGGTTCATTTTGAACATTTCCCATTCCAAATGTGATATCAGCCATTTCTTCAAGGATTTCTGGTTCCTTTTATGTCTCTATTATTTATTATTTTTTATTTAAAAATTTAAAAAATATATTAGTTTATCTTAGGCCACAAAACAAGTCTTAATAAATTTAAGAGGATATCAAGCAATGTTTCCAACCACAACATTCTGAAACTAAAAATCAAACAAGAAGAAAACTGGAAAACTCACAAGTGTGTGGAGATTAAATGACATGCCACTGACCAGGGGTCAAAGAAACAAATAAATGGAGAAAAAAATACCATGAGACAAATGAAAATGGAAACACAACATACCAAAATTTATGGGATGCAGCAAAGCAGTCATAAAAGGGAAGTTCATAGAAATAAATGCCTATCATAACAAATCTCAAATAGGGACGCCTGGGTGGCTCCGTTGGTTAAGCAGCTGCTTTCGGCTCAGGTCATGATCCCAGCGTCCTGGGATCGAGTCCCACATCGGGCTCCTTGCTCCGCAGGGAGCCTGCTTCTCCCTCTGACTCTGCCTTCCACTCTGTCTGCCTGTGCTCGCTCTCGCTCGCTCTCTCTCTGACAAATAAATAAATAAAATCTTTAAAAAAAAAAAAAAAAGAAATCTCAAATAAATAATGTAACCTCCTACCTCAAAGAACTGAGAAAAAAAGGACAAAGCCCAAAGTTAGTAAAAGAAAGGCAATAACAAAGATCAGAACAGAAATAAATAAGATAGAGACTAGGGGCGCCTGGGTGGCTCAGTGGGTTAAGCCGCTGCCTTCGGCTCAGGTCATGATCTCAGGGTCCTGGGATCGAGTCCCGCATCGGGCTCTCTGCTTAGCAGGGAGCCTGCTTCCCTCTCTCTCTCTGCCTGCCTCTCTGTCTACTTGTAATCTCTGTCTGTCAAATAAACAAATAAAATCTTTAAAAAAAAAAAAAAAATAAGATAGAGACTAAAAAGACAACAGTAAAGATCAGTAAAACTAAGAACTGGTTCTTTGAAAAGATAACAAGACTGATAAACCTTAGGGTGCCTGGCTGGCTCAATAGGTGGAACACACAACTCTTGATCTTGGGGTTGTGAGTGCAAGTCCCATGTTGAATACAAAGATTACTTAAAAATAAAAACTTTTTTAAAAATGAAAAACTGACAAACCTTTAGCCAGACCCACCAAGATAAAGAGAGGAGTCAAACAAAACCAGAAATGAAAGAAGAGACATTACAACTGATAACATAAAAATACAAAGGATCATAATAGACTACTATGAACAGGGCGCCTGGGTGACTCAGCTTGTTAAGCATCTGCCTTCAGTGCAGGTCATGACCTCAGGGTCCTGGGATCAAGCCCTATATTGGGCTCGCTGCTCAGTGGGGAGCCTGCTTCTTCCTCACCCTTCCCCACCTCTCATGCTTTTGCTTGCACTCTTTGTCCCTCTCTCTCAAATAAATAAATAAAATCTTTAAAAAAGAGACTACTATGAACAATTACATGCCAACAAACTCAATGACCTTGAAAATAAGATAAATTCCTAGAAACATACAAACTACTAAGCCTGAATCATGAAGAAATAGAAAATCTGAACAGAATAATTAATAGTAAGGAGATTGAATGTGTAAATAAAAAATCTTTCAGGGCACCTGGGTGGCTCAGTGGGTTAAAGCCTCTGCCTTCAGCTCAGGTCATGATCCCAGGGTCCTGGGATCAAGTCCAGCATCGGCCTCTCTGCTCAGCAGGGAGCCTTCTTCTCTGTCTCTCTTTGCCTGACTCTCTGCCTACTTGTGATCTCTGTCTGTCATATAAATAAATAAAATCTTTAAAAAACAAAAAACAAAAACCTTCCAGGGATGCCTGGCTGACTCAGTTGGAGGAGGATGTGACTCTTGATCTTGGGGTTGTGAGTTTGAGCCCCACATGGGGTGTAGAGATTACCTAAATAAATAAAACTTAAAAACAAACAAACCTTCCAACAAACAAAAGTTCAGGACCCAACAGGTTCACTGGCAAATTCTACCAAACATTCAAAGAATTAATACCAAAACTTCTCAAACTCTTCCAAAAAATAGAAAAGGGAACAATCCCAAACTCATTTTACTAAGCCAGCATTATCGTAATACCAAAACCAGACAAGAATGCCAAATTACAAGCCAATGTCCCTGATGAATATACATTCAAAAACCCTCAACAAGGGTGCCTGGGTGGCTCAGTGGGTTAAAGCCTTTGCCTCCGGCACAGGTCATGATCCCAGGGTCCTGGGATCGAGTCTCGTATGGGGTGGGAGGGTGTCTCTGCTCAGCAGGGGGCCTGCTTCTCCGTCTCTCTCTGCCTGCCCTTCTGCCTACTTGTGATCTCTGTCTGTCAAACAAATAAATAAAATCTTTCAAAAAAAAATCCTCAACAAAATATTAGCAAACCAAATTTAACAATATATTAAAAGGATCATACCCCATGATCAAATGGGATTTATTCCAGGGATGCAAAGATGGTTCAACATCGTAAAATCAGTGAATGATTAAAATCATATGATCATCTCAACCGATGTAGGAAAAACATTTGACGAAATCAATACCCATTTATGATAAAAACTTTCAACAGACTGGTTACAGAAGGAATGTACCTCAACATAATTAAGGGCATAAATGACAAGCCCACAAACAACATCATATTCAATAATAAAAAGCTAAAAACTTTTCCTCTAAGATAGGGAACAAGGATGCCCCCTCTTGCCACTTTCCCTCAACATAGTTTTGGAAGTCCTAGTCGTGGCAATTAGGAAAGAAAAAGAAGTAAAAGGCATCCAAACTGGAAAGGAAGAAGTAAATCTGTCACTACTTGGACATGACATGTTATATACAGAAAACCATACAGAGGGGTGCCTGTGTGGCTCAATTAAGTGTCTGCCTTGGGCTCAGGTCATGATCCCGGAATCCTATGATCGAGCCCCACATTGGGCTCTCTGCTCAGTGGCGATACTGCTTTTCCCTCGCCTGCTGGTGCTTGCCCTTCCTGTGCTTTCTCTCTCTTTCTGTCAAATGAAGGAACAAAATAAAAAAAGAATAGGAAAAAAGTAGAAAAAGAAAACCCTAAAGATTCCCCCCAAAAACTATTAGAATAAAAGAATTCGGTACTGTTGCAGGATATAAAATCAATTTACAAAAATCTGTTGCATTTTTTAAAAAGATTTTTATTTATTTATTTGACAGAGATCACGTAGGCAGAGAGGCAGGCAGAGAGGCAGGCAGAGAGAGGGGAAGGGAAGCAGGCTCCCTGATGAGCAGAGAGCGCCTATGTGGGGCTCAATCCCAGGACCCTGGGATCATGACCTGAGCTGAAGGCAGAGGCTTTAACCCACTGAGCCACCCAGGTGCTCCTGCATTTCTATACATTAAAAATGAACTATCAGAGAAATTAAGAAAGCAATCCCATTTACAATTACATCAGAAAGAATAAAGTGCCTAGGAATAAATTTAAGCAATGAAAGACCTGAAATTAAAAACTACATTGAAGGGGCGCCTGGGTGGCTCAGTGGGTTAAGCCGCTGCCTTCGGCTCAGGTCATGATCTCAGGGTCCTGGGATTGAGCCCCGCATTGGGCTCTCTGCTCAGCAGGGAGCCTGCTTCCCTTCCTCTCTCTCTCTGCCTGCCTCTCTGCCTACTTATGATCTCTCTCTGTCAAATAAATAAATAAAATCTTTTAAAAAAAAACCCTACATTGAAAACTATAAGACACAAATACAACAAACAAACCGTAAGACATTAATAAAAGAGATTGAAGAAAACACAAATAAATGGAAATATATTGTGTTCATGGATTGGAATAATTAATATTGTCAAAATGTCCATACTGCCCAAAGCAATCTACAGATTCAATGCTATCCCTATTAAAATTCCAATGGTATTTTTCACAGATAAAGAAGAAACAATTCTAAAATGTATACAGGACCACAAAAGGCACTGAACAGCCAAAGCAATCTTGAGAAAGAAAAACAAAGCTGGAGAGGCATCACAATCCCTAATTTCAAACTGTATACAAAGTTAATCAAAACAGTATGGTATTGGCATAAAAAGACACATGAGGGGGCGCCTGGGTGGCTCAGTGGGTTAAGCCGCTGCCTTCGGCTCAGGTCATGATCTCAGGGTCCTGGGATCGAGTCCCGCATCGGGCTCTCTGCTCAGCAGGGAGCCTGCTTCCCTCTCTCTCTGCCTGCCTCTCTGCCTACTTGTGATTTCTCTCTGTCAAATAAATAAATAAAATCTTAAAAAAAAAAAAAAAAAAAAAAAAAAAAAAAAAAGACACATGAGTATCAAGAGCCCGCAAATAAATTCATGCATATATAGTCTATTACTACATGAAGCCAAGAATTTACAAGGAGAAAAGGATAGTATCCTCACTAAATGGTGTTGGGAAAACTGGACAGCCACATCCAAATGAGACTGAATAAGAATGAAATTTCAAGGAATCCAGAAAGGCCTCTTTAGCTAAGTTCCATACCCAATTCTTGCTTGTTTAATTTAGTGTCTGATAATAAAAAGAATAGCCTGGAAAGGGAAATGGGAGTTACCAAAGTCATCTACTCTAATGTGGCTAAAATCAATAATTGCAAGGACTTTCACTTATTATTATGTACTAGAACTGTTTTTTGTGTATTATCTTAATCTTTCCAAGAATCCATAAAATAGGCACTGTTAATTCCATTTAGAGAAAAGGAAATTGAGAGTCATATTGGAAAAATTAGAAAGAATAGTCATAGATCAGAGGAAGGAGTAAAATAAGAAAAATGCTAGAAAAACCAGGCAGCATCTCAATTTCTCTGACTTTTTTTTTTTTTTTTTTTTTTTGGAAAGACGGTAGGGGTAGGGAGAGAGTGGGAGAGAATCTTAAGCAGTTTCCATGCCCAGTCCAGAGCCTGATGCTGGGCTCCATCTCACAACCCTGTGATCATGACCTATGCCAAAATCAAGTTGAAAGCTTCACCGAAGAAGTCACCCAGGTGCCCGAGTGGCATCATTATTATGCTGGAAATGAATTTACACATCTCGCTCCTCAGGAGTTTTCCAGGTGCAATCTAAAATTGGCCCCTGTATTTATTGGGTATGATGAGACTGAAGAAAGAGGCCAACTCCTCCAGGTTAGTAGGTGGCAGATTTAATAAAAAAGGGAACTTACATTATGAGGGTTGCTTTTAGAAGCTACAAGATGGGGCGCCTGGGTGGCTCAGTGGGTTAAGCCGCTGCCTTCGGCTCAGGTCATGATCTCAGGGTCCTGGGATCGAGTCCTGCATTGGGCTCTCTGCTCAGCAGGGAGCCTGCTTCCTCCTCTCTCTCTCTCTGCCTGCCTCTCTGCCTACTTGTGATCTCTCTCTGTCAAATAAATAAATAAAATCTTAAAAAAAAAAAAAAGAAGCTACAAGATGACGACCTCCAAATCCATCTAGCCAATCTTAGAAGTTTATATGTGGAGGCCTTAGCTGGATTCAGTCATGTATACCATCCAGATAAGTCTCAGCACATCACTATCTTACCCAATAACAGCAAGGACTTACTTATACATATCTCAAGCATATATCCTTTGGTCAGTTTTGGGGAGTAGGGAAAATAGAACCCAGATTTCAAGGATAGGGGAGGGGGTGAGGAACTTCTAACTGCTGGGGTCCAGCTCACAGATCAACTGGTAGTCAAATCTTCTCAATGACCTCCCCCATCTAGACATTCCAGAGCTTTTAGTATCCACATCTAAAAGCTGGGTAATAACTAAAAAAAAAAAGAAAAAAAAAGTTGATCAGCACTTTTTCACACTAATGTAGTACTAAATTAGCTTTTCTCTCTGAAGTAGACTTTTTTTTTTTTAATTTTAAAGATTTATTTATTTGAGAGAGAGGGTTGGGAGAAGGGCAGAGGGAGGGAGAGAAGCAGACTCCCCGCTGAGTGTGGAGCCCCACATAGGGCTCAACCCCATGACAGTGAGATCATGACCCGAGATGAAATCACAAATCAGATGCTCAACCGACTGGGCCACCCCAGTGCCCTGAAGCAGACCTGTCTTAACTTACCTTAAGCTTTTGAGTCAGACAGCCTATAGGACTACACGCCTATACTTGAACAGCAGACACTACATAGAGAATCTATCAAATAGGATTCAGACCAAGGCCACACAATTTTATTTAGAAATTACAGGTTTATTCATTTTATATTGTAAAAGATATAACCAAACCAAAAAACCACCAGGGATTATCAATTTTTGTGGCATGATATATATATATATAAATATAAATACACACACATACACAAATATAGGAAATCACATCAAGAAATATAGGAAATCACATGAAGAAAAAACAGTATGATGTTTGAAACCAAGACTGAGTTTGAAAAAATTTCTGATGAAACACAACTTAAACTGTTTAAATGACTAGACAATATTAGTTAATGTTCAAGATATTCTGACCAATCTTCTATACCCAATTTACAAGTCAGCAAAGGAGGCTTCAAAACATGATCTCTAGTTGTTCTAGTGGTTTTTTGGTAATGATCTTGCTTCCTTGTGAATAACTACTTTAGTCACTCTGTTGAGGTCTTCTCGTGTTAAGGAGTGTGATGAATAAAAGGATCAGTGAACTCTGGTGACAGAGAATGCAACAGCATAATAATACTGATGCTTCCATTTTTTTTTTTTTTAAAGATTTTGTTTATTTATTTGACAGAGAGAGACACAGTGAGAGAGGGAACACAAGCAGGGGGAGTGGGAGAGGGAGAAGCAGGCTTCCCGCTGAGCAGAGAGCCCGATGCGGGGCTTGATCCCAGGAACCCGAGACCATGACCTGAGTAGAAGGCAGACGCTTAAGGACTGAGCCACCCAGGCGCCCCAATGCTTCCATTTTTTTAAAGCAAAAGAAAACACCAAGTCTGAAAATAACTGTAAGTAGTTACAGTACTGATACAAATTAATACATCCTGAGGCTTAGTCTTGGATACTGTTAATATAACACTTTTTCTAAAAGAAAGATTTATTTATGTGAGAGAGTGCAAGAGAGCACAGAAGGGAGAAGCAGAAAGAGAGGGAGAGAGAATCTCAAGCAGACTCCTCACTGAGTACAGAGCCCAATGCAGGGCTCAATCCCAGGACCCTGAGATCGTAAGTTTAAGTGACTGAGCCACCTAGGCGTCCCAAGGTACTGCTCTCTTTTATGTATACAATAATCTCAGGTAAAATAGCTGAGCATTTGTAAGGTAAACATCTAAAAGTTTTACTATAATGTGCCTTTTTCTGTTCTTCATTCTACCTTTCTTCTTTGCCTATCTGTAAGGCTGTCAGTGAACACCCTCAGGAATTTCTTCATGTCTCAGGGTTTTGAAGACCACTCCCCACCCCCCCCAAGGTCGGATGTTTTGAGGATTCACAGGATTCAGCATATCACTGTATCCATGATTATGACTTATTACAACAAAAGCAAAGTAAAACAGCAAAGGGAAATGGTGCAAGGGACAAAGTCCAGAGGAATCCAAGCACAAGCTTCCGGGAGTCCTCTGCTGGTGGAGTCACACAGGATATGCTTAATTCCCACAGCAACTAAGGTGTAATGTGTGAAATGGCTTTCATGAAATCTCATTAGAAATGCAGGACAGTGGGTGGCTCAGTGGGTTAAAGCCTCTGCCTTGAGCTCAGGTCACGATCCCAGAAACCTGGGATCGAGCTCTGCATCAGGCTCTCTGCTCAGCAGGGAGCCTGCTTCCCCCTCTCTCTCTGCCTGCCTCTCTGCCCATTTGTGATCTCTGTCTGTCAAATAGATGAATAGAATCTTTAAAAAAAAAAAAAAAGAAGAATGAAAGAAAGAGGGACGCCTGGGTGGCTCAGTTGGTTAAGCAGCTGCCTTCGGCTCGGGTCATGATCCCAGCATCCTGGGATCGAGTCCCACATCGGGCTCCTTGCTCAGCGGGGAGCCTACTTCTCTCCCTCTGTCTCTGCCTGTGCTCGCTCACTCTCCCTCTCTCTCTCTGACAAATAAATAAAATCTTAAAAAAAAAAAAAAGAATGAAAGAAAGAAAGAAATGCAGTGCCAAGGGGTGCCTGGGTGGCTCAGGGGATTAAAGCCTCTGCCTTCTGCTCAGGTCATGATCCCAGCATCCTGGGATGAGCTCTCTGCTCAGCAGGGAGTCTGCTTCCCTTGCTCGCTCTCTGTCTGCCTCTCTGCCTACTTGTAATCTCTGTCTGTCAAATAAATAAATAAACTCTTAAAAAAAAAAAAGAAAGAAAGAAAGAAATGCAGCACCGAGGGTTATTATCACGGACTAGCCACATAGCTATCTTCTACCATGGACCAAAATTCTAGACTCCCAGAAGGAAAGGTGCTCAGCACAAGCCACACTGTACAAACACTTCAGTCAAGTGAGTGCTCTTATCAGTGACAGTGGAAGGAACTCTAGTGAAATCTAAATTCCCAGAAGCCAGGCAAGGACCAACTTTGTAAGCAAGCCTTTCAAAGGACAGCAGTTAGGCCTGTTATGTTTGCTCTTTTCTATACATTCAGTACTATCCCACAGGAAAAATTGACATACTTTCACTTGCAAGAAGACTCTTCAAAATTCAGAAACAAGCATTTAAAAAGAAGACATAAATAGAGTTGCTGTCTGAGAAATGGCTAATGCACTCATGTTAATAAACTCATAGTTATATTTGATTTTCAAGAGTTTTACTGTAAGGTATAATGAAAATATATGAAAAACAAAGGAAAACTCAATTTGGTCTCAATGAACTTGGACTCTTACTGCTTCAATATAAAGAGGGCTCTTTCAGTACTGCTAGCAGCAGAGCTTATACATGCCCATATTACAACTGGTTAGAAATAGACTTCACATAATACATACAATTAGGCAAAAATAAAGTTGACAAGTCACTTGGCATTAACAGTTTGGACATGAACTTTAGAAGTAAAAGGTAAAGAAGGCATTACAACATCATGTTTATGCAGATAATTTTCTTCTGCTAGTATTTTGGGGATAGAAGAGGAAACTTCCTTTTGTTGTTCTCGCCACTTGAGTATATTCTCTGCCAGTTCTTCTGTCTCAGTCACCAACATATCCATTTTTGCTAAAGCCATACTCTGTAGTGTTTGAAAGAAGGGGAAAAGAGGAGAAATTACATTTGTCATCAATATATCATTATTATATCATAAATGGTTATGATACCAAAAGTTCACACCTGACCTTTTCTACCCCCTTAATACAAAGGCTTCTTAAAATTGTGTCCTCCTGGGGCACCTGGTGGCTCAGTGGGTTAAAGCCTCTGCCTTTGGCTCGGGTCATGATCCCAGGGTCCTGGGATTAAGCCCCACATCACGCTCTCTGCTCAGTGGGGAGCCTGCTTTTCCCCCTCCCTTCTCTCTGCCTGCCTCTCTGCCTACTTGTGATCTCTGTCTGTTAAATAAATAAATAAAATCTTAAAAAAAAAATTGTATCCTCCCTACTTATTACAGAACATGCTTTTTCTTTATAAATTCACCTAAAAAATTGTGTCCTCCCCACTTATTACAGAACATGCTTTTTCTTTATAAATTCACCTCTTCTTTGTCTTCAATTATCACCTCAAAGCAAATGACCCATAATCTGTATTGTAACCTACCCCCTTCCTAAAATTCAGTCCCATATTTGTCTACTGAGTATCTCTGAGTGTACATTCAGTATCACAAACTTGATTTTATTGCAATTCAACAATGATTGAAGATTTACTTTCTGTGGAAGGCGTGTGAGAAAACAAGGTCATTAGCTTTTTTGATTTCTTGATCCTACTCACCCTCAAGTCACCAAGGCTAGTTACTTCGTTACTTTGGATGTGTCTCTTGTCCAAAGAGTAGACACATTCTAGAAATTTGATGTCCCAAATCTCAAAGTCTATATAATCTTTTGTTTTCCTATGCTTTAAATCTTTTATCTGAATGCTTGTATTTATTCTCCAAGTTTCTCTGCCTTTGGTTCATTTGCCTAGTCCTCTAACCTACAGTTTATCAAACTTTAATGGGTGTAGGAATCACCTGAGGAACTTAATAAATTATAGATTCAGAATCTGAATGTCTAAGGTGAATGAAGTCTGCAATTCTGCATTTCTAACAAGCTTCCAGGTGCTGCTGAGCTCTCTGCCCATACTGAGTGACTCAGTGTCTTCTACCCAATATTGTCTCCATTAAAGTGTAATTCTGATCAAGTCATCACTCGTCTGTGCCCTTCTCTAAAAACAAACCAAACCAAACAACCATTTATTTATTTATTTTTAGAGAGAGAGAGGGAGAGAGCGAGCACAGGCAGACAGAATGGCAGACAGAGGCAGAGGGAGAAGCAGGCTCCCTGCTGAGCAAAGAGCCCGATGTGGGACTCGATCCCAGGACGCCAGGATCATGACCCGAGCCGAAGGCAGCTGCTTAACCAACTGAGCCACCCAGGCGTCCCCCAAACAACCATTTAAACTGTTGAATGTTCCCCAGTATTCAAAAGTCTCAACTTCTTAGTCTGGTTTTCAAGGCATTCCATAAATTAACCATGATTTAATCTCCCTTTCAATAGCTTTAAGGATCAGCCAAAGTGGAGTACCACTCTTCCCCCAAACTGCCAATGCTAATTTTCATGTCTTTCCTCACATTGCTGCTTTGGACCAAACTATTCTTTTTGATACAAATTTCATTGATTTTTCAAGCTTCAGCTCACTACTAACTACTAACTACTATGTAAAACTTTACTGAAGGGGCAGCTGGATAGCATATGTCTTCAGCTCAGGTTATGATCCCAGGGTTCTGGGATCAAGCCCCAAACTGGGCTCCCTGCTCAGTGGGGAGTCTGCTTCTCCCTCTTCTTCTTGCTTGTGTTCTCTCTCTCTCTCTAATAAATAAATAAAATCTTTTAAAAAAATAAAATAAAAACTTTACTGAAGCATTCTTACCCCCATTCTACTCCCTATCTCCCTAAAGTAGAAACAATCCCTCCATTTTCTTTGCTTAATATACAGGACCTTCTTTGTAATTCTCTACTATATCCACTGCACAAAAATAATATTATAAAACGGATAGTATCTGGGGCGCCTGGGTAGCTCAGTGGGTTAAGCCACTGCCTTCGGCTCAGGTCATGATCTCAGTGTCCTGGGATCGAGTCCCGCATCGGGCTCTCTGCTCAGCAGGGAGCCTGCTTGCCTCTCTCTCTCTCTCTCTGCCTGCCTCTCTGTCTACTTGTAATCTCTCTCCATCAAATAAATAAATAAAATCTTTAAAAAACAAACAAACAAAAAAACAAAAAAAAAACGGATAGTATCTTAGAGCTCACTAAACCTTGAGAATTTGAGGGCAGGGACTTGTCATATCTGTTTCTCTCTCCTGATAACTATGGCATAACCCCTTGAACAATAAAGATAACACATATTTATTAAATATTAGAATAAAACAATGTAAAATGACTTCTAAAAAAGCTCTAAAAAGACACTTTAATTTTAAAAAATAAGTCATTTAGAATATTAGCTATCAAAAAGTTAAACAAAGGGGTGCCTGAGTGGCTCAGTTGGTTAAGTGTCCAACTCTTGATTTTGGCTCAGGTCAGGATTACAAGTTTGTGAGATCAAATCCTGCCATCAGGCTCTGCACTGGGTGTGGAGCCTGCTTAAGATTCTTTCTCTGCCCCTCCCCACCTTCTCCCTCTCAAAAAAAAAAAAAAAAAAAAAAAGGTTAAAGCAATCACACATTTGAGATTCTAGTATAAAAGAACTAAAGACAGCCAAATGTAATGTGAAGTAGCTGAGATACTTAAATGCTACTGTTAATACTCACCATTTTCTTTAGATTTTCATCTAAATGAGGGATATTTTTAATTGTTTCAAGATGGTTTTCTAATCTTTCAATGAAAGTTACTGCCAATTCCAGCAAATGTACCATACAGCTAAAAGAGAGAGAAAAAAGTCAACTATTTTTTTTTAGTTTGTGTTCCTTTTTTTTCTTTTCAATCAGGACTTTTAATATAAGAGAACTACAATCAACCCAGTGAGCCAGTAATAAACTTTCTGCATTCATGGAAATACCAATGATAAAAATATCATTTTCTTTCACTTTAAGCAGAAATTAACTCGTCATCCATACAGAAAAACAGAGACAATGCTAATTTGGTACCCACCTAATATGAGACAAAACTTAATGTTAGTAATTTTCTCATATAATTTTCCTAGATTAAATCTCATTCCATTTCAATCTACTCATTCTCCATGAAGGGTGAAGATAATAAAGATAAATGTACTTGACTAAAACTGTCTACACCTAAAACCACTTTGAATCTTCACATTTGCAAAATGCTTTAAAATCATTACTCAGTTCTTCTGATATATATAATGTATAATACATACATTAATGGTATTTTACTATACTGAATAGATAACTGAATATATCCACAAGAATGGGCTTTTTACATTTATTCTTTTACTACAAGATAACAAATCTGACATTTAAGAGAGAGGTACTGATTTGCTAAGGGTCAGCTAGTGAGGCACTGATGGAGAAAGTTAGCAATTAGATTCCCAAATGTTTGCTTCTTTACTGTTGTTTTTATTATACTTGTATGAGGAAAAGAGGAACAGAAAGCATCCCCACTCTATGGACTAGGAAACTGAGGCTAAAACAAATCATTTGCCCAAAGTTTTGAGGCGTACAAACAGCAGAAATGAGAGCAGAACTCATGTTTGTTTGTTTTTTTAAAGATTTTATTTATTTATTTGTCAGAGAGAGAGCGAGCGAGAGCGAGCGAGAGCGAGCACAGGCAGACAGAGTGGAAGGCAGAGTCAGAGGGAGAAGCAGGCTCCCTGCGGAGCAAGGAGCCCGATGTGGGACTCGATCCCAGGATGCTGGGACCATGACCTGAGCCGAAGGCAGCTGCTTAACCAATTGAGCCACCCAGGCGGCCCTGTTTTTTTTCTTTTAGCTGACATGGTTTTCATCTCTCTCTGCCTACACTCCCTAAGAGAATTTTTACATATAGGTACGATTAACACAACAATAAGCTTACTTCATAGAAAATGGTCTATACATGATAAAAATAATTTTTATCCATCTTACTAGATGTTATTGATCTAATTTCTTTCATTGAATTCATTATATCATTCCCAAAATACAGTGGGCAAAAAGAATGCCTTTCTCTTCACCACAGCTTAACTCTTTAAAAGCAGAAGATTTTCTTTCTGATTGTATGTATCAGCATTAAAAATAATGATAACAGATATAATCACTATATATTGTTTAATAAATTATGCTATGAAATAACTACTAAACAACAACAACAAAAAACTAAACCCTCAAGAAATATGTGTAACCACTAATTTCAACTCTTTAGTTTAACCTGTGATAAACAGCTTCAATAGGCAAGTTTTCCTGGCACGTGGGTTTCAACAGTCTTTGCCTGAGGGACCTCTTCTCTTTTAGCACCGCTTCCAAATGATTATTCATGCTTTGCAGAGTATGACACTTCTGAGCTATACAAACCAGAAACCATAATTACAGTTAGCAATATGACAAGTTTTAAAATCACTAATAATTTTTTTTGCTTTGGTTTGACACTACCAATGTCAAAAATTAATCCATTTCCCCCTAAGTATCTCCCCTTTGCTATCTTTAATATCAAAACCAGTTTACTTTCTTTTTTTTTTTTTAAGATTTTATTTATTTATTTGACAGAGAGAAATCACAAGTAGACAGAGAGGCAGGCAGAGAGAGAGAGAGAAGGAAGCAGGCTCCCTGCTGAGCAGATAGCCCGAGAAGGAAGCAGACGCGGGACTCGATCCCAAGACCCTGAGATCATGACCCAAGCCGAAGGCAGCGGCTCAACCCACTGAGCCACCCAGGTGCCCCAAAACCAGTTTACTTTCAATGATTTTTTTTTTTAAAGATTTTATTTATTTATTCGACAGAGAGAGATCACAAGTAGGCAGAGAGGAAGGCAGAGAGAGAGGAGGAAGCAAGCTCCCTGCTGAGCAGAGAGCCCGATGCGGGACTCGATCCCAGGACCCTGAGATCATTACCCGAGCCGAAGGCAGCGGCTTAACCCACTGAGCCACCCAGGCGCCCTCAATGATTTTTTTTTAAAGGACTTTTAAAAAAAATAATTTATTTATTTGACAGAGAGAAATCACAAGTAGACGGAGAGGCAGGCAGAAAGAGAGAGAGGGAAGCAGGCTCCCTGCTGAGCAGAGAGCCGGATGTGGGACTCGATCCCAGGACCCTGAGATCATGACCTGAGCAGAAGGCAGTGGCTTAACCCACTGAGCCACCCAGGCGCCCTCTTTTTTTTTTTTTTTTTTTTTTTTTTAAGATTTTATTTATTTATTTGACAGAGATCACAAGTAGGCAGACAGACAGGCAGAGAGAGAGAGAGAGAGATGAGGAAGCAGGCTCCCTGCCAGAGCAGACAGCTCGATATAGGACTGGATCCCAGGACCCTGAGATCACGACCTGAGCCGAAGGCAGAGGCTTAACCCACTGAGCCACCCAGGGGCCCCGCAATGATTTTCTCTTATTTTGCTTGCTGACAACCAAATCCAGTGCTAAATTCTTTGTCTTCATTATTCAACTCTGTATCTATTCAGGTTATTATAGCCAGAGCCATATTCTTCACATAAAATATTTTCTCATCTCTGCCTCTAACATTTTACATGAAATTAAAAAAATGAACATGTCTTCAAGCTATTTCTGATTATTGCAATATTTTGACCACAATTCAATTAATGCTTCCAACTGATTCTTTTTTTTTGAATCATTCTTTTTATTTTGAAAAATTTCAAACTTAGAGGAGTTTTATTGAACTCCCACATAGATTTCACCTAGACCCACCGTTAACATTTACCTACATCTTTCTTTCTTCACAGACTCAATACATGTATTTTTGCTGACCCATTTGAGAGTAAGTTGTCAATACCAAGAACTTTCACCTCTAAAACTTCAGCATGTATTTCCCTACTTAGGAACATAATCTTATGTAAATTCAAGTATCAAATTCAGAAAATTTAACATTGGAACAATACTACCAGTATTTAATACAGTCCATATTGACATTTCACCAAGTAACTCAATAATGTCCCTTATAGCAAAATGAATTCGTAATCAAGTATTCAATCCATGACCACATTGTACTTTGGCTGTGGAGTCCCTCTAGTTTCCCGTAATCTGGAAAGTTCTTCAGCCTTTCTTTGTCTTTCAAGCTTTCCTGAATTTGAAGAGCTCTGACCTGGGTCACTTTTTTTTTTTTTTTTTAAGATTTATTTATTTATTTGACAGACAGAGATCACAAGTAGGCAGAGAGGCAGACAGAGAGAGAGGAGGAAGCAGGCTCCCTGCTGAGCAGAGAGCCCGATGTGGGGCTCGATCCCAGGACCCTGGGATCCCGACCTGAGCCGAAAGCAGAGGCTTTAACCCACTGAGCCACCCAGGCGTCCCCTGACCTGGGTCACTTAATGCTATTTGCACTACAACCAACAGAATTTCTATTTGAGCACAGAATATAAGATTTTATTAGCTTTGGGCTAATACCTAAAAAAATTATGGTATATTATAATTTTATTGCCTGGTGCATATCTAAGGTAATTCAAGAAAAAGCTGAAATTCCAATAACTACCCATATTTCATCAAATTACTTACCCAAAAAGGAAGGATGAACAACATCTGCTGTATCTTTTTCTAGTCTTAAAAGTTCAATTTCCAAGTTTTTCTACGTTGAGAAGAAAAATAATATTGAGTTCATGTAGAATGTTGCCTGAAGGCTTAAACTTTAGTAAAAAAAGCATAGTCTTTAACCCATGAATATGGGGGGGGGGGTGCGCAGGGAGAGGAGGATTTGTTATGAGCCCAGGGAATTTACTGAAGATTTTCATTTTGGTGTTGAAGCTGTACTGCTGCTACTGCTACTACTACTAACTATTACTATGACTGTTACTACAAAGAAGTAAACACTTACCCAGTTATGTGCTAGACAATGTTCCAAGTGTAAGAGAACTACTGCTGGAATCAATTAATTTTTTTTTTCCTGTACTAGAAACAGAAAGTACAAAGTCCAGGGGCACCTGAGTGGCTCAGAGGGTTAAACCCTCTGCCTTCGGCTCGGGTCATGATCCCAGGGTTCTGGGATTGAGCCCCACATCGGGCTCTCTCCTTGGTGGGGAGCCTGCTTCCTCCTCTCTCTCTCTGCCTCTCTGCCTACTTGTGATCTCTCTCTGTCGAATAAATAAATAAAATCTTAAAAAAAAAATAAAGAAAGTACAAAGTCCAATATAATATACCTGGTAGATTTCAGCTTGAATATCTGTGATCTGCTGTAGTCTGGAGAAGTTTGCAAAGTAGGAAGCTGATTTCTTGGATATATTTAACATCTCCTATTGGTAAATGAACAGAAAGTAGCAGTGTGTCACAAAGTTTCTGTGCGCATTTGAATAGCACCCCCATAGGCTTAAAACATGAGGATTTATTTATTTATTTACCTACTTACTTACTTATTTTTAAGATCTTATTTATTTGACACACAGAGACAGCGAGAAAGGAAATATAAGCAGGGAGAGTGGAGAAGGAGAAGGCGGCTTCCTGCAGAGCAGAGTGTCCAGCACCGGGCTCGATCCCACAACCCTGGGTTCAAGACCTGAGCCAAAGGCAGACATTTAAGGACTGAGCCACCCACGTGCCCCAAACATGAGGATTTATTACGTCCAACACAGCCTTTGAAAAATGAAGTACAGGGGCGCCTGGGTGGCTCAGTGGTTTAAGCCGCTGCCTTCGGCTCAGGTCATGATCTCAGGGTCCTGGGATCGGGTCCCGCATCGGGCTCTCTGCTCGGCGGGGAGCCTGCTTCCCTCTCTCTCTCTGCCTGCCTCTCCATCTACTTGTGATTTCTCTCTGTCAAATAAATAAATAAATAAATAAAATCTTTAAAAAAAAAAAAGAAAGAAAAATGAAGTACAGAGAGTAACAGTAGCAATGTATATTCCTCTTTTTAAAATACTCACTATCTGCGCACCCAAGTAGCTAAGTGGGTTAAGCGTCAGGCAGGCTCTAGGTTTTGCCTCAGGTAGTGATCTTGGGGTTCTAAGACTGAGCCCCACATTATGTTCTGTGCTCAGTGTACAGTCTGCCTGGGATTCTTTCCCTCTTCCTCTCCCTCCTCTCTGCACCTCAGTCTGTGCCTGCTCTCTCATACTCAAATAAATAAATATACTTTTTTTTTTTTTAAAGATTTTATTTATTTAGGGGCGCCTGGGTGGCTCAGTGGGTTAAAGCCTCTGCCTTCGGCTTAGGTCATGATCTCAGGATCCTGGGATCGAGCCTCGCATCGGGCTCTCTGCTCAGCAGCCAGCCTGCTTCCCTCTCTCTCTCTGCCTGCCTCTCTGCCTACTTGTGATCTCTCTGTCAAATAAATAAATAAAATCTTTAAAGAAAAAATTTTAAAATTTATTTATTTATTTATTTGAGAGAGAGCAGGGAGCCCAACAGGGGGCTTGATCCCAGGACCCTGGGATCATGACCCCAGCTGAAGGCAGATGCTTAACTGAATGAGCCACCCAGGTGCTCCTAAATAAATCTTAAAAAAAAAAAAAAAAAAAAAAAAGTAAAAGAAAGAAAGAATTATGTTCTTTAAAACAAAAGGCACTAAATAAGGACGCCTGGGTGGCTCAGTTGGTTAAGCAGCGGCCTTCAGCCCAAGTCATGATCCCAGCGTCCTGGGATCGAGTCCCACATCAGGCTCCTTGCTTGGCAGGGAGCCTGCTTCTCCCTATGCCTCTACCTGTCACTCTGTCTGCCTGTGCTCGCTCTCGCTCCTCTCTCTCTGACAAATAAATTAAAAAAATCTTAAAAAAAAAGAAGGCACTAAATATTCACTATCACAAATCTTTTGGCCAAATATTTAAAAAATAAGAAAACAAACAAGACTCAATCACTTTGTCCTATTTCCTCAAGTACTATGCACAATACAACTGCATTAGTAACAGCTGATAAGGTTAAGAAGGATGAGCTTGAGGTTGATGGAGAATTGCCTCTACACAAATCAACAAAACCTAGCCTCTGACCTTCCTGGGGCTAAAGTCAAATATTTTCTCACCATGGAATCATTTATCTGATTCATTAAATGACCTCTATTGGCTATAATTCATTCATACTGTCTCTTTTCACATACTCATTCTCTTAAAGGAATGTTTTGTCCAGGTGGAATTATTCTTCTAAAAAGCTTACTCCCTCCTTTTATGCTTTAATTCTATGCAAAATACTGCTTGCATATATTGCCTCCTTAAATTGCAGGTTACTTCAGAATAAGAATATTGTTCATCCCCTGGCTTCATCCATGAGTTTCTGTATCCTCTTCTTCTTTTCAAGAATATTAGCACATTTAGAGATCTTTAGAGATCTTATAGGAAAAAGGATGAGAGAGGATAGTCTATGAACTAAATGCAGCCCACTGCCGATTTCTGTACAGCCCATAAGCTAAGAATGGTTTTTTAATTTTTTAAAGCTGGGAGAAAAAAATAAAAACATGAAATTGAAATTTCAGGATCCAGAATAAACTCAACTGCACCCATTCATTTACTTATTACCTCTGGCTTCTTTCACACTACAATAGACAAGATACAACCATATTGACCTAAAAGCCTCAGATACTTATCCTCTGGTCCTTAATAGCAAAAATTTGCTGACCAATGACAACAGATTTTATAGGCATTCATTGAGTTAGGCTGTAGAAGACTAAAGGATGGATTGGAAGGAAAAGCTTTCTAGAACTAACATATATGTGGAAAGAAGGGGAAGAAGAATCTGAATACGTAGTTTCCTACATAAGTGTAGAAGATCTTGATGGCTATGACAAGCAATTATAATGCAGGAAATTTGAGTAATTCAAGGCTTCGTGGTAAAGAAGTAACATGATGATATATAATATATATCTTAGAAATTTAAATGGGGATGGTATGGAAAATAAAAGTAATTAGGCTGGGGGGCAGTAAGGAATAGGGAGTGACTAATGAATATGGGGGTTTTCACTGGGGTTGATTAAAAAAAAGTTATGAAAATAGTTGCACAACACTGTGACTGTACTTCATGCCACTGAATTGTACACTTTAAGAATGGTTAACATGGTAAGTTTTATGAGTATTTCACCACCAAAAAACCCACGACTGGGGCACCTGGGTGGCTCAGTCAGTTAAGCATCTACCTTGGGATCCAGCCCTACATTGGACTGAACCTCCCATCAAGGTCCCTGCTCAACAGGGAGTCTGCTTCTTCCTCTGCTCCTCACCCTGCTCATGTTCTCTCTCTCTCTCTCTCCCACTCTGTCTCTCTCTCAAATAAATAATAAAATCTATTTTAAAAAGGGCAAATCCTGGCTGATATGGGGTACCAGGGATAAAGTCAAGTCAATAGATATTCCATTAAATGACGAAGATAACACAAGTTATTTTACTGATGGCAAAATCGAGGTTTGGGAGAGCAAAGTACGAGTTTAACTTCATTCTATAAATATGTATCATGGCTGAAATGAGGATGAATCTAATCTACTGAATTCCCATCATATCAGCATAACTCTTTTACTCTTCTTTCTGCTCTTAGGTAGAAGATCAATGAAAAGTAAAACATCTCCCATTCCTCTTCGTAACTTACTTGTAGTCTGGTATCTCTTCATCCCTCCCTGCGTATATGCTAATCTTAACTGAACACATGCAAACGAGTAAACTGTTAGGTTCAACAGCATGGTAATGGAGCTTAGCTAAGAACATGTAAGAGAAACCAATGGAAAAGTGAGAACATTCAAGGGAAAGACAAAAGGAGAGGAAAGAAAGAGTAGCCAAATTTCTCTAATTCTAACATTTGAGGATTGTGACTTAACCTTGTATCTTAAAAAAAGGAAAAAAAAAGGCAAGGATTGGGGACTACAGAAAAGTTTTTACTGTTGTACTGTTTTACTGTTGTACTGCCAATATATATTATACACTTTATATGCCAGTAGGGTAAAGGGACACCCAATATGAAAGGATCCTGATAAAGGGAGTCTGTTTAAGGTATTTCTGTTCATTCTGTTGCTAGGCACAAGAAGATGAAATCTAAGACTTTTATGTATAATATAAAAATCCTGATAATACTGTGTACAAAGTACATATATGTATAAACTTGTGTTTGGGGGCATCCTTTCTTCTTTTTTGTCCTTTCTACTTCATACTGAATTCTACCTGAGGGACATTAAAAGGGAGGCAGTATAGCAGAGAAATTAAAAGCAGAGGCTTTAAAGTGGGGGAGGGGATACAGAGGTGGGCAGGACACACTGAGAAAATAATATATATATATATATATATATATATATAAATGTATATATTTATACAGAATTTATATAGAAAATTTATATATATAAATGTATAAACATACATATAAATAATGTCTACATATATCTCTATATAGTGTATGTGTATGTATTCGATCGACCTACCATAACTCACTAAAGCTTGCCAGAAAAATAGCTAGGATGTAAGGCCACTAAAGTAGTCCTAGGGCATAAACGAAAACAAATACCCCATTTATCCCACAGAGAGTTAGCTATACTTTCTTCCACTAAATCATTCCCCAATGGATAGATCAAAACAAAACACAAACAAGTTATGTTTAGAGTTGCATCGTTATCACAATTTCAAGCATCACTTGATTTTTTTAATGTACATGGGATGATGTGCACTTAAGGGATAGGCTAAAGAGATCATATAACATCATTTTGAAAGAACCAATGCTAAATCCTCCTAATAAAAATAGGTCTTGGGGCGCCTGGGTGGCTCAGTGGGTTAAGCCGCTGCCTTCAGCTCAGGTCATGATCTCAGGGTCCTGGGATCCAGCCCCTCATTGGGCTCTCTGCTCAGCAGGGAGCCTGCTTCCCTCTCTCTCTGCCTGCCTCTCTGCCTACTTGTAATCTCTCTCTGTCAAATAAATAAATAAAATCTTTAAAAAAATAGGTCTTCATATGTAAAGTTTGCTTAAAGTAAAATCATACTACAAATCTGTAAGGTTTCCTCATTGGGACTAGTTGTGTAGTAAGATTGTAAAATGGTCTTAAAGAGATTTTTACCTGTAGGCAAAACAGGTAACTGTCCAGTTAGTGCTACTTAAAGGACACTAGACAATGCTCTTCACAACAACTTCTACCCCAACAAATACCTGACTTATCAATGTCAAAATTCTCTTAGGTGTTTATTTCTTCTACCAATACACTCTAGAGGTTAAGTCCCAAATGTCTTACAATATGTTTGCCAAATTACTTTGTTACAGAACTAAACAATGTGAGACTACCAGGCGATTTGGTAGGAAGAAAACAGGAGGTAAGAGAAGGTGAGAACTAGTGGAGTTCTGTAGTTATGTTCTGCCTACTTTCCAATGCATTCATTTGTACCCCCTCCCACCCCCAATCCTTAAGATCTGGTTACTAGAACCTCCGTTAATCTACAGGAATTCTTCATCAGAAGTTTAAACTTTTTCAAGATAGTGTCATAGTATCACCTATCACAGTTCATCCCAGAGATGATACAATGTGTCACTCTGTTTCACTGGTTGAGTGACCTTGGGTAAATTTCTTGCTCTTCTTACGCCTTAGTTTCTTCATTAACAAAACAAAACGAAACAAAACGAAACAAAAAAAACCTTTATGGGGGGGAGAGAACGCGCATGCGCAAGCGAGGATGGACAGAAGGAGAAAATCGTGAAGTACACTTCCTGCTGAGCGCGGAGCCCCACATGGGACTCCATCCCCAGGCCCTCGGCCGAAATCAAGAGTCAAGAGTCTGAGGCTTAACCAATGGAGTCACCGAGGCGCCCCTTTACATTCTTCATCTTAAAAATTAGTGTACAGTAGGGGCGCCTGGGTGGCTCAGTGGGTTAATCCTCTGCCTTCGGCTTGGGTCATGATCTCAGGGTCCTGGGATCGAGCCCCACATCCGGCTCTCTGCTTGGCAGGGGGCCTGCTTCCTCCTCTCTGCCTCCTCTCTGCCTACTTGTGATCTCTGTCAAATAAATAAATAAAATCTTTAAAAAAAATTAGTGTACAGTAGGGGCGTTTGAGTGGCTCCGTCCGTTAAGCCTCCCACTCCTGATTTCGGATCAGGTCTTAATGCCAAGGTCGTGGTATGCAGCCCCAACCTCCTGCTCAGCTGAGCAAGGAATCGGCTTGAGATTCTTTCCCTCTGCCCCTCCCCACCCTCTTTCTCTCTTTTATCAATCTATCTATCTTTTAAAAAACAAGAGTAAGGTACAATTCTCTAATGACTCTTCTAAATATCTTCCATCATGTTCATACAGCTAATCTCTGCGGATGATTTTACCTTTCTACTTTTCTATTTCCTTTTTAGTGAAAACCCTCAACTTGCTTGTTATCTCAAAATTTCTTTCCCTCAATCTCACTTTCCCCATTCCCTTGTCACTTCTGCCACTTGGATTCCATTATTCCTGCGTATCTTTAATTTCTCCCTCTATTGGCTCCTTTCACTTTGGCATATTAACATGTTCTTCTTGCGGAACCTAAAACTACAACTAAAAAGCTGGGACTAATGTGCCTCTTCTCTGATAATTACTCCCCTCCTGCATTCACCTTCCAAGGTCTTCCTGGTACTTCTCAACATTTTTAAAATGTTTCTTTCTTTCTTTTCTTTCTTTCTTTTTTTTTTTTTTTGCCTTTAAAGTTGTATGCTTTTCCTGAAGTTCTCCTGTACCCAGCATCTCCCGCCCCAAATATGTTTCAACACCTCAAACAAGCGTTTGGGAGCGTTTAACACTTAATCGTATTTCCTAACCCCGGCACCCATTACTATACAGAGGCGCTATCACTGGGTGAGAAAAAGCAGGAGAAGACTGATCTTTATTATCCCTCAAGAACTGACCGAGGATAACTCGCCCGCGGACACCTGAAACATCCTCTGCTCGGAGTCCCGCTTTCGCACAACCACTACAGAACCGTCACTACTGTTGCCTGGAAGGGCCTCCATTGGCCTCTACTCCACCACAGCCCCCACCCAGCACCCTCACACATAGGCCCGCCGCCCAGCACCACCACCTCACAGCCATCTTCTGTCTCCACCGCCGGCACCCCCTTAATGACGCCATCGCCGTCCACGCACCTGAGTGACCACCCCTGAAGCAACTAAATGGCCCAGCAGTAGCCCGGCAGCACTCGGAGCGGACGCGGCATCCCAAGGGTTCGCAGCAGCCATGGCTGGGACCCACCTCCCCGGCTCCCGCGATGAGTGAGTGGAACGCAGAGCGACCGCGCGGCGCGGATCGATGACGTCACCGGGCGTTTCCGCCCGGGTGGAAGCCCGGGGAGCTCATCCCGGGCAAGCGCGGGCCGCGGGTCTTCCCTTGCTGAGCCGGCTGTGAGCTGAGGGGTAGGAGACGAGTCCCGCGCTCCCTGATCATTTGTAGGCTCTAGCGGCATCAGGCCTCAGAACAGCTGTAAAACTTGTTGGGCGTGGTGGTCGGGCTGTTCTTCCCTTTCTTCCTTGCCACTTTTAGTTGGTCCCCAAGATCTAGGAGTCGGCAGGAGGTGACAGCTTGGCCAAAAGACCCAGCCGAGAGGCGGATGGGGTGGCTGGGTGCCTGGACTGAGCGGTGACAGCTGCGCTTCCTTCCTGCAGGCACCTGAGCCGCGGTCCTAGGATGGGAAACAGTGCCCTCCGCGCTCATGTGGAAACCGCGCAGAAAACTGGTGTCTTTCAGCTTAAGGACCGTGGACTGACCGAGGTGAGACTGGGAGGGGACGGACCAGGGAAATTAAAGGGAGAGGGACTGCGGGGGTGGCGAAGTTAATCGGTGAGGGATTCTTCGCGCTGTGAACCCCTTTCTCCAGTTCCCCTCAGAGCTGCAGAAGCTGACCAGCAATCTAAGGACCATCGACTTGTCCAACAACAAGATCGAGAGCCTACCGCCTATGATTATAGGGAAGTTCACTGTGCTGAAGAGCCTCTCCTTGAACAACAACAAACTGAGTACGGCTTTTGCGCCTGGGAAGCATTTGCTAGTGATCAGCTGTTAAGAAGGGTGGTTTTCTCTTACAAGCTGATTTTTGTTGTTATGAAACCGCTCTGAGAACTCAAGACACAGAGTGCTTGAAGCGATCTCGTAATTACATCTACACGCCTCCTCTGGTGTGTAATGATTGGTACTGGCTTAATTTGGACTTGAAAGGGAAGACCATCTTTGGGATGTAATGTAAACAGAGCTAATTTTGCAAATTTAAAAAAGGGGATGGAGTGGGAAGGGGGAGCCTAACAAATCCCACAAAATTGCTGTCGGATTCTGCAGAGGTCCTTTTATAAAAGGAGCCCAATATATACATAAATGCTTTCCTGTATTTTGATGGCACCCTCACTTTCTGAAGACTATGTTGGTAAAATGCAATACTTAAAAATGACACAAAATGTTGGAATTTAATTGATTTTTATTGATAGGAGGCCTATAAGGTGGCCATGTAGTTTTTCTAGACTTTGTCTAAAGTGTGTCTCAGCTGTATCATTTAGGTTTTTAATTTTTTTTCTTTGCCAGCTGTTCTTCCTGAGGAGTTATGCAATCTGAAAAAATTAGAGATGCTAAGCCTGAACAACAACCACTTGAGAGAGCTACCATCTACCTTTGGGCAACTGGCAGCCCTCAAGACCCTGAGCCTCTCTGGGAACCAGCTTCGAGCACTACCACCACAACTCTGTAGCCTCCGGCACTTGGATGTGGTGGATCTCTCCAAGAATCAGATTCGGAGCATACCTGACATAGTAGGGGAGCTTCAGGTCATCGAACTCAATCTCAACCAGAACCAGGTCTAGAGCTTAAGGGTTTTTTCTTACATCATGTGGGTTTACAGTCTTCTGTAATCCGTTCTTCTCTAAACTGTAGTCATGGAGCTGGGTATCAGAGGCTAGATGAGCAGTAAAGTCAATGGGCTGGACTATTTCAAAGCTCAAAGTGCTATAGAATTAGTTGAGACACTGTGTGTGTGTTGCATAGGTGTTTTCTGGAGAGTGGGATGGGTAATGGGGTAGGATAATTTCAAAAGTTAAACTATATCACAAATCTTGAAGAATTCAGAGCCTCTTCAAATATGCCTCTAATCATCTTGCAGGGAGCTATGTCAGGTAGAGTGGGAAAGAGGCTTTTTTTTTTTTTTTTTTAAGATTTTATTTATTTGACTGAGATCACAAGTAGGCAGAGAGGCAGGCAGAGAGAGGAGGGGGAGACAGGCTCCCTGCTGAGCAGAGAGCCCAATGCGGGGCTCCATCCCTGGACCCTGGGATCATGACCCAAGTTGAAGGCAGAGGCTTTAACCCACTGAGCCACCCAGGCGTCCCTGGAAAAGAGGCTTTAACTCATAAGTTCTTGGAGTTGGACAAGACAGATAATTCATTGTCCCTTTATTGACCTCTTTCTCAAGCATGTCCTGATTTTACTGAAAATTCATTACTGACAGGCTTTCTGGCCCATTTCATTGTTGGATAGCTTTAATTGAAATAATTGAAATTGGTTTCCATTACTTTGGAAGCTCTTTGGTTAATAAGTATCTGGAGAAATAATCCTTGTTCAAGATGTAAGGCTTAAATGATGAAACATTAAACATAGTGAGACTAAGTGGCCTTTTTACTGCATACAATTCTAGATTTGCATAGTCCAATACAACAACCACACATGGGTGTTCAAATTTGGATTTAAATGTGCTATGGTGAGAGCTGTGAAGTGTGTAAACCTGGTGATTCACAGACCCCTGGGGCTAAAAATACATTATATGTTTATAAAAAAAATAAAAAATGAAAAAAAATTAGATTTAAAAATTAAGATCCATTTTTGCCACTAGCTGTATTTCAAGTGCTCAAAAGCTGTATGTGGCAACCATATTGAACCACAAAGATAAACATTTCAATCACCCCATTCACCTACGCTGCTGCCCTATTATCACTGGTTCTGATTTTAGTGTGCACCACGTTAACCAGAAGAGCTTGTGAAGACATCACTGGGTCCCCACCCTCCACATTTGTGATTCATTAGGTCTGGAGTAGAGTCCGAGAATTTACATTTTTAAAAAAGATTTTTATTGGGAATCTTGGGTGGCTCAGTTTGTTAAGTGTCAGCCTTTGGCTCAGGTCATGATCCCCGTATCCTGGGATTGAGTCCCAAATTAGGCTCTTTGCTCAGCAGGGAGCCTGCTTCTCCCTCAGCCTGACCGTTCTCCTGTGCACATGTGCACTCTGACAAAATCTTTAAAACAATTATTTTTATTATTTTAGAGAACACACATGCATGTGCACACAAGCAAGGGGGAAGGGCCGAGGGAGAGAATCTCAAGAAGACTCCCAGATGAATGTGGAGTCCAACATGGGGCTCCATATCAACCCTAAGATCATGACTTGAGCCAGAATCAAAAGTTGGATGCTGAACTGACTGAGCCACCCAGGCGCCTCTGACAATTTATATTTGTAAAAAGTTCCCAGGTGATGGTCTAAGATACCAGGCAGAGTAAATATAATGTGATGACTTGGAGAATTTAAAGAGCAAAAGAGGTGAATGAATCAAAGATTAATTGTTCAAGGCCCTAAAAGAAGAGTGGTGCTACTGAGTGGATAAATGGATATCAACTGAGTTGATCATAATGGTGACTCATCCCAACCGAAATGTTTTACTAAAAATTAGACACACAGGAAAAAATAGACATGAGCAAATATGAATGTAGATAAAGATTTTCAGGTCTTAACAGAAGTGATAGCTTTAAGAAAGGATGAGCTTTTAAGGAGGAAGTTTAGGAAAAAGATCCAATATTAAGTATTAGACTGCTGCTTGAAAATGTCCATGGGGGGGCGCCTGGGTGGCTCAGTGGGTTGAGCCTCTGCCTTCCGCTCAGGTCATGATCTCAGGGTCCTGGGATCCAGCCCCTCATTGGGCTCTCTGCTCAGTGGGAAGCCTGCTTCCCCTCTCTCTGCCTGACTCTCTGCCTACTTGTGATCTCTCTCTCAAATCTTTAAAAAAAAGTCCATAGGAACAAGGGGTGGGGGAGCCAAAAATCAGGAGTAATTCAAAAGAGAAGTCCACTATTTAGGTACAAGAAGGAGTTTCAAAGAAGTGGTAGATGGTAGTCAAATCCAATAGGGAGTGAGTACAGTGAATCCTTGACTTCGGCAGTATAGCAGCACCGCGACTATGTACACATAAAAGACAGGCAGTGAATGTAAATGCACCAAAACGTTTATGGTGGCAGATTAGAGGTAACTTTTTTCTTTAAACTTATTTGACTCTCAAATTTTCTGTAATCAACAGTACTTTTATTAGAACATTTTTGTTTCTAAAAAGCCACTGGTAACCTTCAAACAGCATCTTTTTTTCCAAAAAGTGGAGGAGGAGTAACAGAAGCTAGATAGCACAGGCTTTGGGAATGAGTAGGTGGTGAGAAAATGGAGGTGGTAAAAGAACTAGGACAAATGGTCAAGTTTTTGTTTTAATTTAGTAAAAAAATATATGTATACAGTAGTGCTTTTGCTTTTTCATAGGAGTCTTTTGTTGTTCAATAGATATCACAGATCTCAGTAAAGATCTCTTGCTGTCCTCGCCTTAAAGTTCTTCGCCTGGAAGAGAACTGTCTTGAGCTCAGCATGCTTCCACAAAGCATTCTCAGTGATTCCCAGATCTGTCTGCTTGCTGTGGAAGGCAACCTTTTTGAAATAAAGAAACTTCGAGAACTGGAAGGATATGATAAGGTATGTATCAGTGTACTTCATCACTGTTCCAGAGAGGACAATGGTGAAACTACATGAACGTTTATAGCTACAGGGTGTATGTATAATCCTGTTTATGTCAGCAGGATTTGTTCCCCATTTTGGAGGTGGATTCTAAAAATTAGCCAAATGGTATTGTGCCAAGATAACTTTTCTTCCAAGTAGCTTATTGTAAAGCATTTTTGTCTTTTGATGGGTGTCCTCTTAAAATATAAGGGAAAAACCCAAAGCTGTGTGCTTTAAATCTTCATTTAGAATAGGTCGATTTTGTAGGAAATGAAAAAGACCATAGCCAGTAAAATCCTAAATGGAAAAAATCACAAAATCCCAATTTCAAAAAAAGGCTAATATTTTCATATACCAAAATACCATATTCTTCTTTTATAATTTTTTAGTACATGGAGAGATTCACAGCCACTAAGAAGAAATTTGCATGATGTTCTCCAGGAGTGCGGGAAACTTACAGGACACTGACATAGAATCTCTTGCAATCTGGCTGAATCAGAGGCTCCTGTTGTCAAGGATTATCTGCAGTATGGAGATGATGCTCCTGCAGATAATATTTCTGTGATCTTTTTCCTTTCAGGGCTCGTCTTAAGCAAGCTAAAAAATCAAGGGACAGTGAGTCTCCTCCATTTTGAGTCATGGGTAGGATAAAGGACAGTGTTGATCATCAAAACCATCATTAGTCTGGGTTTAAGAAAATCAGTAGCTCATTACTATTTACACAATGAAGGATGCTGCTTGGTAACAGAACCACTCCATATCACAGCTTGAAATTTCATGTTTAGTTTTGGTGTATGAGCGCTTTCATAAAGTCAGTTGCCATTCCACCTGTGTTAACATTTCATATTTTTATGAAATTTAAATAATTTGTGAGAGGCTACCATGGTTAATCTAAGGGCTTATGATTTTATTTCAGTCCATCAGTTCAAATGCAGTGTTTATACTTGGGTGTTAGAATGTACATAAATATGTGACTGTCTTGATTAAAAGTGTACTGTGTCAGAGAAAGCACCAACACAACACTAAGAGATGTTCCCCAAGGCTGCAGTAGCAAATTTTTTACTATTGCATGTGCCTTATTGGTAGGGGGCTCTGAAGAGCTAAAATCATATATGCAAAACTTGTAAGATACAAAGGGTTGTCATAATCAAGATTTTCCTGAAGCTTTGTTAGAAATAATCTTATTTCTGATAATCCTTTTCCCTTTTTGTATTTATAATTCTAATCAAATTACCTATCAAAACTACTGCTACAATATTTTAAAATAACCTATGTTTATAAAGTTTATTCTCTGGATGCAAGAATACACTAAATAAAGAATTTTTAATGAACTTCGGCTGGAAAAAGGGTTAATCCTTCAAAGGAAGAAGGCAGAACTTTAACTTGTATGTGGCCCTTTGAAAGTAAACTGATTGGAAAGAAATGTTTCATGTTCTTGTTAAAGTGCAGGAGTACTGAAATGCCTTCATGTGACTGATAAATACCTTGCAAGTACTGGAACCATGCTTATTAAGAGAAACTAAAAGTACAAAGGTAGATGACTTCTGGTTGTTACTGACATGAACATTTTGGAAACTACCACTCTAATGTTCATAGATTTTGTATTTGCCAGGGCAATTTAGCATGTATTGTCAGTTCTTGTTTTATAAACCTAGTTTAACCATTAAGTCAATAGATCACAACAGCTTCGTGTTTATATGCATAAATCTCTCTGACTTGAAATCTGATCCGGGTATTCCATATTTCTCATGTTATTTTCTGTTTCTCACCATGGGGAGGGATGGGCTGCCAGTTTATCCTTAGCAACTGAGTTTTGCTTTTTGTAAACTTCAATGCTTAATCTTTTGGTCTACTAAACAATGTTTCTCTAGGTTTGTTTGTTTTTTTTTTTTAATCAGTGCTTAACATCTAATAAATTAGAACTTCTAAACTAAATAACTTAAATGTCCCCAGACATTTAATTATTATTTGGAGTTAAAAATATCTCCCATCTCTGAGAATCAGTGACCGCTAGCTTTCACAACTTGAACCCAGCCTTATTTCCAGATACCCTTTCTTCACTCTCATTTTACCTACCCAGTCATACCAGATTATTCTGCTCCTTAAACCCACAGTGTGCGCCTCCCCTGTAATTGCCTTTACATTGTTTGCTCAGTCAGGAATGCCCTGTCTCACCAAATGTGCTCCTTCTATCTAAAACTCATTTTAAGTCTAAGCCAAATTAATTGCTCCCCCATCTGTTATGATAGCACTATATTCATCTGTCTCTTGCTAGAATGAGCTACTTGTGGGCCTGAACTATGTGAAGTAACATGCCCAGATTTATAAAGCACAAGTATTTACTCACCTATGAGCCAACATAATGAAGTTGGTTAACCCGTGTGGGGTCTGGAGACCCATATTTGTTTGGCCACCAACCTGAAGTCACCCACTTTCTTTTAGAGCCTGGTTAGAAGTCAGTGTAGTATATTAAGATCATGGGCCTTGGAGTCAGAAAGATCCTGGTTTGAATACACAGTCTGTCATTTACTAGCTTTGTGAATTTGAGCAATTTATGCTCATCTGTAATATGGAGAATACTTCCAACCATTCAGGTTAGAAGGATGTAGTAAAAAGATACATAAAGGCATTTTAGAAGAGTGCCCATGATAGAGTAAGCAATCAATAAATGGTGCCATTTATTTCACCTGTACGGCATTAAAATAGAAGTTAGCGAGTCATATAAAAACAGGAGGCTTAGAGCAAATACATTAAAAAGGATGAAAACAAATGACTAGAGAATAAAGAACTTGACTATCAATCTGAGAAATATAAATCTGAAAAAAAAATACAAATCTGATTAGAAAAGTAACTGGGATAACCTGGAATTTTGATAAGATAGTGACCTAATAGAGAAAATAATATTTAAAGAAACTAATTCTAAGTGCAATTGAATACAGAATGTTTGGGTTAAGAGGAGATTCATGGGGCGCCTGGGTGGCTCAGTGGTTAAAGCCTCTGCCTTCGGCTCAGGTCATGATCTCAGGGTCCTGGGATCAAGTCCCGCATCAGGCTCTCTGCTCAGCAGGGAGCCTGCCTCCTCCTCTCTCTCTCTCTCTCTCTGCCTGCCTCTCAGCCTACTGTGATCTGTCTGTCAAATAAATAAAAATCTTAAAAAAAAAAAAAGAGGAGATTCATAATTCACACATGACATGAAAAGATCTAAGTTGAAGTGTGGTAACAAGGATAAAGGAAGGGACACTTGGGTGGCTCAGTGGGTTAAGCCTCTGCCTTCAGCTCAGGTCGTGACCCCAGGGTTGTGGAATCAAGTCCCACATTGGGAGCCTGTTTCTCATTCTGCCTGCTGGCTCCCCATGCTTGCGCTTTCTCTCTCTCTTCTGACAAATAAATATTAAAAAAAAAAAAAAAAAGTAAGGAGGAAAGAAACAAGCATAACTATCGGGGATAAATACCACTGTTATTATAAGACTGGAAACTTGAAGAAGGAGCTTAGTGTTAAAAAATTAAATTGAGGGCAATACAATTTTTTAAAAAGATTTTTAAAATTTATTTGACAGAGATCACAAGTAGGCAGAGGAGGGGGATGAGAAGCAGACTCCCTGCTAAGCAGAGAGCCAGATGCATCACTCAATCCCAGGACCCTGGGAATTATGACCTGAGCCAAAGGCAGAGGCTTAACCCACTGAGCCACCCAGGTGCCCCTGGGTGATACTGGGTGATACTATTTTTGAACTCCTTTATTATAGGTTAGTGTTATGCTCAAGACTACACAAGTAAATGACTAAAGCAAAATTTGAAACAGGTGGTCAAACTCTAGAGCTTGTGTTAACTACTTTCAGTTACTACCTTTCAAAAGTACTGGAAACAAGTTTCCACACAATGTTACAAGAGAAAATCAGAGAAGGCTTTAAGTCAACAGCTTGTATTTCTTGTGCATTATGGACCTAACTTCTATGACCTCATCCCTCTTCTTTTTCCCTTTCTTTCTTTCTCTTGGAGACATTTGTAACCTGGGATCCACAGATAGGCTTTTAAGACCCACTGATGCGTGATTTTTACTTATGCGTGATTCATGTTTATGTTTATTTCTCTGTGGAGACAGGCTAAGTTGTCTTTCATCAAATTCACAAATGGACTCTTGACCCCAAAAGAGCTCCACCCAAGAGAGGATAGCAACTATAATTTATTAAGCTCTTGCATTTATTGGGTGCTTCTCTCAGTTCTTGACATGGCATCACCACACTGACTTTTCATGACAACTCTATGGAGGAGGAATTATTAATCCTCATTTACAGACAAGGAAACTGAGGCATAGAAATGTGCTTACAGTCTCAGCAAGTGGCAGAGTATAAACTCAGATAGTTGAGTGCCTTAACTTACACTTCTAACCAATTATATTGTGGGGGCAGCATTTTGGTATCCTCAGAAACTACTGCCTTTAGCCCTAACATGAAAAACATTTTTAAATTTAGGTATATCACAATCCCTAATGTTTTATACTTTCTCTCTTTACACATTTACCACCACCTGCCAAACTACTCCTTTTGGCATGGAGCATTTCTATTCCAGAGAGCCTGACTGAATCTCACTCTAAATATTTTCCTCCTCAGCCTATGGAAGTCCTCGTGTTAACAGTACCTTCACTAAGTGGGTTGTAGTTCTAGTGCATAAACATCCTTTCAATCATTAGTGTATTAAAGCTCAAATAAGTAAGAGACTAATAATAATTAAAATGACCCTCATGACAAATCGTAGGAAGAAAAGTCCTGTCAGTATTTCCAATTAAAAAATGGGAAAGGTGCTATAAAGGCAGCTTTCCATCAGAGTGCTTCTTGATTTAAGGACCTTTGCTTTATTCAGTTTGTTAAGAGCTGATAAAATTTTTGCCCCCCAGCCCCCACCAAATAGTCACAGAAACATATTACCTATTTGAAAGAACAATTCCACCAGTTAGTTATAAAATTTAATTGTAAAGATCAAGCAGTGGTATTGGTCAAACCGATCCACATTAATAGCTTCGAAGTGTGCAGATACTACTTCTTAAATAAAGGTGACAAATATCAATCAGATTCTTATAACACTGTTCAGGATCTAAATAAATGTGATTCTAGACATAATTCAATCTACAAGGCTAATTGAATGATAGTGCAATCATCAATAATTAAACCAAAGGCATAATTTTCCAAATCACTTTTAGTTAAACAGAATAAAGTCTAGCTTTTTTAAAGTCTAAAGCTATAAAAAAACTCAAGGCGATCTAACTATTTTTCTACCTGAGATCAAAACAAGTTTCTTTTTTCCTATCTAAACATAATTCTTGACATTGAGGTAAATCTGAATTCACGTAATATATTTTGTCAAACTTTTCCAAAAAAATTTTAAGTCCTGCTTTAGAGAGAAATTCTCATGTTACAATACATATTTACATATTTTTTTCTCCCAAGACTAATAACAAATTTATGAGGTTAATAGGCATGTAATGGGATCATGATACTACTAATGTGAAAATAAAAAGTCATTCATTTATACAAAGTGTTCCTGTATGGTGCAGTGTGAAATGGGATCACTGTCTATGTATATACATAAATCAGCAAACGTTCAGAAACTAAGCCCACTTTGAAAAAGTCATTCTATTTTTTTGGAGCAGAGGTTGCCAAGTTGTAATGTGTAACAAAAATATTGTGTATAAAAGCTCCGAAACCAAGTAGTAGCCTAAATTGGCAATAACTGCAACTTAAATTGAAAAATTAAACCCAACTAGATCTTTACTGTGGCTATGCAACTTTTTCTTTGTGGCCTGCAGGTTTTACTGAGGTAACAACCTCATATCTCTTGCCTCTCCTCCTTGTGCTCAAACCCCCTGCCTCTAGCTTCCTTCTTCATGTCTGTCTTTGGCAATGCTTCCAAATCTTGAAAGCAAAAGAACCTGCTAAATAAATGAGAAGGATGAAAAGTAATACTATATATAATGTATAAAAACCAATCTAAGACTATGAACCAAGGGACAAAAAATACTAGAAGGAAGTCTGAGCAGTAGTATTCCCTCAAGGGAAAGAGATCATAAAAGAACAGGGGGTCTGTACTCCTGGCCCTTCTTGCACGTTATCTCCTGATTGAGAAGAGCATGGAACCAAAATGTTAAACTCTGGAAAGGTAATGACTTTGAAGGAAGAGCTAGAGACGTGAATACACGATAAAGAAGTATAGCAGCAGTGTTAGCTGTCAATGAGTTTCTTTGCTCTGGCATTGGCAACATCAATACGATCTTTGTTGGTGTCAGCCTAGGGGGAATAAAAAAAGGTATCAGCATTATGTTACAAGGTAAGTTACTCTAATAAAAGTTGAATTTCATAATCTGGAGTAAATGACACACTGAGAAAATTCAGGAAGCATGAAGTTACATTACAAAACACATTTTCAGGGGTGCCTGGGTGGCTCAGTTGGTTAAGTGACTGCCTTTGGCTCGGGTCACAGACCTGACATTCTGGCATAGAGTCCCGCATCAGGCTCCCTGCAGTGTGGAGGCAGCCTGCTTCTCCCTCTGATCCTCCCCTCTCTTCTGCTCTCCCTCATTCACTCTCTCTCTCTCAAATAAATAAATAAAATCTTAACTCATTTTCGGCAAGAAAAGAGAGAACATGAAATTCATTTGGGAAAACGGAATATAAACATGACAAAGGTGTAACAGAAGAACCTGCCAGTATTTCATGAATTCTGTAGTATGTTTTCATAGTTTAACTGGGATGCATCTTATAATCAATGGCTTTTTTGATACAGTGAAATTAAAAATGCTTTCTGCTATAGATGTGGACATTATGGGAGTTCCCTAAACTGAATCATAGAATCTTATCTGAGACTACTCTAGGTTTAACCCAGAAAGAATGAAAGAACTCTCCCCAAGAATTTTTAACAGATTTATTACCATCCACATCAACATCTGAATTAAAAAGATGGGTAATATGTTAAACCCACAGGATGCTCTAAAAGCATCTTATGAACGACAGTTTACTTCCATGAAATCCAGTTAGGTGATTTCAACAAAGCCAAGCTTAAAAACTCACCCCATTCTTTTTTTTTTTTTAAGCTTTTATTTATTTGACAGAGATCACAAGTAGGCAGAGAGGCAGGCAGAGACGGGGGTTGGGAGGGGAAGCAGGTTCCCTGCCGAGCAGAGAGCCTGATACAGGGCTTGATCCCAGGACCCTGAGATCATGACCTGAGCCAAAGGCAGAGGCCTTAACCCACTGAGCCATCCAGGTGCCCCAAAACTTACCCCATCTTTAAGGGACCCTGAGATTTTTAATGAAATAACAATAACAAGAATGGCTTTTAGACATGGCACATCCAAACACTGAACTCAACTGCATTTTCAGTATCTTTTATATCACGTGAAGTTAAAAAAAAAAAAAAAAAAAAAAAAAAGCAATTCCACCTTTTCTTTACTTACAGGACCCCTTTTTGTGTGTCCACTCCACAAGAACCATTCTGCAGAACTGATTTTTACTTACTGACTCATGAGATGAAGATTTAGGAACTTAGTAATTTTTTAGTATCAAAGTAAAACTCCAAAAGCTAACACGTTCATTCAGGGGGGAAAAATATAGCCCTTCCAAAGGTTAGAGTAGACTCTAAGGTTCATGTGTGAAATTTTAAATAAAACCACTCATTTTAAGGTCTTGGTTTCAAAATGAACCAACACCCATGAATAAGAGATAGTAGGACCTGGCTATAATTTTTCAGTATGCTCTAACTGCCACCTCATATCCTGTGAGGACAAGATCTTCTCTTATTGTTCCCCCCAAAGTATCAAGCACAGATGTCCAGTACTAAAACACTGTGAGTGTCTCAAATTCCTGAAGGAATTTTGAAGGACCATTTACCTTTTCTGTGATCCGGTCTATTTGTCGGTTTTGAGCCTCGATCTCATTGCCCATGTCCAGGGCCATGTTCTTTAGGTTTCCTAGGATACTGCCCACTTGAGTCAGGTTCTCTTCCATCTCATCTTCTCTGGCATCATTAGTTATACTATCCCAAAAAGACAGTTAATTCAGCTTTTTGGTGAATTATAAAATGGACTAAATCTGGGTTTAGTCTTCATAAAAATAAGTAACCAAAATGACTTCAGCAAGTGTTAGACCCCTGGGAATGTAGATTACCATTCTCAGAACACATTCTATAGTAAAAACTGAAAGACTGACCAAAGAGAGCACAAATATCTTAAGGCCATGGAGGAGAAGAAACAATTCTAGAACAATGGTTCTCAAAGAGTGATCACAGCATCACCTGGGAACTTATTAAATATGAAAACATGCTAATTCTCACACTCTACTACAGATCCACTGAATCAAACTGGAAGTGAATCACAGCATTCTAGGTTTTAATAAACCCCCAGGTAACTCATGCAGATTAAGTCTAAAGAAACACTGCTGTAAAACAGGTTGCAAAACTCTGGCCCAAAGGTCAAAACTGGCTTGCCATCTTATGAAGTATTTCTTAGAAAATATATTATAAACCCCAAGGAGTGACTGTGGAAGCAAATGAAACAGCAGCACTCCTGTTCTCAGGCTACTGAATGCAATGGCTCAGGAGAAGCAGGATCCCATGATCTTCTGGGGCAAGGTTAAGAGACTATATTGTAAACCCTAAGGAGTGAGCACAGAAGCAGCTGAAACATCAGCAGCATTCCTGTTCTTGGAATTGTTGAACGCAATGGTCTGGCAGGAGCAGCATCCCATGATCCCTAAGGGCAGGGTATAAGTTGGGAGCTATGAAATAATGTAACCCTCAGTGTCTCCTTTCTGCACCTGGCGACTGCTAGCCCAAACATCCTGGGTGCCTACAAATACGGGAAAATGCCAGCCTGCTTCAAGATATTTGCCATCACTTTATATTCCTTTCCCACACTTGGAGGCATGTGTCCTTGCTCTTCTGATTAAAAAAATAAAAACTATGTGCAGGATTCAGAGGCTACTGCTCTCCCTTGCAGAGGCAGCCCCACACGGCCACTCAGATTGGTGTCTGAGAACTTTACTTCAGTGCACAACGACACCACCTGATAATGTAAATAAAGTTTTATTCAAATATAGCCACGTTCACTTGCTTACATATTGTTTATGGCTGCTTTCACCCTACAGTAACAGAACTGAGTAGCTGCAAAGTCTGAAATATTTACTATCTGATCCTTTACAGTTATCTTTATAGGGATCTGGTCAACCTCTAACTCTTGATGATATATTCTTTCTTTTTAAGCAGGCTCCACGCCCCAGCATGGAGCCCAACATGGGGCTTGAACTCATGACCCTGAGATCAAAACCTAAGCTGAGATCAAGAGTCGGTTGCCTAACTGACTGAGCCACCCACGCGCCCCTGCATGATACACTTTAAAACGCATTCTCCCATTTACAGAAGTAAAATATGCTTACTTGGGTAATTTTCAAAATACTGAAAAACATAAAGAAAAGTCAATCTATCAATGAAAGTCAATAACCAGTCAACATTTTGTCAGAAGGCAGATTTTAAAGTGCATTTTTCAAATGGAATAAGCACTATTTCTAATTGATGATTAGGGTTCATGTATAACAACACCCAGGGGTTAAAAAAAAATTAGAAGGAGCTGGCATACCGTTTAATGTATCCACCGCTAGCTGCTCCAGTGGTTGTTTGTTGAGGCTGACCATTTGTCACTCGGCCTGGCTGCTTAGATACTACATTGCTAGGAGAGTTGTCTCCACCATCTCCCCATGTTGCCTTGTAGGCCTTACCAGACTCAAAGTTCTTTGTCCTGTGTAAGAGTCAGGATTGTAGAGAGATACGGAAAAGCAGGAGAGGAAGAATTATAATTATTAGTGTTTTTTACTTTCAGGATGACCCTCGCATCCTTAACATGAAAGCTACCTACAGCTAGATCTAAGTTAGCTATGCTATGCTCCATTATAATATGGTATATGAAAAAGATGAATTGTGAAGGCCACTGACATTAAACATTTTTTAAAGGTTCAAATATTTACATAAAATGTTCACTAAAAAGTTAGCAAGTAGCAAAATATTTGACTTTTCAGGCTTCCCCGGCCTTTAACAGTCTTCAGAAAAGAAAACAATGGATATTAGGGAAAAAAAATTCCGTAGGAAAGATGTTCTGGAATGCCTTATGAGGTTCCGTGGAGGGATCTCTCAAGTTGATGAGGGATGGAAGAGAAAAGAAAGGTGGCTGAGTGGGCAATACTCAGACCCCAGCTGCCCACTTATTTGAACCAGAGTAGATCCAGCTGTTTTTTAAAGCTAGAATTTTGCATTAAATTAAAAACAAAAACAAAAACCAAACATCATGAAAGAAAGGCATGAATTATTTCCAAATTGAATAGCCAATGATAACAATCTTGACCACACTGGTGCCAGTTGCAAATCCTTTGACTTAGGGCTTTTTCTTTTCTTTTTTTTTTTCTTTAAAGATTTTATTTATTTATTTGATAGACAGAGATCACAAGTAGGCAGAGAAGCAGGCAGAGAGAGAGAGAGGGAAGCAGGCTCCCTGCTGAGCAGAGAGCCCGATGCGGGACTTGATCCCAGGACCCTGAGATCATGACCTGAGCTGAAGGCAGTGGCTTAACCCACTGAGCCACCCAGGCGGACTTAGGGCTTTTTCATTTAAGATTTTACTCCCCGCCCCCCCACCAAAAAAAATCCTAAATCCAAGCCTCTTAAAAATAAAAGTATATAATATACTTTAGATGTAACTGATACAGTCAAAGCCAGCATTTTATCTAGGGATTTACTACTCGAACTGGTAATAATGACAAGAAAAAGAGCCTTGTAAAGTGACTTTTAATGTTACAAAAAAATAACATAAAAGTTTTTTTTACTGGGGCGCCTGGGTGGCTCAGTGGGTTAAGCCTCTGCTTTCGGCTCAGGTTATGGTCTCAGGGTCTTGGGATTGAGCCCCGCGCATCGCATCGGGCTCTCTGCTCAGTGGGGAGCCTGCTTCCCTTCCTCTCTCTCTCTGCCTGCCTCTCTGCCTACTTGTGATCTCTGCCACATAAATAAATAAATAAATCTTTAAAAATAAATAAAATCTTTTAATAAAAAGGTTTTTTACTGATTATTTGGCTAGGTACATTTTTCATTCTTAATTTTTACTTTTCTATAAACAAAAAGTAGTATAAAGCTGTAATATTGGTCTCTGATTTATCCCACATAATGTTAACAAGGAAGTTAAAAAACTGCAAAACCAGAAATCTTTATGAAAATTGTAGCTCCTTCCTTAACCAACTGAGCCACCCAGGCATCCCTTGTAGCTCCTTCCTTAATAGACATAATAGACATTCCAAGTTTTGGCAAACCTAGAATCAGATCTAAACCTTAAGTCATTAATGCTATAGAAAGGGTACTATCACCTATTTTATAAGAGGTACTAAAAAGGTAAATATATCTATGAACACTGAAGAACTAATTGAAGTGCCTTTCTTGGTTCCACTTTAAGTTCTCACAATTTCCTACTTGTGCTACTATGTTTAATTAATTTATCAATTTATTAACCAGCCATGTTAAATCTGTCCTGGAACAAGGTGGGATATACCTTTTCTAAATGATTATTTAGAAATAATTATCTGTTAGTTTGGTGAAACCCATTTACATATATTCTTTGTTAATAAGGTAAGTTTTCAGACAAAATGCTAAAGCAGAGGAATACCTAGTAAACAAAATAAACAGCACGGAAGTTTATCAGAAAGTTTTTTTTTTTTAAGATTTTATTTATTTATTTGACAGAGATCACAAGTAGGCAGAGAGGCAGACAGAGAGAGAGGAGGAAGCAGGCTCCCTGCTGAGCAGAGAGCCCCATGCAGGGCTTGATCCCAGGGCCCTGAGATCATGACCTGAGCCGAAGGCAGCGGCTTAACCCACTGAGCCACCCAGGCGCCCCTATCAGAAAGTTAATAACCAGATGTATCAATAAAAAGTAACAGAAGGTAAGTGCAGCTTTTATCAGGATGTCAGATTGTAGAAGTGAAAGAGCGAGGGCTGGAATTCATCATGTTTCTGAGAGTCACAGTACATAAAAAGAGTAGACTGGGACAGGGCCTGCCAGCTCCTGGTCTATCAAGAAATACATACATGCTCCAACTTCCTTCTGGATCTTTAAGAATTTGAAATTCCTTTAAGTTTTTCAATTAGCAATAATCGCGCCTCGGATAAACCTCATTGGCTACGATACTGCCACTGCGCAAAGCTTGAAATTCCTTTAAGTTTTTGAGAATTCTTCTTTCCATAATTAGATACAAAGGGCTCAGGATGCAAATGAATTGTTTCAACATGATATTATGAAGAATTCCAATGAAAGCATCTTTTGTGTTCTAAACAAAGAATCTGAATGGTTATCATTCCTTCTCCCTTTAAGAGAACTGGACCCTAAAAGATGTTCCAATATTAAGCGGAAAAGGTATAAAAAGGTGACTCTGAATTTTTCTTTTAATAGCTTTGCACTGAGTTGTCATTTTTTAAAAAAGATTTAATTTAATTAATTTATTTATTTGAGAGACAGCGAGCTTGAGAGGGGAAAAGTCAGAGGAAGCAGCAGACTCCCCACTGAGCAGGAAGCCCTACTTGGTACTCGATCCCAGGACTCCAGGATCATGACCTGAGCTGAAGGCAGTTGTCTAACCAACTGAGCCACCCAGGTGCCCCTGGGTTCAGTCTGCCTTTTTTTTTTTTTTTTCAGTCCGCTTTTCAAATGAGTTTCAAATGAGTTGGGGAAAAACACTTTTCTCATGCAGTTATGACATGTTCTGCATGTTTGTGAAGAGGTGATTTTTAAATGGTGCTCATTTTCTATCTTCATCCACATGGCTGCTTCATGTCTCTTTTAGCATGTGCACTCTAGATAATGCCTTCCACTTTACCCTGCCACTTGCCATCACCTTGGAGTTTGTCCCACCAAGGTGAAATACCCTTGAAAGTTATCTGTTCTTAAGGAATTGTCAAGCAGCTATTCATCTAATAATAGCAATGATGATCATGGTTTCAATCTTGTTTGTCTTCCTTCAAAGGGTCTTAAATGCATTATTATTTTTATTTTTTTAATATTTTACTTATTCGTCAGAGAGAGAGGGAGAGTCACCTGGGTTAAGCATCTGCCTTTGGCAAGTCATGATCTCAGGGTCCTGGGATAGAGCCCTGAATCAGGCTCTCTGCTCAGCAGGGAGACTGCTTCCCCCTCTCTCTTTGTCTGCCTCTCTGCCTACCTGTGATCTCTGTCAAATAAATAAATAAAATCATAAAACAAAGAGAGAGAAAGGGAGAGCGAGAGAGCACAAGCAGGGGGAGCGGCAGGCAGAAGGAGAAGAAGGCTCTCCACTGAGCAAGGATCCCAATGCAGAACTCCATCCCAGGACCTTGAGATCAAGACATGAGCTGAAGGCAGATGCTTAACCGACTGAGCCATCCAGGCATCCCCAAAGGTCCTGAACGCTTGAAAGGTAGTATTTCCCAAACCTGAATGAGCACAGGGCAATATGGAAGCCTTTGAACACACAGGTCTGTAAGTTACACGCTAAAAGTTTTGTTCTTGTACATATGGGGTAGAGCCCAAGAATCTTTTATTGTTATTATTGTTTTATTTAAATTCAAAAGCTCATTTAGCTTCCCTGCCAGGGAAAAGAAACACTGTCTAAGGGACTTCCACTCTCTTGTAGAAAGAGTATTTTAGTTACTCCAGCAGTCTACCTTAGTATTTCTATATATTGAGACACTGAGAAATTAATCTGGACAAAGCAAAAGTAAACACCAAGATTTTTTTCTTTTTTTAAAAGGCCACAAGATTTGTAATATACTGACATGAATTCCAATCCTAGACCTGTCATTCTACTGCTGTAGAACCTTAAGCAAACTTCCATTATTTGGGGCGCCTGGGTGGCTCAGCGGGTTAAAGTCTCTGCCTTTGGCTCAGGTCATGATCTTGGGGTCCTTGGATTAACCCCGCTTCAGGCTCTCTGCTCAGTAGGAAGCCTGCTTCCTCCTGCCTGCCTCTCTGCCTACTTGTGATCTCTGTCTGTCAAATAAATAAATAAAATCTTAAAAAAAAAAAACCTTCCATTATTTGGCTCAGTCAGGTTTCGGAAATATTACCTTTAAAGCATTTAAGACCCTTTGGGGATGCCTGGGTAGCTCAGTCAGTTAAGCATCTGCCTTTGGCTCAGATCGAAGGATCCATATACATCCTTATATGTAAAACTACAATAAAACAACGATGCTGTACCACTATGAATACTTCATAGGACCATGAAAAGATTCTGTTGATAATGGATATAAATTGCTTTGAAAAGTATTAGTCAAATATTTCTATTATTTGGCTTGGATCTCAACATGATCCTTACTTAATAGTTCATGACTTTAAGTGCACAGATTACTAAGTGGTATGTTTACTATTCTGGCCTATAAATACTCCTTAGCTTTGAGATCTATAGGAGCTGAATACAGTCGGAATATGGCTACAAAAAAATACAACTAGGCCCAAGTCGTTTTGGCCTACAGTAAGAGATGATTCTGATCTGCGACTGAATTATTTTGCTTAATAAAATTTACAGCCCTCCTGAGAAGAAAATTAGACTTTATGATAAAATGTTTAAGCAAATTTGTGATAGAACTATTAAGAATGCCATCTGGAAAGTTCGATTTACCCTGTCAGTTCTGAGGAATCTAATAACCATTACCATTTTTTCCCATATAAATATCTCACTCAAAAATGGCAAGTTTGAGGGTGTCTGGATGGCTCTGTCAGTTAAGTGTTTGCCTTCAGCTCAGGTCATGATCTCAGGGTCCAGGGTCTGGGATGGAGCCCCACATCGGACTCCCCGTTGAGCCCTCTGCCCCTCCCCCTGCTTGTGCACTCTTTCTCTCAGATAAATAAAATCTTTAAAAAAAACAAAGAAACAAAAAAACAAGATGGCAAATTTGAAATAGCCCTTAATCAATTCAAGAAGCTGTTGTAAAAGCAGAAAGCAAGTATTAAGATATGATCACAGGGCATCTGGGTGGCTCAGTTGGTTAAGTATCTGACTCTTGATCTCAGCTCAGGTCTGTATCTCTGGGTCTTGAGTTCTAGCTCTGTGTTGAGCTCCATGCCCAGCTTACTTAAAAAATAAATAAATAGGGGCGTCTGGGTGGCTCAGTGGGTTAAAGCCTCTGCCTTCAGCTCAGGTCATGATCCCAGAGTCCTTGGATCGAGCCCCGAATTGGGCTTTCTGCTCAGCAGGAAGCCTGCTTCCTCCCCTCTCTCTGCCTGCTGCTCTGCCTACTTGTGGTCTCTGCCTGTCAAATAAATAAATAAAATCTTAAAAAAATAAATTTTAAAAAGTTAAAAAAGATATGATCACAGTAATATTAACAATTTATTTAGTTTTGGTTATCAACATTAAATTAACTGAATAAAGAGAGCAAAAAGAAAGCCCAATATTAGCTATAATTTTTTCATATCAGGAAGAAAAGGGACTAAATAAGTACCAAATGTAATGAGCGTGTGTGTGTGTGTTGGGTGATCAGGCTACAGGAAGGAAAAAAAAGGAGGGCAAGAAACAAAGGGTAAAGATCAAATGCTCTAATTTTCTAACATTTAACCATAGTCTTCACAGCTCCTAATAAGATCCAAAATTAAGGAGTCGAACATTATACTTAACAATAGGTAGACTAGGTTTAACTTTCATTTAAAAAAAAATAAGGGGCGCCTGGGTGGCTCAGTGGGTTAAGCCACTGCCTTCGGCTCGGGTCATGATCTCAGGGTCCTGGGATCGAGTCCCACATCGGGCTCTCTGCTCAGCGGGGAGCCTGCTTCTTCCTCTCTCTCTCTGTCTACTTGTGGTCTCTCTCTGTCAAATAAATAAATAAAATCTTTAAAAATAAATAAATAAAAATAAAAAAAAATAAGATTAGTTAGCTCTGTATTAATTCAGCAAGAAACCAGAGCAAGCTAACAAGGGACATTATAGGAATTACAGAGCAGATTAAGAGGGAAAATCCTTATTTAAAAGAAAGAAAATACCAGATAAACTGACATTTTAAGTTTATATCCCACCATGTTCCAAATGATATTCAAGATGACTAGATTGGCAATTAATTCCAATTTGGTAAGTGGACTAAGTTATGGAGAATCCAAATCATTTAGAAGCAACTCTTAAATAGGAAAAATCTTGATTCTGGAACCAGAAAGGCACAGGGAAGTAAAAGAAGATAGGATTCTGAAATCAAAGTCCTATGGAGATTGGTGGATTCTGCCTGAATTCCCTTACCTTTGATCAAAACTAGGATTAAGCAATTCACTACAAACATCACCTTAATTAAAACTTTGTTAGAAACTTCAGGGATGTTTTTATTTTTATAATCTTAAATGTTATTTAGCAAAAACTTAATTATTAGAACCATTAATCAAAGGGGGGCATTAGAAATTAAGAACAATTTGTCAAGTTCATCTTTTGGCATACAACACCCAGAACAAATTCACTTTACACACCACAGCACAATTTTAAAGACAGTCTCCACCATTCACAAAATCCATGCACATGCACAGAAAAACCATGTGAAGCATCACCTTTAGAAAGCAGATTAACAGCCCAAACTGCGCCACAAGACTGCATCTTACTGCATCTTAAAGTTCCCTTTGACCAGTTACTGAGCTCGGCTCCTGATGTTAAGTCTTCATTTTTAGTAAGCAGATTAGAAAGGAAGAGATTAATCAAGTGAGAGAATGAAACGCAGAAAAAGAGTGAATGCCAGTCAAACAGAACAGAAGCAAGTTTAGAATTGTAAAACATAATGCATTTAAATTCCTGCCTGGTTTCATAGAAACAACGAACATCTGAGAATCTAGATAAAAAGAAAAACAGGAAAATAATTTAAACCAGGGCACACTTAATTTTTCTTAAGAATGTCTGGATGATGATATTCTTTCCTAAAATTATGAGAATCATTATGAAGAGAAGGTGAAAACTAATGGAGAGGTTCTAAGACTTCTTCATTCTTTCTTGGTGATTACAGATCTCTCCTTATTATTTCTGCTATATATTCGTGTGCATTTAACTTAAAAAAAAAAAATCTTTTCACATGTCTAACTCACCCATCAGCCAACAAGTTTCTTAAGGACATTCAATCAACAAGTATTTATTGAACACCTACTATATATCAGGTACCATGTCAAGCTTCCCAAAAATAAAGAGCAATGACAAATGAAACAGTGCCAGAGCTATACCTTACTCATCTTTGTATCTGTAGTGAGGAGGATGGAAGGAGAAAATTCAAATGTTGACTAAAATATAATTCAACATTTATTTTAATAATCAGACCTGAATTTTTACATCTCAATAAGACTTGAATAGTAGAAAATCTGTAGTACCAATTGTGAATTTCTCTAATAAGTGGTCCAGAAATACCAATTTGTCTTCAAACTATGTGTTTGACATTGTAAGTACACAGTGAAGAGAGGCATCTTCAGACAGAAGAATACCTTGCCTGAGAATAGTTAAATGGGGACACCAGCAAGTTTACTATCCTGAGACTTCCCATTTAAAGTGTGCTTCCGGGGCGCCTGGGTGGCTCAGTGGGTTAAGCCGCTGCCTTCGGCTCAGGTCATGATCCCAGGGTCCTGGGATCGAGCCCCACATCGGGCTCTCTGCTCAGCAGGGAGCCTGCTTCCTCCTCTCTCTGCCTGCCTCTCTGCCTGCTTGTGATCTCTGTCAAATAAATAAATAAAATCTTTAAAAAAAAAAAAAAAATAAAGTGTGCTTCCTTTTAAATTCTTGTTAATTGGTTTAACAATTAGAATGACAACTTATCAAAGTTACCATCAAAGATGATGACACCAACTCACAATTGTAAAGTTTAATCCTGGTAGTCTGTTTAAATTCTGGTAGTCCTTTAAAAAGAATTAGCTAAAGTTAAAATTCTCTTTCAATACAGGGTTCTGTTAAATAAAGCTATGTCCATGTCTGTTTCACTTGCTGAGCTGGCTTCAATGAAAACTACCGAACAGAAAAACATCTCAAAGAACAAATCTACTCAAGACATTTTCTATATAGCAATACATCTAACAGCAACAGCAAAAAGGTCCATTCTTTTCCTGCCAAAGTCAAGCAATGTAGCTATATAGTTAAAAGCTGAGACTCTGCCTGGTTTTGGATCTCAACTCTTCCATTTCTGGTGTAACCTCTTTGTGCCTCTGTTTCTGCATATGTAAAATGGTGATAAGAACAGTCTATTTCATATTAAGGTTATTGTTAGGATTAAACTGAAAGCGCTCAAAATAATAAAAGCCTAAATTAACATACAGGCCCACAAATCTCATCCAAACCCTTGGATGTGAGACATTTGAGCAGTACCACATAATCAATAAATACATGAGTATTTCTGTAGTGAAACAAATTAGCATTTACACTAAGTGGGATAAAGATTAAAAATAGCTTCAACTCATGTTGTTTTATGGCCTAATTAATGAGTTGAGGCACATTATAGGGCAAAAAAACCTAAGCCTAACTCCTTGGTTTTCAGAGATTTTCAGATTTCTAAGTGGCAGATAAGAGATTGTGGACCTGGGATTTTATTACTACCAGAATCAATACTAGTCTTATATGATCTACCTTTAAGAAGCTCATGTTATGACTATTTATACAATAAGGCTAACTAAAGCCCGGATTAGCAGATAAAATTAGAAAGATCAAGACACTGGCAGGAATAATAGTAGACAGAGCTAAGGACGAGGATATCATAGAGGCCAAAAAGTCAATATTATAAAGAAGAGAGAGACACAAGGAAGGCAATTAAAATCTGACATCTTTAAGCTGGAATATCACTCTCTTCTCTTCAGGGAACAACTATTCTCTTATAGGAGCCCCTTCATTCCATCTGCTAAGAAGTGCATTCTCTGGACCTACTGAGAAAGGGTTCTGTGCTCAGGTGAGAGCCTGCAAACTGCCTCAGGACCATATTCCACCTTCTTTCTCACCAGTGTCTCAGAAAATCCTGCCTATGCTTGGCTAGGATATTCAAAGTGAAACAGTAATACTAATAGTTAATACTTCTGTAGTTCTATTTCCCACTTTCTAAGACCATCTTAGGATTCACTGCTTTTCCTGTTTATCAACCCCTGACTCAGAGGTGATTTTGCTCTATGTTCTCAGGAGGATGATTTCTGCCTTTCTCTTCTCCTAATATGTAATCTCAGGGAAATTCATTTGATTTTTCTCCTCTGCACTTTTGAAAGGGTACACAAACACACGAGAAAAGCACAAGTTTGCAAAATATAGTTAAGAGTTTAGGTAAAAAAGAAAAAAACTTGTGCATTTCTAACTTGTTTGCTTAAGGTAATCTGCTACGCCCTGATGGACAGGTTCATTTTTAAATTTAAAGTCATTATTTAAATATGCATTTTTAGAGAGTCAACCAAGGTCTAAACAGGCCAACAGATCTGTCTTAGAATAGAAGGCCAATGGACAACAGTAGGAAGAATACTGTCAAATTTTCATTTTTTATGCTCAAAACAAACACTAAAGTTGACCAATAAGCAACTTAATTCTATTTTCTCTTGCAGAGATGGCAGAGAATGCTGTCACATGAAAACACCTATCTAAAAGTATGACGATATAACAAAAGTTCCTCCTTTCCCAACTCCTTGAGAAGTAAAAATGCTGAGAGTATGTAAACCTTTGTATCCCACTTGTGGTTTACCATACCAGCTGAGACAACTAATCCAAGTACTAATGTTTATGAAGCTCTTCTCAAATGAATGCTCTCAGCAGTAAGGATGGTCATTCAATTTCCAGACGTTGTCATTTCAACTAAGGGGAAAGTTCAAAATTGTTGTTTTGTTAATAACAGACAGAAGGGAAGATAATGGTTAACTGCCTCAGCCCAAACTTCCTCCTGGTTGAGTATTTGTCAATTATATGGAGTTTGGTTTACTAAAGAGTAAGTAGGGAATTTCAATATTCAAAATGGAGTCACCAAAAAGAATGAATTTCTTTCTGTCAGTCATAATCTTAAACACTTATACACAAAAAATTTGAAGACTTTTCATCTCCTACTTTACTAGAGGCCTCTTTGATTTTCCCTTCTTGTGTTTGACATACAATCAGTAGCTTTAAAATAAATTCCCTTGACTTATACTTTTTTCTCTAATCTCACTAATAAGGCCTCACCTCACAGGCCCAGATTACAAAAGGTTCCTAACTAGGGCAGTTATATACACCACTCCAATCTATCTACCCCTTAGTCCACCTACGTATGTCTTAATTTTCACTTCTCATCTATATGAATCATGCAGCTCAGTTAAGTCAGACTCCTCTGTAATTTCTGTTTATATTAGGAAATGCCTTCCCTAGTTCTTCCACGTTCCTTAGAACGTGGATCTGATTAGATCCTTCTAATCACTGAATCCAATGCAAGTCCTCACTCTCCTGTAGTATTTTTCCAAACCAAATTTTATTAGTTCTGTGTCCTCAGTTGACACATGATTTTGCACTAGATGTATATATTTTCTACTTTTTTGCTATTCTCCTTCATATATCCCATCACATGGTAGGTCTTTTGAAGATAGGATCCAAGTCCTTTACTCCCTTGGCCATTCCTCATGTGCCTACCACAGAGTACGTATTTTGTTAATATTCTGTGTTTGAAAGGAAAAGACACTAATTCCATCCTCCTCTGTATTAGCCAGATGTTTATTTCCTATATTATGTTTCATGTACTATTAAAAAACAAAATTGGGACTTGATTCAAGGACTGACTAAATTCAAGCCACGGTTTTCAGTGAATGTGCCCATTTACATGAAAAGTTTGTTCTGCCTGAAGGAAAAATGGCTTAAATTTATCTAACAAAGTTCCTTATTTAGGCCCAGGCACACTTCTGACCTTCCTGGAGGATGGGAGGGTGGCGTGTTCTCACTTTCATTTTAAAAAGGTCTTGATTTCTCAACTCACCTATTACATGGGCAGACGCAAAGGCCACAGCACTTGTTGAGTTCCGTTAAAGTCTTCTCAGCCTCTCTCATGTCTTTATTTATTTGGTCCATGCCTTCCTCTATGCGGTTTAGTTGTTCTAAGAATAAGTGGTGGAAGTGACATTTTGTGTTATATTCACAGTTACAATGAGAAGACACTATTAATATGGAACAGCAAACTTCAACTTTGAATCCACCAGTAATCCATCCCAGTGACTTTATCAGTGCCAGAAGGTACTACACACTATGCAACATGAGAACAATCTTTCACAAACTGATCCTGAGGCACCTGGCTTCTTATGGTGGGAAGATATGCTCTAAAGAAATTTGTATAATAGGAGCATGTGAAGGCTTATATTTCAAGATCACCCTTGCAACTGATTTAGGTGTACTCTGACCAGACTGGATCCCCAGCATTTCTCTCTCTCAGTAAGTTCAAAACCTGAAGGCTATCATAAGTCTAATCAAATCTAGGCCAGATTGCTCAGGGCCAACTCAAACGGAATGATTCCAAACTTACCTGTATCTAAACCTGTTTAAGGACTTAACTTGACTTCTGAAAATGATGCTAGAATATCACAGTATCTAATGTACGAATGACAAATACACACAGTTAGTCCTTCCACCTGACAAATACTTGGTATATAATTGGGTATTGTTGCTCCCACCTCAAACAGGCAACAAACAGGATACAATTCAAATCAGAAAAAGGAAGTAAATGAATCACTCTTATCTTACATAGGGAAGGCACTCCCAAGGCTTAATTTTAGACATGGCTGATTTGGAAGGGCTTTCTGATGACATAAGTAAAATCAAGAGTTTCTGCCATGACTGCAACTCACCCCCTTGTTCATCCAGCATAGTGATAGTCTTGATTCCTGCATCCTGAGACTAAAAGAAGAGAAAAAAGCTAGAGCAATACAACACAACATAAAAGCAACAGAAACAAAATGTATAAGGCCTAATAGCAAGAGAGAATCATTTAGAAACCCAAGTTCTCAGAGGATCAGAGCTAGAGAGAAAGCTAATACCCCACAGCAACAAACTTTAACATATTAACCCCCTCCCAATATAATTAAGTCAAAATTCATGGTGACTTGATCTTCTCTGTCATAGTCTATAGTGTCAATGGGAAAAACAAAAATGGCCCATCACTTCATTGTTTGACAAGTTCAGCAATTGCTGGTTTCAAATAATAAAAGCTTACTGATACCATATACTTCTGACTCCTAACAAAAATTCCAGCTTGTGCTATCAAGATCCCACTTATACAATTTTTCTGCTTAATGATTAAACAATGACTTACCTCAAGGGCTAAACCCAGGATTCTCCTTGTACTTTCCAGAGACTAGGGAAAAACACAGGCTTTTAGTATTCTAAAATATGTAGCAAAAATAAATAAATAAATAAAAATGAAAATCTGATCACATAGTCATGATGCTGCTCCATTTTTAAATACTGCCCGTTCAGCCATATCTCCCCCCTTTAAAACAAAAACAAACAAATAAAAAAGAAAGTTGATCACTGTAATTTTACTAATTTCTTCCTACCAGTTGCTCCTTAAGAAAAAATGTGGAATTTACGGTAAAGTTAGCAGCATTCATAAAAGTTTAATGTAAGCAGAAATCTAGGTATATTACACAGATGTTTCCAATTCCTCAAACTGAGAGTATCTTTGTTGTAAGTAACTGTTAAACAATGACAAAAAAGGAAAATCATGCAAGCTGCTTTCACTTGTTTAATTTTTGGTAAGCTGAAAAACTAAGGGGCCAGCAATGACACTCTGAAGAAAATGGATTCTTGGACATAAAGGGACAGGGAGGAGGCCAACATGGATATTTCTAAGAAGGTCCTCTCAACCTTCCACTGAGAAAAGTGAATTACTTATTCCAAGTATAACATTTACCTCATCAGTAACCTGGTGGGCTCTCAGCTGAATTTCTTCTGATGACAGATTATCCATGATGAATTAAAACTTTTGATAAGCACGGAAAGTGAAATGTGGATATTCTGTAAGAATAAAGATACATAAAGGGTTTGTTTAAACAAAGAGTGTGGATTTATGGAATTCAGGATACTTATCTGGGAAACAGAATAAAGAAGCCTATCTGTATCTTTAGCTAGCTATCACAGGTGAAGAAATTAAGGCCAGGAAAGGATAAATGGATGGTTAAAATACTAGTTAGTACCAGAGGTAAACCTGAAACTCAACTCAGGTTTCAGGACCTCTAGTGAAGTGCTGTTTCATTTTTTTTTTTTTTTAAGATTTTATTTATTTATTTGACAGAGAGAGATCACAAATAGGCAGAGAGGCAGGCAGAGAGAGAGGAGGAAGCAGGCTCCCTGCTGAGCAGAGAGCCCGATGCGGGACTCAATCCCAGGACCCTGAGATCATGACCTGAGCCGAAGGCAGCGGCTTAACCCACTGAGCCACCCAGGCGCCCCATCATTTTGTTTCTTTTCTTTTGTTTCTTTCTTTTCTCTCTCTCTCTCTCTCTTTTTTTTTTTTTTTTTTTGTGAAGTCCTGTTTCAAAGAGAGGTCTCTCTACTTTGAGGAGCACAAACTAGAAGACAAGCTTTAAGAGATTATTAAATTTTTTTTTAAAAAGTTTTTATTTTTAAATTTTTTAAAAGATTTTATTTATTTGACAGAGATCACAAGTAAGCAGAGTGGCAGACAGAGAGAGAGAGAGAGAGAGAGAGAAGCAGGCTCCCCGCTGAGCAGAGAGCCCGATGCGGAGCTCGTTCCCAGGATCCTGGGATCACGACCAGAGCTGAAGGCAGAGGCTTTTGCCCACTGAGCCACCCAGGCGCCCCTTAAAAAACTTTTTAAAGATTTTATTTATTTATTTGATAGAGAGATCACAAGTAGGTAGAGCGGCAGGCAGAGAGAGAGGGGAAGCAGGCTCCCCGCTGAGCAGAGAGCCCTATGAAGGGCTCGATCCCAGGACTCTGAGATCATGACCTGAGCCAAAGGCAGAGGCTTAACCCACTGAGCCACCCAGGCACTCCCTTAAGAGATTAATAAAGTGAATTCTTGGTTGTACAATGCTATTCATACACTATCTTTTTTTATGATACATTTCTATTCTTTGGTCACATTGCTTCCTGAAGTCCCATCACCTAAATTATTTTTTAATAAAAATAATTTGCCTATATGTATTTATACATTATTTGAACACACAAAAGCAGTAAGGTGAAGATGTCTAAGTTACGTAGTATTCCATTAATAAAGTAACAAAAGTCAAAGTGGTGTGCCTGAAGAATACCAGAAACATTCCAGACATGTGCTAGCTGGAGAAAATGAAGTATTTTCATTCTAAACAAGAAAAGAGTAATGCTGACAATGAACTCAGAAAAAAACATGAATTTTTTAAAAAAGATTTTATTTATTTGACAGAGATCACAAGTAGCCAGAGAGGCAGGCAGAGAGAGGAGGAAGCAGGCTCGCTGCTGAGCGACGCAGAGCTAGACGCAGAGCTAGAACCCCAGGAACCTGGGATCACGACCTGAGCCAAAGGCAGAGACCTTAACCCACTGAGCCACCCAGGCATCCCAAAAATCATGAAATATTTCAGAGGATTTTCTGTTTCCAATTATAATCCTGTTTGCTGTTTTAGTGAAGTCCCTAAGAAACTAAGTAATTATACTCTTATACATAGTAACTCCTAATTCAGAGAAGATTCACAGACATTCAAACTAAAACACAACACATTTAGAAGGTGTTATTCAGTACTACTGTTGTGTACTCCTCTTTGAAAAAGACACAGGGAGTAGTAAGTACTGTGTAATACTCTAGGTTGCTTTCTTTCATTACATTTGCTAGCTTTGTATTACTTTTTTTTTTCTTGTATTACATTTTAAAAACTAATTTTACCGAAGTTCTTTGTCAATGACACAGATAAAGTCTGGTTTACATTCTAAACTTGCCTTCAGGGAAGGTCTGGCAATGACAGTCATGAGTTTGAGGGGGAGGGGTAGTGTTACTGGCATCTAGTAGATAGGGGCCAGAGATGCTGCTAAATATACTATAATTCTCCTTGGGACAGCCCTTCACAACAAATGATTATCTGGCCCCAAACGTCAAAGTGCTGAGGTTGAGAAACCCTGCCATGTAGTAAATTCACTGACCAGCAAGAACCTAGTTAACTAGTAATATACTAGACTAAATCCTTGGAATGCAGAGATTTTGTTCTATCTTTTTATCTCTAACATCTAATAGGATCTGACAGTTGGTACTGCAGCAAATATATGCTGAATGAACAAATAGCAGAAAAAGAAGATGTACTCTCAAAATACTTAAGTGGATCCTGGAAACAAAGCTATAGGTACTGTTAGCAGAAAGCCTGCAAATATCCACTAGAAACACAAACCAAAAATTGCCATTACATATGTATAATCTGGAATGGCCTGCTATTCACCCACAAATCTTTTTAGTCGTATCCATAGTTAACCATCACTTTTAGTAGAATCATCACTGATAACATTAGATTCTCAGTACAAAAAGGCATTGCAGGAATGCCTGGGTGGCTCAATCGGTTAAGCTGCTGCCTTCAGCTAATGTCATGATCTCTGGGTCCTGGGATTGAGTCCCACATCAGGCTCCTGGCTCAGCAGGGAGCCTGCTTCTCTCTGACAAATAACTAAATAAATAAAATCTTAAAAAAAAAAAAGGCAAAAAGGCATTGCATTTGGAGGTCTATTTATTAACCCTACTGTCACAGCTAACTGTTTTAGGTTTAATTAAGATTTTGAACATTGACTAAAGTTATTAATGCTCATGTATAAAATTATTAATTAACATTATTAATAATAAAAAGCATTATTACGAAAATTGCAAATTTAATTTCATATCTTGCTTGCCAGTGTAGAGCTCTAATTCTAGCAGAAGGTTCATATACTAAGATATAAAATCAAGATATAAAGGTCCGTCTTGAATTAAGAACTGATCATTCATTAGACAGAAGCATTAATAGAACCACATGCTTGATTACTTTGCTAATAATTTGAGGCATAAGATTTATCACAGATCTGTTCATGCTAGTTTCTCTTGTTAATCTTTCATAGTTACAGAGTACAGATTTCTGTAAACATTTTCTTTCAGTAATACCCCATGTAATTTTATGCTTCTCCATTACTTTCAGAGCCCTAATAACACACTAATCAAAGCCTGCCCTTCCCAGCATGCTCCAGTTGTCTATACCTCTTCAATGCCCAACAGAGGAGAAAGTGGTGAGAAAAGTAATACAGGCTAATCAAGCAATGCCTGGAAGTTGACACCCTTAGTCAGGTTTTCCAATATGGTATCCTGTGGATAGGAAGACATTTGGGGCATAAGGATGCTCAGATCTCTCAAATTGTATAATTTTATAATTCTACTCCTGGACCTGATTCCTGCCAAGTACAGGTCAGTAATCTTTCCATTCTAGTGAAAATGAGCAAAAACTCCTTATAGGTTCAAAGAGAGGCTTAAATATAAAACTGACCTCTGTTAAATGAGCAGATACCAAGAGTCCTACCTTCTAATGATAAAGAGAGAGAAAGAAAGAAAGAGAGAGAAAGAGAGCAAGAAAGAGAAAGAAAGATACATACATACAGCTGGGAGGTAGATATTAAGAATCAATTCTGGCATGGCTATACGCTCATTTTTAAGGACACACCCACTGGTGAACTTGAAGTGGTGCCTAGTACTTCCTTTTTTTTCTCCTCAGCAGATGGCACATAAGACAAGAAACAGACTTATGTAAACTTCTCACATGTCTGACAGGCTGACATTGGGACACAGCTGCCTAAGACCTCTACTCTGGATTCTTGAGGGTGTTGAACACATGGTTACAGTAAATGGGAGTAAGAGACAAAGCAGAATTGTAAGGGGGAAGGACAAAGCAACAATATTCCCCAGGCTCTTCTTAGCCTTTACTAAATTGCTCAGAAGAGTCAGACAGGGTGAAACCTAGAATTAGGTGTATAGCTTTACTCATATTTATGATTATCTTCAGAAGTTTTTCTTATGAAGTCAGGAAAAGGCTATCCAGGATATCGTAGTAAAGACAATTAGAGGTGGGAGAGGGGAAGGAAAACAAAATGTCGTTTGACACAAATATCCCATTAAACTGACTGTTCTTAGATATAACCTAATAATTAAATATCTGTGTCAGTTTTTCAATGCTCCCAGAACCTAATATACTATGTTAATTTGAGAATAGTATATGCTCCCTTTGAGAGGAAACTGCAAGATTTTCCCCAATGCTTTTATAACATATCTTTCTTACTATGGTTCATTTGGGCTTTCTAGAAGACTCCCTGTTTACCTTAATTTCTTTTTATAAACTTTGGGGGGGTGGGGAAGAAGAAATAGTCAATGAGTACCTACTATGTGTCATATACCTTACTAAGTACCTATATACATCATTATCTTTATCTTTTTATTTTTTATTTAAAAAATTTTTTTAAAGATTTTATTTATTTATCTGACAGAGATCACAAGTAGGCAGAGAGGCAGGCAGAGAGAGAGAGAGGGAAGCAGGCTCCCTGCTGAGCAGAGAGCTGGAGGTGGGTCTCGATCCCAGGACCCTGGGACCGTGACCTGAGCCAAAGGCAGAGGCTTTAACCTACTGAGCCACCCAGGCACCCCCATCATTATCTTTATTATACCAGTTTACAGATGGGGAAACTAAGGCTCAATGAAGTAATTTGCCCAAGGTGACTGAATGAGTAAAGGGCAGATTCATTACTCAAGTTTGGATATTCTTTTTTTTTTTTTTTTTTTTTTTTTTTTTTAAAGATTTTATTTATTTATTTGACAGAGAGAAATCACAAGTAGGCAGAGAGGCAGGCAGAGAGAGAGAGAGGAGGGAGCAGGCTCCCTGCTGAGCAGAGAGCCCGATACGGGACTCGATCCCAGGACCCTGAGATCATGACCTGAGCCGAAGGCAGCGGCTTAACCACTGAGCCACCCAGGCGCCCTCAAGTTTGGATATTCTGAAACCAAAGATAGCTCATGGTTTAGGAACTAGTCTCAACTGTTGGATGCATGGGGTGCCTGGGTGGCTCAGTGGGTTAAGCCTCTGTCTTCAGCTCAGGTCATGATCTCAGGGTCCTGGCTTCGAGCCCCGCATTGGACTCTCTGCTTAGCAGGGAGCCTGCCCCTCCCCCTTTGCCTGCCTCTCTGCCTGCTAGTGATCTCTGTCAAATAAATAAATAAAATCTTAAAAAAAAAAAAAAAAAAAAAAGTAAGCATGGTGGGCCCATAACTGTTGGGTGCATCTTCCCTTAACAAACAGCATGAGAGGGGCGCCTGGGTGGCTCAGTGGGTTAAGCCGCTGCCTTTGGCTCAGGTCATGATCTCAGGGTCCTGGGATGGAGCCCCACATTGGGCTCTTTGCTCAGCAGGGAGCCTGCTTCCTCCTCTCTCTCTGCCTGCCTCTCTGCCTACTTGTGATCTCTCTCTGTCAAATAAATAAATAAAATCTTTAAAAAAAAAAACAAAAAAAAAAAACAAACATCATGAGATGTGCTGAATATCAGAAAACATACTAACTACCCTACCTGACAGTTCATTTCAAAATTTAAGATGCCTTCTTTTTTTTTTTTTTAAAGATTTATTTATTTATTTTGGGGGGTAGGGGCAAAGGGAGAGGGAGAGAGAATCTCAAGTAGACTCTCTGCTGAGTGTGGATCCCAATGTGGGACTCAATCTCACAACCCTGAGATCATGACCAGAGCTGAAACCAAGAGTCAGACACTTAAGTGATTGAGCCACCCAGGCACCCCTAAGATGTCTTCTATAATAAAACCATAAGAACTCTTCAAAAGAGTCACAGTTAGTTAAATTAAAGGAAGAACTGGAGCACCTGGCTGGCTTAGTAGAGCAATGGACTCTAGATCTCAGGGTTGTGAGTTCAAGTCCCACACTGGGTGTAGTGATTACTTAAATCAACAAAGAAATTGCTTTCCTTGGCAACTAAGCAAAAAAAAAAAAAAAAAAAAAAAGGATCTTGTAGAACCTGAAATTATTTAAATTTAGAAAATGAAACTAATACTACTGGGAAGAATGAATACAAAGAAAAAAGTCTTAGAACTAAGTCAACAGGAGATCCATGTCTTCACTGATAAAAATGGGGATATGTTAGGAAGTAATAAAAGAAACAGCACTTTAAATCACCCTCAATTCCAGTGTCCTGCCTAGACCAATATAGGAATGATTTTATAAAACATTTTATACTGGAAAGCAAAGATTTTGCATTAAAATATTCTAAGTTAGTTCATGACTTACTCCTTTTCTTAAAATTAATCCTAATGTAAGTTGCTCTACAACTTACACCATGTAGTTTACTGTAGGATAAACATTTGTGATTCTCTTTGGTATATTTTGGTTAGACTTTCATGGTAATCAATGTATTGACAGCAAGTGCAAATTTCTGTTCACAGCAGGCTAGCATAGTGGTAAGTAGCAGGAACTCCAGCATTCAAATTCTGACCCATTCTGTATCAGCTGTATGACCTCAGGCAAGTTAGCTAAACCCACTAAGATTTAGTTTCTACATTTGTAAAATAGAGATAATAGGCCCTTTTTGTGAGGATTAAAAAAAGATGATCCATACAAAGCATTTATTATTAGTGCCTGATACATGGCTAATATTCGAGTCAGTCATTACTTTATTATTAGGGAAGCAGAAAAAAACAGGCAAAAGAAAAGCAAAACAACAATGTTAAGTGTAAGTGACATTAATGTAAATGCTACTAAATATTAATTCCTCTATCTGTAAGGCTAAATTTTAATATTAAAGTTGATAATACTGTATGAGCTATACACCTGAACTATTTTCATGCCAGCCATGAGTCTGTACACGTCAAGACAGATAATAAACAGTTTTCAATTAAACCAAGTTTCCGGTTGATTGGTACTTATCTAGACAAATATATATATAGCTTTGCATGTCTAAAAAGTTAAAGACTACCTAAAATGTTGTTTGCTTTTTTTCCTGGCTAAGGCTTAGCACACACAAAACCACACAAAATGATGATGGTCAGTATATGAAGTAAACAAAATAAGACTTAAAAATAATCAAATACTTGCTATAAAAAATATAGGTAGAAAAAAGTCTAGGAGGGAATCATTAAAATATAACCAATAGCTATGGTAGTAGAATTAAGAGTGATTTTTCTTCTTTTCCCAGCTTATGAAATAGTTTGCAATGTAGTTATACTACTTTTAAAATTCATACATTTATTTTCATCATAAAATATAACAGCTTAAGGGCACCCAGGTGGCTCAGTTGGTCACATGTCTGCCTTCAGCTCAGGTCATGATCCCAGATCCTGGAATCTGAGCTCTGGGTATGGCTCCTTGTTCAGTGGGGAGTCTGCTTCTCTCTCTCTCCCTGCCCACCCCCCACTTTTGCTTCCCCCACCTCCGCTCATGCTCCCTCTAGCTTCCTTGCTCTCACTTCCTCTCAAATAAATAAATAAAATCTTTAAAAATATATGATAGTGAGCGCCTGGGTAGCTCAGTGGGTTGGGCCTCTGCTTTCGGCTTGGGTCATGGTCTTGGGGTCCTGGGATCGAGGACTGTATCAGACTCTCTGCTTGGCAGGGAGCCTGCTTCCCCCTCTCTCTCTGCCGGCCTATCTGCCTACTTGTGTCCTCTCTCTGCCTGTCAAACAAATAAATAAAATCTTTTAAATATATATATAAATTAAATATAAATAATAAAATAAATATATAATAATATATAAATAAATATATTTATAAATATATAAATTTATAAATAAATATATATAAATAATAATAAATTAAATTAAATATAAATAATATATGATAGCTTATGACAAAAAGAAAGCAGATTTATAAGACTGGAGAAAACAAAGACAAGGAATTAATTTTCGACCCCATTTCATAAGCACAATTATGAATTCTTAGCCTCTCTTGAGAGAAATCTTCTGTTGGCATATATTCAAAGTAAATTTAAGTTTGCAGAAACATATTTATTCATTAACAGATGATCACCATTCCAAAGCACAAAGGTATGGAAATAATACAGAACAATTTGTCCTAAATGTTCTGCTAACAGATGGCTAGAGCAAAGGCCCTTGCTAAAGTTCGGCTGGGAACCATATTTCATTCACATCAGGTGACAGAAATGGGTTCTAATGAGTTCTGAATAAGTCTTTAGTACTTCCACAGCAAAATACTAAGAGGTAGATAAAAGAGGGCCCCACACAGAAGCAGAGAACTTAGCTGGAATAAAGCCTTTACAACTTCATTCCGGAATATAAGCAATCTCCGGTCATGGCCCCTCACCTTCAGTGTATTCTCTTTCTCAAGCCTCCTACCAATCATCGCCCTCCTCAGGGATTCAAAGAAAACACATGAAATTAGAAGCTATTTAATAGGTAACCTGTAGGACGTGCTTTAAAATAATTCAAAGGTGGGTAAATGGGTGGGAGTACAGAGGAAACAAGATTGGCCATGACTGATGAAGCTGGTGAATAATACAGGAAAGTGTCATCATGCTACTTTCTCAACTTTTTTCTTATGCAAGAATTCAACATATAGGACAGTTCTTTAAAATGGCAAGTAACTGGGGTGCCGAGGTGGCTCAGTGGGTTAAGCCTCTGCCTGCTCTAGTCATGATCTCAGGGTCCTGGGATTGAGCCTTGCATTGGGCTATCTGTTCAGCAGGGAGCCTGCTTCCCCCCTCCCTCTGCCTGCTGCTCTGCCTACTTGTGATCTCTCTCTCTCTTTGTCCAATAAATAAATAAAATCTTTTAAATAAACGAACAAACAAGCAAATAAATAAAAGGGCAAGTAACATTTTAGGGACACCTGAGTGGCTCAGTCAGTTAAGTGGTGGCCTTAGGCTCAGGTCATGATCCCAGAGTCCTGGGATCGAGTCCCACATCAAGCTCCCTGATCAGTTGGGAGCCTGCTTCTCCCTCTCCCTCTGCTACTACTCCCTCTGCTTGTGCTCTTGCACTCTCTTTGTCAAATAAATAAATGAAAATCTTTTTTAAAAAGTCATGTAACTTTTTAATAGTCATTACTCATCATTTTGTAAGTCTAGATAGTGAGTAAAGGACTGAGAAGAATCACTAACAATTACAAGTTAACACTTACAAAGCACTATACATGCACAAAGCACTTTTTTTTTTTTTTTTTAAGATTTTGTTTATTTCTTTGAGAGAGAGAGAGTGTGTGAGCACAGGGATGCGGATGGGGTGGGGAGCAGATGGAGATGGAGAGAATCTTAACAGGCTTCACACCCACACAGAGTCCAAAGCAGGGCTCGATCTCACAACCCTGAGATAATGACCTGATCTAAAATCAAGAGTTGGACACTTAAGCAACTGAGTCACCCAGGCACCCCCATGCAAGACACTTTTCTAAGAAATTAAAAAATACACACGCACACACACACACACACACACACACACACACACACACTCATTCATTTAAACCTTAAAACACTCTCTTAGTCTATCCAGCTGCTAACCTCCAGTGAGGTTAAGCAATAAATATAGAGTTGGTAGTTTATTAACAACAGAAATGTATTTGTTACAGTTCTGGAGGCAGAAGTCTGAGCTCAAGGTGCCTGCATTGGTCACGTTGTCATCATGGCCCTCTTTCTGGTACAAAACTGATGCCTTATATGGTGGAAGGGACTAGGGAGTTCTCACCCCCCTTTGAAAATTTTATTTATTTATTGGACAGACAGTGAGTGAGAGAGGGAGCATAAGCACCAGGGGGGTGGGAGAGGGAGAAGCAGGCTCCCCACTGAGCAGCAAGCCCGATGTGGGGTGGGATCATGACCGGAGCCAAATGCAGACCCTTACCTGACTGAGACACCCAGGGGCCCCTGGAGCCTGTTTTATAAGGCGCTAACTCCATCCATGAGGACTCCACCTTCAGGGTTTAAGCACCTTCCAAAGGTTCCACTTAATACCATCACACCAGGAATTAGGATTTTAAGAAACATTCAGACCATAGCAAATACTATTTAATTCCACATTTTACAGATGTAGGAACTAAGGAACAGTGAGGTTAAGCAACTTTTGCAAGGTCATATAGTAGAGCCAGGTTCCAGTGTAGGTAGACCGATACAGAGTATGTGCTTTCAATCACTATTACACACATTAAAAAGAGAAGAATAGAGAGACACAATATCAAGTCATTCAAATGCGTAGCAGTTTTGCCAAGAAAAGTATATATATGAAGTCCTTGCCTTCCCCTTTTCAAGTAGCAAGTCTAACTCCAGTTAGATTTAGAACAGTGGTTCCCAGTCTTGGCTACACATAATCACCTGGAGGCCAAGCTGCACCCCAGACTAATTAAATAAAAAACTATGGGGGTTAGTGCCAGTTGATTATAAACATTCCCAGATGACTCCAATGAGCAGCCAATGTTGAAAACCACTGTTTTAGGTGAAAGTTGTTTTGTTTTGTTTTTTTAATGTATAGCCAGGTACTAACGGATGATATCCTATCCCTGTTATAATTCTGGTACCTAATGGAGGAAAAACATGCCATTTAACAATGCAGGACAAGAACTTAGGCTTCAACAGATTAAGCATTGAATTACATGTCACCCAGCAATTACATTTCTATGTACATTAGAGACAAATGAAAACACATGTCCACATAAAAACCTGTACACAAATGTTTAAAGCAGCATTATTGCTAACAACCAAAAAGCAGAAAACACCCAAACGCCCAAATGCCCAAATGTCCATACAATGGATTATCATTCAGCCATAAAAGGGAATGTTACATGCTACAACATGTATGAGGCTAGAAAGCATTAATCTAATTAAACTGGATACAAAAGACCTCATACTGTATGTCATTTATTGGAAATGTCCAGAATAGGTAAACCCTATTTAAAAGTAGATTAGTGATTGCCAGAGGATGGGGGAAAGACAGAACAGGACTGCTGACCAACAGATATAGGGTTTGTTTTGGAGGTGATGGAAATGCTCTGGAATCAGTAGTCATGGTTGCAGAGCATTATGAATATACCAAGAGCCACTAAGTTGTATACTGTAATGGCAAACTTTACATTATGCAAATTATGTCTCAATTTCTAAAAATGGAAAAAATGACTTAAGGATGGAGAAAGAATATTTGAAAAGAGAGAACAGTTAAGGAAAAGAAAACAGTATGAGTAAGAATGAAAAGGAAGATAAAAGGAAAACATTAATTTTGTAGGTTTTCTCATGCCCAACAATTTTCTGCAACAAAATCCCATTTAGTTAAAATAAATGATAGTAGCTATAGAGTACGCACCACTGAAATGTCCCTTCTTCTTGAAAAAGAAAAATGGAGGGCGCCTGGGTGGCTCAGTGGGTTAAAGCCTCTGCCTTCGGCTCAGGTCATGATCCCAGGGTCCTGGGATCGAGCCCTGCATCGGGCTCTCTGCTCAGCAGGGAGACTGCTTCCTCCTCTCTCTCTCTGCCTGTCTCTCTGCCTACTTGTGATCTCTCTCTCTCTCTTTGAAATAAATAAAATCTTTAAAAAAAAAAAAAAAAAGAAAAATGGTGGTTGGAAAACAGGACAGAACAACCATATTAATACACCTGATGTGTGATCCAAAGGGGCACATGCACCCGAATGTTCATAGCAGCAATGTCCACAATAGCCAAACTATGGAAAGAGCCTAGATGACCATCAACAGATGAATGGATAAAGAAGATGTGGTGTGTACACACACACACGCACACACGCACATACGCACAATGGAATACTATGCAACCATTAAAAACACATCATCTTGGGACACCAGGGTGGCTCAGTGGGTTAAAGCCTCTGCCTTCAGCTCAGGTCATGATCCCAGGGTCCTGGGATCGAGCCCCACGTTGGGCTCTCTGCTCCACAGGGAACCTGCTTTCTCCCCTCTCTCTGCCTGCCTCTCTGCCTACTTGTGATTTTTCTCTCTGTGACAAATAAATAAAATATTTAAAAAAAACAAAAACAAAACAAAAAAACACATCATCTTGCCATTTGCAATGATGTAGATTGAAATAGATGCTATTTTGTTAAGCAAAATAAGCCAATCAGCGAAAGACAATTATCATATGATCTACTGATATGAGGAATTTGAGAAGCTAGACAGAAGATCATAGGGGAAGGGAGGGAAAAAATGAAACTGTATGAAACTAGAGAGGGAAACAAACTGTAAGAGACTCTTAATCTTAGGAAACAAACTGAGGGTTGCTGGAGGGGAGGTGGGTGGGAGGACGGGGTGGCTGGGTGATGGACATTGGGGAGGGTATGTGCTATGGCGAGTGCTGTGAATTGTGTAAGACTGATGAATCACAGACCTGTACTCCTGAAACAAATAATACATTGTATGTTAGTAAAAGAAAGAAAGAAAAAAAAGGAAAGAAAAAAAAATACATGTGATGTACTTTTTTATTAAGATTCAAGTACAGGGGGACGCCTGGGTGGCTCAGTTGGTTGGACGACTGCCTTCGGCTCAGGTCATGATCCCGGAGTCCCGGGATCGAGTCCCACATTGGGCTCCTGGCTCATGGGGAGTCTGCTTCGCTCTCTGACCTTCTCCTCGCTCATGCTCTCTCTCACTGTCTCTCTCTCAAGTAAATAAATAAAAAATCTTTAAAAAAAAAAAAAATCAAGTACAGGGGTGCCTGGGTGGCTCAGTGGGTTAAAGCCTCTGCCTTCAACTTGGGTTGTGATCCTAGGGTCCTGGGATCGAGCCCCTCGTTGGGCCCTGTACTCACTGGGGAGCCTGTTTCCTCCTCTCTGTCTGCCTCTCTGCCTACTTGTGATCTCTGTCAAATAAATAAATAAAATCTTAAAAAAAAAAGATTCAAGCATAGTCTGTGTTTGGAATTCTGAAAACATGCCATTCCATATCTTTAAAAATGAAAGAGTCCAATTTTCTTTCTTGCAATGAGAGAAAAAAAATGTTTTTAACTGGCACTTCTGGCTATTATTAATAACTAATGCAAGAGAAACTGAAACCTAAATAAGGGAACATCAAGGTCAGATACACTAACATGTATCTGAAAATGCTGAGCTGTTTTTGGAGACTTAAAATGATCATTATACAGGTTATACACTACTATTTTCTATCAATAAATCTTAATGCCACATTAAAAAATATGTATGGTTTAAAAACTAAATTCCAAAAATGTAAATGTCTACCCAGCTTAAATGAGATGGACTGAAAATATTTTTTAAAAATTTACAGATGATTTTTGTCTTATACAATAATGTATTTTCTAAATTTTCTTTAAAAGGACTTTTTTTTTTTTAAAGATTTTAATTCCAGTTAGCTAACATACAGTATTATAGTAGTTTCAAGTGTACAACACAGTGATTCAATACCTCACCACGTGCTCATCACAGCAAATGCACTCCTTAATCCCCATTACCTATTTAACCCAACTCCTCACCCCACTCCCGAAATGTTATAAACATATATTGGTTGGGACGCCTGGGTGGTGCTGTCGGTTGAGCATCCAGCTCTTGGTTTCAGCTCAGGTCACGATCTCATTGGGGGTGTGATCCAGCCCTGCCTGCAGCTCCAGGCTCATTGGGAGATCTGCTTGAAAATGCTCTCCCTCTGCCCCTCCTGTCACTCACATGCTGGCTCTCTCTCACAAATAAATCAATTTTGTGGGGAAAAAAAGAATTCAAAGATCAGGACTTTCAAATTTTTAAAGAAATAAATCTTATAAAAAAGAAAACCTGGGTGCCTGGGTGGTTCAGTGGGTTAAAGCCTCTGCCTTTGGCTCAGGTCATGATCCCAGGGTCCTGGGATCGAGCCCCGCATCAGGCTCTCTGCTTGGCAGGGAGCCTGCTTCTCCTCCTCCCCTCTCTCTGCCTGCCTCTCTGCCTACTTGTGATCTCTGTCAAATAAATTTTTAAAAATCTTTAAAAAAAAAAAAAAGAAAAGAAAACCCAATCACTGGTTTTATAGATAGGTTTCAGAATACTCTATAACTTCATTAACAGCAAATCTATGCAATAACTATAAGCCTTTGATAATGAAAAACTCTAAAAGATAAAAAATGTTGCAAGCTCCAAATGACACAAGAAATAGTGCATCCAGGACATCTGTGGTTATTTCAATTCCCATTCCTATAAAATTAAAGCTTTCTTAACCACTGTTTAGGAAAGTAAAATGCTGATTTTTAAAAAACCAAAACTCTGGAGCCCCTTGGTAGCTCAGTGGGTTAAGCAACTGTCTTTCACCCACTGACTCCTGGCTCAGCAGGGTGCCTGCTTCTCCCTCTCCCTCTGCCTGCTACACCCCTTGCCTGTGCTCTCCTGCTCTCTGTCAAACAAATAAAAAAAACTTTAAAAACAAAACAAAAAAAACCCCAAACTCTCAAGAGATGATGTAATATAGACAAGAAAATTTTAAGTTATTTCTTACTCTAGCTTTTTTCTTTTTCTTTTCTTTATTCATTTATTTTTAAAGATTTTATTTATTCATTTGACAGAGAGAGAGACACAGTGAGAGGGGGAACACAAGCAGGGGAAGTGGGAGAGGGAGGAGCAGGAAGCTCGATCCCGGGATCCTGGGATCATGACCTGAGCTGAAGGCAGATGCTTAAGGACTGAGGCACCCAGGTGCCCCAACTCCAGCTTTCTTTCAGAAATCTAGAAGAAAATCACAGATACAGAGAAAAATATATTGGTCTCAGGGGCGCCTGGGTGGCTCAGAGGGTTAAACCTCTGCCTTAAGTCCTGGGATCAAGCCCCACATTGGGCTCTCTGCTCAGCGGGGAGCCTGCTTCCCTCCCCTCTCTCTGCCTACTTGTGCTCTCTCTCTGTGTCAAATAAATAAATAAAATCTTAAAAAAATATATATATATATATACACACATATCGGTCTCAGTATTATTTATAATATTAAAAAAATGAAGCAATCTAAATATTTAAAAAAATGAAGCAATCTAAATCCCCAATGACAGGGAATTTGACTGAATAATTATGGTACAACTACATGATGCAATGTTATTCAGTCATTCAAAATTATTTTGAGGTTTTATATTCTTTTTTATTTTAATATTTTATTTATTTATTTGACAGAGAGAGAGATCACAAGTAGGCAGAGAGGCAGGCAGAGAGAGAGAGGAGGAAGCAAGCTCCCCGCTGAGCAGAGAGCCTGATGCGGGGCTCAATCCCAGGACCCTAAGATCATGACCTGAGCCGAAGGCAGAGGCTTTAACCCACTGAGCCACCCAGGCGCCCCAAGATTTTATATTCTTCCATATTTAATTTAATTTTATTTTTTCAAAGGTTTTGTTGTTGTTGTTGTTTTACTTATTTAACACAGAGATAGAGAATATAAGTAGGCAGAGCAGCAGGCAGAGGGAAAAGGAGAAGCACGCTCTCCACTGAGCAGGGAGCCCGATTTGGGGCTTGATCCCAGGACCCTGGGATCATGACCTGAGTCAAAGGCAGCTGCTTAACTGACTGTGCCACCCAGGCACCCCCATATTTAATTTTAATCATATATATGTATGAATATATATAGTTTGAGATGTCAAATAGTTCTATAACAGTAATAAACAGCAATTCCCCTACCTTCTCTTGTGCCCTGAACCAATTCCTACTTCCAGGAGCCCAGAGGGAAAATTTTCAATAGTATAAGTTGTTCCAGTGTTTAACCTCAAATTCCTAAATCATACACTGATAGTGTTATTTCTTGATATTTTCTTTTTTTTTAAGATTTTATTTATTTGACAGACAAAGATCACAAGTAGGCAGAGAGGCAGGCAGAGAGAGAGAAGGGGAAGCAGGCTCCCCTGGCAGGATCATGACCACAGCCAAAGGCAGAGGCTTTAACCCCTGTGCCACCTAGGAGCCCCTTGATATTTTCCAATTTTGGATATCATTCATGACCTACCTACAATGAAGACATTTAGGTCTTAAACCTCTCCATCTTCTATTTTTCTTATTTATCCTTGTATTATAGACTGGCTGGCTAATTAAATTCTTGGCTGGAAATCAGAAGTCCTGAAGCAGTGAAGAAATCTGTTTAACTGTGGCTATCCCAGTCAAATACAGATGACCATAAAATCCTTCCTTCCAAGAATACTTTTATTAATCCCAGGGAACCAAGGTTCCATGGAGCATGACTTGGAAACTACTAGCCTACAGTAATCTCTGCCTGATTAATCAGTTATCTGGGAGCAGAGTTTCTGCTCAATTCTTCTCTCAGAGAACAGTCTCTGAAAATAAACCTCAGAGATCATCTAGTCCAAGGGACTAGATGCTAAGGAATAAAAAGCAGTACTTCTGGCTCTCAGGCTCTTTGCATAATACATCATCTCTTCTGAGGGAGGAGGGTAGTCCTTCCTGGAACAGACCTGATGGTAACGGAGGAGAAGGCAGTTGTTTGCAGAGGCCTGGGACCTCAGAAGGTCCCAGACCAAAACCCAACTGAAGAGGAAAACTAGAAGGTTGTCAGAAGAGAATGTGGTAACATCTAGCTATGGTGACTGCCCCCAAAGAGTTGAGAGTTCCCTTATGCTGATGGATGGTGAGTCAGCAGTCTGGCTAGCCTGAAAGCTTAGCAGAAAGAGATCCTAGTCCCAGAATACACCCCTCTTAATTCATTCCACAAACATTTTTCAAAGATCTGCTATCAGGTAAGGGAACATACTGTGATGTCAAGAAAATCACCCTCCTCTCTTTTTAAATGCGTATTTTATGATACGCTGTAGTCAGAATATGGAAAATAAAGCACTCTTCTCCACTGCCTCTAAATATATAGTTTCCAGCTTTTTTAGTTTTCTAGTTGTTTTGTGTATACAAATCCTGCCTGTCTACAAGACTAAAGTCTTCTTAGCTTAAGACTAAGACTACCCCAACTAATGTCAAGGCTGAATTGGGCTGAAAATGATTGCAGTTACTATTAATTCTCCTGTGACTAAACTTGCTACTTCTAGATTAGGTGAGATAATTTAATAAATTGTGCTGAATGAACATAACGTAGTTTTTATGAGTATGTAGTATATAGTATGTAATGTAATGTCTGTCTGAGCTCAGACAGACCCCGAGTTCATCCTAGATCTGATACCCAGGCAATTTACATAGCTTATTCAAGTCTCAGTTTCCTTGTTCATTAGGATAACAGTTCTAGGGCATCTGAGTGGTTCAGTGGGTTAAAGCCTCTGCCTTCAGCTCAGGTCATGATCCTGGGGTCCTGGGATCGAGCCCCACATTGGGCTCTCTGCTCAGCAGGGAGCCTGCTTCCTCCTCTCTCTGCCTGCCTCTCTGCCTACTTGTGATCTCTGTCTGTCAAATAAATAAAATCTTAAAAAAAAAATAAAAAGGGTAACAGTTCTACTTCCCAATGCTGTTTCAGAAATGAATTAATGTATGTGAAGTGTTTAGCACAGTGCTCATGTTACTTATGTTCTCTATCTGTGGTATTCGAGAGGCTAATCAAGAAGTTACTAGGTGAACTTAGAATCAGAGCCAAAATACTCTGGATGGTTGGGATGGATATTTTATTCAAGCAGGGTGAGCCTTGCCAGCCATCCCCACCTCATACTTGTATATCATGTCATGCTGTATCTACGTACCTCTTTCTTAAAGACTCTAAATAGATGATATAAAGATGAATAATGGAGAATAAACAGAAAGAATAGAAGAAAGGATTACAGAGAACAAAGTAGAAATTCAGACATGGACCATCACTTATGGGGTAAAAGAACCTAGTTTTTCATTAGGAATGTATGTTTTGCTCTTAGGTCCCATTTGTAAAAAAGATTTACTGGAGCACCTGGGTGGCTCAGTGGGTTAAAGCCTCTGCCTTCAGCTCAGGTCATGATCTCAGGGTCCTGGGATTGAGCCCTGCATGAGGCTCTCTGCTCAGCAGGGAGCCTGCTTCCTCCTCTCTCTTTGCCTGCCCCTCTACCTCCTTGTGATCTCTGTCTGTCAAATAAATAAATAAAATATTTTAAAAAATATTTTAAAAAAGATTTACTTATTTATTTGACAGAGAGAGAACATAAGCAGAGGGAGTATGAGAGAGAGAAGCAGACTCCCCGCTGAGCAGGGAGCCCGTCGTGGGGGTTTGATCCCAGGACCCCAGGATCATGACCTGAACAGAAGGCAGATGCTTAACCATCTGAGCCACCCAGGCGCCCCATGTGTGAATATTTTTAATGGTTCTTATTAAAAATGGGATCTAAGGATGCCTGTGTGGCTCAGTTCTGCCTGAGAAGGAAGGAAGGAAGGATGTTCACACACTAAATCCAGGTGCACAGTGTTCTAAAATACTCAAAATACTCCGGATCACGCCAAAAAGAGCCCCTGCTCTGGTTAGGAAATTTAATTCTTTCTAAAGGCATTCAGATGAGACCTTTATTCATATTAAGGTTAGTTTCCTTCTTTTACTTCCTCTCTTGTTTCCTTTCTACTTTCTTCTACAGGAACAATTTTAGCCATTCTTACAAAGCTCAAAACTCTGCAAATATAAGAAGTATACCACTGAAACCAAGATTAAACATCTTGGTTTCAAAGAGCACTGAAGCACATGATTCAAGACACAAAGCATACTGCTGAGAAAATAACACTAAAAATCAGGAACCAAAAAGATCAAGATTACACTTCAGCTTTACAGAAGTACTGTTTATGACTTAATTGCTGAAGTCCAACATCTAGGTTTCAAGTCCTGCTCCACCCTGGAACTTCCACAATTCTACTCTAACTGACCAGAATATAATCCTAGGAAGGTACATCTATATATAATTATAATCAATTGTATCCACACTGTGTAAAAGAAAGGCTATGGAAAACAGAAAAGGGATGCTCTGTAAGAGTTAAGAAAGAGGCTCAAGAATGCAGCATCCATTCTCCAAGTAGGACAGACATACAATCTGGCAGACTTAACTATGGTATTTGCAGAGGAAGACACCAAGTTTGAGGTAGGGACAATTAGCAAGGCTTCACCTTGCCTGTATGAAGTATTTACCCAAGTCATCCAAGTATTTTGGCTCTGACTCCAAGTTCACCTAGAAGCTTTCTGGTTAGCTTCTCAAATACTCTGATTCAAGGAATCAGATGCCAGAGATAGAGAACATTAAGCACTCACGTCCCTGGAAAAGAGTATCTCCCACACTAGGTTAAAAGAGTGGCATTCTTGGGGCACCTGGGTGGCTCAGTAGGTTAAGCTTCTGACTTCACCAAAGATCATGATCTCTGGGTCCCGGGATCAAGCCCGAGATGAGGCTCAGTCCTCAGCAAGGAGTCTGCTAGTCCCTCCACTCTGCCCCTCCCCCTGCTCACGCTCTTGGTCTCTTTCTCCAATAAATAAATAAATAAATAAAATCTTAAAAAAGAAGAAGAGTGACATTCTTATTTATACAAAGGGCAAAACAGCACAGTGGTTAAGTGCCCAATACCTGGAGGCATGTTTTTGAATCCTGACTATTGCTTAATTTATTTCTCTGTGCTTCAGTGTTTTTCATTAAATGAGAATATAATGGCTATCTTGAGCATTATAAGGATTGAGTTAATTCATGCTAAGCATTTAAACCTTGGCTGGTATGTAGTGCTCAGTAAAGCTATCATAATTTTTCATAATTATTAAACATCTCTTGTGATTTTGATTTGAGAATTGAAATCCAAGCATGATCAACCCTAAAAAAATTAGGATGTCAAACTATCAAAGAAGTGTCACAATGTTAGGCCTCAGTAGTCATGTCAGAATATACTATATGTGTATACAGGATGGGTAGGGTGGTTTTAAAAGGTAGAAGGAGTAAACAGGTTTTAAAGGGCTTGTATATTTTAACCAAGAAGTTTGAACTTTATTTTAGAAGTCTCAAAAGGCCATCTAAAGGTAATTTCAATCGTCAAAGCATTGTTCAAATAAATTTAATTCCAAGTTATGGATCTCACAAAAATCAAGACAGATGGGGGGATTCCAGAAAAAAATACTTATCAGTGATTTAAATATTTTATTAGCAGTACAACCCAAACTGAAATCAAAACCAAAATGTCCGTGCATTTAAATGACTGCAAATGAAACACCACCTCCACTACCAATATTACAAAACGAACAGTACATGCTGTTTCCTGGCTCTACAATCCACTTCCTCCAGTTGCTGGAGGCACTGGATCCATCTGTTTCAAGTCTCCATCCACCACAACAAAGAAAAAGATCAGTTCCTTGTCATCTAGTCCTAGCTCAATCTACAAACCTAGAAACAAAATATAGCACTAGAATCAAAAAGTTCAGCACTCTTGAATGCAAGCAGCATCATGTATTATAAATGCTAGAATATGGGTAACACTGAGTACAAACACAACTAAAAAACAATCTTTCAGAATGTTTTAAGACATGGCACCTAAACTCAGAAGAAAATAAAAGGCAGCTGATTTCACAAAAATGTCAAAGAGCAAACATCCTCTTTTTCCCTTTTGCTACTCTAATCTACTTTCATCTGGTGAAACCAGATAAGTAAGTGTGCTAGAACTGTGTCACAACAATGAATGCCATCACTGAGTTAACAGAATTTTGAAGTCCACTGGGCACATCACTTTATTTTAAAAATGAGTCTAGTTTCAAGGAAGTATTTTCCAGAGTGCAGAACGTGAACACAAGATTATTTCAGCTGTTATGTAAGCAACAGTTATGTACTGAAATTACATATTTATTATAATGTGTACTAGAAAAAGGTATACATAAAAGCCATGATTTCACAAATTATCACTTTGGAAAAGAGTAGTGTTGAAAACATGTCTATTAAAAACATGAAATAAAATAACACAGGTGATCTTCCAAAAGGCAAAATTTATGATGGTGGTATGGTTCATGAGGAGTGAAATGTCCCATGAACAACAAGGCCTGTTTTTGTTTTGTTTTTTTGCTTCCTTCTTGGTTCAAGGTTGTGTTCTGAATGATTAGAAATGATGTGACCTTTAGTTAAGTGATCCTATTACTATGCTTAAGCTCATTTAGAGTAAAAGAAGCAAACACTAAGATGCATACAGAAATGCTACTATTTTACAGGAAAGAGTACCATACTCTGAAGAACATAATAGCACAATAAGACTTTGCTATCTTGGAACTGGAATAACAGGAATTTTCTAGTACATATTCACATACCACAAGCACCTAAAAAAAAAAAAAGCCAACCAAAACAAACAAAAAACCCCAAAAGGCGAAGAATGCGATAAATATCTGAGCTGTAAGCTGTTACATGATCATTCTATTTATTTTCACATTTACTGTCAAAGGAGCATGGTAATGTGAGCAGAGATGTTTCTCCTAATATTTCCCAATATTTATATGAATGTGTTCTTTCTCATTACCTCTTGCCAAAGGAATGAATGACAACTGACCATTAGAATACCTTAAACATCAACTGCCTTAAACCAACTGTGGAAGAAACATTAATTTTTTAAAAATCTTACTATGAAATTGTTCAAATTTAGATCTCAATGTATTCTAGGTAATGATGTGCTATGAATTTCAAGTGTGGTTTTCCAAGCTAAGCAAGAACGCTAAAGAATCATTTCTATTTGGTCTTATCTGCCGTATTTTCTACTAGCACATCTGAATGCCAGTCTTTTTTTTTTAAAAGATTTTATTTATTTATTTGTCAGAGAGAGCGAGCGGGAGCGAGCACAGGCAGACAGAGTGGAAGGCAGAGTCAGAGGGAGAAGCAGGCTCCCTGTGGAGCAAGGAGCCCGATGTGGGACTCGATCCCAAGACGCTGGGATCATGACCTGAGCTGAAGGCAGCTGCTTAACCAACTGAGCCACCCAGGCGTCCCCTGAATGCCAGTCTTAAGGGCATAGAGGCAGAGGGAGTAGTATTCCTCTCAGTTCTTGAAATATCTGCTACTGTGAAGCTACGTTATTTTCACATGACCGAGGGAACGCTGTCAGAAGCTGCCAGTATCCAAACTCCCCCTCGCCAATCGTCTCCCTACTTCCTAAAGATGACTAGCAAAAGGCAAAATAATACTCCCTTTTCGTCTCCTTTTCCCAACTCTGATGTCTTTCGGTTTCCTCTAACCTCATCTACCTTTCCTAACATTGTGGTGACTAATGATGGAAAAAAAAGGATGAGATGAAACAGCACTTTATAGTACTTACTCTCCACCGCCCCCCGCCCCCACGCCGTCTCCCGCAACCAACTGCAGCCCGGAATTGTAAAAGTCGGTGTTTCACGGATCCTTTGTGCGCCTACAGTAAAGCCACGGCATAAGGACTTTCCTAGAGAGCATGTACTCTCCAATGACACGAACCTCAGACACCTTCAAACACCTAGTTCAGAGTTATCTGATCGCTGTGGTCACCATACAGTCAATTAATTCCGATCATAGCAACACGGTAGGGTGGGGGAAGGTTTTGAGGAGGGGTCCAACGAACCATGATCCCGTCACCCTTCCTCTTCTTGGTTGTGAGGAGGAGTTCAACGAACCACACCATCCCGCCACCCTTCCTCCGCCGGCCCCACTGTAGTTTCTCGGCGGCTAGCGTCCTTGCTCTGGGCCCGGCCTGCCCAGTCCCGGCCAGAGCACCGCCACTCCTCCCCTTAAGCCCGATCCCACCGTCATGATAATACTCTTTCTTCTTGGGACCTGATCCCAATCTTCAACCAGGCTACCTCTCTCAACCCCACTCCTGAAAGCTCACCAAGCAGTTCCGGCCACTCCTCTCGCTCCGCAGCCGCTCGGACACCCCCCACACTGGACCTGGAGCGGAGTCCTCCCAGCGCCTGCGCGCGCCGGACCCGCGCGCCTGCGCACTTCCCCCGCAGCGCGAGCGCGGACACACCCCTGGAGCTGGAGCCAATCACGGTCTGAGGGGTTTAAATCTCCCTGCCACGCAGGCGGAGAGTCTGGGGACTACCCGTTAACCGGAAAATTCGAATGTCTCCCAAAGGTGGGAAGTATTTATGCAACAAACATTTGTCAAGGGCAAGCCGTTTGGTAGATGATCGATGAAGAAAAGAAGGAGAAAAGAATGCCTTCCCTGCCCTCCAGGGTCTTCCCGTCTGTCTGGATTGGAAAACGATATGTAAACAAATTATAGTGGGTGGAATACAGTGCGTAGTGTTGGAAAGTCCGAGGCCGAGTTGGCGCACAATGAAAACAGCGCTTTATTCTTCGGGATGTCTGGAAGGGTTCCCAAAGGAAGTGACTTTTCAATCAGGAAGGCTAAGTAGGAGTTCTGCCAGAAGCCTGAATTGGAGAGAAATAATTTTCCAGCCTGTAGGAACGGCGTATGCCATTAAGAACATAGCACCTTCGGTAGATTCCTTGTACTTCATCCTGGTTAGAGGCTTTTAGCTCATCGTCTATCTCTGGGTGAAGTGGGGAATAAGCTTTAAATAGTCAGCAATGGGCCAAATCTTGGAAGGGTGGACTAGTGAGCCTGCGCTTTGTGCTATGAACACAGAGCTGTTGAAGGGCTTTAAACAGGTCCAGGACCTCTCCCAGGCACCTCTAAGAATACATCACAATTCTGGAAATTTAAATAAATAAATAAATAAATAGTATTTCAAAGGAAAAGAGGGAATGGTTTTGGAAGAGAGAGAAGATATTTCAAATATAAGAGGAAGTATGTGCCTGTAAGTTTTATGTTTAGTAACAGGAAGTTGAGTTCTCTTCTGATGACCTCAGTTTTCTCTGTGAAGTAGGAGATGAAGTCATCTGCTAATAGAAAAGGAGTTGGGAGTTTTAAGGAAGGTGGAAAAGTTTTGTAATTGTTACAGAAAGTGAAACAAGTTGACCCCAGACAAGTAGTAGGACTGTTAAGCAGTGTGAAAGTCCTGTATAAAATTGGTAAAAATGAACTCCTCAGCTTCTACCCTTCTGTGTGACTTTCTCAAGCAGCAATTACTTTGTGTGGGCAGAAGTTGTTGAGTTTATTTATGGATGGGTTACTGCCATGGTATAATGCCATAGTTCTCAATCAAGGACATTTTTGCCTTTGAGGAACATTTGGCAATGTCTGGAGTCATTTTCATTGTCAAGTTGATGGGGATTGGGGTGGGGGATGTAAAGGCATGTAAGTGTAACATAAAGGATGTAATGTAAAGGCATGTAATGGATGTAAATGTGGGGGATACTACAGACATCTAGCGTCTGAGGATGCTTAGCAACATCCTGCAATGCACAGGAGAGCATGAGAATTATCTCCAAAATTGAGGCATCTGAGTGTTTTAGTCCATTAAGCATCTAGCTCTTGATTTCGGCTCAGGTCTTGATCTCAGGGTTGTGAGATGGAGCCCCACAGTGGGCTCTGTACTGGGCGTGGAGCCTACTTGAGATTCTCTCTCTCTCCCTCTGCCCTTCCCCACCTCTATAAAAAAAAAAAAAAAAAAAAGTATGTCCAAAGTATCAATAGTACCAAGGTTAAGAAACCCTGACTTAGAGATGCCTAGGTGGCTCAGTTGGTTGGGTATCCTACTCTTGGTTTCCACTCAGGTCATGATCTCAGGGTGGTGGTGTCAAGTACCAGACTGGGCTCTGCACTCATCTGGGAGTCTGCTTCTCTCCCTCTCCCTCTGCTGCTCCCCCTCCCCTGCTCTCTGTCTCTCAAATGAATAAATAAGTCTTAAAAGAAAAAAAAAAAAAAAAAAAGAAACCCTGATCTAGGAGTACCTTGATGCTCACCAATGGTTGACCTTGGTCTTCTACAAGCTTTTCCTTGGACTATGGCCCTGAGCTTATAGGGCAAAGTGGTCCTTCCATTGCATCTTTGAAGGAGAGTGGAATGAGCAGTGTACCTCAGACCTTGAGTGTTTCAAGAAATTGTGATGTCACAAATACAGAATTGGAATAGTTCCTCAGTCCTTTAGATGAAAATCTGGACTTATATTTATAGATGAAGGGAAGTACTTACTTTGATTTTAGGAATTGGAGATCTTGTTAAACATAGACATTATTAGAACTTCAATAATGTAAGAGGAGTAACACTTCACACCATTATTAATCTTTTTTTCTTTTAAGATTTTATTTATTTATTTATTTGACAGGCAGAGATCACAAGGAGGCAAAGAGGCAGGCAGAGAGAGAGAGAGGGAAGCAGGCTCCCTGCTGAGCAGAGAACCCGATGCGGGACTCGATCCGAGGACCGTGAGATCATGACCCGAGCCGAAGGCAGCGGCCCAACCCACTGAGCCACCCAGGCACCCCCCATTATTAATCTTTTTTTTTTTTAATCTTAAAAAAGATTTTATTTATTTATTTGACAGACAGAGATCACAAGTAGGCAGAGAGGCAGGCAGAGAAAGGGGGGGAAGCAGGCTCCCCGACGAGCAGAGAGCCCAATGCGGGGCTGGATCCCAGGACCCTGAGATCATGACCTGAGCCGGAGGCAGAGGCTTTAACCCACTGAGCCACCCAGGCACCCCACCATTATTAATCTTAATGTAACTTGTTTATCTGATTAACTGTAGTCACTAAAAGTAGGATCCTGGGGAATAAGTATGAACTACATTTAATAAAAACATTAAGTATTAAAATACTATCATTGATATTCATGGTTTTTTTGTGCTATGACGGGCATCCATTCATGGATAGGCACTTGACTCGTGTTATGTCATTTAATCCTAGCACCCCCCCCCCCCCGCAGAGATACCATTATCCTAAATTTAACTGTGCAGAAACTGGGAGTTTCCAAGAAAACTTGTAATTTGCCCAAAGTCATAAATTACTAGTAGTAGCTAAGTCAATATTTGAACTCAGGTCTGTCTGTCCTCAAACTCTTGCACCTTCCATTAAACTTCAGTAAGTTTTACAAGGCAGGAATGGTTGGAAATTCAGCATAAACAATCGCACTGCATAAAGGGAATGGTGGGGATTTAGGAAGAGAGCAGAAGCAACAGGGAGGCCCAGAAAGAGCAAAAAGAATGAAAAAGGAACTAGCGAGGCTGGTTACTGGTGCGTTCAGTGTAGCAAAGTAACTTCTGCAAGCCGGCAGGCCTTTGATCTTTCTTTCTTTTCCTTGTGTCCGTTGTTCACTCTCGTGTGTTCAAATAAAGCTAGATTATTGAGAAAGGCGGACAGCTGAGGGAAAAAAAAAAAAAAAAAGGAGCGTGACGGCGGCGGTGTGCGCCTGCGCGCTGGCGGCGGCGGCGGCGGTGCCCGGCGGGGAGGGGGTCCGGAGTGGGCCGCCGGACCCAAAACTGAAGGGGACCTCGGAGAGCCCCCTCCCTGGGACCTTGGTGGCCGGATGGAGTAAGAGGGGTCGGCTGTGAGTGTGAGTATCGCGTGGCCGGGCTGCGTTGAGGCATGCCGGAACGGCGGGGTCCTGGTGGTCTGCTCCTAAGGTTTTGGGCTGCAGGACGCGGCCGGGTTTCTGCTCCTGCAGGCTGCGGCGCAGCGGCATCCCGGTACTCTCCTCTCCCAGAGCCCGCGCGGTTTACAGCCAGGCGGTGCTTCTGGCTTCGGGGTACAGATTCTCGCGGGGGCGTTCCGGCTCGGCTTCTAGCCCCAGCAGGAAACGCGCCTGCAAGAACCTTGACCTTTAGGGGAGGCCGCTGACCTCTTTCGGCCCCCGATTCCGCAGGGATCTCGTAGACCCAGGTGCTTAAAGGCCTACGGTCACAGGCCAGGGGCACCTTTCGACCTCTTGTGACTGACAGGCTCCGTTCTTTTGCCTCCTTCGGTCTCTTCTCCCGGTGGGATGCGTCTTAATAATAGCTACTAATTATGGAGCGTTCACTATGTGTCAGTTTAATATTGAGTCCGAATCTCGGTGCATAATTATGGGGGAGGAAATGCTTTGCACCCCACTCCCCGTTGAGTCTGCTCAATTTAATCATCCTTGAGAGTTAGAGTAAACCATTTTATTGGGAAGTTTGAGATTTCCATGCCATTCTAGTTCAGGGAAGTTCTCTTACCTGACATATAGATGCTTTATCCACCACAATGGTTTATATCGAATTTACTCAAGCCGAAATAACTTTTTTTTAAAACAGTAAGAGCCCAATACTATTCTAAACCTCATGGGAAATCTTAAAATTTGTCTAAATTCCTGTTCTCCAGTTCGGTTGTGAATGAAACTATGGAAGATAATACTTAGCTTCAGTTAGGATGTATTTAGCACCTACTGCATAAGTGCCAGATACACTCAGGTTTGTCACAAAAATTGATGAGATACTGTAATGGAAAGTGGCTTTTTGAAGCATATTTCAGATTAGGTCATTAAAAGTTTGATGGTAATTAGGTCATTAAAAGTTTGATGGTAATTTGCTCAAGCTAACCTAGCTAAAGTAAGTGGTGAAATTCACGTATGCCAAGGCTCATCATTTTCCTGTTACACCAAGTTAAGTGTCCTAAGCATTTTTGAGAAGCAACTACATTACAGTTTTAGTTTCTAGAGTTAACTCCTGAGTCTAGAAAATGGTAGGCACCTTTAAAGATACTAGAACTTCAGAAGAGAACTTCAGCGTGGCTTGGAAGGTGGTAAGAGGGTGTGATGGAATCTGGTCAAGTTATTTCAGAACCAATTACTTTGATTAAAAGGATGATATTTTAAAAGGAAGAACTGCAAATGGTAATTTTTTATTTTTTTATTTTTATTTATTTATTTATTTTTTTAAATGTTTTATTTATTTGACAGAGAGATCACAAGCAGGCAGAGAGGCAGGCAGAGAGGGAGAGGGAAGCAGGCTCCCTGCCAAGCAGAGAGCCCAATGTGGGGCCCGATCCCAAGATCCTGGGATCATGACCTGAGCTGAAGGCAGATGCTTGAATCCACTGAGCCACCCAGGCGCCCCTGCAAATGGTAATTTTTAAATCTGGGTTGGAGCACAGCACATGTAATGTACTATAGAAGAGGCTTCTGTACAAAGAAAGCAAGGAATAATGGTAGATGCTAGCTGATTTCGTTCTGGGACCAGGAATGGCTCTGTGAGAAATATGCATATTGTGTAATATGTAATATGAATATTTTAGTGGGAAGTTTAGGATTGATAACGTGTATCCATTGAATAAGAACATGTAGGCAGACAAGTTGCATAGGAATACTCCAATTGTACATTAACCATGCTAAATCTCTAATTGAAACTTTACAGTCAGTGGGTTTTTCTTTCCTCTTAGAATCTTATCTGAAAGAGACTATGGAGAAATGAGAGTTCCTAGGTGTTGATCAGTGGAGGACTGGTTAACTCAATTTTGCATTTGTTAGAACGAACCAGTCCTCTGTGTGCTAATACTGAGTAATAACCAGGATATATCAAGTGAAAAAAAAAGTGCAAAAGAGGTTTTATATTCCGCAACCATTTGTGTGTGTGTTTTTTATAAAGTTTATGTATTTGCATATGTATTTATAGAATATAACTGCAAGTATATTTAAGAAACTGGTAACAGTGATTAGAGGTGCACAAGGCTGGGAAACAGGAATGGGAAGGGAATAATTTTCTGTATTTAAGATGTGTGTGTGTGTGTGTGTGTGTCTGCACACCAGCCCAAAAAAAGTGGTTTTATTAAAGCACAAGGACAGGACCTGTGGGTAGAAAGAGTTGCCCTAGGGTCATCAGGCCCATCATATACTTTCAAGGTGGGAGGGTGTTAGGGACAGTGTAAGCCTCCTAGCTATTTTGGAAACAAGGTTTCCAGGATCCTGAGGGGGCTAGCTATTGTTAGGAAAAGTCTTATGTTACTCTTTAGTAAAAACTCAGTTATGAGACCCTTTAGGTGTATATGTGTGGGGGATGATTGCCAGCTTGTATGTGGGGGGTAGAAAAATGAAGTTTCCAGAGGAATTATTATATGTTAAAGTAGACTTACAGGGTGGGCTAAAATTGCCTTTTGCCCTTAACAAAGTGTAAACATTGACGCAGCTGAGTTCCTAGAGGAAGGGCACTCTGCCTGTTTCAAGGACTGTAGATAGTAGTCATGGGCTGTAGATGGTAAGGAAATTTAATAATTTTTTCTTATGCCTTTGTTTCCCACATCATGTTTTTAAGAAATTTTTAATGAAATTTAAAAATATCCAGAAAAATAGAGAAAATACCATAATGAATCTGTGCAAATTGATCATTTTAAAATCTGTTTTTACATTGCTGTATTTGCTTTTATTCCTGAAATCTCTAAACACTTTAATACACATCTCTAAGAAAAAGAACATTTTCCTGCATAATCCAGTAGCACAATCATACTGAACAACTAATTTTTGTATATTATGTAATGCCCAATCCTTATTAAAATTTCCCCAAATTGGAGGCACTTGGTTGACTCAGAGGAACATGCAATTCTTTTTTTTTTTTTTTAAGATTTTATTTATTTATTTGACAGACAGAGATCACAAGTAGGCAGAGAACAGGCAGAGAGAGGGGGAAGCAGGCTCCCCACTGAGCAGAGAGCCCGATATGGAGCCCGATATGGGGCTTGATCCCAGGACCCTGAGACCATGACCTGAGCCGAAGGCAGAGGCTTAACCCACTGAGCCACCCAGGCGCCCGGGAATGTGCAATTCTTGATCTTGGGGATTGTAAGTTGGAGCCCCATGTTGGGTATAGAGATTACAAAAAAGCACACTTAAAAAATGTCCCCAAATTGTCCTTTTTTTCTCCCCACTGTTTTTGATCCTATTTCCAATCAAAGTCTGTGCATTGCATTTGGCTATTACATCTCTTGAAATATATTTTTTAAAGATTTTATTTATTTATTTGACAGACAGAGATCACAAGTAGGCAGAGAGACAGGCAGAGAGAGAGGGGGGAGGAAGCAGGCTCCCTGCCTAGCAGAGAGCCCGATATGGGGCTCGATCCCAGGACCCTGGGATCATGACCTGAGCCAAAGGCAGAGGCTTTAACCCACTGAGCCACCCAGGCACCCCTCTTGAAATATTTTTAAATCTAGAACGGTTGCCTTTTTTCTTTCTCCCTTTCTCTTTTTTTGTCATGACTTGTTGAAGAGACTTGGTCAATTATCTGGATTTATCTGACTGATTCCTAGTGGTTTACTTAGCTGGTTACTGCAAACTGGAAGGTACAGGTAAATGCTTGATTGGATTCAAATTAAACATTTTGGGGATGATATCATACACTATGCTGTGTAGTTTTTCTGTTAATGGTGCTGAGATTGATTAGTGGGTTCAGATGGTAAATCTGAGTTCTCCATTATAAAATTGTATTATTTCACCCCTTGGAAACCAGCTGTAAGTCTTTTGTATATTTAAGATTTAAAACTATTTTTAATGTTTTGAATGTTTTGAGTATGTTACCTATTCAAAATATAAATAATTACCTTTAAAAAGACAAAGCTTGGGGTGCCTGGGTGCCTCAGATGGTTAAGCATCTGCCTTTGGCTCAGATAATGATCTCTAACTCCTGGGATTGAGCCCCAAGTTGGGCTCCTGGCTCAGCAGGGAGTCTGCTTCTCCCTCTCCTTCTGTCTCTTGTGCTCTCTTTCTCTCTAATAGATAAAATCTTAGAAAAAAAAAAAAAAGAACTTACTGGAAGAAATCGCTGCTGCTCATTTTTTATTATTTTATTTTTAAAGATTTTGTCTAGGGATGCCTGGGTGGCTCATTTGGTTAGGCGACTGCCTTTGGCTTAGGTCTTGATCCTCGGGTCCTGGGATCAAGTCCCGCATCAGGTTCCTTGCTAAGTAGGGAGCATGTTTCTCCCTTTGCCTGCTCCTCCCCCTGCTTGTTCTTCCTCTTGCTCTCTCTCTCTGACAAATAAATAAAATCTTTAAAAAAAAAATAAAGATTTTATTTATTTATTTATTTATTTAGAGCATGAGCAAGAGAGGGGCAGAGAGAGAGAGAATCTCCAGCAGACTGTGTGCTGAGTGCAAGGTGGGGCTTCATCCCACAACCCTGATATCATGACCTGAGCTGAAATCAAGAGTAAGTTGCTTAACCAACTGAGCTACCCAGGCTGTTCATGCTGTACCCTTTTTTTTTTTTTTTTTTTTTAAATAGAGAAAGAGAGCATAGGGTTGGGGAGGTAGAGGGAGAGGGAGTGAGAGGTTGTTAAGCACCCTCTGTGCTCAGTGCAGACCCCTACATGGAGCTTGATCTCAGAACCCTGAATGCATAACAAACACATAATAGACTTGACCACTCAGGTGCCCCATGCTGCTGCATTTTTTTTAAAAAAAGTATTCTCTTTGTCTCGAGTGTTTGTTTGTTTGTTTTTTTAAGATTTTATTTATTTGAGAGAGAGAGAAAGTGAGCAAGAGAGCCCAAGCAGGGGGAGCAGCAGAGGGAGAGAGAAAAGCAGGCTCCCCGCTGAGCAGGGGGCCCATCATGGGTCTAGATCCCAGGACCTGAACTGAAGGCAGACCCTTAACTCTTTGAGCCACCCAGGTGCCCCAGGCTGCTGCTTATTTAAACTGAATCCCTGATATGTAGGTGGTAGTATCTCATTTTATACTACTCCAAGTGGTATAATCTACTTCCGAGGTCATACTTTTCCACCATCTTTTGTAAACTGGTTTATAAATATAAAATTGTTATTACTCCCACTAGTTATGTTACTGGTCCCTTCTCTCTTTTTCTTTTTTCTTTCTTTTTTTTTTTTAAAGATTTTATTTATTTATTTATTTGACAGAGAGAGATCACAAGTAGGCAGAGAGGCAGGCAGAGAGAGAGAGAGGAGGAAACAGGCTCCCTGCTGAGCAGAGAGCCCGATGTGGGACTCGATCCCAGGACCCTGAGATCATGACCCGAGCCGAAGGCAGCGGCTTAACCCACTGAGCCACCCAGGCACCCCCTTCTCTCTTTTTCGACAGGTAATCAGTATCTAATGATATTAGACATTTAGGAATATCAGTAAATGATTTAGATCTCTGTAATGTGATAGTCTATAATGAGCCATTTTGAAAGTTCAAAGTATGTGTACAAGTCAAAACTCTTGATGTTTTCTGGAGTTCCAAAAAAAGTTCTATATGTGGAAGCGTTATGCAGTCTTGGTTCTTGTGCCTAAAGTCTTTGATGTTTAAAAAAATATTATGAGTAAAAGAAAATTAAAAAAAATTAAAACTATATGTGTATTATTGTTTAATTTTTTGAAAAGTACAAGAGTCTCTAATGAAAGTCTGCACACCCTCCCTTTTTTCCCAGAGGCAATAACTTACAGTTCCTTGGGTATCCCATTATAGATACTTTGCATGTTTATGTATATGCCACTAGGATGAATTTTGACCTTCTTATATAGAAGTATCTTAGTAGCATAACCTAAAATAATACTACTGAGAGTTATACTCCAGTTTTTATTGTTTATATTCCAAATGTCTTTGCTAACTTGTGTTCATTCATTCAACAGTATTGAGTACTTATTCTATACCAGATGGTGTGGCAAGTCATAGGAATAAAATGATGAACAAAACAGGCATTTCTGCTAGCTGTCAAGGAGCTTATCCTCTATTGGGAGAGGCAGTCATTAAGCAAATCATTATATTTATGACTCTAGCCAAGATTTAGTGCCAGACACTTTATGTGGATTTTTAAATTTATTTCTCATAACAACTCTATGACATTGATACTACTAATATTTTTATTTCATGAATGCACAGAAAGATTAAATTACTTGGTCGATATCACCCAGAACTAGTAAGTGACTGCTTTCAAGCACAAGCAGTCTGGCTGTAGAGATCTTACTGTCTTCCTTTATCCTAATGCAGTGTTTTTTAATGAGTTTGAGATCATCTGCTGAGGAGGATTGGAAATTTGGGGGGGTGTTTTTTTGGTTTCAGAATCATTGAGAGGAAGACACTGACTTTAGTGGATGGAGATCAGGGATGTTGGACAGCTGCAATGTAAAGGACATCCCTAACCTATATGATAAAAATTTTTACACATTTTGCATCACTTTCAAATGTTTCAGAAGATGTTCATGTAGGTGAAAAATCTGGTTATGATCGTATGACCTAGATCCAATTTGTTTTACACATAAACTCCATTTTTTTTGTGTGTGCCTAAATCATAGTTACTGTGTAAATCAAGTGATTGTGCTTTCTTTATTTTAGAAAGTTTACAAAGAGTTGGCCCCTATTTTCAAAAATCATATCACAGCATTGCTATTCCTGGTATTTGCATCAACAATATAACATGTCTACATCAGTCTGTATTTGTAGTTGTCACATTCATAGTCTTACATCATCTAATCTAGTCATGTCCAGGCATTTACATGTTGAAATTATTTTATGATAAACTACTTTTTTGTAATAGTTAGCACATTATATGGATATTTTAAATTTTACTTGTGTAAGTAAATTACAGTAGCTTTGAATTTCATTTCCTGTTTTTAAAGATTTTTATTTGAGAGCATGCACGTGTGTGAGAGAGTGCACACTGTGGCTGGGAGGAGGGAGAGAGGGAGAAGCAGACTTCCCCCCCCCCCCCCGGATAGGGAGCCAAATGTGTGACTCGGTCTCAAGATCCTGGGATCATGACCTGAGCGAAAGCAGACACTTGACCAACTGAGCTGCCCAGGCACCCTGAATTTCATTTCCTTAAGAATGGGAGGTACTACAAATATTTATGATTAAAAAAAGTTATATATATATCTTGAAAGAAAAATTGTGTAGTGACAATTGGGGAGGCTGGTTGATGAGCACAGTGGGGAGTATTATATTAATTCCTCATATTTATGTAAGAATGAAAATTCCCATAATGTTTTAGAAAAAAGAAGGGTATTGGGTCTGAAACGGTTGAGAACTGCTGCTCTACTCCCTGCCTCAGAAATAGTCACACTTGTGATAAGTGGTATGAAGAAAGTACAGGATTTTAGGAAAGAAGTCTATACAAGGGAATATGGCCTAATTGAGAGATCAGAGAGTGCTTCTCCAGGCAATTAACATTTAGACTGAGATTTGAAGTATGAGTAGTTAATAAGATAGAAAGGAATAAAAACATTCCAGGGAGAGGGGCAAACATATGAAAAGGGAGGGAACATGGTAGATGGAAAGAACTAGAAATACCATTTTGTCTGGTGTATGGAGATCTGGGGGAAGGTAGCTCAAACCTAGTACTTATTAGCAAGGGTGCTATCAAGGGGGCTTTTAAAAGTATTTTGATTTTTATCTTAAATAATTGAATGTAATGAAGGGTTTTTAGAAGTCAGGGGACGAGGCATAAAACATGAATGTGTGAACTTGTTTTTTTCAGTGTATGGTTGAGGGAATCATAGAAGTGTATGTATTTAGGTGGAGGTGAAATTGAAGTAGACTTGAATGCTGAGTCATTTCATGAGAGATAACTGCTATTTAAGAATCACCCTAGACCCTAGCCAACTTTGTTACTGAACCTAGGGCCTCCTACTCCATCACAGGATTGAGAGGTAAGTCTTTTTTGATCAGCCCCACCTGTTTGAATATTGCCTGGAGCCATTTAGTCAGGCTGAAGGCTTTCCAAAGTGCAAGCATAGGAGTCCAGTTCTGGTTATGACTTAGTAAGCTCCTTTTGGTAGACCCTCCTGCAGATAACAGTTATTAGATCAGAAATATGTAATATAACTAAGATCACTGGGGTTACCCAGAGCAAGCAGATTCTGGAAGGGAATTAACACTTGAGGAAGAGAACATGGGCATGATTTCCTATTTTCATGGCCCCAGTCTGTGCCACGGTTAAAATTCTGAAATAAACTTGCAGTGTTTTTGGCCTTAGCAAAAGTTAAGGCTCAAGGCAGAGATAGCTGTTGGGAAGTGAGAGGAGAATCCTGGAACATAGAGAAGCATCAAACTCTGTGAATAAACTCTACCCAAATCTTGGCAGACTGTTGAACTGTGCATGTACAGAGCAGATTCCAAAAAGATCAGCTAAGGATAAAAGAACTAAATTGTGATTTCATCTACTTAAGACACAGAGTTTGCAGTTTGAGTCAACCAATTTAAATACCTACTAAAACAAAAATAAAGTAAAAACACGCTTCAGAGGAATATAAAGAAATCCAGAGCCTCCACAACATATTTACAACATGCAGCATATATTCCAAAATTACTTATATACAAAGGATCAGGGAAATGTAACTTCGAGTTAAAAGACAGTCTACAGAGACTGACCTGAAGATACTCAAACGTTGGAATTAGTAGGAAAGTATTTGAAACTTTTGTAATTATTACTAATAAAGAAAAGGAAAGTGATGCATAGGAAAATATGTTCACAGAGAGTGAATATTAAATAATCAGGTGGATATTCTAAAGTTGAAAAATATGATACTGGAAATAAAGTGGATGGGCTAAAAGCAGAATAGAGATGACTGAGGAAAGAATCCATGAAATTAAAGATCAGTAAAAATTATTCAGTATGAAGAGCAGAAGAAGTATAAAAGGGGGAAAAGGAATAGCATATTCTCAAGGACCGAGGGGCAGTATCAAAAAATTCAACATAAAGTAATTAAAGTCCCAGAAGGAGAGGTGAAATAATGGGAAAGAAAGAATACTTGCAAATATAATGGCTGAAAATTTCCCAAATTTAGTGAAAGGCATAAATTGACAGAATCAATAACCTCAGCAAATCCCAGTAAAGATAAAGGCAAAACTATGCAAACCACAGGTTTAAAACTGAAGAAACCCATGACTGGGTACTTCATAATCAAACTGTTGGAAGCCAAAAATCAAAGGAAAAATCCAGAAGAAGTCATGTTGCATACAGCAGGGTAATCATAAAGGCCATAGAGAATAGAAAATCATTAAAATGCTGAAAGAAAAATTTGACAGTCCAGAATTCCAGATTCAGTAGTATAGCCTTCAAGAATGAAATTGAAATATCAGATAAAAGAAAACCAAGAGAATTCATAGCTAGCAGGCTTGCACTACAAGAAATGCTGAAGTTCTTCAGTCTGAAGGGAAATGATACCTGGTGGAAACTTGAATCATAAGGAAATAAAGAACATCAGAAATGGTAAATATGTGGCTAGATATTAATCTTTCCCTTTTTTCTTAAAACAACATATACAACTATTCAAATAATTTTAAAGAAGCATCTTGCGGAGATTATCACATAATGTAGATATAAAATCTATACGGTAGGGGCACCTGGGTGACTCAGTGGGTTAAGCCTCTGCCTTTGCTCAGGTCATGATCTCAGGGTCCTGGGATCGAGCCCGGAATTGGGCCTCTTTGCTCAGCAGGGAGCCTGCTTCCCCCTCTCTCTCTGCCTGCCTTTCTGTCTGCTTGTGATCTCTCTGTATATTTAAAGTTTTAAATAAACTTAAAAAAAATAAAGAAAACCTATACGGTAAAACATGGAATGGGAGATAGAGGTAAATGAACCTATATGGAAGCAAGATTTTTATATATTATGTGAAGAGGCAAATTATTAAGTCTAAAATGAGAAGGATGTAGTTTGTAATTCTTAGAGCACTCACTAAGGAAAAAATGTGATGAAGTGTTGCTAAAAAGCTAGCAGAAAAAGTAAATAATCCAAAAGAGGATAGAGGTACAGCTGAACAGAAATAATGGTAGGCCTAATCCAACCATCAGTTTCATTTAGTTTAATGGAATAGGTAATCTGATTCAGATTATCTGATTAAGTTATCTGGAAAAGATACTCTGAATCAGAGATATTATTATCCAGCAATGTCTACATACAGACAGATTGGATAAAAGTAAATGCATGGAGGGGTGCCTGGGTCACTCAGTGGGTTAAAGCCTCTGCCTTCGGCTCAGGTCATGATCCCAGGGTCCTGGGATTGAGCCCCACATCGGGCTTTCTGCTCATCAGGGAGCCTGCTTCCTCCTCTCTCTCTGCCTGCTTCTCTGTGATCTCTGTCAAATAAATAAATAAAATCTTAAAAAGTAAGTGCATGGAAAAAGATATATGTTTTCATCAGTAAGCATAAGAAGGCTGGAGTGGCTATATTCCTATCAGATAAAATAGAGTTCAAGGGAAAGTGTGTTGCTAGAGTTAAGGGAGTCGTTCGTAATGATAAAAAGGTCAATTCATGACATAATCATAAATGTGTGTGTAATACAGAGGTTCAAATACATCAGACAAAAATGGATAAAATTAAAAAAAGAAATAGACAACAATCAGAGATTTTGGCACTCTTCTCAACAACTGATAGACAACTAAACAAACAAAAAAGTAAGTATAGATCTCCACCTGACTACCACAGAATATACTTCTTTTCCCAAGTATACTTACAGACCAAATGCTGGGCCATGAATCAAGTCCTAATAAATTTGAAAGGATTGAAAAAATGCAGAATATGTTCTTTGGTCAAGATGGGATTAAAGTAGAAATCAAGATGTCTAAAATAACCCACACATACTTGAAAAGTCCTGAAACTTCTAAACCTATGTATGAATGAAGAAATGACAAGAGAGAAAGTAATTTGAACTGGAAGATGAAAATAGAATCAGAATTTGTGAGATAACGGTCATAGCTAAGAGGATCCTGGCTGAGGATACATCACAACCAAATGTAATGTGATATCCTGGTTGAGATCCTGGAAGAGAAAAAGGATACTTGGTAAAAAATGAGGAAATAAAATAAGGACTTCAATTAATAATAATGTATCGGGGTACCTGGGTGGCTCAGTGGGTTAAAGCCTCTGCCTTCGGCTCAGGTCATGATCCCAGGGTTCTGGGATCGAACCCCGCATGGGGCTCTCTACTCAGTGGAGAGCCTGCTTCCTCCTCTCTCTCTCTGCCTGCCTCTCTGCCTACTTGTAATCTCTGCCTGTCAAAATAAATAAATAAAAAAAAATCTTTAAAAAAATAATAATGTATCAATATCCATTTTTTAATTATGACAGGCCATTTTACTAATGCAAGATGTAAATAATATGGGAAGCTAGGAGTGGGGTATAGGGTGCTTTACTATTTCTGCAATTTCTATGAGTCAAACTATCCTAGAATAAATAGTTTTATTAATTAGTGCTTTAAAGGGGTGCTCAATCTCTAAACATCTGCCTTTGGTTCAGGTCATTATCCCAGGGTCCTGGGATGGAGCCCCACGTCAGGCTCCCTGCTTGGCAGGAAGCCTGCTTTCCCTCTCCCACTCCCCCTGCTTGTGTTCCTGCGCGCGCTCTCTCTTTCTCCTTTTTTTAAAGTGCTTTAAAAATTTGTAGGATGTAGTTAATGGAATGTGGGAAGTTTATAATTTTAAACACCTATGTTAGAAAAGAAAGGTTTAAAGACAGTGGCCTGAAGTTCTACCTTATGAAGCTAGTAGAGAGCAAGATACTCCTAAAGTATATAGAAGGAAAGAAAGTTAATGGAATGTATAGAGGGAAGTTTATAATTTTAAACACCTATGTTAGAAAAGAAAGGTTTAAAGACAGTGGCCTGAAGTTCTACCTTATGATGCTAGTAGAGAGCAAGATACTCCAAAAGTATATAGAAGGAAAGAAAGAAGACAACAGAAGTAATCAGTAAGATAGAGAAAGACAAGCAATACATAAAATTACAAAGTCAGAAGTTGGTGCTTTGAAAAAATCAATAATGTTGCTAAATCCATAGATACAGTGGTCAGAACACAAATTACTAGTATCAGGAATGAAAGGGATTTACTGGAACAATAAGAGGATATTGTAGGCAACCTTATACCAAAAAAATGTGGCAATATAGCTGGACAGTTTCTTGAAAATAGCTGTATACTAAAGCTGTCACAAGTTGAAACAAGATCTGAAGAAGCTTATATTAAAGGAATAATGATTTAAAAGAAACTTCTCATAATGAAAACTCAGGGCCATAATGATTTGATTGATGAATTCTATCAAGTATTTAAAGGAAAAATAACATCAATCTTATATAAAATTACAGAAAAGGGGAGTTACCTCCAAACTCATTTCCCTAGGTCGGCATAACTCCAATAACTAAAACCTGATAAAGACATTACAGATTTAAAAGAAAATTGCAGAAGTGTGCCCTATGAACAGAGACCCCATATAATTCTGGGCAAACTATTAACAAACCATAGTACATTATGACGAAGTGATTAAGGATGGATGGATAGGTATCTGTCTGATGAAACAAATATAGTCAATTGCTAATGGTAGCATCTAGGTGGTAGATACAGGGATATATGGGAAACTGGGTGTGGGATATTCACTATGAGATTCTGTCAGCATTTTTGTGCTTGAAATTTTCCAAACTACGGTATAGGAACAAAAGGGAATATTATGAGCAGATTTGTATTTTAAAGAGATTTCTCCTGCTACAGTGTAAGGATTAGAAATATACAGGATTACCTGAGAATAGTTTGAGAGAGGATGCTGGCACCATTTAGGAGTGTATTATGTGACTGTTCTTTTTACTTTGGCAGTTTCAAGGTAAATTTGAGCCCTGGGAAAATTTCCAAGCTGTTGGAATGCTGAACTTTTGAATAGTACCAAATTTTGTCTAAGCCTTAATTTTTTTTACTACCTACCTGCTGAGATGTTTGGCTGTATCACTGCCTCATGCACAGTATGCATGAGAGTTTTAATTCTTTTCAGTAAATTTTTTTTTAAAGATTTATTTATTGCAGGGGCATCTAGGTGGCTCAGTCAGTGAGGCGCCTGCCTTCAACTCAGGTCATGATCTCAAGGTCCCAGGATGGAGCCCTGCACCAGGATCCCTGCAGTGAGTCCTCTTCTCCATCCATCTCTCCCACTCCCCCTGCTTGTGCTCTCTCACTCTCTCTCTGTCAAATAAACAAAATCTTAAGAAAAAAAATTTTTTTTGTTTATTTGAGAGAGAGTGCCTGCGCTCCATGGCTTGATGGCTCCATATCTCCATCCCACAACCCATGGGATCAGGGCAGGAGTCAGACACTTAAGCGACTGAGCCACCCCAGTGCCCCCATGTGAGCTTTTAATGAACATTAGACTTTTGACATTTTACAGAGTGATGATAAGCATTTTTTGCAAATTCCAAAATTTGCAGTACTGCTACTTTTGCAGCACATAAATTGCTCTCTAAAATTGGATAAAATATATGGTGACATTTTCAGAGACGTTTTAAAAACCTTGTTTTGGTAGGCAGCAAAGCAAAATTTATTGAGTGATAGCAAAGTGATGGTACAAAGCTCCCAAGGAGGGAGGGGACTTGAAGGGGTTGCCACCCAAGTTTCTAAGTCTAGGGGTTTTTATGGGCTTGTTGGCCGGCTGTTTTAATCTGTCTGATTAACCCTCCCTGTGCCTGTCATCCAGACAGGTTTTTTGTCATCTCTCTATCATATGGGAAAGGGTGGTATAAAATCCTTTCAAGGGTGGTTTCCTCTTAGGGCAGGGGCACCCTTGTCCCTGCCTGCCTGCCTTACAGTTACCTGTCATCATTCTCCCTGCTGAAAGGTAACCCTAACTGCTATTAGGGAAGAAGGGCGACGACTGATCTTAGCTCCTTCCTGCTGGTCACAGTGACGTTGGATGGGGTGGCAGTCGGGGTTCCTCTTGTCCAGATCAGGGGGTCCCCTTGTAGATGTTTGGTTTGACTTCCACGTGAGGCTCCATCTGAACCACTACCATCTGGAGTTTGATGTCCTTTATTGGTTAGTTGACCTTAACAATGGTGGATATCCTGGGTGAGCCTCCATTAGTGCTGCAGGATTTTTTCTCTGGTGCCCACGGTTCTTGGTTACGCCACTTCGAAGAATGAGAAGGTAGACCAGACAGGGTGGTGGGCAGCAAAGCAAGATTTACTGAGTGACAGCAAAGTGTTAGTATAAAGCTCCCAAGGAGGGAAGGGGCCAAAAGGGGTTGCCCTCAGAGACTTAAGTATACGTTTTTAAAGTATATGACAGAGACATTTAGGAAGCTATCCATATCAAAATGCTGAAGTAAATGCTTTACTGTATTACACCAAGACTGTAGTCAATGATTAACGATTTTATAAAAGGAAGAAATAATGAAGATGATTGCTATTACAGTCCTATTTATATAAAGTAGTTGAAGATTATTGAATGTGTTGTTACCAACAAGATGCATGGAAAACAGCTAAGCTTTTTGAGGTGTTGAGCAGTTAGCTAGACTTACTCATTAGCTTGCAGTGATTCATTCACAGAATTTTTTTTTAATTATTTTTTAAGATTGATTTATTTGTTTTAGAGCACATGTGAGCAAACCTGGGGGAGGAGAGGCAGAGGGAGAGGGAGAGAGAGAATCCCAAGCAGATTCCCTGCTGAGCATGGAGCTCTACATGGGGCTCCATCCCACAACCCTAAGATCATGACCAGAGCTGAAACCAAGAGCCGGACACCCAACTGACTGAGCCACCCAGGCACCCCTAGAATTTTTTTTTTAAAGACACATTTATTAAGCATCATGATCAGACTATTACACTTAGCAGTCAAACCACCAAAAACTACATTAAAACAAACAAACAAACAAAAAACAGAAAAACTACATTAAAACCCATTGTTGGACTGCTTTACACTTTCTGTAGGATAGAAACAAAAATAACCTGTTATACAATTAGTGACAATTAGAGTCCTCGGTTTTTTTGCCTGTACACATGAGTATTGTCTGAAACATGGCTTCTTTGCAGCAGGTAGGCCCTGCCACCACTGTTCTTGGCTGAGTTCACAAATCTGTTGTAACCTGTAGCTTCCCTGTCACTTCTCTGGCTCTTTTCTCCTGCTAAACTCTGTTTCTTGGCAGTGATTAAAACCTCCTGCCACTGCTGTAGCTACTGCTGCTGCTGAAACCACCATAGTCACCTTGGTTTTGTGGTTTCACAAAGTACTGACCTCCACCACCATGGGGGCCAGAGCTTCTGTCTCCAGAATTTGAGGATTGATTGTTGTAACTGCCAGAATCATTATAACTTCCACCACCTCTGAAGCTGCTGCTTTCATTACCAAATCTGTCACAGCCATCCCCCACTGCAACCGTATCCACCACCACCTCTACCACCACCAAAGCCACCTTGCCCACTGAAGTGTCCTCCACGACCAAAGTTGTCATTCCCATCAAAACCACCTCCACAGTTTCCAGAACCACTTCAGCCTCTTGGAATGAAGCACTAACCATCATTTGCTGAGATAGGGCTCTCCTTAGTTCACAGTTGGGGCCATTCACAGCATGGGATTTTTGAATGACAGTCTTGTCTACAGAATCATGGTCATCAAATGTTACAAAAGCAAAGCCCTTCTTTTTCCAGTGCCTTGGTGAGTCATGATTTCAGTCACTTCAGTTTTCTGATACTGTCTAAAATAATCCCTTAGATGGTGTTCTTCAGTGTCTTCTTTAATGCCACCAGCAAAAATCTTTCTCACAGTTAAATGGGCACTGGGTCTTTGAGACTCTTCTCTTGGAACAGCCTTCTTTGGTTCCACAGTGGCATACCTGGCAAACCCAAAGCCTCTGGAGAGCTTGGTGTTTGGATCTCTCATTAACCACACAGACTATAAGCTTTCCCCATTGCTCAGAATGTCCGCTCAGACTCTCATCAGTTGTTTCAAAGCTCAGCCCTCTGATTAAGAGCTTCTACAGCTGGTCAGGCTTTTTGGGAGACTCTGACTTAGACATGACAGTAGTGGGAGGAGAGACTTGGCAGGGTCCATGGGCAGAAAGCAGTAATGAACGTATCTCTATGCCACAGAATTTTAAATTTCATGTCATGCAATTTAAGGTTTTTTTTTTTTTTTGAATTTTAAATTTTAACATCAATGAAAGATATATTGAGTACAGGAATAAAAAGTTTTTAAATTATTAAATAAATGCAACAAGCTACCAAGTTATACTTTTTAAAAAGTGTTTATACAAGCTATCTTTGGGCTTAAAACTTAGTTATATGATGACGACATTTGCTAGTATTTTACTGTCTTATTAGGGTTGGTGTTATCCTAGTTTCTTTCTGTCACTTCTCCTTGTAAGATACATTGCTTGCCAAGTTCCAGAATTCCATAAAGAATTGGAACCTGGTAGTAGTTCTGGTTCTGAGTTAAGGGATCAGTGGGCCACCCTGTCCATTTCCTTGCCTGGTGGTGTACTGTGTGAACAGCTTCATTTTTAGGGGCACAACTTTTAATGTGTTTTTCTGGTCACAGCCTTAACTTCTGCTCTTTGTGTTAGCCCTGTGCTTATTAAAAAAGAGTGGTTGGTACATGAACTCTTGGTAAGTGTTGTGTTAGGGCAGATAATATAAAAAGTAGGAATGCCAGTGAGTAAAATGCTGATAAGCTTACGCTCAATCAGTGATACTGAATGCAGGAAATCACCATTCACTTGCCTGGAGGAAAACGCAATGAGGCAGCCAGAACTTAGAACTAGCAAATAGGACAGCTACCCAGAATAAGCCTTTGAAAGTTGAGAGAAAGTACTTTCTGATCTCTGTTACCAGCTTACTCCTTTTTTAGCTGGAAGCCTTGAAACTTTGTTGGGAGGCCCACTGACCAAAGTGAGGACCTCCCAGAAGTGCTAGACATATCTTTGCTCCATAACCTACTGGGCAGCCGAGGGGAAGTGGCAAAAATTTGTTCTGTCACTGAGTACTGTCTTTTTCTTGCCCTGTTTTGCTCATCAGAAATCTGTTGGTTTTTTTGTCAGGGTGGAAATGGAGGCACCAGAAGTTCTCTGTGGAATTTAGAGAAGGGATTCTAATTTGAGTACCACTCCCCCAACCTCAACTCAGTAATTAAGCTTTATTAAAGCTTTATTTAATTAAAGCTTTTTCTTTAAAGTTTTTATTTATTTGAGTAACCTCTACACCCAACATAGGGCTCGAACCCATGACTACAAGATCAAGAGTCGCATGCTCCTCTGACTGAGCCAGCCAGACACCTCTAAGCTTTTTTTTCTTCTTCACAGTTTTACAGTATATCATTGTCCTGGAGAATCTGAGTTGATTTTTTTTTTTAAGATTTTATTTATTTATCAGAGGGGGGGGGGAGAGCGAGCACAGGCAGACAGAATGGCAGGCAGAGGCAGAGGGAGAAGCAGGCTCCATGCCAAGCAAGGAGCTCGACGTGGGACTCGATCCCAGGATGCTGGGATCATGACCTGAGCCGAAGGCAGCTGCTTAACCAACTGAGCCACCCAGGCGTCCCGATTTTAACTAAGTCACAGTTCAAATATCTTAACTATTACTTGTTTTTTCTTTTTTTTTTTTAAGATTTTATTTATTTACTTGACAGAGAGAAATCACAAGTAGACAGAGAGGCAGGCAGAGAGAGAGAGAGAGGGAAGCAGGCTCCCTGCTGAGCAGAGAGCCGGATGCGGGACTCGATCCCAGGACCCTGAGATCATGACCTGAGCCAAAGGCAGCGGCTCAACCCACTGAGCCACCCAGGTGCCCCTATTACTTGTTTTTTCATAATGAATTTTAAGAGATTTGTAAAAAGACTGATCCCTTCCTTATGGTAAGGTCAGGAAGCTCAGATATAACCTACCATCAGACAACCTGCACTTACTTGTATTGCTGGGTGTTTGAACAGTAAAATGAGATAATGTGACAATGTTTCACATAAAGTTCTCTGACACTATTAAACAGTGTTTTCCAGCCTTGAGTTACATAATAAATATTTGGAAAAATATTATAACATTGATATTTGAGATGGGCTACAGTATTATGAGATAGTGATTACTTGGAAGTTTGTCTTTCTGACCTATTTAAGTCACTTTTGAGTGACTACCCTTGCATAGGGATGGGGAGAGCATAGTGAAGTACAAAAATGGAGATTGCAGTGCAATAATTCTGCCTTCACAACTGTATTTCTTTTTACTAGTAAGATATGTGGATGATTCTGTTGTACTGCTTGGGTTTAGAACTTCTTTATATTTTGGGGGCAGGAGTCAAGGCAGGAATCTTTAATGAGTGGAACAGTTGGGTGAAGGAAGAATAGATATAAGATCTTGAAGGCTTATCCCATTGAAGAAGAGATAGCAAAAATGAAAAATAGAAATCAATTGGGACTTGAAGACTAAATACAAGAATCTGAAGGAAAAGAATTAATAATAGGGTTTTTGCCCACCAGTGTGGTAATTGTATTGACAGGATAGTAATTAGGAAGTTGAGAAAAGGTACTTATTATAGGATTTTTAAGCCTATTATAGCTTAGAAATATCAGGTATTTCTCATAGTTGTTTGGAGAAAATTTGAAAGATTTCATAGTGGGTGTTTTTAAGTGGTATGGGAGGAAAACGCAAGGTGGTTAAAGTAAGGACAGCAGTAGTTGAATTTTTATTTACACTTACTTGACTTGTAACCTCTCAAGCACTTCGAGATTACAGAGTTGGGTGGTTTCTATTTCCTTGGCTTCTAATAATTGTTAAGACCTTTATTTTTTTTTTTTTAAGATTTTATTTATTTAACAGAGTTCACAAGTAGGCAGAGAGGCAGGCGGCGGGGTGGGGGAAGCAGGCTCCCTGCTGAGCAGAAAGCCTGACATGGAGCTCCATCCCAGGACTCCAGGATCGTGACCTAAGCCGAAGGCAGAGGCTTTAACCCATTGAGCCACTCAGGCGCCCCAAGACCTTTATTTTTTATTTTTATTGATTTTTAAGAGAGCGAGTGAGAGAGGGAGAGAGCACATGAGCGAGCAAGCTAGTGCAGGAGGAGCAGGGGGAGGGGGAGAGAGAGAATCCCAAGCAAGACCTGACAGAAGACTCTGAGATCATGATATGAGCGGAAATCAAGAGTCAGTCACTTAACCTACTGAGTCACCCAGGTGTCTCCTTGTTAAGTAAGACCTTTAAAGAGAGCAGTGGTTCCCATCTAGAAAGCTGTGTGCTAATTTGAGTATTTCAGAAAACTTGATGGAAATCATGTATTAACTCAGACTAAGGATGTAGAAGTTAAAATTCCTTTGTCTTTGGCTGGAATCCCATCAACATAGTGCTTAAATACTAGGTCTTCTTTATTGATTAAATGCTCTGATAGGAGTTGTATTTCTTGATATTTTTTACAGAAATGAAAATGAATTTATTTAATTCATGAAGATTAGAAAAACAGCTTGTGAAAGGAAAACTAAATAAAAAGAGGGAGTCTTTGGTTCAAAGGTTGATAGAGAATATTTTTTATATGACTATTTATTAGGAGTTGATGCATTTGGCTTTACTAAATAGAAACACAGTTTGTATTATTTTTTTTAAGATTTTATTTATTTATTTGACAGAGAGAGAGAGAGATCCCAAGTAGGCAGAGAGGCAGGGGGAAGCAGGCTCCCTGCTGAGCAGAGAGCCTGATGGGGGCTCAATCCCAGGACCTTGAGATCATGACCTGAGCTAAAGGCAGAGGCTTAACTGAGCCACCCAGGGGCCCCGCAGTTTGTATTTTAGTGCTCAGTTCTCAGTTGACTGACTATGTGAAAAAACCACAGTAGCTGTTGCTAATACCAGAAAGTCAGACTTTTTCATTGACTTTATTGCTTCTAAGTTTTTTTGTTCCTGTTTTGCTTTGGTGGTTAATAACTTGAAGCAGTATTAAAAACACTTCTGGGGCACCTGGGTGGCTCAGTGGGTTAAGCCTCTGCCTTCAGCTCAGGTCATGATCTCAGGGTCCTGGGATCGAGTCCCACATCAGGCTCTCTGCTCAGCAGGGAGCCTGTTTCTTTCTCTCTCTCTCTCTGTCTGTCAAATAAATAAATAAAATCTTAAAAAAAAACAAACAAACACAAGCATTTCTGGACATGGGGGGCCTGACAGCTTCAGTCCAGTGGGGCATGCAGCTCTTGATCTCACGGTCATGAGTTCAAGCCCCACGTTGGGCATGGAACCAACTAGAGAAAAAAATAACAACACATTTCTGGACATATCTTCTTTAACACTGTTTCCCCAACTCTTAGAACAGTGCTTGGTGCTCAATAAATGCTTATTAAATGAAATAAAATATTGCATGTAAACAGTAAAGTTGAAGTAAACATTAAGATATAGGGGAATTAAAAGAATAATTACGTAGTGACGCTGAGCACCAGAGTGATTTATTAATTTCAAGATTTAGGTGATAGTAGCACTACTGGGAGCATGAATAATACTGTATTTATCTCTAAAGGTCTGTTTCTTTGTTGTATTAGCCAGTTGACATTCAGCTTCCTCAAATGGCCAGAGTTTTACCCTATAATCTTATATTGGTGTTTGACCGTTGTTACTGAATAAAATTGTTTCAGAAATTCAGGAGTGATATGAAGTGGGTTACTGCTGAGTGACCAGGAGAAGTGGAAAACCATAGGGCTCTTCCTCACTGGTTCTGCCACCATGTTTCCTAGGAGTTCAAGTTAAATTAGGGTAGTTTATAACTTCATTACCTCACAATTTTTAAAAATTTATTTTTTATTTTTTAAAAGATTTTTATTTATTTACTTGACAGAGGGAGAGATCACAAGTAGGCAGAGAGGCAGGCAGAGAGAGGGGGAAGCAGGCTCCCCAGAGAGCAGAGAGCCCAATGAGGGGCTCGATCCCAGGACCCTGAGATCATGACCCAAGCCAAAGGCAGAGGGTTAACCCACTGAGCCACCCAGGCACCCCCATTATCTAACAATTTTAAGTCCCCTAAGGAATGAACAGGCGAGGAAGCAGATCTCCATTAGAGGCTGGTGGTGTGTGTGTAGAAGGGAAAAGTGCTGCTTGGGAAGTGAAATTAAATTCTCATGTAGGATATTTTTGCAGTGACGCAAGAGGAAAATAAGCTAGTGCTAGAGGATTGTAAAGGAGAACACCTTCTGATCTTAGTCCAAACCCCAGTATTTACTCAGCTCTGTCTCACATTGGGTACCCAAGATAGTTCCATTTGGGCCAGTTCAACAAATGGCTAATGGGGTGCTGTATTGTCAGACAGTGTTTTAAGTGCTAGATTTATACTAGTGAACAACATACACCAAGTCCCTGGAACTAGAATCAAGAATTAAGAGGAAATTTATACTATATGAGGTACTAAGATGCTTGCTTCAGGGTATCTCTTAATATTTAACCACCCCCAATTTACTGGTTATTTTAAAGAAATATTTTATTGTTTCTTAATACTGTGTGGGTTGAAAATGACTCATCTGCATGGTTCTTTAAGTCTTCCCACTTGGGGACCCTCATTGGCAGCTGGGTTTGGAATACCGACAAGGCTCACTCACCCAACATGGCTTCAGATGGTGCTGGTTGTTGTTGGGGTGCTCAGCTGGGCCTCTGTTCTTTTCCCCTCGTCCTCTCCTTGTGGCTTGGGCTTCTCACAGCATGTGGGTAGGTTCTAAAAGGGAGTGTTCCAAATGTGCAAAAGCAGGAGCTACAGAGTTTTTAAGGCCCAGTCTCAGAAATTACTTTGTCGCTTCTATCACATTTTTTTCCCTTTAGATTTGTTTATTTGAGAGAGAGCAAGCATGGGGAGGGGCAGAGGGAGAGGGAGAACCTTAAGCAGACTCCCTGCAGAGTGTGACCTGAGGTAGGCCCCCATCTCACCAGCCCAAGATTGTGATCTGAGCCTAAATCAAGAGTTGGATGCTCAACTGACTGAGCCACCCAGGCCTGCCACATTCTGTTGGTCAAAACAGGAAGGGAAAATGAACCACACTGTTTGGTGGGTGGTGGTGACAAGATCATATTGCAAAAGAACACATGGGGTGGGAGGTAGTGTTGTGGCCATTTATAGAAACAGTCTACTGCAGTGTTATTAAAGCATTTAAAAAATAGGGTCGCCTGGGTGGCTCAGTGGGTTTCAGCTTTCAGCTGAAAGTTTCAGCTTTCAGCTCAGGTCATGATCCCAGGGTCCTGGGATCGAGCCCCACATCGGGCTCTCTGCTCGGCGGGGAGCCTGCTAACCCCTCTATCTCTGCCTGCCTCTCTACCTACTTGTGATCTCTGTCTGTCAAATAAATAAATAAAATCTTAAAAAAAAAAAAAAAAGTAGGTAGAATGCCCAGTGGTCCCATGGATTTGTCTGTTGCTTTAACAGTATTTAGATGAAACACCCAGGGACACCCCTTTTTCCCGTCTCCTCCCACTCTCCAACCTTTTTTCCAATCGCAGCCTTCAGAACCATCTTCTAAGCTGTCCCCTGCCTCTAAGACCAGCCAACACTGTTTTTTTTTTTTTTTTGAATTTTTAAAAAGATTTTATTTATCTGACAGACAGAGATTACAAGTAGGCAGAGAGGCAGGCAGAGAGAGAGGAGGAAGCAGTCTCCCTGCTGAGCAGAGAGCCCGATGTGGGGCTTGATCCCAGGACTCTGAGATCATTACCTGAGCTGAAGGCAAAGGCTTTAACCCACTGAGCCACCCAGGCGCCCCTAGCCAACACTGTTTTTTTTTTTTTTAAAAGATTTTATTTATTTATTTGACAGAGAGAGAGATCACAAGTGCAGAGAGGCAGGCAGAGAGAGGAGGAAGCAGGCTCCCTGCGGAGCAGAGAGCCTGATGCGGGGCTCGATCCCAGGACCCTGGGATCACAACCTGAGCCAAAGGCAGAGGCTTTAACCCACTGAGCCACCCAGGCGCCCCCCAACACTGTTTTTTGAGCTCAGCTCCTTATTGCCAATCAAACCTGAGCTCCCAGTTCTTCAGAATTATTCCACTGAGGTGGGGGCTGCTGCCAACCATCCGGTCCACCTGTATCTGCAGGCTTCCTATACCTCCTTCCCTCTGGGCTTGTATTTTGACCATGATGTTGTGACGCTGTCACTTCTGCAGTTGACTGAGAAGTGTGAGGGTGCCCAGTATCTCCTGACGATGCAGAACGTGGGCAGCTGTGCCATCTGAAAGGACATGTAGAATCTGTCCCTAGAGGAGTGAGGGTGAAACCTTGGACACTGTGGGAGACACTGGTCCTGGAGAAGAACCTGAACAAGGCCGTTTTGTATGTGCATGCCTTGGGTTTTGCCCATGTAGACCCTAATCTCTGTGCCTTCTTAGCCATTTCCTTGATGAGCAGGTAAAACCCACCTAGAAGATGGCCAACCACCGACTAATCTCTGTAGGTTGACTGGCCCCTAGGCTGGGCTGGGCTGGGCTGGGCAAGTATCTCTTCCAAAGGCTCACCCTCAAGCATGCCTAAGAGCCTCTCGAGCCCAGTGGCCTCTGAGGGACCCCTTGGTATCTCCCTGTGTCAGGTCTTCTGCCCGAGCCTCCTCCTGCAGCCACCAGGCAGCTCTTTAGCCACCCTGGAGCTCTCTCCCAAGCCACAACCAAATGGAAACAATAAAGCTTTGTGCAGCAAAAAAAAATTATTTTGTTTATTTATAAATAAATAAAAAAATTAAGCAGTTAATAGGAGGATAGAAGGAGTGGGGAGCAAAAAATACAGTATTGTGTAGGTCAGGAAAGGCCTCCTTGGTGATGCCACATTTCCGATACTGATGGAAATGAGGGAATAAGCCGTGAGGACTATAAAGACATCTTAGGGAAGCATGTTACAAGTGGAGAGAATAGGAAATGTAGAAACCCTAAGGTGGGGGAATCCGTGCTGTGATCAAGGACTAGCAAGGAGGGCAGTGTGACAGGAATGAAGTGATAGAGGCAGTGAGGTGGGGCGTGGAGTCAGAGAGTGGGAGAGGAAACAGATTTTGAGGCCGATGGCAAAGGAAGGACTGGATGTTGTATGAGCGAGATGGGACTCTGTTGGAAGATTTTGCACAATGACCCGAATTAAATTTTAATAGAATCCTGTTGTGAGAGTCCTTGGCTACTGTTTTGAGAATAGACTAAGAGGACAAGAGTGGAACAAAGGAGGCAAGGCAGTAGGCTGGTGGCTTGTGAGCGGACAGGTGAGCTCAATAGTGAGGAGGGGTTGGATTTGGGATGTATTTCAACTGGGGACTGACGAGATTTGCTGATGAGGGTGGATATGGGTGAGAAAGAGGGATCAAGGTTGACTTCCAAAGTTTTTGCTCTAGGTACCCAGAAAACTTGAATTTTCATTCACCAAGATGGGAAGACTGGGAGGAACAGGGTGGAGGTGTGGGAGATGCAAGACTGGGATTTTTAGCTCTGTTAAGGGGAATCTAAGAAGTCATCCCAGGGGAAAAAGGTTACTAAATGTTACTTCCTCATTGCAGGTGTGACGTTGAGTGCTTCAGATCTGGTCACTATGGTACGAGAACGAAAATGCATATTGTGCCACATTGTGTACAGCTCAAAAAAGGTAATACATAGAAGAGGGAGAATCTGTGGCTGTATGATGGATCCCTTTTTTTTTCCCCCAGAGACGTGGAATTTGTAGATGGGTAAAAGCTTTTAACAGTGTCTTATTTATGCTTTTTTCCTATGTCAGAGTCTCATTCTGCTAATTTCTTTCTCTTTAGTGCCTCATAAAGCCAGTAACTGTATTATTAAATCTCTACCCAAAATTTGAGGGTACTCAAAAGTCGATAATGGTAACTACTTTTAGTTATACCAGTTATAGAGAAAAGACCTTAAAATTTGGTTTATTTGGCATTATACTACTTTCTGATGAGCTAAGGATATTAGCATTTTTTTGTCTGTACCTGCATTCTGTTTTCTGCCTTTGCCTGTGAAAAGTGCCCCAGAGCAGAAGTGGTGTTAACAGTACCCTGGATGTCCACAAGGTGGGGATGTTGCTCAAAGAAAAACCACATTTTTAAGCGCTGAAAGAATTTACCTGTTAGGGAAAACGCCCTTGGTTTTTTCTTGTCTTTGTCCTTTGCTTTCAAAGTAGTGCTGCTATCTTTACTACTGAGAAATTGTTTTCTAAGCTTTTAAGACGCTGTGGATTGTCACCGAAAATTCGGAGAACTGGGAAAATTATCATGAGCTAGGTTGGGTGGGGGGTTGGGCGGGGGTTGAGTGAACCTGGAAGAATGTTGGGGAGTAAGGTGGTTTCAGAGAAAGAGAAGAGAGATATCGTAGGTGGGATAACAACATGTACAGAGATGCAGAGGTAGAGTGGAGTCTAAGAGATCTAGGAGTTCATGCGAAGGCTTATCTGATTAAGATAGTTTTGTATGGGGATAGTGGGACTGCAATAGAATTTGTAATTTAAATACAGACAGTCATAAAATGTGTTGAATGCCAGACTGAGGGGTTCAGTTATGATCCATCCAGTAGGCTGGGGAGAATTTTTTCCCCCCAATTTAGGATTTCTGTTAGTGATGGAACAATCAGTTGAGATTCTAAAATCATATACCGGCTGCCTTTTATAAAAGTAAAAGAACTCTTTTAGGTTTTTTTTTTTTTTTAGTAGATTTGTTCACATATTTTAAAAATTTATTTATTTATTTATTTGACAGAGAGAGAAAGATTACAAGTAGGCAGAGAGTCAGGCAGAGAGAGAGGGGACAGCAGGTTCCCTGTTGAGTGGAGATCCTGATGTGGGACTTGATCCCAGGACCCTGAGATCATGACCTGAGCTGAAGGCAGAGGCTTAACCCACTGAGCCACCCAGGCATCCCAAAGTCTTCTAGTTTTAAAGATTTTGACGAGGGTTTATGCAGATTTATAATAAGTAAAAATTTTTTATGGCTCCTTTCAGATTGGGGGGAAATGGGAAATTAAGAAGATGTGAGAAGGATAGCCTGACATTTAGAGGTATGGTGTCAGATTTTCGTGGAGTAGCAGCCTTGTCTAGTGATATCTCATAGTTTTGCCATTTTTAAGTCTTTTCTGCATTTCTTCTACTCTGGTTTGTGTGTTTGTTTATTTAATAAGAATCACCCAGGATCCTTACTTCTTTTTCTTCTTCTTTTTTTTTTTTAAGATTTTATTTATTTGGGGGGAAAGAGTGTGAGCAAGGGAGGGAACACAGGCACAGGGAGTGGGGAGAGGGAGAAGCAAGCAGGCTCTCCACTGAGCAGGGAGCCAGAGGCAGGGCTTGATCGCAGGATCCTCGGATCATGACCTGAGCTGAAGGCAGATGCTTAACTGACTGAGCCACCCAGGTGCCCCTCTACTCTGGTTTTTTTTTTTTCCCCTCTACTCTGATTTAAAACATGTTTTCATTTCTTCATATTTTTCCATGAATCATAATGAAAAATCAAGAGTTGGAAGTCTCCCAACTTGATTTAAGTGTTAAGGTTGATGTGGTCTGGGGAATTTGCAGAATGGGAAAATTCTGATACTGAGTTTTAGATTGATTATCAACTACTGATGTTGAAGTAGTGCTTTCTGCTAGTCTCCCAAACTAGTGTAACCCTGATTTCTCCAAATATACCATGGAGAAGGAAAAGAATCTAAAGTGCTCTAGGTGTGGGGAAAAGCTGTGTACTACATTCCTGGGTATTCTGATGCTCACTAATTTATTTTTTTATTTCAATTTTATTTTTTAAAAGATTATTTATTTATTTATTTATTTGAGGGATGCCTGGGTGGCTCAGTGGGTTAAGCCTCTGCCTTCAGCTCAGGTCATGATCTCAGGGTCCTTGGATCAAGCCCCGCATCGGGCTCTCTGCTTCTCCCTCTCCCTCTGCCTGCCTCTCTGCCTGCTTGTGCTCTCTCTCTGTCAAATAAAGAAATAAAACCTTAAAAAAAAAAAGTTTGTTTATTTATTTATTTGAGAGAAAGGGAGAGCACCAACACGGGGAGGGGCAGAGGCAGAAGCAGGTTCCCCGCTGGGTGCTCATTAATTTATGAAAGACTGAGAAGCCCTGGAGTTAAAAATACTAAAAAAAATTCTGTTGTATTATTCAGTGTTTTATGAATTTGTTCAAATGCCAGATCTTTAAAAAAAAAAAAATTCCTTTCTCCCCTTTCTTTAAAAAAGGGGATTACTCATCAATATTATAAGAACTAAATAGAAGCTTGGTAACTGAGCATTTGGGGATATTACTTTAATTCTTTACCTATGAATCTTTCCTAGCTTATTTTGAAAGCTCAGGTCATTTATTCTTGAGCTTTTTTGCATTTATTCCTTAGAGCCGGGTGGAAGAGAATTTTGCATGTAAATTTAGGAAAAGATTTGTGAAGTGTCTAAATCAGAAATCACCCTAAAACAAATTTTGAATAGTAACATTTTTATAACTGAAGTAGGATACAGAATTGGTTTTTATATCAGAGAATAACTTATTTCAGTGAATGCTGTCTTCATCCGGAAAGGTTTCATTGTAGGAAACAGAACCAGCTTAAATTTAACTCAATAAAAGGGGATTTGGCATATGTAAATCTAAGATTAGATTCTAAAGATCAAACAAAAGGATTCATAATGATTTGAGTAGGTGTTGTCTATTGTTCACGGATTTTTTTCATTCTTGATTATGTCACTAATTTGATTTGGCTTTCAGCTCTGTATGTGTTCATTCTGGTTACTGGCCAGTCAGTTGTAGGTGGGGAGGCATCACAGGCAAAGGTGTCCCCTCCAAGTGAAGCATTTATACAGATAAAAGGAAATGATAGTTTTCCTCAGTAAAATTGTCATTTAAAGGAAATGTTTGGAATCACAAAGCTGTTTGTCACACTGTAGTAGATAATTTAAAGTAAGAATAGGTTACTGGGCTGTTGTATCCTTTTTGACAAATGAATTGTATATAATGAAAAATCTCAGTGCACTAAATGGTTACAGTGTGACATGGTATTTAAAACCTTGGCTTTGGTGTCGTATATTTCAGGGTCTGAGTCCTAGTTTGACCAGTTGATTATCTATGACTCTGAAAGGGCAAGACTGAATATTTTCACAACTGTCCCTTCAATGCCTAGCTCTGTACTTGGTATTTAACAAGCACTGATAAATACAAGTGAGTTAGCTTCTGTGTATCCTTGTATCCTTATGGAATTAGTAATATTCCCTCAGCAGTGTTTTGTAGTTCATTTGAGGAAATGTTTGAGGCACTTAAACACAGGGCACAGTTAATAGTAATACTCAACAATTACAGTAACCCTTTATTATATATGTGAACAGCCATTCTCTAATTATGGCATGCTGCCTACATATATGTCCCCGTGACAAAGGGATAGACATTTACAGCTTTTTTAGTTTTTTGAGGTGTGTGTGCATGTATGTGCACATTTTTAAGTGGAAACTCTTCCCACAGATTCCATTTTCCTCTCACTAAGGATGGGATGGAGGTACAGGAGACCCTAGCAGATTTTCAAACAGTTCATTAGAACCAAACAAATCAGTTGTGGGAGAGTGGGCAGTGAAGATGAGGGCATGATCAAGCTGTGTTCAGAGCAGTTTTAGAAAACTGTTGATCAACCACAGGGAAGTTCTGTTATATCCATAACTTCTACCTGGAATTAATATATCCATGTGTTCATTCAGCGAATGTTGACAACTGTATGCCAAGCCCTGACCAAGACTTGATTAAGAGTTGCAGCTTATTTTTGAGAAACTCTCAGTGGATTGGGGAGAGTATGGAGAAAAGTAACCAAATAGTTGAGAAGTTAAGTGATTTCAGAGTTCTTTTTTTTTTTTTTTTAAGATTTTATTTATTTATTTGACACAGAGAGAGAGATCACAAGTAGGCAGAGAGAGAAGAGGAAGCAGGCCCCTTGCTGAGCAGACAGCCTGATGTGGGGCTCGATCCCAGGACCCTGAGATCATGACCCAACCCAAAGGCAGACCCACTGAGCCACCCAGGCGCCCCTCAGAGTTCTTTTTCAAAATAACTTTAGTAAATTCTTTAATTTGGGATAGAATTTAATAAACCCACATAGGTTTTTCTTATATCTTTGGCCTCCTAAAGACAATATACTTTCTGATCTTTTTGGAAAGCCATTTAAATAGGTTTTTCTTAATAATTCCTTTATTTAAGAATGAAACAATATCAAAAACATAGCTAAAGAATTACGAGGAACTGATTTCAATACTGAATTGAGAAGGGTAACCAGGACAAACACTTCTGAGACAAAGAACTTGAACCCCGATTGTTGATTGAATAGAAAGAGAGGAATTTCTTTTCCCAAAGCAATGCCCCTTAGTTTAATCTGCTTTCTTTAATTTTGAAGGAGATGGACGAACACATGCGGAGCATGTTGCATCACAGGGAACTTGAGAACCTGAAGGGCAGGTATGGGAACGGCTCTCTTCCATCCACTTGTGACTGTCGGGGGATCTGAGTGCTGAGGGTGCCTGCTAGCTTATTTTGTAGTAATCTTTCATGAATGAACATGGTCATATGACACAGAACTATCTTCCAGAATTATTAACAACGACAGTAGTTGTTTGGTATTCCAAAAGGATAAATCTTTGTGCGTCTCAAGTGTGTAGAATTCACAGCAGCTCTAAGTAGTAGGTTGCAACAAAGGTGGTTGGGGATGAGCTAGGTCTCTAGTTATTACATTTTCTCATTCCTCTACCCCAGCATTGAAACTAAGACATTTCTATGTTATTGCCTCAGCAGTGTTACAAATTATTACATGCCAGAAACCTGTAGTGTTGTGGAAGAATCTGAGAAGTCCCAAGTCTGCTGAATAGCACTGAATCTCAGTGTAAATAAAATCTGGGTACAGACTTTGAATATCTAAAAATGCTATTTTGTGATGCAAAACTTGAGATGTTTAAAGGAAGAAAGTCTAATAAGTAAGCACCTTTTAAAAAATTAAATGTAGCATATGTGTATATTCCTTGTCTTTTTTTTTTTTTTTTCCAATCTATGGTTCTTTTTTTAATTTTGATTTTGGTTTTGATTTGAATTTGGAGATAGTATGGAACAAAGAAACATTGGGAAACAGAAATATTAATTTTACTTTATTGCATGAATAATAGATACAAGCTTTAATCATGATGCCAAACTAAGTAATTTGAAGTTATTTGTATTTAAAGTAATACAGTTTTAGATTGTGTGGGCAAATTAATATGTTAGTAAACTTTCAGCGAATATTTTGCATATTTGTGGAATTTTTCCGTGGTCTCAGGACCTTACTATGTGAAGGTTAGGTCTTAGCAGCAGCATAAAAGAGGCTTTCATTCAGATTTAGTTTGGAGAATCCTTGTCTAATACCTTGAATACATCTGATCTTTAACTCATTATCATTGGAAACCTATGAAATAGCCAACCTTTAATTCTCTAAATGGGTATTATCTTAATTACTTAGCCCATTTCCAGCAGACTTCCTGTTGGAATTCACCTTTTTCTGGGCTCTTTACCTGCCACCTGAGTGTATTATAAATCAAACGAAATATATGAGGTCAGTAAATCTAGTTGTTAGGAGACAGGCCACTTTTATTCCAAGATTAATGCCTTATTTTCTCCATACATCCACTAGTCAGCTATTTAAAAATGTTAAAAAGATGTTTTGATTACCTAAGATTCATGTTCATAATGAATACAGAATTAATTGTATAAAGTAAAAAAGGTAGAAGTCCTCTCAGTCCTATATGCCCCAACCCCTAGTCCTGTTCCATTCTTACAGGAATGTCAACAGTTTGGTCCAAACTCTTTCTGTACATGTATACATAGATTTCTGTTTCTATATAGACACATTTAGTCTTGTCTTATTAACATAACTGAGCTACATGCCATATATTTATTGTTCAGTCACTTTTTTCCTCTCTCTACCCCTCAGGTTAACTGTACCCTGGAGATTGTGTGTATCATTTTCAGTTATTTGGAGCACAGTCAAATGATCAAGGAGAAAGCATTTAGAAGCCTCCGAGCTGACAATAAAAATGTCAACCTTAGCATCCAAACTCATTTTATTTAGAGGGGAGCACCTTAGCACTTGGCTTACTTGTAGTTTAGATACGGTACGAACAGGTTTTCTGTGGTTTCCTGGCCTATAATAAATTATAAGCATGAAGGCAAAGCAGGTAGCAAGGAAAAACAACTGACAAAACTATAAAAAACAAGATCTCAAAAATCATTTACTTATTTGGAGCACTTACTGTAGTGACAGACGGTGATCACTAGTTTGTACCATAGGGACAAATAATTACTGGTCATCATTTTTCCTTCCTCTCATTGGTTTGTGATTATTTTCTGTGGAATTCATGTTTAATTACTGCTTTTTGATGTTAAAGTTTTCTGTTTCTCTTTATATTTGTATCACTCTAATTTTCAGCTGTGATCTGGTTAAGGAATTTAAAGAGCATATTTTTAAGGTTTAGAATACAAATTTGAGAAAAACTTCCTTTTTATTTTAATTAAATTTATTTTTTTTATTTCAGTAAGAAATTTTCTTATTTGGTTCATAATTCTGGACATCTGGAACATTTCTCTCTTTTTTCCTGTGTACATATTCAGATGTGTGGCCTGTTTCTACAGATAAATGCTATAAAGGACACAAACCTTTCTTTATCGACCAGCTGTTGTGGTATAGTTAGAGCAAGCTTAATAAAGAAAAGCTTATGGGTAGAATATCTTAAGGCTTTGCCTTCCACACATGAGAGGAAATTATGTGGTAACAGGATGAAGTTAATTTGGGCCTTCCTTTAAATGTCCTGAGGACACTTTTTGCCTTTATTAGTCAAGAAGTAAAGCAGTACATGTTCCCCAGTAATTACTTTATATAGTTATACAAAGCAGTAAATATTTTAACTGGTTATTGATAGAAAATTAGAAAGTAGCATCATTAAAATATTATTTAATTTGCCATTTACTTTTTAAATATGTGGTTTCCCTAACATCATACATAGAAGCATGAATGCCTATTGTATGTAGAATAGGTAATACACTTTCCTCCAGGAACGGACACATTTTATTTTTAAGAGATGTGGTTGTCATAATCCATTCTTTCCCTGGATAAATGTGAGTTCTCTCTTTTCTCATTTGGACATTTCTTGTAAAGATTCTCTCTCTTTTTAAACTAGAATTCATTTATATTACACTTACTGCCTTTACTCTTGTGCGCCAGATCTCTTTAGGTGTTTTTCTATTAAATATAACTTTAGAGGGCACCTGGGTGGCTCAGAGGGTTAAGCCTCTGCTTACAGCTCGGGTCATGATCTCAGGGTCCTGGGATTGAGCCCCCAATCGGGCCTCTGCTTGGTGGGGAGCCTGCTTCCAACTCTCTCTCTACCTGCCTCTCTGCCTACTGGTGATCTCTCTCTGTCAAATAAGTAAATAAAATCTTTAAAAAAAATACATATATATATATATGTATGTAATATATGTATATACCTTTAGAGCTATGGTTAATATCCTTTCTTACAAGGAAAGCACATATGTTTTAAAAATCTGTGTTTGGGTATTTGTTACATATCCAACATATGCCTGTGCTTTGGAGATTGCAGAGTGTGTGGGTTTATGATTATGGATGTTTATTTTTAACAGAGTTAAATATTGTCTATACTGCATTCCTTAATATTTTAAACAGTGTGGTCTTCTAGTTATATCTATAAAGGGAGAGGGATTTTGGTGGTTTGAACATAAGAAAAATATTCTGCATTTTAGAAGTAAGGGTATAAGCAGGAATTTTATTTAAGAATGCATTTAGGAAAGAAGTCCTTGGGACTGCAATATATAGTTTAGGGTTCTCAAAGTTTTTATGTAGAAAAGTGGACTAAAACATTTTCCATAGTTTTAGAGACCTTAAAGCCAAAAGGATTTTCTAACCAGAAAATACAGTTGATTTGAATTTTCTTTTTAACTTTATGTTTTACATTAAAAAAAAATATATTTTTTAAGTGAAGTGTAGTTGATACGCTGTTACATTAGTTTTAGGTGCGAGACATAATGATACAACACCCTGCACGTTAGGCTGTGCTCACCACAAGTATGATTCGGTTTTTTATGATAGTGTAAAGCATCTGTTCTGGGTTAGTTGCAGTTTTCAGACTCTTCCAATGCTGGGCAGATTTATACTGATTTTTAGCTTCTTTTTGTGTTCCCTTGAGAAAAGGCTTGATATCTATTACAAGTAAACACTTCATATGAACCACCATAATTCTGAGGGAAGAGTAGGGGTATTCTTGGCAAACTGGAGGAATTTGAGGATTATTCTTTAGTGGAAAATGCTCAATGAAATAATAGATTTAAGCTTTTTGGAGCATTAGAATGAACTGGAATATTGATATACAGGTTAATAAGATAATGAGGTGTTTGAGGGTCCCTGATCAGAATTCGTTAAATGAATCTTAATATCAGAGACTGTATTGTACCCAGAGCATTTGAGGTTACAAAGTTCAAAAAAGTTAAAAACTTAGGAATTTTCTCCATTTTTCTGAGGTGTTTTCCATGATTCTTACAAGGTGAAAATCTTTTAATTTTTTTTGGAAAGATTTTATTTATTTTTTCATGAGAAACAGAGAGGAAGGCAGAGGCAGGGGGAGAAGCAGACTCACGGGACTCAATTCCAGGACTCTGGCATCATGACCTGAGCGGAAGGCAGACGCTTAACCCATTAACTGAGCCACCCAGGCATCCACGTTTTGTTTTAATTTACTGGCTATTATTTCTACTTTGTCATGCTAGACAACTGTAACCATGTAGTTAGCGTGATGCCCAGAATTTAGTAGGTATTCAGCAAGATTTTTTGTTTTTTTTTTTTCTAATGAATGATCAGGTTGTCAATAATAGAAACTATCTTTTAGTAAATTAAGTGCTCAGTTTTGAGGTTCTCTTCTGGTTAATTGATGTGAATTCCACTATATCTTTTTAGATATATGTGAGGGGAAGAAGGAGCAGTGTAGTGCATGAACTACCTTTACCATTGTTTTCCTTCATTTCCTGGTTACCTCCAATAACTGTTCCTCCTTCCTGCTTTTCTTCTTTTTTTAATTTGCCTTTAGCTGAAAATGGTATTTAAGTTGGTGGCTTAGGTTACCTAAAGAGTTACTCGTTTTTCCTGGGTGTCTCTCAAGTATCCATGGGATATACATTGTAGTTAGCTTCTGTTGGTAAAATAAATAAATGAGTGAATGAATGAAAAATAGATATTGGCATAGGAAATGCAAAAATATCACTAGTGTAAACCCTAGAGAAGTGATACAGAGTTAAGCCCATTGAGCCATTATTGAATGGCTGTTACTGTCTGTTCATCACACTGATGGCCACAGTGTTCACATGTTTCCCCCTGGCTGCACAGACGGCTGAACCAATCAAGGGATTTCAGGAAGCTAAAAAAGCTGTTAAGTCATTCATCTACTACAGCTCTGGGTGTTGATTCAAGATTTTGGCTTCTTAAACTGGCCAAGTATGAGATTTACTATTAACTGTGTAAAGTAAAAGGGAAAAAAAAAATCTGCTCAGTTTCTTTCTGAACTTAGAACCCGGTTTTGCTTCTCTCTGAACCTTTACATTTTCTGAAACTTGAGAAAAACCATTTGCCTAGCACAGCTGTTAACTTCCTACAATTGAAATGCTTTCCATTCCCTTTTAAATAAGCCCTTCTGAAGCAGAATGTAGGTCACATGTATCATACAGACCAAAAAAGTCTGCTGAGCTGACTCTTGTCATTTGCCCTGGGGTCCGGAATCTTCACATTCCAGGCAGAGCTCCCGTTGTTCCGATTTAGCTGCACGTTGGGATTGGCTAGGCTGCCTACCCTTCTCTCCACCCCTTAACTGTCACTGGGAGAAAGCTCTTGAGCCTGGGATAAAATGTCAGCGCTGTCACCAGGCTCCTGAGTGCAGCTGGCATCATGGGTGTGCTCTAGAGCAACTTCTGTTTGCTCTGAGCCCCCTGCCCTGCCTCCCCTTTCACCATGTTTCCTCTGGCAAGATTTTAAGTACAGCAATTCAAGAAGATTTCTCCTCCTAAACTGCAGTATTCTGAAGTGTGTTGCCTCTTGATTGCTGGAAAAGAATCTTAACAATCATTTCAAAAATAACTTACGAACAAACTTACTAAAAAGTGATGAAAGGAGCATTGAAATTGATTAGCACTAATCTTTCACTGTGCCAAAGTGTGTGGTGTTTTTCAGAGGAAACCGTAAGAGATCTGTTGAGTGTGCCATGCCAGTGGGGAGAATTGAATGTCCCTCATCTCCCTCTTTCCCTAGGGACAGTAATCATGAGTGCCGAGTGTGTGGGGTCACAGAAGTGGGTCTTTCTGCATATGCAAAGCACATTTCTAGCCAGTTGCACAAAGATAATGTGGATGCCCAGGAAAGAGAAGATGATGGAAAGGGAGAAGAAGAGGAAGAAGATTATTTTGACAAGGAACTCATTCAGTTAATAAAACAAAGGAAAGAACAAAGTCGGTAAGTAATGATTTTGATTTTTAAAAAGGCTGTCAGAAATAGGATATAATAGAGAATACATTTTCCATCTCTATACTTTTCAGCCTGTAGCTTTCAGACTTACCTTCATTGCAAAGGGTAGCTTGAGGTTGCTGTTTTATGCATAAAAGGTCAGTGGATTCCTTCCTTGAACTATTGTACTGTCTGTTTTTAAAAAAACAAATTCAGGGGAAAAAAAAAACTCAGTATTGCCTCTCTATAAAAATTAGCTTTTTGTTGGTTCCAATTTTTTTTTTGGACACCAGTGAGCTATTTTATTTGGTATCCAAAATTTCTAGTGGAGATGTATTAGTGTAGTATTTCTTATTACATTCATTAGGTAAAAATGTTTTGCCTAATATGAATTAACATGGTGCTTCTACCAAATTTGATTTATCCTTTATAATTTAGTGCTTCAGGAAATATTTATTGAATAAATTTGTATTTTAGGTATTTTACAGTGTCAAGATCAGGGTAAGTTTTCCAGCTTGTACTGTATAATTTGATACCTACATCTATAATTCAGGTATTAGGCTTTTGTCTTTTTGCATTACTGAGTTGTGATCTAAAGAGTTTAATTAACGAAGCAGAAATTTTCAGATTTCTTTTTCTTTTCAGTGAAGGAGAGAGCTGGTTAAGTGGTTGGGTAATTTTTTTAAGTCTTAGAATATAATAAGAAACATTATGAATTCTAAAATCAAATTTTGTTTTTTTAATTTTAAAGATTCTTTTTGAATACTAGTTTTATTTGGTATATACTTCATTTTTAGTTAGAGGTTTAGCATAAAAAGTAGTTTTTCACTATATATGCTGCAGTGTTTTTGAATAACTGTTTTGAATAAGGAGACATTCTTAGTCTCACAATGTCATAACAGCATGGTTCTTAAACCCCTTCAGTTGCTTTAGTCCTTCAAATGACATTGTTACTCCTTTCAGTATAGCTGTAGTTTAACTCTTATTTTAAGGCTGTTGTAAGTCTCTAAGGGACTAACATTTATTTTTTCCTTACACACTTGTGCCATTATTAGCTTATCTGTTTAGATGACTAAAATTAAGTCAGAAGGTAAAAGAGCTTCTCAGTAAATTAGACATTTATATCATAGTAAATATTCTTTGAATATTCTGATATCCTTCTTTGGTGATTTATATATGGTCATCTACTTATTTCTGTAGGAAGTTTTTTTTTTTTTTCTTTTTTCCTTCCTGAGGTTTTTGGTGTAGATTGCTTTTTCTGGGCTATGGATTTGGCTGCATGCTGTTGTTCCCCTGATCTAGCTAATTCAGGGTCATCTAGGAATTCTACTTTGTGACAGATTTATTGCCCGATTCTCTCATTTCTGGATCCCATAAGTGCAGCCAAATCAGCCATCCAGTCTCCTTGGATGTCAAAAGTTGTATACTGCTTAGAAACAAAAGAGAAAAATGATTTGGTCAATGGTGCTACAAAAATCCTGCACGTGTCTGTAATAACTCTTGTTACTTAGGGAGTTAGGGTCTCCTGTCTAGAAATGGCTGTGATTCATAATGTCAGTAGATGTTTGAACTTTGAGGTGAATTAACATTTAGTTCCATCTTGTGAAAAAGGAAGAAATTTCAAATTTCCAAAATCTTAGAGACACTAGAAGCTTTTAGAACCAGTTCAAGTTAGTACTGTATTTAAGTCCAATTAAGAGGAGGGAGCCTAACAGCAAAAACTTAGTTTAGGGATTTCCAGTCTCTCTGAGCCGCAGCGGAGAAGCATGAGATGCTACAGTCAGACTGCCCAGGTCCATGTCTCCACCGTGCTGCTGCCTGGCTGTCTTACTCTGAGTAAGCTACTCAGCCTCTCCAGTGCTCGGTTTCCTCATCCAAAAGGAATGAGGAAATAAGAATAAGAAGAATGGCTTCAGGGCCGTGAAAACTCAGTGAGATTCTCTATATGAAGTGCTTCAGAGGCCTGACAGTTGGTCGGTCCTCAGTACGTTTTAGCTGCTATTACTCTGTGCTTCGAGCTCTCACCGCACGCTAAGCCCTATATCAGGCGCACCACAGGCAGTCTGTAGAGGAAAGTGGTTTTACATCTATTCCTGTGATGGTGACTTAGAATTACCCACGTGTCTGTGGACTCCATGGCTAACACGAATAGTTGAAACAGCTGCAGCTTTATAAAGCCCTCCAGCTCACTGAGCTCCTTATAGCACTGATTGCGGGCGCTGCTTATTCGGTGTGTGCTATTTTACTCCTGTTTGTGATCTCACTTTCTCAGCTAGGCTGTAAGCCTTTCAGGAATGGGAACTATACATGAGAGTTCTCTTCTGCTCCAAACAGTCATTGGATGTGTGCCTGGTAAAGTGTTTGTTAATGAAGGTGATGATGCAAAGTGAGATCTTAGCATTTAAAATAGGTTAAGAAACTGGGTTTTTGAGAAAGAGCCTACAACTGCAAAAATCCACAGTATTAAGAGCAGCTGAACTTAAATTGTATTAACTCTGATAACTAGCCAAAGCCACACATATAATTGTGCTTCTTTTCAGAAAGGGGCATAATGTAAAAACAGTAATTGGATGACAGGGACAAAAGTCCCAGAAGCTGCTAAGAAAAATAGGAGCAGGAAAAGGTGGATAGTATAAATGTGTTAGATTTTTAACATTTCTGAGGTGATAGCAAAAACAAGAAACGTTTAATGTCTAAATCAATAGTGAAAAAAAAGTTGAGCTGTATTAAAGATAGGAAAGCAACCACTGTTAGAAATAAAAATAGACTCTATTATATATTCTAAGTAACTGAGGAGATAGGTAGTAGGGAAGTTTGATGTGCTCTGCCTCTAAAGGAAGCGTGATCATTTCTTTACATTGCTAATGGAAAACTGTTTCTCTTCCAGACAAGATGAACCTTCTAATAGCAGTGAAGAAATAAACTCTGACGACAGGCGACCCCAATGGAGACGAGAAGACCGAATCCCTTACCAAGACAGAGAGAGCTACAGTCAGCCAGCATGGCACCATCGTGGACCTCCTCAGCGAGACTGGAAGTGGGAGAAAGATGGCTTTAATAATAGTAGGAAAAACAACTTTCCACATTCTTTGAGGAATAATGGTGGACCAAGAGGCTGCTCCGGGTGGCATAAGGGTGTTGCAGGAGCCTCCTCAGCTTGGTTTCACAACCATAGTAATTCTGGAGGTGGTTGGCATCCAAATAGCGGAACGGTAGATTGGAGTCATAATGGTACAGGAAGGAATTCCGGTTGGCATTCTGAAGGAACAGGTGGCTTTTCCAGTTGGCATATGAATAGCAGCAACGGAAACTGGAAATCCAGTGTACGTAGTACAAATAGTTGGAATTACAGTGGCCCCGGAGACAAATTTCCAGCAGGCAGAAACAGAAATCCTAACTGTCAGATGGAAGACCTCGCTATGCTATGGAACAAGAAATCTAAGTCCAACAAATACAGTCAAGAGAGATATAGTTGGCAGCGGCAAGAAAGTGACAAAGTTGGTACGGCTGCTGCATATAGAGGTCCTTCAGAAGGATTTACAAGTGATAAGTTTCCTTCAGAAGGCTTACTCAACTTCAATTTTGAGCAGCTGGAAAGCAAAACTTCTAAACAAACAGATCCCATAGCTTCCAAAATGGGTGGGAAGAATGGCAGTATAGGGAGGGACAAGCTCCATCGCTGGACTCCTTACCCTTCTCAGAAGACTCTGGAATTACAATCAGGAATGAAGGAAGTCCCTGGTAACAAGGCAGAAGTGATAGAGAAGCCTTTCTTTGACTTCAGCTTCACAACCACAGGAACACCAGAGCCCCAGACTGACGAAACAAAGAATTCCCCAGTGCTGAAAACACAAAAAGATACACAGAGTGGATCCCTTACTCACAAGGCCCCTTCTGACTGCGCTGCTTCTTACGAGGTGGTGAGGGATTTCCCCATTACAGAAAAGCACGAACAAGAGCCTCACTTAAGTAAGATGCCATCATTAAAATCCGCACTCCTTCCAATTCCAGTCACCAAGTCAGTTCCTCAGAAGCCAGATTTAAAGAATCCCTCAAAAAACACCAAAACAAATTCTTTTTTTCCTGGAGAACACTCCAATCCCTCGAACAAACCCACTGTGGAAGACAGTCCTGGGTCTTACATAACCAAACTGCGAAGTTCATGTCCTCATGTCTTAAAAGGGAATAAAGGTACGTTCGGCACTCGGAGGGAACCTGACGAAAATTTCAGTGACACGTTACAGAAAGCCGAAGAGGCGCTACAGTGTCATGAGTCATTGCAAAACCCACTTCTTGGCACTTCTAAAAGGACCAGGAACTTTGCAAAAGCAAGTAGGAATGTTGAAGAGTCTGAAAAAGGATCTTTGAAGATAGAGTTTCAAGTACACACGCTTGAAGATGAAAGTGATGGGGAGCTCTCTGACACGGAAAAGCATGGATCAAAAATTGGAACCTTGGTCTCTGCCACTACAGAAATGTTATCCTGCAGCACTCACATCACTGATGAGAAAGAGGGGGATGACACAAACGTGAAAACATGCAAAAAACTCTCCACCAATGCATGTACAGCTCATCCGAAAGAACCTGAGTTGCAAATGGCCTCTGCAGCCAGTCCACCCTCTGGCTTACTGCTAGACCTGAAGACGTCTCTAGAAGATGCACAGGTGGATGACCCCATTAAATCTCATGTATCTTACGAAACAGAAGGTTTTGAGAGCACTAGCTTGGATGCAGAGCTCCAGAAAAATGATCTAGGTCAGTCCTCAGGCCCTCTTCTGCCTGAACTCAGTAAGCTTGGCTTTCCTGCCTCTCTCCAGAGAGATCTAACCCGGCACATTAGTTTGAAGAGCAAAACTGGAGCACACCTGCCCGAGCCAAATCTCAATAGCGCTCGCCGCATTCGCAACATCAGTGGTCATCGAAAGGGTGAGACGGAGAAGGAATCTGGGCTCAAGCCCACCCTTCGACAGATTCTCAATGCATCTCGGAGAAATGTCAACTGGGAACAGGTCATCCAGCAAGTAACCAAGAAGAAGCAAGAGCTTGGCAAAGGCTTGCCCAGGTGTGTACCTCTTTTTAGTATCCTGTTTCTCTTTTAAACTCACCCTTTGACCCTGGTCAAGGGAATTCTACTTACTAATTAAATGTTTGTAAGAAATACATGTTGTACATGCCTGGTTGGAGTATCAAAGAGCAACTGCTACTCTGTAACAATAGCAATAGAGTGTTTCCTGCCAGGGAGTTCAGGTCGCAAAAAGCACGTTAGCCTCTAAGAAATGAGATGGGGATGTACAAAAACTGATCAGAAATCCATCACTTTAGCTACAGGGGCCAGAGAGTGACAGCATGAGAGGGTGTATTTGTGGATCCATATCTACCTCTCTCTCTCTTTTTTTCTTTTTTTAAAGATTTTATTTATTTGACAGATCACAAGTAGGCAGAGAGGCAGGCAGAGAAAGAGGGGGAAACAGGCTCTCCGTGGCAGAGAGCCCGATGCGGGGCTCAATCCCAGGATCCTGGGATCATGACCTGAGCCGAAGGCAGAGGCTTTAACCCACTGAGCCACTCAGGTGCCCCTCTACCTCTCACTCTTAATGAGCGGTGTTTTTAAGTGTCACTATCTTGTTACCTATAAACAGTTACCCTTCTGTATATACTCTGGGCGTTGTATTTGTGATCACAAAATACTTGCTCTTAAGTACTTGTGTGGTATTCTGGCTGTTCCTCTTAGGTGGAGGAGCTAGACTTTTCTGAACAGTAAAGCAGCATTCAACATAGGGTTGCTGTGTGAAAATCGGCCCACTGTGTTATAATTATACAGCCCTTCAGGCTTCAATTTTTATCCCTGTTGAAATAGCATATTTATTGTGCACCCTTTTCCATCACTCGAATATTGAGATTTTAAAGTTCTTGTTTTTAGCCTCGTGCCTGGCACTCGTGAATGCTCAATAAATATTTTTGTTTGTTTGGCTTGGACTTATGGGCTGTTTAAAAATTTTTTGCTGTTGGTTCAGAAAAACTCCAAACTAATAAAACTCCGAATTTTTACTTCCTCAAATGTATTCTCATAACTGGGCACAAATCTCCAATTTAGTACTGGTTACATGGTAGTACTTATGGATGGTTATTTACTTTGTGTCTGGAACATTTACTAGACTGTGAGCTTCTTGAAGGCAGAAATCATCTTATGTATATTTGTAATCTCATTAAGTGGTGCCCCCTCTCCCCTAACCATGTGTGATTTGTGGGGCTTTTTCTTTGTTTTTTTTTTTCTGAAGGTTTGGCATAGAAATGGTGCCCTTAGTTCAAAATGAACAAGAGGTCTTGGATTTGGATGGGGAGCCTGATCTGTCCAATCTAGAAGGATTCCAGTGGGAAGGCATTTCCATTTCTTCATCTCCTGGCCTGGCCAGGAAGCGAAGCCTCTCTGAGAGCAGCGTGATCATGGACAGAGCTCCTTCTGTATATAGCTTCTTCAGTGAGGAAGGTACAGGTAAAGAAAATGAGCCCCAGCAGATTTTTTCACCTAGTAACTCATTGAGGGCTTCCCAGAGTCAGACAACAAACATGGGCCTTAAGCAGGAAGTGACACCTGTGGCTGCCTCGCTCAGAACAGGTGAAAGGGCTGACAATGTCGCGAGTCCTAGGCGACATAGTGCGCAGTTGTCTTCTGACCGGATGATACCTTTGATGCACTTGGCCAAAGACCTGAACAGCCAGGAGAGTTCTACGCCATCTTCAGAGAACCAGAATACCCAGGAGAGTAATGGAGAAGGAAACTCGTTATCATCAAATACATCCTCAGCCCTCGGAATCTCCAGTTTGGCAGACGCAGCCACAGACAGTAGCTGTACCTCTGGGGCCGAACAGAATGACGGCCAGAGTGTGCGGAAGAAGCGAAGAGCCACTGGCGTGAGTATGATTGCCCATGCTGGTTGTAGGGCATTTCATGGGGTGACTTGGCTGTTATAGGAAAGATTTAACTGTTTAATTTTCTCTGGGTAGCTGGGCTCCCTCTGCTTCCTACTCTGACATAGGTTTGTGAGGCTCCTACTTTCATGTTCTTACCCTGTTTGTGTCTTTCACTGAGTAATTCTACTAAGTGAGATGTCATCAAATATGAATGTACAGTACTAGGAAAATATGAAGTCATCTCTAAAACTAGTCTCCAAACCAGTGATTCTTTGTATCACCTGACTAAGGAGTAAGCCACGTCTTCAGCTGTAACTCTGTTTTCACTATGCATTCTGAACTGCTGCTCAAGAAAGGCACTCTAGTGTTGCATTTGTAGGCCGTGAATGCTTGTTAGACCCAGGACTGTCGGGCTCAACGCTAAGGTAGTTTTCATACTACTAGAGTGTGTCCATGTGAACAGAGTCTTAGAAATATTTTTAGGCTCTGTTACTCAGTGTTTTGTACCTTACATACCCAGCTTGGCCCTTTCAGAAGCCATTCCTTAACTGACACCACTTCTCTTCTGTCGTCTCTGTCGCTAATACGGCCTAACCCTTTCTGAAAAGAACCCTTTCTGAAAAGAAGAAAGTTATTGGTAGTGATATAGTCTGGAATGTGACCCTGGAAGAAAATGGGCTATGTCCTTTATTTTTTATTTATTTTTATTTTTAAATTTTATTTGTATTTTTTCACCTTCCATTTTTTATGTTTGCATTTTTTTCCATTTTTTAAATTTAAATTCAGTTAATTAATGTGTAATGTATTCTTGGTTTCAGAAGTAGAGGTCAGTGATTCATTGGTCTTACATAATACCCCGTGCTCATTACATCACTGCCCTCCTTAATTAAGGGGCTGAGGTAGTAAAGCACAGTAGTTAAGGGCTTGGCTTGTAGACCTGGGCTCAAATCCCACTTTGCTTTGCTCCTTTGAGTTGAACACTGTAGTGATATTGTTGAATGAAAGTTTGTACTGTAACGAAGCTCATATCTAGGGGCTTGTCATGTAGACTGTGTAGCTTTTTGTTGTAAAGATTCTGTTGCGAAGATTTCCTAGTAAAGTAGGAACTGCCACAGTGAAATGAGGTATATGTATTATTGGCTTTGTCCATACTTCTAACTATACCATGTTTTACCAATGTGAAATGCTTTGTCTTAGCCCCAGTGCTTCACCACCTCTAGGATGCTAGGAAAGTGCTTGACCTCAGGTTCTGTTCTGGGGTTTATTTGTTTGCTTTTATTTATTTATTTATTTTTATTTATTTGACAGAGAGAGATCACAAGTAGGCAGAGAGGCAGGCAGAGAGAGAGAGAGAGAGAGGAGGAAGCAGGCTCTCTGCTCAGTGGGGAGCCTGCTTCTCCCTCTCTCTGCCTGCATCTCTGTCTGCTTGTGATCTCTCTCTGTGTCAAATAAATAACTAAAATCTTAAAAAAAAAAAAAAAAGATTAAAAAAGATTCTAATTGATTTAAAGGAGGGAGGGAGGGGGAGAAAGCTCAAGCTTACGCACAAGCAGCAGGGACAGAAGGAGAGGGAGAGAGAATGCCTGGGCAGGCTCTATGCTCAGCACAGAGCCTGATGCAGGACTCAGTCTCACAACACCGAGATCATGACCTGAGCTGAAACTTGGAGTTGGACGCCTAACCAACTGTGCCACCCAGGTACCTGTTTTATTTAGTTTTTAAATCATGTACATTCAGCTAATATTTGAGTTCAGACCTTGTGCATGAGATTCCTAGTGTCCTGTTAGAGATGGTAGCAATAATGAAGAATATTGTATAATGGTCTTAGAATTGATTGTTTTTTTCCCTTCCTGGATAATGGCCTGTACACATTTAATATTACTCAGTTTTCTTTCTCTTCTCAGGATGGATCTTCTCCCGAACTCCCAAGTCTTGAAAGAAAAAACAAAAGAAGGAAAATCAAAGGAAAGAAAGGTATAGTGTGAAAGATTCTGACAGAAATTGTTCTTATAGCAATTCAGCCTTTTTACACCTTGACACAGAGTATAGCTTGTGGTTATCAAACACTTATCCCCCATTTATTATTATTTTTTGACATTTTTGTTGTCCTGCTTAAGGGCATAGAAAAGTTTGATTTTCTACCATATTTAGTTACAGCTATAGGAGAAATATTTGATGCCACATAGACCCATAAGCTAATTGAGTTCAGTATAAAGTCAGAAAGTCTCATTGGTCTTTTTCAGTGATGGTGAGGAATAGGCCATTTAGTAAAGATATTGTCTTCTCTTGGTAGTTTATAGCCATTTCTCTCAATTTCCATTTCTGAGATATATTTGTTGCTTCTCTTACTTGAATTGAGGGAAGTTGTTAGAGTCGCTTTCTCATGATAGACTTCTATGATACTTGCTTTTCCTAACTCTGAACCCTTTCTGGTGTAAGGGCTAGTGTGGAAAGTAATTAGATGAACCTTGGGTGGTTGGATGTGATGGATAAGGTAGGATTCGAGCATAACCCCAATTTCTGGCTGAGACATCTTTGGGGATGTTGGTATCATTTGTAAAGCTAGGAAAGTCCATGAGAGGAACAAGTTGAGGGTAGAGGAAGATGACAAGTTCCCTTTTGAATTCTTTGAGTGAAAGGATCTTAGAGACACCTCAGTAAAGATATCAAGGTAATAGTTGGGTATGTGGATCTGGAGTTTAGGGTAGAGGTCTTGATTTTCTGAATGGGAAGAAGACAAACATTAAGATGACAAATACATACACGTGGTAGGACAGTTTACTTAAAGTAATTTAAATGTACTCTTTTGAAGCTATATTTTCTTCAGGACATTTTCTCTAATAAAGTGAACTATTTTATGTTAGCTAAGAGACGAGAAAGAGAGTGGAAGCCATTCACATCTGGAGTGTAACCTAAGCAAAAACCATAGTGAAGAGGGTGGTAGATAAAGGAAAAATGGGAAATGAAAGGTACAACAGTTGCTTTGCCTGGGGCAAAGATTTCACTTGGGAGGGAAGTGGCGGAAGATGGTGATAAGGTGAACCTATGAGTTACCTCCATCTTACCAATTCTCACTTTTGGGTTGGCTCTGACATCAGTCTTGACTATGTGACATGTGAGATTGGATGAGTCTCCAGTGACCTATTGGAGAGAAAATAAAAGTTTCTCCTAGAGAATTGCTGTAGTTCTACCTTCTGAGGAGCTGTCTTAACTAAGAAGAAATCTCCAGTATTAAACTGAGCCTTATGGTTTCTCTTGGCAGAACGTTCTCAGGTTGACCAGCTGCTGAATATTTCTTTAAGGGAGGAAGAACTGAGCAGATCACTGCAGTGCATGGATAACAACCTTCTGCAAGCCCGGGCAGCCCTGCAGTCGGCATATGTTGAAGTTCAGAGGCTTCTGATGCTCAAGCAGCAGGTAACAGCTGATGGAACATTTAATGAGAACAGATCATCTCTAAAGTTGGATTTCAAAATGCTTAACCAGTTACTTTATTTTTAGATAACTATGGAGATGAGTGCACTGAGGACCCATAGAATACAGATTCTGCAGGGATTACAAGGTATTTGGAGAGCATCTGATGGATTGGATCCTCTGTAGCTTATTTCTTCATTGTCTATACAGCGGTATTGAAGTAGTCATGGAAAGGTCATATGTTTTCTCTCCTGTCTCCTTGCTTTTGGGGTAATTGTATACCCCAAAAATGCTTAGCAGTGGGGGCAGTATGTCGCAGAAAGATCCTTGGATTAGGAATCAAAAGACCTGGGTTCAGATCTTGGCTCTTCTATTAGTAACTATATAACTTTGGGTAAGTCACTTAAAATTTAAAAATGGAATACTAATGTCTGTTCTGCCTGTGTCCTTGTTGGTCGTATAGATTTTATGACAACGTATTTCAAAGAATTATCAGGGACTTCAGAATTCTCTTGTAATGTTTAGAAATACAAATTGGCTCTGAAATGAGTGATTTTTCAGAAAACATTTTTGCATTTGTATGTATGTATGTTTCCTGTTCTAGAAACATATGAACCTTCTGAGCGCCCAGACCAGGTTCCTTATAGCCTTCCACGAGAGCAAAGGAACAGTAGATCTCAGACATCTGCTGATGCCACACTGCTGCCTACTCCCTTTTTCCCAGTTTTTCTGGAGCCTCCATCTTCCCACATGTCTCCGTCGTCCACCGGAGTCCCTCTCCAAGTAACCACATCTCCTCCTTTCCAAGCCCATGGCAGTGTTCCTGCTCCAGACTCCTCAATTCAGATTAAACAAGAACCCATGTCTCCTGAACATGACGAGGGTGTGAATGCTGTGTCACAAGACTCTGCTGGCAATGTGTCCAAGGAATTACCACAAGCTAATAGTATGTAAGCTTTTCTGTGGGTTAAGGGCAACCCGGAAGTGGGTCTAGGGCAGTTTTAGGTCAGTGATGTAGTCATATTTGCCCCATTAAAACGGAAGTTGCTAGAATTAATTTTTCTTGATTTCCTTCATTTAGGGAGGATTGCCTATTTATTTTTGAGAGAGAGAGAGAGAGTGCGCTTGTGGTGGGGGAGACGTAGAGGGAGAGAGAGAATCTTTTTTTTTTTTTTTAAGATTTTATTTATTTATTTGACAGAGAGATCACAAGATCACAAGTAGGCAGAAAGGCAGGCAGAGAGAGAGGGACGAAGCAGGCTCCCTGCTGAGCAGAGAGCCCCATGCGGGGCTTGATCCCAGGACTCTGAGACCATGACCTGAGCCGAAGGCAGAAGCTTTAACCCACTGAACCACCCAGGTGCCCCAAGGAGAGAGAAAGAGAATCTTAAACAGGCTCCATGTCCAGTGCAGAGTCTGACTTGGGGGTTGAGCTCATAACTGTGAGATCAGTACCTGAGCTGAAATCAAGAGTCTGTCACTCAACTGACTGAGCCACCAGGTGTTTCTACGATGATTATTTAAACATCAGTAATTTTTCCTCAATATCTCTTAATCTGGGATTACTAAACTTACTTTGCATTAGCACCTAAAAAGTTCCATAATGAGGATTGGTGCAGAATTATTTTTTTCGTGAGATGAATGGAGTTGAAGTTATTCAGTCAACTTCCTAGATAAGCTATATCCTCTGAATTTCTTGGCACTTATCTTTACCATTTAAAGGCAAGGCAGGTTTAATATAAGCCTGAGAGAAAGGTGCTCATGATGAAAGGCAGAGGACACTGGAGTTGGAATCATGAACAGGAACTTGAGTGGTTTTGAGAAATAGCCAGTTTTTACTCTTTTCATAAACTACACCTGCCTGGTCACCATTTGAGAACAACTTCTAAGCTATTCTTAACGTTACCTGAAGTTTGTGTAATTGTAATGGTGCTATATTGACAGTTCAAAAATAAACTGGCACTGTGTGATCTGAATGGAAAAAGTCTGAAGAATTACCCTAGATTTTCCTACCTGTTATAACACTAATCTAGGTATCTATCTTGAATGTACATTATCTTTCATCTGAAATTTTGTTGCCGTTGTGTGAGTAGTATTCAATATGTTTTTTAAAAATTGGCAAAGAAGTATTATAGTGACTTTTTAAGCCAAGATTTTTTAAAATGTCTTTTATTAGATTTCTTCCTCTGCAAAATAATTTAAGTTCACTGTAAAAAAGTTTGAAGACTGGGCACCTGGGTGTCTCAGATGGTTAAGCATCTGCCTTCAGCTTAGGTCATGGTCCCAGGTCCTAGGATTGAGTCCCGCATTGGGCTCCCTGTTCCAGAGGAAGCCTGTTTCTCCCTCTACCTCTCTCTCTTTCTTTGTCTCTCATGAATAAATAAATATATTCTTAAAAAAAAACAAAAGATGTAAGAATAAAAATTAGGTGTTATTTTGTTATATATTTTTTCAGTCCTAAATTATAAATGTTTGTGTGTTTATCCATAGACTTTATACAAAAGGAAAATCATAGTCTGTTATAACCTTCTTTCTACTTGATTTCTCATGATCATTTTCCTGTGTCATAAAAATAATTCATCTGAAATACTTTATGTCTGTGATTATTTCATCAGTTTAAATTCCTCCACATGAAATAACTAAGTCAAAGAAAATAGACATTTTTAAGTCAGCGGACTTTTTAATTACTGTTATGTAGCCACACTGGCTGATGTACTGGTAAAATAGCATCGTGAAAACATCTGAGAAATTAAGCCTAGCCGGGTAGATATTTAAATGTCTACCAAGAATAAAACGTGATGTTAAATATGTGAACGTGTCAAACAAGAAAGAAAAGAGATTGGTAGAAACAGTCTGTGCTCATAAAGAGTTGTTTTTTTTTTTTTGTTCCATGAAGAGTTTTTATGTGGTATAAGACATGCATGTTAATTGTGAGATCAGTGCAGGGCCAAGTGTAGTAAGTGCTATCATAGAAGTTTCTGTAGGTTATGGGAAGCTGAGAGGTGAGATAACTGCTTTAACAATTGTAGCTTTGTTCACATATCACTGAAAGGTCATTATTTGGTAGAGATTCAATCGTTGATAAATAATGGCAGTTTATAATGATAAACAGCAGACACAAAAGAAGATGCAATAATTTTTTTTCCTTCTCAATTCAGGCGAGAACAGTGACAGTTGTTCAGTCTATCCAGTCATCACTGCAACATTGTCCTTGTCAGAGGTCACAGAAAGTTTCCATGAGCCCAGCCAAGAACTGAAGTTTTCCACGGAGCAAGGAAATACCAGGAACAGAGGAAATGCGCCCTCTCCCCAACCAACTGATCTTCCAGGCATTAATAAAGAAGATGAAGAGCCAGTCAAAGGCAACAGCGGGTCTGAGGCCTGTACCAGTTCTTTTCCAAGATTGTCGTTTGTTTCTGAAACCCCTGTAGAGAGGGAGCCCCACTCTCCAGCTGACCAGCCTGAGCAACAGGCAGAGTCTACCTTGACATCGGCTGAAACTCGGGGAAACAAGAAAAAGAAGAAACTTAGGAAGAAGAAAACACTTCGGGCTGCTCATGTTCCTGAGAACAGTGACACTGAGCAGGATGTATTTACTGCTAAACCTGTAAGAAAAGTAAAGACTGGAAAGTCAACTAAAGGGGGGAAGGTGACAACCTCCACCTGGGAAGATAGCAGAACTGGCCCAGAACAAGAGAGTGTCAGGGATGAACCAGATAGTGACTCGTCTCTGGAAGTCCTAGAGATTCCTAACCCTCAGTTGGAAGTGGTGGCCATTGATTCTTCTGAATCTGGAGAAGAGAAACCAGACAGCCCATCTAAAAAGGATATTTGGAACTCCACAGAGCAAAACTCCTTAGAAACGTCTCGTTCTGGCTGTGATGAAGTTAGCTCTACCAGTGAGATTGGCACTCGTTATAAAGATGGTATCCCTGTAAGGTGAGGATGTTGTGCTGGTCCAGTCAGAACAGCTTTTACCCTTATTCGTTTCTTAAAAGATAGAACTTTTGATTATGAATTACTGTTTAAATGAATTAGATGAAAAGGAAATCAATAGAGATTCTGGGTATGGAAGAATCAAACCTTGCCAGTGGAGATTTTCTGCTTTCTCATTTGTGTTGTAAATATTTACTGTACTTACATTTCCTTTCATATAGAAATTTCAGGTGAAAAAACTGATCGTTTCTATCACTGCTGTGTTGCCCATTTTATGTCAGGAAAATTTAAGTTTTACGGCCTCCTATTCACAGGTGCTAAAAAGATGTTTGCTGTTATTTTGTAGTGTGGCAGAAACTCAGACCGTGATCTCCTCCATAAAAGGCTCAAAGAACTCTTCAGGTATTGGTTATTCAGCTTCATTTAAATTAGCCACAGAAAAAGAGGCTTGTAGATATTAGAGCCAGGGTTTCAGTAAGCCTATAGAGTGGGGTTGGGGGGATGATTGTCAGCAAGAGGATTGCTTTGACCAGCAATTATGGTATCTGTAAATCCTAAATCCGCCCTTTGTAGTTTCTTATTCCCATCTGTTGTATCTGTTCAGCTAATGACTATTAAGGTTTCATTGCCTCCCTGGGGTTTTTGCTTTGAGAAGAAACTGCATAAAGAATAATGCCTTGGGGCACCTGGGTGGCTCAGTGGGTTAAGCCTCTGCCTTCCGCTCAGGTCGTGACCTCAGGGTCCTGGGATCAGCCCCACATCGGGCTCTCTGCTCGGCAGGGAGCCTGCTTCCTCCTCTCTCTCTGCCTGCCTCTCTGCCTACTTGTGATCTCTGTCTGTCAAATAAATAAAATCTTAAAAAAAAAAAAAGAAGAAGAAGAAGAATGCCTTATTCAACAGAACAACTTGGCAGCAGAAGAGAGGATATGGAGAGAAATTTGGTACTTTCCAGGTTCACTCAAAAAATAAGTATCTATCTTTTCTCCTATGTGAGAGCCCTTCTCTGCCTTCTCTTGTTATAAAGTCTTCATAATGAAGATCATTAATGAAAAATGTGTTTTGCTAGGGGAACTAAGTTTTAAGGAGAATCCAGGGACCACTAAAACCTGTAATGGTTTTGATTTTTTAGTATCTTTTCAGACAAAAGCAGGCACGTCTCTGAAACATACTCTTGTTTTCCAGAAATATCTTCCGAGCCAGGAGATGATGATGAGCCCACAGAAGGGAACTTTGAGGGGCACCAAGCCGCAGTGAATGCAATTCAGATATTTGGGAACTTACTGTATACCTGTTCAGCAGATAAAACTGTCCGAGCTTATAATCTGGTGGTGAGTTGATAAATCAATTGGAATGTTTTTGCAGGACTCCAGGGCACACTCTCCTAGACAGTAGGGGAATCCATTTTCTGTCCAAAGATGAGGTGAGTTTTAGACTAGCTGTAGATGAGGTTGATGCCATGGCTTAGCAGGGTCACTGGGGACTTAGCTTCTTCCTGTCTGTCCATTCTGCTTTCTCTGGTGTCACCTCTTTCTAAAGCTAGTTCTCCTCCTGCTCACAGACAGATTTCAGAAGGCCCTGGGGTTTCTTTTTCCTCTCATCGCTGTAAAAATGGGTCCTATGCTTGACCATGAACAGCTGATTGGCCAGCAGTAGGGCTTGGCCATTCAGGTTCTGGTCCTGGTGTTGCCAATGAGGTCCTTCATGTCGCTGCTACATAATAGGTTAGAATGAGTATCAGGGAAATACTAGAGGAGGCATTTTTCCTCACAGTTGATTAATTGTGCCAAGTTATTAAGGAGAGCAACAGTGTTCTTGTACCCAACACTTAGTGTAATCTGATGCTCGTTTTTCTCAGTTTTCATAGAATGAACTTTTCATAGAATGAGTTTTTAATTTGGTATGTGTCAAACTAATTTTTCTTATCAAAGGTGATAGCCAAGAAGCTTTAGGAATACTTCATTGTCTGAACAGACACCATGAAAGTATTTGAAATTGCTGAAGTCTTGAAAGTCAAAAGGTTAGATAATGGACCATGAAATGTGTTCGCTCTAGGCAACAGGTGTCTAGGTTCCATTAAGCTAGTGATGGGAAGGGGCAACAGGGGCGACAGAAGGAAGGAAGCAGTGGTACCAGGAAATAGGATTGTAACATTTGGGGGATTGGCTCTAATTCTAAATTGCAAGATCAATGTATGTATGCACATTCTAAGTAAGTCTCCATCTTTGCACAAAGGTAACATTTAGGATGCTCCCCTGTGAAACCATCCCTGGACCACTGCAGCCTGTGATGGCACGGGACAAATCTCTGAATGTTGTGGAACTTTCTAGTGTTCCAAGATTCATTATTTACTGATGAAATGCAGGAACTTATTTGGGAAATCAGCTGCAGTTTGGATTTGTCAGATCTTTGGTCCTAAGTTGGAGAACTTTGCCCCAGGCATTCATTAAAATTCTGATCTCTCTTACAGCAGATCGCTCTAAGTATTTTTGGAATGGCTCAGATAACATAGAGTTGCAGGTACTGCAACTGTTTACTGGGCATTTAGTAAACAGGTATTTACGGAGCACCCTTCGTATACCAGGCACTAACCGAGGCACTAAGGATACAGCAGCAAACTGTGTGTTCTGGCATTTTTGCTGTTGTGTAGAAAACGTGTTCTCTAACGCTTATGTATCCACAAGTAATGATCTGATACGTGCTTGACTTTAGAGTCGGAAGTGCATTGGTGTCTTTGAGGGGCACGTCTCCAAAGTGAACTGCCTCCTGGTTACCCAGATCTCCGGGAAGAATGCTGCTCTTTACACTGGTTCCAGTGACCATACCATTCGCTGCTATAATGTCAAGGTGAGTGAGTCCAGAGAAATCAGAAATGATCATATTAAGCTGCTTTGGCTGTTATTTACTAGGCAGAGTGCAGACAGATGGTTGATTCTGCCCACTTTCTTATGCTTTGAGCCAATTTTGGCACAGACATACCTCAAAGATACTGCAGGTTGGGTTCCAGACCACTGCAGTGAGGTGTGAACATCATAATAAAATGAGTCAAAGGAATTTTTTGGTTTCCCGGTGAACATAAAAGTTACGTTGATGCTATATTCTGTGAGGTGTGCAGTGGCATTTTATCTGGAAAGACAGTGTATGTACCTTAATTAAGAAATACTTTTTTCTCTCCTCCGCAGAGAGGGGAAAAGAAGGAAAAATAATAAAGAAGAAAAAGAATACTTTATTGCTAAACAAATGTTAGCCATCATCTGCATTTTCAGTGACCTGTAGTCTTTTTGCTGGTGGGAGGTTCTGCCTCAGTGTTGGTGGCCCCTGACAGATGTGGGGGTGGTTGCAGCAATTTCTTAAAATAAGACCACAGTTGGGATGCCTGGGTGGCTCAGTTGGTTAAGCAGCTGCCTTTGGCTCAGGTCATGATCCCAACATCCTGGGATCGAGTCCCGCATCGGGCTCCTTGCTCAGCGGGGAGCCTGCTTCTCCCTCTGCCTCTGCCTGCCATTCTGTCTGCCTGTGCTCGCTCTCTCCCCCTCTCTCTCTCTGATAAATAAATAAAATCTTTAAAAAAAAAATAAATAAGACCACAGTGAAGTTTGCCTCCATAATCAACTCTTCCTTTCATGAACCACTTCTCTATTGCTTGTAGTGCTGTTTGATAGCGTTTAGCCCCCAGGAGAACTTCTTTCAAAATTGGAGTCCATCCTCTCAAACCCTGCCGCTGCTTTATCAACTGAGTTTACAGAATGTTGTTATTAATCTTGTTGTACCTTTCTGTTAGAGTTTGTGGGTGACTAGATGCTTGTCAGCAACCACTCATATCTCAAAAGGACTCTTCTTTTTTTACTACATTATATATCTGATTGCGCTATAAAAACTATGAAAAGATCTCACGTGAGTTAACCAGAGGCAACCTGAATTTTAACATTTGGGCATATTTACTGGCTTTTTCCTTTTTTTCACAGGTTTTTTTTTTTTTTAAGATTTTATTTATTTATTTGACAGAGAGAGATCACAAGTAGGCAGAGACGCAGGCAGAGAGAGAGAGGAGGAAGCAGGCTCCCTGCTGAGCAGAGAGCCCGATGCGGGACTCAATCCCAGGACCCTGAGATCATGACCTGAGCCGAAGGCTGCGGCTTAACCCACTGAGCCACCCAGGCGCACTTATTTCACAGTTTTGTACATGGCATTTATATTTGTAATTTTATGGGAGAAAATTGAGTAATTTCGGAGACTGACTCTTTATAAAAGAAGGTTGGGAAAAGAGGTCAAAAGCTTTGACAGCCTATAGCTTTTTTTTCTTTTTTATTTTAACTTTACTTTCTCAGTATTCCAAGATTCATTATTTATGCATCACCGGCCTATAGCTTTTATCACCGTACCCACAGCTTGTCCATCCTTCGAACCATCATGACTTTAACATGTTTCCAGTCCTGTCTAAAAGCTATACTTGGGCCTTTCATTGGTTAGTGTCATTCAGTAACAAATCTTGAGTGCTCACTGTCTTACTAGCAACAGGGCCAGATTACCTAAGTAACTAGAATTGCTAGTATAACCCAGATCGGGAAATTCATGGAAATCATTTCTTGAAAGTGTGATCAAACAGTACTCATTTAACCTGGATATGCATTAGAATTAGTAAAGAACAATTTTTAAAAAGATTTTATTTATTTATTTGACAGACAGAGATCACAAGTAGGTAGAGAGGCAGGCAGAGAGGGAGAAGCAGACTCTCTGCTGAGCAGAGAGCCCAGTGTGGGGCTCAATCCCAGGACCCTGAGACCACAACCCGAGCCAAAGGCAGAGGCTTAACCCCCTGAGCCACCCAGGCACCCCAAGAAACTTTTTTTTAAATGCACATTCCAGAGCCTACTGAATTAGAATCTCATGGATTGAGGAAGAAGCTTGGGGTTCTATATATTTTTAAAGCTGCTCAGCTAATTATGGATCAGCCATCCTGGCACTGGTTTGAAGGAGGCGTGTGGGAACTATTGAAGTAGACAATGAATTACAGGCAAGCACATACATGATTAATAAAAGTGTCAAATATACAACTTTAATCTTTATTTTCCTTTTTAGATGTCAAAGGTAGCTTTACTTTTGGCTACTTCATTTAAAAGTTTAAGGCCCAGTTCTTTTTTTTTTTTTCTTAATTTTATTTATTTTTTTGACAGACAGAGATCACAAGTAGGCAGAGAGGCAGGCAGAGAGTGGAGGAAGAGACTCCCTGCTGAGCAGAGAGCCCAGTGTGGGGCTTGATCCCAGCACCCTGGGATCATGACCTGAGCTAAAGGCAAAGGCTTAACCCACTGAGCCACCCAGGTGCCCCTAAGGCCTAGTTTTTAGCGCCCTTTGAAGAATTTCTACATTCCAAATTAGGAGCACGAGTGACATTATTAGAGTCAATATTTGTTTATAGCTTGAGGGTCTTTGGCCAAGTCCAAGATAGTCTTCTACAAGATAGAGGGTACTACATTTTCTTCCTCACAAAAATCGTTTCACACTCTGCTGTAAGGATTGCTTTCACATATTATTTGCTGTTAACCTCTGCTGATTAGGTGTTGTCTACTTTTGTCAGACTCGAGAGTGTGTGGAACACTTACAGCTGGAAGACCGGGTTCTCTGCCTCCACAGTCGATGGCGAATCCTCTATGCAGGACTGGCAAATGGCACTGTGGTCACCTTCAACATCAAGGTCAGTGTCTGGCGGGAGAACACTAGAAAGTAGTGTGTGTGTGGAAAGAAGGAGAAGGCAGACATTTTCCTGTTTTCTTGTGTGAGAAAACAACAGAATGAGCTGCTACTCAAAAACTGTTATCTTCTGGTGTAAGTGAAACAAGATCCTTCATTCTGCCTGCTCAGGCCTAAGTGTGCCAGGACCATAAGGTAGCTCTACTAAATTAAACCAAGCCTGATGATTTGGGGCCAAATAATGAGTCATAGGTTAAACTAGTCTATCTCATTTTAAGAATGACACCATGAAAAATAAGCTTAAATTCTTTTGAATATGACATTGATGTGGTTTGGAACTGATTTAGGGTTTCATGAGGATAACCTATTCTGTAATGTGAATCCAGTCATAGGTTTGCCTTTTGTTCATGTGGCCTCATTCTTTCCTAATCCAAACGTAAATTCATTTGTTGAGCAAACCTTTACTGAACATTTGTTACGTGCTAGGCCTCAGGTTAAAGCTTAGGAAGCGAGGAGGGACAAGTTCTTGATAGCCCTGTGTGCTTTATTAATGTAGGTGGACTTCCATCTTGTGGGCTTTAAAGTAAGAGAGATACGATCCGATTTGTATTTTAGAGAAAGTCATCCTGTAGTTGATGATAGGAAAGTACTGGTACTAGTAGAGGCAGGAAGACCATTTAGGAGGCTCTGTCGTAGAAGATGATGTGAACGGTCAGTCTAAGAATGAAGAGAAGAGAATGGATAAAAGATAGAAGAGGTCGAGTTGATGGGTTTGGTTACTAATGAGTTGTAGCTCTGTATCCCAAGGTCATCTGGTCATCTTTTTTTTTTTTTTTTTTTTTTGAAAGTGAGTATGTGAGTGTGCTGATGCAGTAGGCTGGCAGAGGGAGAGGGAGAGAGAAAATCTTAAACAGGCTCCATGCATGGAGTTGGACATGGAACTGTATCTCACGACCCTGAGATCATGTCCTCAGTTGAAATCAAGAGTCAGGTGCCTCACCGACTGTGCCACCCAGGTGCCTCATGGTCATCTTTTGACAGCATGTTATGGTGTTTATTGTGTTATGTTCAATTACAGTATCATTCATATGTTAGGAATACCTACCAACTCTCCTTCCACATGTGAGCTGGAACCACTGCTTATAAGGGATACAATAAAATATCTCATGGCCTCTGCCTTTAAGAAGCTTAAAATCAGGGGCGCCTGGGTGGCTCAGTGGGTTAAAGCCTCTGCCTTCAGCTCAGGTCATGATCCCAGGGTCCTGGGATTGAGCCCCACATCGGGCTCTCTGCTCAGCAGGGAGCCTGCTTCCTCCTCTCTCTCTGCCTGCCTCTCTGCCTACTTGTATCTCTGTCTGTCAAATAAATAAATAAAATCTTTAAAAAAAAAAAAAAAAAAGAAGCAGCAGCTTAAAATCAAGTAAGAACAATCTGGTCCATAGATAATCAAATACCAAGTTATATGGTTCACTTGATAGGAATAGATCACAGAAGGATCATTAGTGAAAGTTGTTGCATTTTATATGTGAAGTGTTAAAAGCCTACATTAGATTTGGTTAGGGCAATAGAAATGAAGAAGAAAGAATAAATTTAAAAGTTTTTAAAGGATAAAACTTGATAATGACCTCATTCCTTTTTGGGGAGAGTAATATTATCAAAGGAGGATAGAAGTTAGGAGCAGGACGTTTGAGGCAGGGTGAGAACAAAAAATTCAAATGGAAATGATCCCTAACTGGTTGATAAGCCCCAGAGAGGATAGACCTTGACAGAGAGATTTCAGAATCTCTGCAGACATGGGAATTTTGAAGTCTTATGAGGGCTGGGCCCTTTTTGGTTTGGCCACACACCTAGAATGCAGTGCTTCTGAGATCTCAAAAGAAAGCCAGGGTTGGTTCTCTGTGCCTGGCCCTGAACTCCCACCAGCCTGTCTCCCGAGCACCTAAGGTGGTTGGAGTCATTGCTGAGCCCTGGACACTCCCAGCTGCTGCTTTGTGCTTAGCTTCTGGGAGTTTCACCACTTGTGTGCACCTGAAGTTCCTTTTTATTTTATTTTATTTATTTATTTATAGACTCTCTTTTTTTTTTTTTTTTTTTAACATATTCTCCACGCAATCTCTACATAGGGCTTGAACTCATGACCCCAAGATTAAGAGTAGCATGCTCCACCTCCTGAACCAGCCAGGCACACCCCTCACCCCCAAAGATCCTTTTTAGAAGTTTTTGAGAAGTGGGAGAATTTAGGAGCAAGACTGGTATGGGGATGAGGGAAGTAAGTCTAAGATCTGAGGTTAAGGAATGTTTGGGAATTTAGGATGTGACCATGCCATTCTGACTGATGTAAAAGACTTCTCTAGTTCACTAAATGATGTGATGATAGATGACATAGAACGAGAAATCAGAAGAAACTGAGAGTAACAGAAAGGTAGAGAATGAGAGACTCTTAGCAAAATTAGACCTCAGTAAGTAATTCTCAGTGGAGAAATTTGGAAATGTGACTAATTGATTGCAAAATTTTTGATGAGAAAAAAATCAGGGAAAGGGTTTCTGGGTCTAAGGCATGGAAGATATGTTAGAATGTGGGAAAAAAAAGTTGATCATTTGTTATCATTAATGTAAGGAAAGTGAGAGAAGGCATAAAAAGAGAATCAAGTACTAATTATGATCAGATACTGTAGTTTAAAGTTAGAAATGTGTTTATAATGCAAGAGTTTGCTGTGCCCCCACTGGATTGGGAGAGGAGGGAGTCTTGGACACAAAGAGAGTTGGAATGAGAATGGCAGAGGTTGTGAAGTTAAAGACAGGGATGGGGTATGAGAACTTAAGTACAGATAATAGAATTAGAGAATTCGTATCAAGGTAGTGATTTGGGTTAGTTGATTTTGACATTTACCAGCTGAGTTTCCTTTACTTCATATAATGGTGGCTTATTTTTCAGAACAATAAACGACTTGAAATCTTCGAATGCCATGGCCCTCGGGCTGTTAGCTGTCTTGCCACAGCACAGGAAGGCGCCCGAAAGCTGCTCGTTGTTGGGTCTTATGACTGTACCATTAGTGTTCGTGATGCACGGAATGGACTCCTCCTCAGAACTCTGGAGGGCCACAGCAAAACCATTCTTTGCATGAAGGCAAGTACAGGGCAAGAGAAGAGGAGTGGGTTGTCACCCATAGAAGGGTTTGAGTGGCAATTCCCTTGTTTAATGTCTTGTTTAGAGCACATCATCTTGAAAAGAGCAAGGAGATTACAGTGCTTGGGTCACTGTACTGTATTTTAATGTATTAACAGAGAGGTGTATTTTATTATAGAATGTAGATATACTTCAAAGCTCTCTTGGCTATTTCACAATCATTCTGAGGAGGCAGCAAACCCAATAATACGTTGTCGATTCATCCCAGTACCTGGTGGTAGGACAGAAGTTTCACTTTAGAAAATTTGAGGAACTTACTGTTTTGTCCCTAGTTCATGCTCATTTCAAAGTAGGTTATAAATTAGAATTTAACAATGTGCTTTACAGGTTACAGAGAAAGCTCAGACCCTTATACCAAATCTAACTCAATGAATTTTTTTCTTTAAGGTGGTGAATGACCTTGTGTTCAGTGGCTCCAGCGATCAGTCAGTCCATGCCCATAACATTCATGTAAGTTGTGTTGATGTAAAGAAATCTTTAACGGAATGATGGTGAAAGCTTGAAGGATTCCTCAGACCTCCTGCAGTTCAAATGAAAGCCCTTTTTCTAGTGAAAAGCTTAATAACAGTCTGTACCTGCATGAGCTCTTGGAAGGTAGTGAGCAATCTGGAAATTCTGACCCGATCAACATTTTTAATGGGGGACAGATTCAAAGTTTATGTAAGGTTTAGTTTGTTTCATTTGAACTTGAGATAAATTGAGCAGCTGAGGCTCCAAGAAAGTGTGTATGTTATGTAGTTTAAAATAGAACAAATAAAAACAGCCAAGAGACTCTGCTCGGGTCCTAGAGGCAGCTGTGTGGAGCTCAGTGCCTGGCTATAAACCTGGGGACAGTGCAGCCTCAGGGACTTGTCCAGGTGCAGTGGGATGAGAAAAATGGAAATACGTCAACACCTACAAAATACACGCAGATAGAGTTGTGGGCCTTCCCTTTCTGTGACACCAGCTTCTCTCCGTCAGGGTACATTTCGTATATGTTGTATACCTGTATTGTGATAAATGCTTGTGTGAGTACTTCAGCTGTTAAAATTAGTTCAGCTCCCTTACGTATAAGTAGCTTCGGAATTATGACTTAGGGAATAATGGAACCCGAAATCTCAAAAGTCAAAAGGAATCTTGAAAATCAATCTAGTGACTTGTCTCTTTTTGGATGCAGACTGGTGAGCTCGTGCGGATCTATAAAGGTCACAATCACGCAGTGACTGTGGTGAATATCCTAGGAAAAGTGATGGTGACTGCTTGCCTGGATAAATTTGTTCGTGTCTATGAATTACAGGTAGAATTTAGATCTACTCTTTTGCTTCAACAATTTGGGGAGAAGATCTGCCTGGGTTAGGTGTTAAATTTTTTTTTAAATATAGTAAGGTTGAGGGTGGGCCCAGAAATCTGCATTTTTTCAGAAGACCTCTAGATAATGAAGTAGATGGTCCGTGGGCTATACTTTCAGAAAAATACTCCGAGGCTTGTGGTGAGGCTCAGGTCCCTACCGGAGGGTTACAGGCTGCAGCGGTAGTCTCTAAAGCTTGCCTAGTGCTCCCCGTGTGCAGTTTCAGGTTGGAGACTTTGACACGACACAGAAATTACGTTTCTGTGAAAATGCTCCCGGTGCCCCACATAGTGCCTCGGGTATGGTTTTAATCCTGCCAGAGGCCTCCGGGGATTATGTTTATTAAACACAGTATATGAATAACCTTAATTATCTTTCTGTTTTGTTCCTCCACCTAAGTCCCATGATCGACTGCAAGTTTATGGAGGACACAAAGACATGATTATGTGTATGACCATCCATAAAAGTATGGTGAGTATTATTAGCCATGTCACATATTGCTTTAAAATATGTTCACTAAAAACTACAAACTGATGATCATGTTCCTCTCTATCACTCCCAAAGATGATATCTGTTTCTGATACGCCTCATTATTGAATCCTTTATCTTTTGGTGTAGTATCACTGAGAAGTAACCCAGTGACATTGTTGAATATTCTCTTTGCTATATTGATAAGTGAAAATAATTACAATAAAAATCTGATACCCCCATGAAAGAGAAAATAAGTTTAAGACCTGTCCCCTAAAAATTGAGTGGTGCTTTTTCCAGAGCCATTACGATCCGAACATAACATTGGAATGGAGTCAGGAGACCTGGCCAGTATGGCAAAACGAGAGTAGTCAAAAGTAGAAGCTAAGTCACTCAACCCTGCTAAACCTCGATTTATTTTATTTTTAAATTATGGGGTTGAAGCAGAGTGGATGTTTATCAGATTCTGATTAGTAGCACCTCTTATAGCGATGGAATGCAGCTGGCTCCCGTGTAATGCGTAGTATAGCGTGCCGTGCTCAGGGGCCTGAGGTCCTGGGGCCTCCAGCCCTGCACTGCTGCTCTCAGCTGGGCTCTCAGCAGTGGCTCTCTAAGAAGCAGAGCTTCACAGTACCCGCGCTAGAACATACTTAGCCATGGTAGGACTCAGGGCTGGCCTTGGTTTTGGTTTGTGTTTTCTTACAGCCGGCACAAAGAGCTTTTGACACATATTTTGAGGATGTTTAGTTATTGATTTTTTTGTGTGTTTTGTTTTGGTCTAATATGAGAAACCACTTTTTCCAGATTTATACTGGCTGTTACGATGGCAGTATTCAAGCTGTGAGGCTGAATCTGATGCAGAATTACCGTTGTTGGGTAAGGAGTGAAACTGTTCTCCTAGCGAGACTTAGGAGTTGCTTAATGCTAGGCTAATTTATAGATCTTCATTAGCATCAATTAAGCACTTTTATATTTGAGCATCTACTTTTTGCCTCCCACTGGAGGACAAGGAAGCTTATTTTTATTGTTTTATTTTTTTTTTTTAAAGATTTTATTTATTTATTTGACAGACAGAGATCACAAGTAGGCAGAGAGGCAGGCAGAGAGAGAAGAGGAAGCAGGCTTCCTGCTGAGCAGAGAGCCCGATGTGGGACTCGATCCCAAGACCCTGAGATCATGACCTGAGCCGAAGGCAGCGGCTTAACCCACTGAGCCACCCAGGCGCCCCTATTGTTTTATTTTTTATTTTTAAAAATGATTTATTTATTTTAGATGGAAGAGGAGGGAGAGAGAGCACGAGAGCGAGCATGAATGGGAGAGGAATAGAGAGAGGAGAGAGAATCAAGCAGACTCCACACTGAGCATGTAGCTTGACATGTGGCTTGATCTCACCACCCTGAGATCACAACCTGAGCCAAAACCATGAGTCGGATGCTTACCCAACTATGCCACCCAGATTCCCCAAGGAAACTTATTTTTTAAAGCTATACATAAAATGTTTCCATACTTCTTTCATGAATAATATAAGATTAGATATGAAGTATGGCTACATATTATCCCTTCAGAGGTCCTCTCTCTGGTGATTTTTGCTTGTTTTATTATAAATCAGTACATTTTTACAAAAATATCACTTGTTACAGAAGTACAGTTGACCCTTGAACAATGTAGGGGCTTAGGGGTACCAAACCCTGTGCAGTTGAAAATCCACATATAACTTTTGACTCCCCAAAACTTACCTGCTAATAGCCTCCTCTTGATCAGAAGCCTTACCGATAACACATATTTTGTATGTTATATGTCCTATATACTGTTTCCTCACATTATGGTAAGCTAGAGGAAAGAAGATGTTACTAAGATTTAAGAAGCGGTGCCTGGCTTCTTGACATGTGACTTGATTACGGGGTCATGAGTTTGAGTTCCATGTTGGGCCTGGAGCTTACTTAAATAAGTAAATAAAATCATAAGGGAATGAAGATACATTTACAGTACTGTACTATATTTACTGAAAAAAGTTCACATGTAAGTGGACCCGTGCATTTTTTTTTAATTTTTTCAATTTATTTATTTTCAGAAAAACAGTATTCATTATTTTTTCACCACACCCAGTGCTCCATGCAATCCGTGCCCTCTATAATACCCATCACCTGGTACCCCAACCTCCCACACCCCCGCCACTTCAATCCCCTCAGACTGTTTTTCAGAGTCCATAGTCTCTCATGGTTCACCTCCCCTTCCAGTTTACCCCAACTCCCTTCTCCTCTCTAACACCCCTTGTCCTCCATGCTATTTGTTATGCTCCACAAATAAATGAAACCATATGATAATTGACTCTCTCTGCTTGACTTATTTCACTCAGCATAATCTCTTCCAGTCCCGTCCATGTTGCTACAAAAGTTGGGTATTTGTCCTTTCTGATGGAGGCATAATACTCCATAGTATATATGGACCGTGCATTTTGAGACCATGTTGTTCAAGGGCCAACTGTATGTGAAATAAAACATGGAAGTGCTTATTTTTGTGACCTGCCCACTATCCTATACTCATGTATTCATGGTTTGGTTTGCTTTTTGGTTTTCTCAGTGAAGGACACAAAATATAGTACAGCAGGATCTAGAATACAGAGGGTTAATTCACCTACAGAAATGGAGAAAATACCATCTGGTTTTAAGGGTGGAGGGATAGAATAGTGCTGCAGGAAAAATCAAATTTGCATTATTTTATAAAAATGAACCTGTTAGAATTGTAGGGTTTAAGATAAGCAAGACTGGAGGGGAAAAAACCAAGACAAAGAGTCTTGATGCTTTCTGACTAACAAGTGAAATTGAGAATTGAGCCACATTTTTAGTAAAGTAGGAATTTAAAAAAAAAAAAGAGAGAGAGAGAGGCGCCTGGGTGGAACTGTTGATTAAGCATCCAGCTCTTGGTTTCAGCTCAGGTCATTATGTCAGGGTCATGAGATTGAGCCCCAAGTTGGACACCATGCTCAGTGGGGAGTTGGCTTGAGATTCTTTCCCTCTGCCTCTCCTCTCTCCCTCTCCCCACTTGCATGCTAAATGAATGAATAAATAAATAAATAAAATCTGTAAAAAGTAAAAACAAAGATTGTGATTCAAGTGATAAAGATTCTCTGTAAAGTCAGTCTTCCAGGGTATAGTTTTCTTTGTCAGACATATTTATTTTCAAGTTCACGAGTCAGCAGTTCTCAGAAATTGTGAAACTGAAGCCCCTTCAGTATTATAGAGAACTCTTTGCCCTTTTTTTTTTTTTAATTTTATTTATTTATGTAGAAAGCAAGCATTGGGGGAGAGGTGAGGGTGGGGAGGAAAGAGAGAATTTCAAGCAGACTCCCGGCTGAGCATGGAGCCTGACTCAGGGCTCCATCTCATGATCCTGAAATTGTGACCTGAGCTGAAATCAAGAGTCAGATGCTTAACTGATTGAGCCACCCAGCAACCCCCTTTTTATAATAAATGGACTAGGGAATTCATTTTATGATGGCAAGATAAAAAAATAAACGTGGCTTAAACTGAATTTTATGGTAACATGTCCGTCAATATTTGCTAACCTTTTCCTCTAACAATGTGGCTATCTGGGTGCCTCACCTTCTCAGTAGAGCAAAGTGTTGAGACTTTCCAGTCACCTCAGAATATTGGTGATTGATGTGGGTGCCTCCAGCTTTGTTATATTTTCTAGCCAAGAATTAAAGAATAAGGGGCTTGCTTTTTGCTTCTGCAGTCCGTACAGGATACAAGCGAGGACTGCTCTAATTGTGATTGCATGGTTCCTGTACTTGTTCTGCTTACCCTTTCATTGCCTTTCTCCCTAGTGGCACGGCTGCTCTCTGATATTTGGTGTTGTGGATCATTTGAAACAACATTTGCTCACTGACCATACAAATCCAAACTTTCAAACTCTGAAATGTCGCTGGAAGAACTGTGATGCTTTCTTCACTGCAAGGAAAGGATCCAAACAGGTACGTGAGTGGGACCAGAGGCCTACCTGGGGTCATTGGACTCCTCAGAGCAGACAGACCTTTAGGCCTTATTAGAATGTTCAGAATTGGAATAAATAGAGTTTAGGGATTTTCCTTTTTATTATTATTCAGAGATTTGGGGAATAGCTTAATGAGGTTTCAAATGATGAATTAGGTAGTCCTTTTGAGAGTTTTTGAGAAAGAGCCTTAAGAGAATGTTTTTAAATGTTTCAAATCTAATAACTGGACCTGGAGGGTTATTACAATATTTTTGTGTGAGATAAGAACTGATCGTTAAGTACACAGTTTCATATAAATCGCCTTCCATGTATGGATCTTAGAATGTACCCGGGAAGCTCTCCTTGGCTTGAATTTTCTCTTGTCTTACTACCAGCTTTTCTCTCACAGGCCCTTTTCCCTTTATTCCTAGGACGCTGCGGGACACATTGAACGACATGCTGAGGATGACAGCAAAATTGATTCGTGAAGTTTTTTGCCTCCCATGTTGGGAAGTTATTGTTTGAACTAATTTTACTTTGGCCCTTCTCAGAGGCCACAGTCTTCCCTTCCCCAGAGAAGCAGGGAGGGAGAAAATGGTTACTAGCCAGGCTTACCACTAGTGTAAGTCTGGGCAGCTCTATGGGATGATAGGTACACTTTAAGTTCTTACTGGAGGTTTGTCAGATTTAAACAGATTTTAAGGAACCATACTTCTCTGGGACAGCATGGAACGTAGTAATCTGTGCTACTAGTATTCTCCAGATGTTGATTAAAGATACAGATCTTAATTCGATGCCCGGTCTGACCCTAATCATATCTATTTTTTTATTGCTTTTAGTTTGTGATTTTTAGTTTATGTTCTTATGATGGTTTAAACCGTAGTCCAGCTTTTACGTACAAGTTTGTGCAAATGCTAGATTTTTAGGATCACTTTTAATTTTTTTAGTTCTAATAACTGGGTATTTAAATTAGAAGCAACTAGTTGCCTTTCTTAACAATTATGTGCAGTGTGTTTCACTATTCTCTTGCCTTGTAGATGGACAAAGGGACACACAGTAGATTTTCAACAGCTAGAGTGACTGCTCTGCTGATTATATTTTAGGAATTCAGCAAATCACATAATGACAGGTCCTCACTGACAGCATTTCCTATCAGACGTCTATGCACATTTGGCTGGGAGTGCTCAGTTCAGGAAAGTACACAGACCTAACATCTACCTTACAATGTTGCTGTTAGGCCCCGGGCACACACGGTGTAGGTATTGTCAGGCTGTTTGGACTGGAGTGTAGCCTTTATTTCCCTTTCCAGTTTCTGACTCTAGGCCTGTTGTGGGTGTGAAACCCCTTAGTTTGCTCCATTGCCAAACCCTCTCTGTTCCGCTCTCTGGCTGTGCCTAGACTCTTGGCAGCCATCACATACTTCCTCTAGGCTCCCAGAGTGCTTATCCCCCACCTGCAGCACCCAAGATGGGGGAGTTAAGATAAAGCATCTGCATAGTCTTTAGGATCTCAAGCAGCTTTTTAGAAACTGATTTCTGAAACTGGAGTCTTGCCTTCACCTCCCTTCTAGCTGGCAAAGAAGAGTAGAGTATGAGGAAGGTAAAGACTCCGATTTTCCACTGAGAACAGCCAAGTTAACACAGCCTAGTGAGACTGCTTTTGGAATTTCTCTGGACTCTTGAGAGAAGCTGTAGAAGTGTTGCTTTCTAGCCTTTTGTTTCTGGATTCTCAAAACCATGAAAAAGTCTCCAGAGAGCTAGAAGAAGGGAAAAGAGCCCAGTGCCACATATGAGACTTGGGGATGTGATGCATACTGTTTTCTGGGATTGCCAAGCACACAGGTTTCTCCAGCCCTGTTTGTGTGCACACATCTACTCACAGCTCTTCACCTGGGCTCTGGGGCTGGGGACTTCACCCAGCTTCATGAGGGATTTCAGGAGGGTATGATAGTGAATGCAAGACTAAGTATGTGTTCTTTTTTTCCAGGGAAGGCTCTAGCGGTTCTTACTGGAACCATAAACAAGAACTAATCTAGGAGGTACTACCAAATAATGAATGGCCCCACAGACTATTTACTTCTATCCTTATGAACAGGAAAACTTTTTTTTTTTTTTACCACACTATTGATGGTTGCATGATACTTGAGAGAGAACAGAGGGAAGATTCTCTTACATAAAATGTATCTGTGCTATTTCTTTATGAGATTCAGAAGCTTTCTTACCTCTCCTCCCCATTTCTTATAAGGATGACCAGAGCAGTCAGGCTGTTGTGTGGATTTGGGAAGGGTGATTTCCCAGGAAGGCATATTGGAATTTATTACTAATCCTGGTGTTTTACTCGGGTCCGTAGTGATGCCGCGTTCCATGGTGACTGGGCAGTGTGCTATTAAAGTCTTCCATGCTCTGTTGCATGGGTGCCCTTCTGTCCTGCCCGAGGACATGTCTGAAAAGAGGAGAGTGGTGGAGCTTTGGTACAGCAGGAAGGCGTTATGTGAGGTGCTGGGCAATCGTGGGGAAGGTATGAGCAGATTGACAGAATCAGTAACAACTGATTTGGGTTTAATTTTGGTAGAATTGTGCACAGTCTTTCTGCCTTTGTGTGTGCAGCTGTGACTGTTCCTTGTATGTGTGTATGGGTGTGGGTACCTATATTTGTAATACTTTTCCTCATTTCACAAACTTTTTTTTTTTGAAGCCATGGTAATACCGTCTTTCTTTCAAGAAATTGTAAAATTCTTCTAACCCCAGGTTGGTGTGTTATCCTAAATGCACGGTTCTAGCTGTCTATTTAGAAATAAAGGCACCATAAGCATCTTGGCTGCTTATGGTTGTGTTATTGCTTTTAAGAGTCTTGAAAGTTACACAGAACTTAGGCTGCTTTCTGTCTTTTACAATGTCTTAACTGATTCTAGCCTTCTGTCTTCCCTTAGAGAAGAGCTGTGGCTCAGCTTTTTGTGTTGACTTGGTGTTTAGTACTTAATGAAGGAAGGGAAATGTTCCATGACCTGATAAAACCCACCTCGTTTCTTATAAGGGGTTGGAGGCCATTATGAGAATGTTATCTTTAGTTGCCTGTGTCTACTTTTAATGGCTGGAAGCCAAGAAAACCATAGTATCCATCCTTTGGTGTGCATATGCTAGTATTTTAATGACAGTTTACGGCAAACTATCAGTCACTTCAAGTTTTTTCCTAAAGTTTTTAATCAGGTTCAGAATGTGTTTTAACACACTCCTCTGCTGAGCGATAAAGCAGTTAAACACATAAGAGCAAAGAATTATCTCCACCTGATGTTAGAATTATCTCCACCTGATGTTGAATTTGAGGGAATGCCATTGCTACTACACTCCTGCTTTTGTGGGGGAAACTGTTTTCCTGCCTCAGAAGTTAGCAGTTGAGTGTTTAGCTCCTGACCTACCTATAATGTATAGGCAATACTATTGCTGTTTAAGTGATCATTTGCCTAACAGGGGCTTTTTTGTTTTGGTTTTGGAGTAGATAATATAGTAGACACCTTTAGTGACTAGGTATGTGGATGGTATGGTGGGAGTAGGTGTACAACACTTAGTGGAATGGCATGATATATTTTATGGAAGAGAATTCACTGGAGGGGAGATCACAGTATATTGTGAAGTGGGATTTAAACAGCACATACCCTCTGGTTTGTGCAAACGACTATAATTTGTATACGCTGACTTACAAATTTTGTTTCTGCTACCAAAAGGAGAGCTCCTAGAACTGTTACGAAGGCCATGCCTGCCACATTGGGAAAACTGTGGTTTCATCCCTGCCCCAAATCATCATGATCTTCAGGATTTCAGAGTGACTGATAGGGTAGAAGCTATGGTGGAGGTGATTTGGGCTATACTGAGTTCCATGTGTAAGTGGATATGAAGTCCTTGTATAAACCAGACATTGTGCTTATTAGACAATAATCTCTAACCTCACCTCCAGACTACAGCTGCTGGGTCACATGGCAACTAAAGTTTCCTAGATTTGCTTTACAGTTGAAGGTAGTAGCCCAGTTGAATTGGTGGGGGAGGAAGTCAAGGAGGAAAGGCTGTTGAAGAGCTTTTCTCCTGCTTAAAAGAAATATATGCCCTAGAGCTGCTCCAGTACCCTTGGTATCTGAATTTTTTTTATATATTGAATATGGATTCGAAGAATGAAATCAGATGACATTTGACTGCAAAAATGTTTATAAGCAAATAGCTTAGCCTTCTTACATTTTGGTATAAAGCTGTGAACTTCATAACTTTGTAAAGCAAGATATAAAGCAAATTCAAGAGGATAATAAAGTACTTTTACTAATTGTTTACTTTTGCTACCTTATCTGCATATTAATAGCCAACCCTTTTTTCTCCATGTCGTGATAGATAGCAAGAAGGAAATTGGGTGGAAGGCACGAGATGGCTATAGATATACCACACACCATGGTCTGGATAAGTTTGGCAAACAGCTACATTTAAGGATTTGTCCAAGGTCATAAGACTGTTAATTAGTTAGTGAAGGAACTAGGATTAAAACTACATCTTTGGGGTTCAAGATGGCTATGTAAGAAGATCTTGAATTCACCTCCTCCACAGAAAACAAATTTACAGCTATATAAGGAATAATTTTTCTCTGCAGATGACCTGGGAACTAGATTAACAGCACCTCCACAGCAAAAGAGAAAAGAGATGCATTGAGACAGGTAGGAGAGGCAGAGACTCAGTCTCCCTCTGGATCCTACCTGAGGTACGACGACCCACTATCAGGAAGGGATCCCATAAATACAGAGCTTTTTATCGAAGAGTGAAGTGGATATGCCCGCACTTCAGGCATCCAGACCCTTGTGTCTGGAACCAGAAAGACAAGCTCCCAAAACACATGTTTTTTTAAAAAATCAACAAGGGGAACCATAAGTTCAGGGGAACCATAGAACCAAAGAACCTGCTCGTAAAGGGCTCACACGCCCATGCACTCATCCTGAAATCCACTGCAAAAATAATTTGAAAAGTACCTAGACTACAACTGAGGGAGAGACCCATTTGCTAATCCTAATGTGGCTGTAGGACACTTCTCAACTGCAGTGACTTTCTCTGGGAACAGAAGCACTGGCTGGTGCCATTTTTGCAATCTCATTCTAACTAGCTGGTAACAGAGCTGGTGGGCACCATGTTTGGGGCCCTCCCTTTAGCCTGCCAGCACTGGTAAGCATCCTTCTTGTCCCACTGAACCTATGCAAGCAGCCATACCACAACTGGGCCAAGAGAGTATATTGCATCTGGGCTGGGCATTTCCATGTCCACCCTCCCCTCCTTGCAGCAGTCGTGCCACAACCAGATGGACTCAATAGATAGGTATAGAACATTCCATTCAAGCAGCAGAATACATATTCTTATCAAGTGCATGTGGAACAATTTCCAGCGTAGATGAGCTGGGCCACAAAACAAGTTTCAATAAATTCACTATTGAAGTCATATCAAGCATCTTCTCCAACTACAGTGGTATAAACCTAGAAATCAGTTATAATAAGAAAACAGGAAAAACCACAAAAATATGGAGATTAAACAACATGCCACTGAACAGTCAATAAGTCATTGAAGAAATCAAAGGAGATATTAAAAAAATACCTAGAGACAAATGAGAACAGAAATATGAGATACCAAAACTATGGGATACTGCACAGGCCTACCTCAAGAAAAGATAAAAATATCACATAGTCTAATGTTATAGCTAAAATAACTAAAAAAGAAAAAAAAAAGAAGAAAAGAAACAGGTCCCTGGATGACTCAGTTGGTTAAGCAGTGAACTCTATAGATTTTAGCTCAGGTCATGGTTTCAGGGTTGGGAGATTGAGCCCCAAGTCAGGCTCTGTGCTGGGTGTAGAGCCTACTTAAGATTCTCTCCCTTTTCTCTTCCTCTCCTCATGTGCACGCTTGCTCTTAAAAAAAAAAAAAAAAAGGAATGAAGCCCAAAAAGTAGAAGGAAGAAAACAAACATATTTATATAAAAAATCGAGACTACCAAGATAGGAGAGAGATAAATGACTAAGAGCTGCTTCTTTGATAAGATAAAAGTAACCTTTACCTAGACTCACCAAGAAAAGAAGAGGTCTCAAAATCAGAAATGAAAGAGGAGACATGATACCGATACCACAGAAATACGGAGAATCGTAAGAGACTTACTATGAACAATTACACACCAACAAATTCGGTGACCTGGGAAAGATAAATTTCTAGATACAAAAAACCTACCAATGCTGAATCAAGAGGAAATAGAAAATCTGAACAGACTGATTGCTCCTAAGGAAACTCAATAATCAAAAATCTCCCAACAAACAAAAGCCCAGGACCAGACAGCTTCACTGGTGAGTTCTCCCAGACATTCAAGGAAGAATTAATACCAGTTCTTACCAAATTCTTCCCAAAACATGGAAGAGGAGGGAACATTCCCAAACTCATTTTACAAGCCCATCATGACCCTAATACCAAAACCAGACAAGGATGACACTAGAAAATTACAAGCCAATATTCCTGATGAATATACATTCAAAAATCCTCAACAAAATACTAGCAAGTCAAATTAAACAATGCATGAAAAGGGTTATACCCTGTGGTAAAATGGGATTTACTCCACTGATACAAGGATGGTTCAACATTTGTAAATAAATATGATTAATTACATTAACAAAAATAACGATAAAAACATGATCATCTTCATAAATGGAGAAAACGTCTTTGACATAATTCAACACTCATTTATGATAAAAAATCTCAAAAGTGGTGGGTACAGAGGAAACATACCTCACCATAATAAGCCATATATGACAAGCCCACAGCTAACAACATAGTCGGGGGAAAACTGCAAGCTTTTTCTCTAAGATCAGGAATGAGACAAGGATGCCCACTTTCACCACTTATTCAACATAGGTATTAAAAGTCCTAACCAAAGCAATTGGCAAGAAAAAGATATAAAAGTCACCCAGATTGGAAAGGAAGAAGTAAAACTGTCACTATTTGCAGATGATATGATATATATATAGAAAGCCCCAAAGACCCCACAAAAAAAAAAAGAATAAAAAATTTAGTAAAGTTTCAGGATACAAAATCAATATATATAAAAATATGTTGCACTGCTAAACACTGATAATGAACTATCAAAAAGAAATCCAGAAAAAAATCCCATTTACAACTGTATCATGAAGAATAAAGTGCCCAAGAATAAATATAACCAAGGAGGTAAAAAATGCATACACTGGAAACTATAAAACTAATGAATGAAATTGAAGAAGACAGAAATAAATAGAAAGATATTCAGTGCTCATGGATTGGAAGATTAATATTGTTACAATGCCTGTATTACCCAAAGTGATCTACAGATTTCAGTGCAATCCCTCTCAAAACCCCAGTAACATATTTCACAGAAGTAGAATAGACAATCCTGAAATTTTTGTAGAAGCACAAGAGAGCCCCAAAACCCAAAGCAATCTTCACAAAGAAGAGCCAAGCTGGTTACTCCCTGGTTTCAAACTGTTCTACAAAGCTATAGGTATCAAAATAGAATGATACTGGCACAAAAACACACCCAGGTCAATGGAACAGAACTGGGAACCTAGAAATACACCTACACTTAAATGGACAATTAATTTCTGGCAAAGAAACAAAGAACATACAATGAGAAGGGACACTCAGATACACAGTGTTGGGAAAACTGATCAGCCACATGCAAAAGAATGAAGTCAGACCATTATCTTATGCCAAACATAAAACTTTACTCGAAATGGATTAAAGGCTTGAATAAAATTGCTAGAAGAAAACAGGTGGTAAGCTCCGTGACATCAGTCTTCACATTGTTTTTGTGATCAGACTCCAAAGGCAATAGAAACAAAAGCAAAAATAAGGACCCGATAAGTTAAAGGGTTTCTGCACAGCAAGGAAGCCATCATCAAAACGAAAAGGTAGAGGTGCCTGGGTGGCTCAGTGGGTTAAAGCCTCTGCCTTTGGTTCAGGTCATGATCCCAGGATCCTGGGATGGAGGCCCGCATCGGGCTCTCTGCTCAGCGGAGAGCCTGCTTCCCCTTCTCTCTCTGCCTGCCTCTCTGCCTACTTGTGATCTCTGTCTGTCAAATAAATAAATAAAATCTTAAAAAAAAAAAAAAAAAAGAAAAGAAAAGTTAACCTACTAAAATGGGAGAACACAATTGGAAACAATACATCTGATAAGGGGTTCATATATAAAATATATGAAGAACTCAACAACAACAACAAAACCTATTTAAAAATGGAGAGAAATAGACATTTCTCCAAAGAAGACATTCAGATGGCCAGGAGGCATGTGAAAAGATACTCAACATCATTAATTATTAGGGAAATGTGAATGAAAACCACAGTGAGTTATTACCTCACATCTGTCAGAATGGCTATTATCAAAAAGATAAGAAGTAGCAAGTGTCAGTAAGGATGTAGAGGAAAGGGGACGGTCAGACACTGGTGGGCTAGAAGTCGGCACAGCCACTATGGAGAACAGTATGGAGATTGCTCAAAAAATAAGAATGACCATGTGATCCAGCTGTGGAACTACAGAGTATTTATTTGAAGGATACCAAAACACTAATTTGAAAAGATAAATACACCCCATGTTCACTGCAGCATTCTTTGCAATAACCAAAATATGGAAATAGCCTAAGTGCCCGTCAGGGGAGCCATGAATAAAGAAACTATGGTGTATATGTATGGCGTACTGCTGAGCCATAAAAAAAGAATAAAATCTTGCTATTGGCAACAGCACAGCTGGACCTTGAGGGTATTAAGCAAAGTGAAATAACTCAGAAGGACAAAGACAAATACTGTACGGTTTTGCTCCTACATGGAATCTAAAACAAAACTCAAGATACAGGAAACCCATCAGTGGTTACCAGAGGGGGAGGGGTTTGGAGGGCAAGGGGTGTGGGGGTGATAGGCACGAAAGTGGGCCGCCGGTAGGGTGATGGATAGTATGCAGACTTTCGGGTGATTATAGTGTATACAGATGTCAAATCACAGTGTCGTATACCTGACACTCCTCAGAGACAAAACCCACGCATACATCTCTGTTCTATTACACTCAGGTGACTGGCCCCTCTGGTGTCAGGGCGACCCATTTATTCTTGATACTCGATACACCAACAGCTCTTCCCTTTCCTTTCCTTGTTGATCTTGAGACGTGTTGGAGTGATTCCCATGTTTAAGAAATACCAATTGACACGGTTACCAGGGGGTCCAGGTTCTGTTTGTGTGTGCATAGGTGTCTTTGTCTCTGACAGTGTGACCGTAACACTGGAAGCTACTCTGCCCTGCTCTGGCTGATACTCTGAATGTGAAAAGACAAAACACAACTGAACCAGCCATACACATGCCTTTATTTAGATCAACTCTTTCTTCAGAATACAACCGAACTTATGGGTCAGACACCCCGAAGTACCCAGCCCTCTTCCACTGAGCTTGTTTATGCTGGGGCAGGCCCCTCCTGAAACGACGAGACAGAACCAAGTGCTAGTTGGGTTACTGTCCCGTGGGTGGGAGAACTTGAAGGCAATGGAGGAGGCTAGCACAGGAAGCGTGGAGGGCCACTGCCGGATGCTTCTGTGAACAACCTAGGGCAAGCTAAGGAGAGCATTTGCTTCACAGCTGAGGCCACTCAGATCCTGAGCAAACCTCTCAGCTGGGCTCCCACGAGCTGAAGCAGACAGACATTTGGCTCCATGTATGTGGCGAAGGGACAAAATTGTGCTCTCTCTCATTCCTTAACTGAAGGGTGGATGTGGGTGTGACAGATGGACAGATGCCCTGAGGCCGAGTGGGGAGCGAAGTAGAGGAGGAATAAGACCGATGAGGCACATGGAGGCTTGCTGCGGGGCAGGGTGGGGGGCACAGCTACTGTGTCCTTTGAGGTAAGTGGCTCTAGATATATTGGATGAAATGGCAATCCTGAGTGATCTGTACGGTCTTGGATGAGGCCAGCTCGGTTCAGGCATACATGGTGAGCTGCAGCCACTGAAAGAGTTAAGTCCCGAGATCAGAGTGCAGCCAAGGAAAGCGAGGCCAACCCTAAGGGTCTGATGGGGGAGGCGGGAAAGGGACAGTCCCAGCATGCCCAGTCCCGGGAAGATTTTCTAAGAAGCGGTTTAGGGCCTGCTCCCCTTTCCCTACTAGGAAAGTATGTTTTCCAGCAAAAAAGCCCTTTACGATCTGAGACCCCTTTGGAGCCTTCCCCCCAGTACCCATTCCCTATGAGCTTGCCTTTCTGCTCCTTTCCTAGCCCATACCTCCCCCAGCATTTGGAAGTGAGGAGCACACCAGCACCAGTCGGCCTCACTGGCTTCCCACCTGGAATTTTAAGAACAGGGTAAATCGACTGCTTCTATTACGCTTTACCTCTAGAACGTTGAGTTTGATGATACCATCTCCATCCTTGTCAAATGCATTAAAAGCTCCTGTGGGAAGAACACACAGGCCAGAGGCGAGTTACAGACTCACTTCCCCTCCACTGTTGTGACTTTTCTTCAGAGGACCGTGTACTAAGTGGTGTCCTTTGGCACAAAACCGTGCCAGGCAGGGTATCCACAATCACCCTTCCTTCACCAGCCCGTTCTGAGCTTAAAGCGGGCCTTTGCCTTTGTTCAGCTTGGAAAGAGGAGACTGGAAGGTGGTCAGGCCGAGATTCCCACCGCTGCAGCCGTCTGGCCCCATAGCGCGAAAGGGCGGCCCCCCACTTACTGAACATGCCCTCTAGCCTGACGAAGCAGCAGATAAAGCTGTCGAAGTCTATGTTCATGTGCTTGTCTGCATAGCGCATGGTAATGATGTCGTAGAGCTGGCTGTTGAGGTGGAAGCCTGTGGAGGACGGGGTGGGGGAGGAGGAAGTAGTCTGAGTCCTTGCTGCATTCTGTCCTGTTCCCTGCCTCACAGCCACCCTGTGTCACCCAGAAACACTCCTTCCTCCCCCCACCCCCCCAAATCCTCTGGTTCCACCAGCCCTCGTCCCTGCCCCCAACAGCCACTGCTTTCCCCAGCACCTGCATCATTGACTGCGTTTCGCATCTCATAGCTGTTGATGGTGCCGGAATGGTCTGTGTCATAGTGTTTGAAAATTTTCTGGCAATTGAAAATTTGTGGACAGAGGTCACACAGGAAAACACTGAATTAGCCCCCCCACTCCTTCACTCCCATGCTTCCTTCTCTCCTTACCTGCCAGGCTTTAATCTTCTTCCAGAGGTGATGGAACTCTTGCAAGTTCAGCCTCCCAGAGCCGTCTGTCTGGAGGAAGGAGGTCAGGGCTACAGGGCACGCATAGCGAGATCCCCCTGGACCAGGAGAAGGGGTCCCTGCGACTTCCTCACAGGAAGGCTCTGCCCCAGGTAGCCTCCCATTGCCCTGTCCTGGTATTTAACCCTCCCTTCCTCACCTCTGCAGTCAGAGTTCGTGTCTGCTCTAAAACCCAGGGGACAAGTCTCCTCAGGACCATTTTGGCTTGGGCCAGGTCTTAGGCAGAAACCCAGGCCTGAGGTGAGGGCAGAATTTAGGGGCTGGATACAAACCAATGCCCTGCCCAACTGTGCCTCGTCCAACAGCCCCCTTCAGACGCCTCAAGTCCTCCCTTAGGCATGGATTTGGGCCTTTTTGACTGGGCACCCCCCATTGCCTCGGCCCCCGTGGCTGCACAGGGGCTGATGACAGAGAAGCGTGGTTGGGAAGGGTGGCCGGAAGGATACATCCAGGAGAGCAATCATGCTACGGCAGGACTCCAGCGTGAACCCTTGTGTCTTCAGGTCCTTATCTGGGAGGTAGGGAGAAGAGTGAGGAGCTTTCTTCAGGTAACTGGACCTCCCACTCCTGCCTGCCCGCCTCCACACACAGCGTGAGCCACTCACGTTTGTTCACCACTGTGTTAAGGATATTCTTGAGCTCATCTGCACAGACCTCCATGTCCTGAGGAGGAAGGGAGTAGAGAATAACCGTTCTAGAGGACAGCTCCTGATGGAGCACGTGGTTTGCAAAACAAGAGCCAGCTGTCCGTGTGTGTAAGGTCTCTGTCACTACCACCCTGTCATGGGAAGCGGGGACTTTTCCAAGGAAGACACAGCACCCTCCGCGTCCAGACTGCACTGGGCGGCTCAGGGTAGGAAGGCCTCCAAGCCACCCCAGCAGATGGTGGTCTCGGACCTGACTGGTGGACTTCTGTGCTACCCATACGTAGCCCCTGCTTCCACCAAAAGCCATACGACCCCTCCTGAACAATAGTGAGATAACTGGTCATTTGAGCAGTTAGTCGAGGAGAGGAGTCAGGACTGGTGGTACTCACATCGCCTGCTATCTGCCTGAAAATGTTCTGGAATTGCAGCTGCTCCTCACTCTCTTGGTCAGTGTTGCCAGGCCGGGGCTGTGGAAGCATAAAGGAAAACTGGTTTCCAGTGATCCGGGAGATGGGCAGACCCATGAAGGGCCGAAGGAGCCAGGGTGCCTTCCTAGCCCTAGGTGGCTGCAGGAGCCAGGTACAGCACAAAGGCTTTTCTCCCTGAGCTGAGCCTAGTGAGCTGGAGTGAGACTCCTCTAGGCCCCAGTGACCCTTCCTTCCAGATATGCTAGCCAGAGAGGTTACAGCAGCCATGCAGATGTATGGACAGCCCCCCGTGTCCCTCTCTCCCACCCCCACCAGCCAAAGCCTCCCCACCATTTTCAGCTTGACTTTCTCAACCAGATGAGTCCCAGAAGGACAGAGGGGACCAGACCATCCAGGTACCTCCGGCTACCTGCGTCATCAGGGTGAAGTCCTCAGAGAACCCCTACTCCACTGCAGGGACACTGCAGCATCGAGGATGTGGCTGGGGCTTTGTCTGTGGGCTTTGGTCCCTTAGCCCCACTTCCTCTAAGCTTTAGATGCCTCCTCTCCCCACTTCAATAGAATACCCTTCCCAGGGCTCTGCAGGCCTCCATTTCTGAGGTCCACCCCCTTTTCTGCCACTGTCCTCTATCCTCTCACTGTCAAGAGCTCAAGGATACCAGGAAGCAGGAGTCGCTCTGTCCTGAGCCCTCTCAAGCTGGTTGCATCTCAGGCTTTGGCTCCCGTTTCCTTCACTGTCCGGGCTGGGGGCTCCAGCGGGCAGACTCACCCTGTCCCTCCCAGGCCGGGGACTGGCTTGGCGTGGTTGCCAACCCCCAAGACATTCACCTAAGCATCACCCCCAATTTTAGGAAAACTCGATGCGAGGAAAGATCAGTGGGATATATCTAAACCTCCAGATGTTACAGGGACACCCCCCCAGAGCCCCTCCAATCCAGAGGACCCCAGTGTGTACTGGCCACCCCATTCATGCCACGTGCTCAAAAACCTGTGGGGATTTCTCTTGCTTATCAGGGCTCGTTTTGTCTTTGCCCTCCTCTGATTCCTGGTCCACACCCAGTTCCTTGTTGCTGTTTGCTCTGTCCGAAACGAAGATGATGGGCTGGAGAGAAGAGGGAAGTGGGGAAGGGGCAGGAAGGAAGCAGGGATTACAGGCTGAGCGGGCACGTGGACACAGCCCCCCTCCTGGAGCAGCTTTGTCCAGTGAAGAGAAGAGCAGAGTTGGGAGCTCTTGAACCTCAGTCCAAGCTCCATCCCTGCCACTAGCAAGCTGTCTGGGACTTGGGGAAAGACGCTACATGTCTCGGACCTCAGTTCCTTAGCTCCTGATGGTGGGAGCTCTGAGGGGTAAACAAGGTCGTTAGCACACGTGAAACTGCTAAGAATGCTCAAAGCAGTGTGAACTAGTGCAGGGATTTTCAAATATTTTGTAGGCTTTTTTTTTTTGAAATGGAAATACTTTTCAAATCAAATTTCCCCAGAAGCCCAGTGTATATGAAGTCATTAAAAACCAGCTGCTCCGCTCGATGAAGAGGGTAGAGCTTTTTTCCCTCGGCACACCCACATCACCCATGGCAGCTGGGGGGCACCTCCAAGGAACCTCTAGCACTCCGCAGAGGACTGAACAGAGGGCTCGGATTAGTGGCATGGTCAGTGGGGGAGAGGTCGGAACACTGACCTGTAGGTCCAGCCCTGCCCTCACACACAGGAAATGTCCTCTCTGGCCTCAGGTTACTCATCCATACATATGGATGACAAAACCTGCTTGAACTTTCCCATAGGGCTCTTGGGGGAAGGGGACAGGAGATACCGAATATAAAATTGTACCACAAAACATTTAAGATGCCGCACAAATATAAGGGATATTTTCGAGACATGCTCATGCAAGTGAAGAGGACACAAGAAGAGTAGAGAGCAGCTGCCATGCTATGCAGATCCTGGCTGGAGACATACGTCCCACAGGGGAAGCCAGAAGAAGGCTAAGCCGACAGAGCTTATGGCTGCAGTGCAGAAGGCAATGGGAAAACCGGAGTCTCTGACCAGTTTCTGAATCCCCATCTGCCTTTCCATGCTATGCATCTAGAACAGCACCCATGGGCAGACCTGTGGAAATAAGCTTCCAGAACTTTGGTTCCCAGCAGGCCCCAAAGCCCCTGTCTTGCCCTGCCTTTCAAGCCAAAGGTCTTGCGCAAGCAACTGATGCTTGCAGGGATCCTAGAGCAAGCATGGGTCACAGATGGAGGGGGAATGTATGCCTGTGGCCATGGGGTGGCCATGGGCCACCTTTGCTAAGGCACACATCTCTGGGCCCAAGTGTGGGTTTGGATAACACAGGCCTTGGTGTGTAAGGAGCCTGAACCAGATTGGTGAGAGTAAGAAACTTGGGTCTGGAGCAGACGGACATGGCTTCCAGTTTCCCCACTCATTAGCTGTGTGTCCTTGGGCAAACTTCTTCACTTCTGTGAATACGTGTAAAATAGCTATAGAAAGGGAATGATGATAGCAGCTACCTTGTAGATACTGTTGTGACAGAAAGCAATGCATTTTTTACCCTCAGCACAGTGCCAAATCTCTGGTAGGTACTTGATTAATATCAGCTCTGGTCTGTATCAGCATTAGTACTCAGAGGACCTCTACGTTGAATCCTTCCAGTAACCACCATAAACACTAACACTGAACCCTGTCCGATGGCCTATGGCTACTACCTCATGGGCTTGTGGATGCCCAAAGGTCAGTCATTTCTGGATGGCACTCAGAGTTGTCAACCCAAAATTCAGAAAGGGTTAGCCATCATGGTAGATCTTGGAGACCATGGGAAGGTTACGGGGTAAATGGAACAGGGATGTAGGAGGGAGTTTGAATTGCTTGACAACTATAATCTTGAATTCTAAAACCACACAAGGAAAACAGTGCCCCCCTCCCCCCGGTCCCAGATGACAGCTTTGCTCTGAGGCCCCTGAGCTGCTCTTAGCACACATGGTCACCATCAGCAATGGTGTCCTTACAGCAGAGTGCTTATAACCAGGATACTTAGGAGGAGATCTTAGAGGCCCTGGTGACTCTACCACAGCCTCCCAAGTTCCCAAGAGGGGAAGCTGTCCAGGTAGCTCTCATTCCTCATTAAACCAGCCTCTGGGATTATGAGGGTGAAGATCTCTTCCCTCTACTGCTGCCTAGACAGAGCATGCAGAGTCCGTTGGTTCCCATGGCTTAGAGGAGCCTGTGCTTGGAATGGGAGGTCACTTGGAATGGGAGGTCTAGAAGGGGACTTAGAACAAGAGCTTCCCCTAGAACAAGAGCGCTGGCAGTGACTTAGCCTCTCTGGGTATCCTCTTCCACCCCAACCCCAGCAGGCCAAGAAAAATAGGAGGAGTGAGGAGCAGGCAGAGGAAAGGAAGGAGGGAGAAGGAGCAGCCCCATCTACAGAGCAGGCGGCTGGCATCCCAGGATCGTCTCCATGGAAACCCTCACACACCTATCTCACCGTACCATGAGAAACCACCGTTGCCATTCCCCCCAAGAATCAAGTCGTGCTTAGCAGAGCTAAATCCACTTCTGAGAAAGAAGGGGTGCTCCTTTGGGTTTTTGCAAGAGGCCTATTTTCATTGGCTGGCCATCCTCTCCCTCCCTCATAGGAGAGGTCGGCCTGGTGGTGCCCAGAGGACTCTGGGGCCAGATGGCCTGGCTCCCAGTGCTGGCTCTGCAGCCTGGGACAAGTCAGTTCATCTGTCTGTATCTTGGCTTCCTCTGAAAGTGGGGATAATAACAGTACCAATCTCACAGGGTCGTTGTGGGGACGGAGTATACCCATGCGAAGCAACCGAAAGAGTGCCTGACACGGGGGCCCGGGGAAGGCAGGTTCACACACACACACACATGCACAAACACACTCTGTGTCTACCCACTCACCCTGTTACACCCACCTTGGTTTTTTTCTTTTTCTGCATAAGGAAAGGAAACAATAAATGCCGAATAAGTGAAAGTCAAGTTTCCAGAAAACCCAGTGCCTTTTGGCTTCCCTGTGACTTGGTCCTCAGCTTGGGGTGAGGTTCCGGGGTCCAGGAATCTGGGCTACATAGAGCCAAAAGAGGCCTGGGAGTTGAAGGGAGGGGAAAAGTGTCTGGGTCCAGAGCTTGGCAGCTGCTCCAACAGCCACTCTGCTTTTATAGCCCATTCCTATCCTAGACACTGCCAAGGAAAGGGATCTTTTGGCTAATGATTTGTATTTTTAATTGAAGTTAGTTACTAAAACACCAAAAGAAGTGGCTTACCTAAATTGGCCTAAAAATGAATGTTGTCTGATTTACAGAGTTTGGGTTTTTTTTTTTTTTTCTGTTGTTGTTGTTGTTGTTGTTGCAAATATTTAATATAGAGACTTAATATGGAAATCTAGGTTTGGGGCTTTAAAAAATAAATAAAACTGGAAGGTGTGGTAGGCTTCATGTGCTGGTTACCGCTATGACAAAAATCTGGGGAGCTGAGAGCAGCTGTTGTCTGCACCTTCCAGATGCCGCGGTCACCACCACTCCCATTGTCCCTCCAACACTGAAGCTTAAGAATCAGTTGAGAACTACAGGCAAATATGCCTGTTTGGGGACATCCAAACCCTCACCTTCCTGCCCTAGTCAGGTGGCATGCCAGCTCCCATACACTCCTGAGTTTGAAACCCCTGGTAAATACACTATTCGGATGACTAGTGTTTAAAAGATAAGAATAGCGCGCCTGGGTGGCTCAGCGGGTTAAGTGTCTGCCTTTGGTTCAGGTTGTGATCTTGGGTTCTTGCGGATTAGAACCATGAGTGTGACTCCCCAGAAGACAGTTTGGTGGGACATTTGCTGTCCCCTTATTGGCCCAAGTCATGCAGAGCACAAACCAGGGCCCAAAGGCCCAAGGTCGGCACAAGACTCCTTAATACAAGGAGACAGCACATATGCCAACTCTATGCTTGAAACTCTGGGATTCCTAACCCTGGGAGCAGGTCTCCGTGTGGTGACCAGGGAAAGAGCCTGAGTCTGGGCTCCAAGAATCTGGATGTCAGTTCCATCCCTGCCGCCTGTGAGCTTTGGGAACCCAAAGGAGCCATTTAACCCCACTGAGCCTCTTCTGGCTGGAAGAGGCTCAGTGGGAAGTAAGGAAGTAAGCCTCTTCCTTACTTTAATGCCAGTGATAATCATAACCTTACTATATCTCAGAAATCTTGCAAGGGTCAAGCGAGGTTAACGCATGGGAGAAGGACCTCATAAGATACAAGGCATGTGACTAATAACAACCGTGTGGGAGCCTGTGCTGTGCCAGACCCTTCACATATATGATCTCACTGATTCCCACTTCACAGAAGCCTTGCAAGGCACCTCTGTTATCTCTATTTTACAAAGTAGGGAACTGAGGGGTTACGTAACTTGTCCCAATCACCCAGCTGATAGGTGGAGGACCCAGCTTTTGACTCTGACTCCAGAGCTGGTGTGTATTTTCTGTATCTGAGATGGGCCCTTATAATCCAAGCCAACTGCTGCTGCTCTTGTTGTCCCTTCCCGTGGATGGCCTTGACCCCCTCCCTCTGGCGGCTCAAATCGCTTCTCCCCTCCAGGACCCTCTTCTGTGCTTCCTAGCCGTTGGGCAGACTGCATGGCCCCAGCACCATGAGGTCTGTTACTCTAGTCACGACAAACAGAAATTGCAGAAATATGGAAGAATTGCTCTGCACGCCCCAGATGCCCATCTTCCTCTGCCAATACCGCCTCTCCCCTCCACCACCCTTCTGTCTCCTGCCTGGATCGGGGAATGTGACCCTCGGGGCCTTTTCACACATCAGAACCAAACCACTCACCACTGGCCGGTCCACAGAGATGGTGTTTTCAACTTCCCTGTGAGAAACACAAACGGGAGGGACTGTCAGAGTCACCAGGAGTGGGCAGGAAGCACAGAGAGGATTTGCTCAGGACACTCAGCTTCTCCGAGCCAAGTCGGGACTGACCTCAAAGGAACTGCAGGGACTAATGTCTCCCACCACGGGGACCAGCCCTGTGTCAGCGCTATCCCCAGCAGCCAAGGGTACACACGTGGGTTCTTGTTGGCTTTGCCCAGAGCGTCCCAAAGTCAAGCCCAGCTACCTACTCATGCCTTGTGTTTCTTTTGGGGCAGAGTGCAGAGGATTTGGGCTTTATGAACTCATCTTCAGTGACCAAAAATGCAGGATATGGCCATGCTGGCTTCCCCAGGCCACCTGACCTAAGGGCTCCATCACCCCCAATGCCTCCTATCCCTGTTCCCTACTCTCTTTCTTTCTTCCTCTTCTTTTTTTTAATTTTAAAGATTTTATTTATTGATTTGACAGAGAGAGACACAGCGAAAGAGGGAACATAAGAAGGGAGAGGGAGAAGCAGGCATCCTGCTGAGCAGAGAGCCCAATGCAGGACCCTGGGATCATGATCTGATCATGACCTGGGATCATGACCTGAGCCCAAGGGAGACGCTTAATGACTGAGCCACCCAAGCATCCCCCCCCCTCTTTCTTTCTTCTTATCACTTATCTCCCTCTAACATATATATGTATGTTTCCCCAGGTCTTGTTGTCTCCTCTTAAGAATGTTAAGCTCCATGAGGGCCGGGATTTCTTTGTTCAATTCCCTGCCCTATCCTCAGAGCCTAGAAGAAAAGTGCCTGCAACACAGTAGGTGCTCAATAAATAACTGTGGGATGACAGACTGAATGGAGATGTGGCCAGTGGCTCAGGAGCAGAGGAACAGGGTTCTGCTGGTCAGCATATCCCAGGACTCCTAGAGGGGACCGGTCTAGCCACCCCATGCCTCCAATCTCTGGAACGGGCTACATGGGCTTTTAGGGACAGGTGGGGCAAAGGGGGCTGACTCACTCTGAGAGGTTCCTCTTTTCAGAGAAGACCCGGAGGATGAATTCTCCCTCCTGGTGGGGCTCATAGGTGGAGGGCACAATGACGTACTCGCTGGGAGGAAGGCGGAAGCGCTCGGACACCTCTCGCATGTTAATGTAGGTCTTGCTCCTGGCCTTGGAGGCATTGTACAGGAAGAAATCCTTCTGCAGGTGCTGCTTGTTCCCGTGCATCTGACGGAGAGAAGAGCCAAGGGATGGAGCTCCTTGAGAAGGATGCCCTGTCCTGCTTACAGTCCCCTCCAGGGGTCTCTTCCTGGCTCTGGTCACCCAGTTCACAGTCATGATTAATGCCTCAAATAGCTCCACATCCCTGGAGTTCCTACCCCATTTCTTCCTCCTTTTCTGTTGTGATTCGGAAGTGAAAGTCAAGTCTATCATTCTGCCACTTACCAGAACTGCTGCTGGTCAGTTCCAAATCTCCTCCAGGCTGAGGAGGGACCCCAAGGAGGCAGAGGGGCCTTGGCTGGGGTCTGAGGGAGGCGATTCCTCCATCCCAAAGAGGGCAGTCACCCTCAGAATGCGTCCGTGTGACAGTGTATTAATTGTAAGTGTGAATGTGTATGAGTATGAGCAAGTGTGTGTGTGTGTGCGTGTGTGTGAGATATGAATATAAATGTCTGAGAGCATGTGTGTGACAGTCTCTAGTGGGAGAGAGGGCACATCGGGACGATGACAGTCGGGAGATCACCCTGATGCACCCTCTCTGGAGTTCGTGACACAGGCAAGACCCTCCCCTATCATAGTCCTGCCCTCAAACCCCACCAGGAAGCTTCCCGATGTGCCACTGATGGACACAGGACCCCCGGGCAACGCTGTGCACAACTGCTGGCTGCTGCCGCTTCGATACCTCTTTGGGGACCTTGAAGAAAAACAGAAAAAGAAGCTGCTCAGATTCTGTGGATTTCACATCTGCACAGGGATGAAATGCATGTGGGAAGGGAAAGCCAGCCACTGTGGAATGCATGCAGAAGCCTGATTTCCAACCACCGATCCGGCCAGCCCCAGCCCCACTCCACTCCTCCATCCCGGGTTTTTCCTCCTGTGGCAAATATCTAGGAGATTCTGACACAAGTGGGCCTGATACCAGGAGTTCTGGGAGGGGACACTGAGTACTGGGGAAGTCCCCAAACCCTCCACTCAGAGGAATGTGTTCCTATTGGCCTTGGAGGCCAGGAGTGGAGTGGAGTATCTGGGGCGGTGTGTCAGTGGCTGGAGTGTCTGGGGCGGAAGCCAGTCAGGAACTGCACACCTCGTAGATGGCAAAGCCAATAGTGAAGAGGTTGGCCCCCAGCTTCCGGTCCTTCCGCCGGTTCTTCTGCATCAGGGCCACCAGGAAGCTGCAGATCACCTCTGAGTCGTCGGGGTCATCGTCCTCCTCCAGGAGCTTCAGACGGTACTGTGGGTTGGTCCAGAAAGTGTCTGTGCCCCCCAGGAAGGAAATGTGCATTCAGATGTGCCTCTCAGGGAACGGGCAGGAAGAGGAGTAAGACAGAGGGGTCCTACTGATCTCCTGCCCCTAACTGCTCAATAAATAAGGAAGGAGTGATTCAGGCATTTGTCAAACGATGTGGGGGGAGCAGTGGGTAGCCCACATCTTTCTGCAGATGGAGCCCCCCTGCTTGGCTGTGTGGCTCCTCCTCCCTCTCCGAGCTGTGATTATCATTCTCTGCTGATGGCTTCCCTTTCCTCACCCGCCCTTGAAATGCTGTTGGCCCCTGGGTTGTGGTCTCAGGCCTCTCTCCCACCCCACTGTTCTGCACCCCCTGGGCTGTTCCTGCGTAAGGATGATGTAGACCCCAGCCCCGTCTCCACCAGACTCCCTCCGTCCCTCCTTCCCTTCCTCTCTTCCTCCTGTCTTCCTTCCTTCCTCTTCCCTTCTTTCCATCCTTCCACAGATACATGTTGACTTCTAGTCATACCACCAAGAACCATTCTAATCCATGCAACCAATTCTCTACGGCACATCTTCACCTGACTATTCTACAGGGGCCTCAAACTCCCCAGGTCCCCAGCTCAACTCCCCTCCCTACAAGCCCACAGCCAGCTCCACTGTAAAACCAACAACACGTCCAATTTTTTCTCCTGTGTGTCTTATGCTGTGACACTGACACCTTCCCTTGGGCTCCCCCAAACTGAGAAACTTGAAGTCACTCGTCAGGGACTCCTCCCAATATCCTGTCCCCTGAATCTGCCCTCTTCCCTCGATAACCCCCACTGGGACTTGCTCCAGCTTTCCTCATCTCTGGCTTGCAGCCTTGCAGCCGAGGCTAATTCTGTGTTCAGTTCCAACCCTCAGCATTACGAATGCAGCACCCTCCTGACACGGTGTCCTGCTGTTACCAGCTCCCTATTGCACACTCCTCGGCATGGCAGTTTCCTTCTTGGTAAAATGGGGAGGGTCTCATAAGATCAGATACTCCCAGAACATAGTACTGGCTCAGTTCCTCCTGGAGCCCTCCCCCAACCCTGAGCCTCTCCCACCTGGGAAGTTGCGGCAGCCTCCGGCAGAGCAGCCCCTCACCCAGCGGCCCTCGTTCACAGACACCGTCCAGGTCTGCAACTTGTCGGACTCCAGGGCATCAGCCGTGAGGTTGCAGATCTCCAGCTTTGTGAAATGGTAGATGAAATCGTCATAGGACATCCTGAGAGGTTGGAAGAGAGAGGCCTGTGTGGGAGGCTGGGAAAGGTAAGACTCGGGGACAAGCTAAGCACGATCAGACCATTCAGACGAACTTGGGCGTGGTGCCAGAGAGGACCCTGTCACTCCTCTCTAGGGTGAACACTATCCACTCTCATGTCTCCACCCCATACTACCATCTCTTCCGGTAATGATTCAGACTTCTGTGTCCTTGGTGGGAAAGCTTGGCAGCAATTCAGTTCTCCAATGGAACCGTGTCCCTCTGCACTGGACCCAAGCACTGCGCTGGGCTCAGCAGAAAGACAGTTTAGGGAAGGACAGACAATGAAGCAAGCAAAACAGAGATCCCGAAGAAAGTTCCCTTTAAGCTGAGAGTTGAGGGCCACTTAGAAACGATCAGAGTGAGGGTGAGCGTGGCACTGGGCGAGCAAAGGAGAGCTGCCTTGGCTAGAAGACAGCTCCACAAAGGCCAGGGAGCAAGTGGCTGGAGTGGCATGTACCACAGAGGGGCACGGGTGAGGCAGGAGCCACATCATGCTGGCCTGGTCCCAGGCTCAGTCACCACGGTGACTGGGCTGGCTCCTCGCAGAACCCCATCCTTGCTGGGCCTCGGACTGGAGGAGAATAGGGCCCAGATCTCCTGGGGGCTGCGGTCTGATGGCCTCTTTCCAGGCACTGAGGTTTGAGAAATCAGCTCCCCACCTCATCCCTTACCCTTTGGAGTCCCTCTGGGTTCTGGACTCACCAGAACTCTCCATCCTCAGTGACCTGGTGCTGCAGACGGGCCTTCTCATCTTTGTCCACAAAGCTCCAGTCCTTCCAACTGGAGGGAAAATGGAGGTATTATGGAAGGAAGAAGAAGGAGAGGCCTGATGTAGGTTGGGACAGGAGTAGCAAGAGGAATATAAAAAAACTGAAAGAGTAGTTCACCTTCTAATTGTAGCAAGCATGAAGCATCAAATTGGAAATCTGATCTGATCCCCTCAGTGTAAAACCCAATAATGGCTTCCCACCATCCATAGGAATAAGACCTTAAATGGGTTTGTAAGGGCTTGATCCTTCTGAGGGCTGAGGTGGTTTTTTTGTTTTATTTTGTTTTGCTTTTAAATCCCTCCTCACACTTTAAAAGTTGATCTCTGGACATAGAATGACTGGATTCCACTTGGTTTTAGAATTTTTTTTTTTTTTAAGTAGTCAGGGAGCCCAACATGGGACTTCAACTCACAACTCTGAGATTAAAACCTGAGCTGAGATCAAGAGTCAGGCGTTTTACTGACGAAGCCACCCCAGCGTCCCCCAGGATTCCATTTAATATTACCAGTACTAGCTGTGTAACCTTGGGAAAGTCACTGAACCTCTCAGCGTCTGTTTCCCCAACTGCAAAAGTGGAATGAGTATTATCATCTACTTAGAGGGCTCCGATGAGCAATGAATGAAATTATGCATGCAAAAGTTTTAGAACAGCACCTGCCCTCTAATAAGTAACTGTCTGAGTTCTAAGAAAAAGACCAAGCATGTAAACATTTCCTTTCTCCTATCACCCCAGGAAATAGCCTGGCTGCGTGTTTCTAAAGACTGGCTGGTCTTCCACACTCTCCCCAGGAGGGAGGAAATGAAGCGCATTTGTGTTTCAGGCATGCTGAGGAGAATAAAGCTAAACCAGGTTGTCCTTGGCAAGGTGAAGGATTGCGGAAGGGCTTGGGGTCAGGGAATGCTCGAGGGGAAATGGAGGTTCCGGAGAGCAGAAGGAGGGACCCAGAGCAGGGAGCGTGGTCTCCTTGAGTGATCCAGAGATGGGGCCCACTTGTCAGCAGTTCCTGCGTGGAGGCATTGGTAGGATGTGGGTTAAGGCTGGACACCAAACTATGGGGCTGGAGAACACAGTGAGGGTCCCGGTGGGTGGCCCGGGCCAGTGGACAGCTGATGGGGCACCACGGGCCTTCCCAGACCAGAGAGCCCAGATCCCATGCCAATCTCTCCCACAACCTTTTTCTACTCTTCCCATATCCCACCCAAACTAGGTGAGGGGCGGGTTTATCTTCAGGAGCTTTATCTTCATTATTAGTGGTTGTTTTGTCCTTCCCACTGGAACTTGACATTCACAGGGGCAGGGCCTATGTTTCCCTGTTCATTTCTAAGTTCCCAGGTAGTAGCGTGGGGCCTGCCACCTATTTGGCACAGAAGAAGTGGGGATTTGTTTCACTGCTGAGGGAAGGAACATGGTCAGTGTCTGCAAGAGGCCATAAGAAGACTAGAGTCAGCAGATTATCCCAGTCTCTCCGGGGAGGCTGCCTGTTCAGGAGCCAGCCTCAGTGCCCAGACCTGTGCCTGCTGTCCAGCCAGTGCTCAGTGACGCTAAGTGAAGGTAGAGCTGAGTGAATCAGCAATGATGGTGCCCTGGGTGGAGGGAAGCCCAGAGGCTGAAGAGCACAGGCACAGCTACTGAGTCCTGCTATGTCCTCTTGGGAATGAAAGAGCTCAAGGGGCTGCCCCACCCCCCACTCAGTGTAAGCAATTGGGAACCAGTGATTGGTGCCCTCTAAAAGCTCGGTAAATGTTTTTGAGCCATCATATAACTTTCCAGTGTTTGTTATTTTTCCTACACCCAGTTCGTTCCTCTCGGTGATAATTAGCAAGCTCGTTCGGGGGCACTATGTTCTTTTTATGGGGACGCTGAGGGAGAGGAAATCTTAGCACTGGCTAGGTACTCTCCAGCTTACCACGTGAGCGGTAACACGGTTCCCATTTTACAGACAAGGAAACAGAAGGGAAATCCAGACTCCAGCCTTCAAACTTTGTTTCTACTGGACCTACCCCACGCTTTCTAGAAAGTTTCCTTTCCAGCCAGTGGCCATCTGTAGGGTTTCTGGATCCCCCAGCTCCCCTCGCTCCTCTGCGGGCCCTTCCCTGGAGCCCATGTCCCCTCTTCTCCTCTGAGGATCATGAGTTTTGAGGGTAATTTTAGACCAAGCATCTGTAGTACTCTCATGGTGTGGTATTCAGCGAAGCCTGGCCCCAGGCTCTGCGGGCCCCCCTCACCTACCCATCACTCCACGAGCCGTTCCACTCCACCTGGCCCCAGGGGTTCCGGAGCCGCACCAGCTTCACTTTCTCCCCCTTGAACAGGGCCTTGGACAAAGAGAAAAGGCTCTCTTGGTCTGGGCCTTCCTGGAAAGGGGCTGCCCTGCCAGGTCCTGGTCAAGGAGACTCTCTGGAATGGCAGGGGGAATGCCAGAACCCTAGAACTGAGTCTGCAGAGGTCAGGGCTTGACTGTCTGCTGAGAAGTGATTTTCCTGGCCATTATGAGCTTTGGGGGAGAATGGGCATGGTGAATATTGTGGGGCCACTCGAGCACTCTAGGTGTCTTTGTTTGAATTAGAAAAAAAAAAATACACCTTGCAGGCCAAGGAGCTACAGACAAATGGCCCCCATAGGTGGACCAATTAAAAAAAAGTGCCCCTTCCTCCAGTCTCTGCCCATCCTTGTGGATGGGGCACAGCCTGCTCAGCTGTGTGCAGTGGTCCTGACAAGGTTCCTGTCTCCAGCCAGACGTGTTAGGAAGAGCAAGATATTGTAACTCTTCACCTCCCAGAGAACAGGAAACATGAGAGCCTGTGAAATTAATTCCATAAAACCGAAGTGATTTCTATTTGCTCCCTGGAAATGTTGGGAAAACTGCCATCTTTAGCACTGAAAGCAAAGATGACTTGAGCACCACCTGGTGGCAAGATCCACCTTGACAGTTCCAGGGGCCCCCTCCAGCCACAGGCTCTGGACTCAGACCTTGAGCAGAACCCCACCCCTCCCCCCGCCCGCCCAAGAGGAGGCAACCCTGCAAAGGTGAAAGGGCTTAGGTAGCTAAGTCCTGACTTTGGGAGGCGACCCAAGTGGCTCCCAAGCCCGCCTGCCCTGCCAGCCTCACCTCCTCAAGCCCAGTGACCGAGTAGGCATGGCCCTTGACTAGCCCACACGCCATTCTTGTTTCATACTGAACCGGAACAATCGTCTGTGGAGCAAAAACCAGACAGCCTGTCAGGGGTTGGATGCCAGAAGTTCTGTCACCTCTGAGACAAAGCGCACATGAGATAATTTTCCAGGTTCTGTGAGGACAGGAATCCTCCACGCTCTGAAAGGGGGCCTCCCGGCCACGCGAGGACCACTGCTGGCCCTTTTAGACAGTCAAGAAGACATAGCCCAGAAGAGTGGTTTCCCTCAAGCTGGTTGCCCTGAAAAGGTCTGTTCTGACCACCACAGATCCATGTGAGGCTGCGACAATGTCGAGGTAGGTAAGACGATCCCTGCCCCTCGTTTCTGGATCTCTTGGGGTCTTAAAAGAAGAAACAGGGACAGATGGAGGCTGTCCTGGACTCGGGCTTCCCCTTACCGTGAGCCCACCCAGAGCTGACTCTTCCCAGTAGATAAAGGAAGTGAGAAAAGAGGTTAGATGAAACATATAGGTCCAACCTCCTTTCTGTATACCCCCTCACTTCCTCCAGATCCACCAAGAACATCATACTCAAGAAATCAAGAGTCACAGCATCCAGGGAGGGAATTTGGAGGCCAGAAGCAAGTCCTTGCTTCAGACACGACTCAGCCTAAGGAGGCAGGGGAAGCTCTTCCATTTTCAGAAATCCCCAAGGGACAGCCCTAAGAATGCTTGGCAGAGGGTAGGGTCTCCAATGCCCAGGGTGCTCTAGACCGTTTCTCTGTGGTTTTACATGAGCTCTGGGAGCCATGCCGGACTGTGCAAATCATGAGCCTTTTCAAGTTTGGGGTTGTGGATGGACCCTGGGCTTTTTGGCAATTAGCCTCTTCCATATCTCAGTCCTTACGTGACCCAGACCATACTGAACAGAAAGGGATAGGGCAGGAGATCCACACATCCCTCACGTCTAGACCTGGGACACCACTTGAAACGACTCCGTTGGCATTACTTATGCACATTTCCACCGGCAGTCTGTCCCAGAGGATCATCATGACACACACAAAGATGTATCTCGTAGGATGTTCACAATAGCATTCAAGATGGGATCAGGAGGGACAAAAACCATAAGAGACTCTTAATCTCACAAAACAAACTGAAGGTTGCTGAGGGTGGGAGGGTGGGGAGAGGGTGGTTGGGTTATGGACATTGGGAAGGGTATGTGCTATGGTGAGTGCTGTGAAGTGTCTAAGCCTGGCGATTCACAGACCTGTACCCCTGAAACAAATAATACATTATATGCTAATAAAAATAATTTAAAAAATAACAGCCAATACAAGAAAGGGAAACAATTCCATTTTCCAATAATAGGGTATTGGGTTAACAAACTATAACCTATTGCTATGTTGGCATACCATGCAGCCACTAAAAAATGCTTTAGGAGACACATTAACAATATAATTCATACTGGCACATTATGAACATAAGGCTAACTGAACAAAGCCTAACTGCAAAGAGGTACATAGACTATGAGATTTTAAAAATAAACATTTAGATGAACTGTATGCAAAGAAAAATCCTAGAGGGATGTTTACTAAATACTTAAGAGTTACTACCTTTAGATGGGAGAGAATGTAGGTTAATTTTTCCTCTGTTCTTTTCTGTACGGCTCAGTCAGCATTCTTCAGTGAACATGCATTATTCCGAAAGTACTCAACTATAAGCGCCATGAGGGAAGAGACTGTTCTAGTGAACAAAAACTATTTTGTTTGTTTGCTAGAAGAGTGTCTGGCACTCACTAGGAGCTCAATAAATATGTGTTGAATGAACAAATGAATGAATTAGAAGAGGAGAAGTATTTTAGAATACGTGAAGTCTCTCTTGTATTTCTACTTGTTAATTTGTTATCAGAGATACTGCCAGGACCACAGGATAGGAAGGAGCTCCCACAGATATTCCCTCCAAATCCGGTTTCTCCCACCTTCTTCAGGAGCCTTGGAGAGGGCAAGATATTCCAACCCAGACCCTTGGGAGGCCCATGCAGAGGTCAGTGTGCAAGCACTGTCTGTTGAGGGGAGTCTAACACCAGGAGGCCCCGGTCATGCATGCCAGAGGGGTTGGTCAGTCCTGACAATTGGAGGTGTACACACCCGGGTCGGTCTGTCCTCTGAGCCTCTGGGAAGGAGGTCTGAGTCCCTGAGCTGCGAATTATCCATATTCCTCACCATCCGTGCAATCAAATCCCCCATTTTCAGTCCAGAAGGAGAGGTTCCATAGGTCATGTTTGTGCCATCCTGAGGCCCAGTGGGGACAGGGACAGTCCAGGAGAAGGAGCGAGAGCAAACAAGGGAGGGCGACAGAAAGGGAAGGAGACAGAATGAAGGAAGGGGACAGACAAGGAAAAGAGGAGAGATAAATGGTGTGAATGGAGACAAGATGGAGAAAAGTGATACACAAAGAAAATGTTCATCGATGGGTGTTTAATGCTAGCTGATCTTCCCATGCTTTCGGACCCATTTGGATTATGGGGAAAGGAAGGAAATTCAGGAATTCTGCTTGGGTCCCTTCCTCAGTGATGGAAAGCGCCAAGACTGTTACACACTAAGCAGGCCCCAGGGCAGGTGTGTTTCCTGGCCAGGAGGCCTGGCCAGTCTACCATCTCCTTCCCCTTGGCCCCAGTCTCGGCTCACACCACTCCACTGCACTGAGACAGTGCCTGCTGACCAAGCTTCTCCCAGGTGACAACACAAAGCCCACGTCCTAAAGCTCAGTGACCAGGAGGCTGTCTTAGGGAATGGCGGGCTCTGGTCCAGAACAGGTATGTGGTCAGCTTAATTGGGCCGGGCTGGGGCTGAGCAGCACCAACCACAGGAGGCCCATGCTGACACAGGCCTCTGGACTTATTTCTACCTCAAGTCCCGGGCTTGGAATGTCTTTGCCCCATCTCTTTGGTGAAAATCCCCAGAGACACTTCTTCCCTGAAAAATTTTAAAAGTTGAGAGCCAGTCCCTGCTTCCTAAAACAAAACATCTACCACATCCCAGAGGAAAGCCCTACACTACTCTACATCACATGAGGGGCTTCCTGCACCTTGGCTGCTCCCCACCCTGCACCCCACACCCCCAACTTACATCAATAGAGCAGCCCATGAGGGAGCCTCTCTCGATGGCTTTCTTCATGATCTTGTACATGTCTCTGGGAGCATCCTTGATCTCAAAAAACTCGGTCACCCCTCCTGTGAAGTCCTCCATGGCCTCCGTAGTGTTCCCACCTTTCAGAGCCTCATAGGAACCGTGAAGCCTTGGGGAGAGAATGAAGACCAGTCCCAGGTCCCAGCATTTCAGGGGACATGACCCAGGAGCCATGCCACCAGGACTTTACTCTCAGGTCCTGTGCTGTCTTCTTGCCTAATTCCCTAACAACTCTGTAAGCTAATGGGATAGATACTGTGATTTCCTTTCTTCGCGTTGTAGAAACTGTGCTCCAAAGGCTAAGTGGCTTACCCAAGGCACCAGAGACCCGGAAGCACTGGGACTGGAACCCAGCTATTCCCACTTCCTGGTAGTTCTCTTTCCACCACATTCTAAACCCTAAGGAAGGGTTCCATTAGATCCATTAGTAATGGCTGGGGTGGAGCTTCCAAGGTGAGAACAACATGACTTTTTTCATATACTACAAGATCAGGAGGTTGAGCCAAGACAAACCCTGGGACGTGAGCTTCAGAGATACAATGCTCAGATCCAAGACTTGCAACACCAACCTTTAACTCGGAAGGCAGAATTAAAGTGCTCACGATAGGAGGCCGAATCCAAAGATCTTCTATACATGACTTCATTCTATCCTTAAATATAGCATGTTTAGTTACAGACATTGCTGCCTGGACCCGATCGTCTCCGATCGTCTCGGACTCTGGGTCACAGTTGAACACACACAAACACATACACACACACCACAAATGCCTCCTCTTGTGACAAGACTTTGGGCTGGATTTTACAGCTGCCCCAATCCCCACTTCTAGTCCCACCTCACATCCTTGAGCATTGCCTTACTTAGCATAAGCTTTCTCCAGCAGAGCACTCCAGAATTCATTGCGGTGGTTGGATTTGGTGAAAACCAGTTGGTTGTTGTAAGTTGGCAGGCAGTCATCAATAACCACATCCACCCAGTCTCCGTAGCGCCAGAACTACACAAAAGCATCAAGGACAGAGGCACATCGTCAGATCACCTTTGGGATACTTTTCTCTACTCCAACATTCCCTTGAGTCTCTTTGGCAAGCAGCCCCATTTCCTCTGCTTGGCCTCTTGGTGCTTGTCCATACTCTTGGGTTTAGGGTGTGTGCATCCTTCTCTAACTGGACTGTGAGATTCTTGAGAGCAGAAAGTGGGGTGCATACCACTTTCTCCCTTCCACACAGTCCAGCCCAGTCCTGGGAATGGTAAGTGCTCCGTGCATATCTGAGGACTTGAGATTTTCATTCTCCTGCTCTCCTGGGTCTACGTATTATAGTTTAGGTATCTTATCTGACTTTAACGTGCACTCAGGGTTCAGAACTACTGGTCTAGGTGAAGGTGATGTATTGATTATAGATCAATCAAGAGATGACACACAAGGTAGAAATTGCTGCTGAAGAAGAAAGATTGACAGGGAAGAGGGAAGTGCCCCAGAATATACTCTGGCTATAACAGGAACATTGTCTAATCATTCCAGTTCTGGATGTTTTGTTTTTTCTTTTAAGGTTTTATTTATTTCTTTGAGATAGACCATGAGCTGGAGGGAGAGGAAGAGAATCTGAAGCACACTCCATGCTGAGCGCAAAGACACGGGACTCGATCTCACGGCCCTGAGATCATGACCTGAACCGAAATCGAGAGTTGGCCACTTAACTGACTGAGCCACCGGGGTGTCCCTGGATATTGTTCTTTCTTGAACAAATCAGTTTTAACTGAAGAAGGCCAAATAGGGTTTTATTTCCTTTAATGACATTTTCTCCCTTATTGAAAAGAGAGTAAAAATCTACCTGGTTTTTATATATTACGGCCCTTCAGTCATAAGACCTTTTAAATATCAGAGGGAAACTGGCAGCTTGATGGCCCAGGAAGGAAACAAAAATGGGGACCTGGCTGCTTTACCCATGCTCTGGGAGGGTGGGGGGCAGCAGGACTGAACCTGAACAGAGGCCTTTTCTGAGGTCTTCAGTGCTGACATATAAGATCAGGAGGAACATCAAGTAATGCTTTGGATTGGTTCTGGGACATTAGGAGCTTCCGGGGCTGGAAACAGGTTGATGCCTCAGAACCCCAGACTCTGCTAGATCCCAACATGTGGAACTCACTTCAGTTCTGGGTCAACACCAGGGTTTGGCTCTCTGATAGGACAATCTGGATCTAGAAAATTTCCAGTGGTTTCATTGAGTCTGGAAATGAAAGACTCATTTATGGGCTGAACCAGAAGCCTGTGCCCAGACCGACGAAACTTTCCTTCCAGGGCCTAGAAAAGGTGAGTGCAAGACTTCATGCAGACCTGCCTTCAAGGGCAACAAGAAAAGGAGCCATAGTCAGGCAGGGCGCAGGGCTTTCCCGTTGTGAACCTACAAATTCCCAATGCTAGTATCTTAGGGACCTACTTGAGAAGGGCTGTGAGTAACAACACAGCAGCCAGCCAGTGGAGAGGCAAAAATAGATCCACAGGCCAGCAAACAGGATGTCTTCCTGCCTTTCTGGGGCCTAGCGGAAGGTGGGGGTGTGGGAGGGGTGATGGGCTTAGGGGGCAGAGTAAACAACTGCTTCCTCAAAAGGCCTGAGGCCTTAACGGGGTCACTGCCCATAGCCAAGGCTGGGAGGGTGGGTGGAAACTTTCCTGAAGCTGCTGGGAAGTCAAGGCCAGGAGGCGCAGGGGTGTGTGTGTGTGTGCTGGGGTTTCGGCGGGTGTGTGGATGGCAGCTGGCCCTCTCAACTACACTCCAGTTCCCTCACCTGGAAGTGGAAGATCCCTGCGTAGTTCTCGGTGAAACTCTGATCATGGGGTATGACTCGGAAAAGCAGGCGCTCATTCAGGGTCAGGCAAGCAATAGCTGCGAGAAACCAGCAGTCCCCTGCAGGCAAGCACAGGGCAGAGGTCACCTCCAGGAAAGAGAAAGACCGGATTCCAGCTGACATTTCTATGTCTCTGCCAAATGAGTTCTCTTAGTGTTCACTGTCCTGCTTCCAGAGGTGTCCACCCAGAGCAGCTGGCTAGCAGTCCCTGGACAATTTGGTCAGGGTAACTTCTGACTTTTGACTGGTTCGCCTGAAGGTTGTAGGCAATTCCTCCATCTGTAATATAAGCTCACTTCCTTTTTGGAGCTCAAGGAAGACAGAGCAGTAGTTCAACATTGGGTCATTCTTCCTAACACCTGTATGAAATCTTTGCAGTGGTAATAATGCATTTCCCCCTTCGGGGTGGAGCCTGGGCATCTGAGGACCACCGGCCAAGCCCCCTGGTACTGGAAGGAAAGTCTGTTAGGCAGATGCCTGGCAACCAGTTTATAGGTGGCATGAATATATTGCTCACAGTGGAAGGAGATGGGGACATTCTCTTATTCCCTGAACTTCCTTTCTGGCAGAGTATGGTATATAGTCATTTTTCTCTCTCTTTCTGTGTGTGTGTGTGTGTGTGTGTGTGTGAGAGAGAGAGAGAGAGAGAGAGAGAGAGAGTGAGCACCCAGGGGGCATGCCTGGTACACTGACAGTCACAGAGATGCGCTCTAGGGAGGCTGGTTTAAGTTCTGCAAGGCCCTTGTTTTGCTGTGTGGACGTGATGGCATCCTTGAGCTGGCAGAGGGGAGACCAAGAGCGGTCAGAAGCCCTCCTCCCCACCCTGTCCTGCTCCCCCGCAAGAAGAAGCAAGCCTCCCCTTTGAAACAGTTTCTCTTAGAAGGTCCAGACTATGAGCTCACCCAGGGCTCTATAGGCAGCCTTCTCCAAAGTGTAGGAACCCAGATACTGAAAACCTCTTCAACCTCTCTTTCTGGGGCCAAATAAGCCAAATTTGTTCCACTGGGTCTTGGATGCTCTTTCTCCTCAAGTTGTAAACTATATCTGTTGATGTTGTCTCCAACTCTGCCTCACAGAGCTTTCCTGCGGTCCACCCTGAAGAGACTACTTCAAGAAGAGCCAAGCTAACCACCGAGACAGAACACTGGACGTGCACACCCGTGACAACTGTCATCTGTGTGGAGACTCCTTTCATATGGAGTGCTGCTGGGGCAATTTCAACAAGAGTTTGGGTCACAGGTGCGCTTTCTGTGTGCAAACAGCTTCCATACAGATTCCAGGGATGTGCCTGGTGTGCAGACAGTTTCAGAGCACTCTTTTAAGGGAGTGGGTACAGTTAGAAGCAAGGCTTTTCTCTTGTGGAGGGAGGTGTGCAGATGGCCTTCAGACTCTCGGGAGGCCTATCTCCCATGACATGACAAAGAACTGATGAGGGATGTGGAAGGAACAGAAAGTAAATGAAGCCATCACCGGCACACAGATACATGGGCATGAAGTAGTGTTCTAAAAACCTTCTCTCGCAAATGCTTTAAGACCCAAACCAGATTACTGTCCCTTCACTTCCTGCAAAGGACCACACCTTTATTGTCCCTTTACTTCCGGTAAAGGGACCACACCTAATCACCCCTTGATTGTCTGGAAAATGACCAGTGACGCCAGGGGACTTGCCTACCTAGATCTCCTTGACAGATGTCAGTTCTGTTGGCTCCACCAATGATAAATCGTGGATTCTCACAAATTTCCTGTGAAACAGAAAAGAAATGACAGTAGTAGGAGCTATTGTTTAGTGAGGTCCATTATGTAAGGTCATACTGACATCCCACATCAGAACCATTGTGTATACCACTCAGATAAGCCCCCAGAAACAGCCTGTGAATTGGACTCCATCATTCTTATTTTTCAGATAAGGAAACCAGGACTCAGAGAGGTTAAGGAACTTGCCCAAGGATATACAGCTAGTCAGTGGTGGAAGCCAAAATCATGCCTCCTTTTCCCACTGTTTTACATTGTTCCCACACGCTGACATACAATCTGTGTAAGGATATACCTGGAGAGGGCAGTGTCAATACCACCTTATTTTTGGAAGGGACAACAGAAAGCAGGGCTGTTGCTTTTTCTTTCTTTCTTTCTTTTTTCTTCTATGCCAGGAAAATAAGTGCAGGAAGGAAAATGAAGACTTTCTTGTCAAGATGTGGTAACATAGCTATTTAGAGTCAGCATATATCCCAGGGTCTATAGGACTCAAGAGCTGGAGAGAGCAGAGTAAATTTGCTGTGGGCTTTGCAGGTCCCCTGGTCAATTGAGGGTACTTTTTTTTTTTTAAGTCATCACCACACCCAGTGTAGAGCCCAACTCAGGGCTTGAACTCACAACTCTGAGAGTTCTAGACCTGAGCTGAGATTAGTGCGCCCCAAAGGTACATTTCTTTACTCAAGCTAACCCAATAAGCACCAGGGCCCGCAGTTTCAGGTTACTACAGATTACGTGCAGTCCAGCAGCGGCCAACAGAGGGCGCTCTTGTCTCTCCTGCTATGTCTTAACGCTTTGTTTTTTAACTTGGAAATTCTTGAAATAATTGTAGATTCTTTGTTTTGGTTTTAACACCATTCCTCAGAGTTTGAAGAAATATTGCTATCTCTGTGACCCAGCCCTCCCTCTCTCTGTCTCTCCTTGGGTGTGTGCGCGTGTCTCTCTCCCCCCATGCCCGCCCCCATCATGACAACTCCATATACCCGAGTGAGGAAAGAGTTAAAGCTCCCTGTGCTGGGGGATCTCTCCCTCCTACTGGATGGAGTGTCTTGCTTATTAGATCACACCACGTGCACCTCCCATCTGAAACTTAAAGCAATGGAAGGATAAACCCTAAACAAGAATTCCTAAAAAGGTTACCTGTAGGGGGAAGGAGGGAATAAAGTGGTGGGAATAGTGATGAAACTAAAACTGAATATAACTGAAAAAAGTTTTGACTTAGGAACCGAGTAAATTTGTACATAATTAAAAGCCAAGCTGTGCCTGGCTAGCTCAGTCTGTAGAGCGTTGCTATTCTTTCTCAGGGTGGTGACTTCAAGCCCCATGTTGGGCATGGAGCCCTACTTAAAAAAAAAAAACTAAAAAATTAAAAGCAAAAATTGAAGGAAAGGAAATTTAAACAACAACAACAACAAAAAAAAAAAAAAAAAAACAGTGTAAAAGCTAAAAGCAAACTGAAGCAAAGGAGCCTAAGTGCATATCAAGTTGGTGACATAACCTTGCACATAAAAAGAATTCTTTCAAGTGACTTAAAATATAGTATTTGACTCTTTACTCCTCTTGGGATATATCCTAATGTCAAAAACCCAAGCCATAAAGAAATATGAGTCATAAGAAATAATAACAATAATGTCATTATTTCAAAACTTTGACATGTATGCTATATGATAGATAAGAATTTATATTAATATCATTAGGTACCAAGATTGTTTTTTACCATAAGAGAAAATATGTAATATTAAATAATTTAAGTAACAATTCTGCAATGTTAGAGTTGAATTAGATATATAAATATAACTCATGATGTATTTTTCCCCTAAGAAAATATTTCCTATCTCTCTGCATTAAAAAACTAAACAACCCCCCACCAAAACCCCCCCCCCCCCAAAATTAGAAGCAGTAACTATCTGGTAATAAAGAGAACATCAGGTCCAGATTGGGGGGGGGGCGGTTGTTGTTGTTTTTAAGATTTTGTTAATATTTTTTAAGTAGTCTCCTTGCCCAGTGTGGGGGTAGATCCCACAACCTTGAGATCAGGAGTCACATGCTTTACTGACCCTGACTGAGCCAGGTTCCCCAAGACTGTGGTTTTTAAAAACCATTTCCCACAAAGAAAAGGTAAAACTCATTATTCCAGACAAGACTCCTTCCTCTCTCTCTCCCTTTTTTTTTTTTTTTTTTTTTTTAACATTTTATGTACTTGAGAGAAAGCGTGCCCATGCGGTGGGGTTGGGGAGGGGTTGAGGAAGAAGGAGAAGCAGATACCCCACTGAGCCGGGAGTCAGAGGTTTGACAAGATCCCAAGATCCAGTGATCATGACCTGAGGCAGATACTTAACCAACGAGTCGCCCAGGTGCCCCAAACCTCCTTCCTCTTTAAAAGAAGCCAAGTAAGGTATAGCGGACATGTTTTTTGGTCTCCCCAGTATTTTGCTTCCTTGGAAAATAACCCCTTCTTCCAGGATTGTACCTCACCTTTTCACTGGGGAACAGGTCCACGGTCAAATGGCCCTTCTGGTGAGCTTTTCCCTTCACCCAGCTCTAGCCAAATAGTCGGGGCAATTAGTGAATGAGAGAGAACTGGGTCAGGGATGGGCACGTGATCAAATCTGGGCCAATCAGGTAGCCTAAGGCTTTTGTTATAAGGATAGAGGAAAAAAAATACAGTGGGCCATTGATCTACCCTGAGATGGGAGGCACTGGACCCTGCACAATCAAAAATCCACATATCACTTTTGACTCCCTAAAAGCTTAATACTAGTAGCCTACTTTTGATTGGAAGCCTTACCAATAAACTAAACAGTCGCTTATTAAACACATATTTTGTATATTATATGTATTCTGTACTGTATTCTTACAATAACATAAGACAAGATGAAAATATTAAGAATATCATAAGGGAGAGAAAATACATTTAAAGTGCTGTACTGGATTTATATATTTTTTAAAAATCCGTGTATAAGAGGACCTATGCGTTTTAAACAAGGGTCAACTGTACATTCTTCTGCTAGAGTTGCTAAACTGATAGAATGTCAGCCTGAAGCTGCCAAGTGGCACATCTGCCCCTTGCAAAGTTAGTCTGCTTGAGCATAAAGCCAGCTCAGAGGGAACAGATGGGAATAGGGGGAGAGGAAGGAGGTGATGATGGATAGATAAACAAATGATAGATCTACAGATAGACACTATTAGGGACTATGTCTTTTTTTTTTTTTTTTTTAAGATTTTATTTATTTATTTGACAGAGAGAGAGATCACAAGTAGACAGAGAGGCAGGCATAGAGAGAGAGGGAAGCAGGCTTCTTGCTGAGCAGAGAGCCCAATGTGAGGCTCGATCCCAGGACTCTGAGATCATGACCCAAGCCGAAGGCAGCGGCCTAACCCACTGAGCCACCCAGGCGCCCCAGGGACTATGTCTTGATGATACGGTTTGAGGGCTGGATTTAGGTGTGTCTGAATCCAACATCACCCTTGAACATTCAAATTCTATGAGTTTTTTTTTTTCTCTTTGGTTTAAGCTATCTTGGGCCTCTCCCACTTGCCAGCTGAAACCCTTGACTACTGGATGTTCTGCCCCGTTATAAGGATTGTATTACATAGTGACTCAAACACAAGACTTATAGCTATATTTTTTAGTTGTTACAGGTACAGCTTCTTCTCCTTGGGACTATGCATTCAGATGCTGGTTTCACCAATTCCAGGACTGGCTACTTGAAAAGGTAGCAGCAACTACTAATTACTCTGGTCATTCATTATCTGTTTGGAGGTCCAGGTATCGGAAGGGAGTTACCTTTTTTTACAGTAGTAGATTCCCCAATATACCACATTTACCTTCAACACTACCTTAGCTATGGTTCACCAAACATGAATTGAGCCCCTAAGTATGCACAGAGCTGGGGGAATTGATACAATACAAATGAGAGATCATCCAGCCTGCCCTCCGGGGAAACCCACAGCCTAGGGGCTCTTAACTGTTTGTCCTCATAAAAGATGTCTGTTCTGTGAGGGTCAGTTGCCAAGCTTACTGAAGTTTAATTTATAAACAAGCTTTGGTTTGGCTAAATACCCTCTCCCTACCACCTACTTCTTCCTCTCTCCTTACTTAAAAACACTGCATAAATATCCCCCAGAAGGTCTAAGACCTGCCTGTGTTGGCTGATAAGAACAAAGGTAAATTATCCCAGCTCTGTTATTTTAGCTTCTGGACCAAAGATTTCTAGCTCTTCTTTTGGTTATAATTTAGCCTGGAGACTGGATCTGTCAATGATGGAATCCCAGCAATGAACAACAGATGACCATTTCCTCAATCCTTGGGTACCATGGTTCGCACAGTGACTCCAAATGTTTATTGTTTACCTCCATTGGTAAAATATTTTGAACATGCAACCCTATGTAAGTATTCTTACTGGTTTTAAGTTATATATGTGTATATTGGTTGTCCTAACATATACTGTGCATTATAAAATAAATAGAAACATACACTTAAAAAGGTGGGGTAAAATAGGTATATGTGGACTTCTGGTTTAGTTCCAACATGTGAAGAGCTTGGAAGTCATTGCTCTCGTCCCCACCACAAGAAAAAGCTGAACAAACTGAAAATCAGCATCTTTGCTTGGACTCATCAGAGAACTGAGATTGTCCACTTGTGTCCATATTGCAGGGCAATCCCCCACCCTGCAATATGGACACAAGTAAAACTACAAATGTACAGCTGAGGTGTGCTTATCTAGAGCAGAAGCTGCTGAAGCCATAAAGTGATGGTAACACTTAACAGGTATTTTGGTTAATTTCTGGAGGCTGAGTGTGAACTAGCATGAGAGTGAGAAACTTCTTGAGGTCAAACTTGGAACAGTCCTCCTCACCTCCCACCCACACATTCATGGTTTTTACTGCCAAAAATCCCATCCCACCAAGTTCTCATGGTGAAGGTCTATGAAAGATCCCCCTCTTTTCCAGAGTCTTATCTAAGTTGGGGGAAGGACACTGAGTCCCTTCCAGCCCCCTCTAGCCTTCCTTTCTCACCTAAGAAGGGGTGGGTGGGAAGAATGCTATAGAGTGGGGAAATGTGTATGAAGGTCACATAGGCCCATTCAAAGATGGAGATTTAGTCATTAGATTATGGAACACTTCCCCTCCCCCCTTAACACCCCATCAACAGGGCTTCATTGTAATAACAACCACTTAGAGCTGAAGACCTTCAAGGTGCAAACACTGATGGGGAGGACTTAGGAAAGCCCAAAGGCAAGAGAAGGGTGAGGCGAGGGGCAAAACAAAAATACTAGAGGAATTTGAAGATCTGGTCCCTACAGATATTGGAGGCATTAAACACCACACAGCAACTAGTCAGCCTAACATAAATCTTCACACCAAAGGCTTCTCCATCCCATTTCTTACTACTGCACACAACTTGTCTGGCTTTCAGCAAAAACTGCAAAGGATGCCAAAAGGCAAACAAAAATAGCCTAAAGAGAGAAAGCAGAACTAGGGTAGGATATGACACAGATGTTCAAAATCACCAGGCAGGAATCATTATTATAATAACCATGATGAGTATGTCAAGGAGTCTAATGGAAAAAGTAGATAATGTGCAAGAAAAGATGGGTTAATATAAGCAGAGAGATGGAAACACGAAGAAAGAATCAAAAGGAAATGATGTAAATAAAAACCACTATAACATATATTTCATTGGCTCATCCACAAACTGGGTAAAGACAAGGGGGAAAAAGCAGTAAGACTGAAGGCGAGACAAGAGGAACATCCCAAAGTTAATGCAAAGGGAAAGATAATGGAAAATCCCAAAGCCCCAAAACCCGAAGCAGAACATTCAAAAAAACTGTGGGATAATTTCAAAAGGTGCAACACATGCGTAACCAAATACTAGAGGAAAAGAAAGAGCAGAAGAAATACCTGAAGTAACAGTGGCCAAGAACTTTACAAAATTGATGACAGATACCAAACCACAGATTCAGGAAGCTCAAGGAACATCAAAGGGTGTAAATGCCACCAAAATACAACAACATAAAACTGTACTTAGGCATATTGTATTCAAACTGCAGATAATCAGAGACCAAAAAACTGTTGTAAGAAGCCAAGAGGGGAAAAATACCTTTCCTATAGAGGAACAAAGATAATAATTACAGCAGACATCTCTTCATAAGCCATGCACAGAAGAAAGACTGGATTGAAAATAATTAACTAATTAATTATTAAGTAAGCTCCACACTGGGGCTTGAACCCCTGATCCTGAGATCAAGATCTGAGTTGAAATCAGGAGTAGGATGCTTAACTGACCAAGCCACCCAGCTGACCCTGGACTGAAATATTTAAATTGGTGAAAGAAAAATCTAACAAACTTGAATTCTATATGTAAGAAATTATCTTTCAAAACTGAGGGAGAGGAGCACCTGGGTGGCTCAGTGGGTTAAGCCTCTGCCTTCGGCTCAGGTCATGATCTCAGGGTCCTGGGATCGAGCCTCACATCGGGCTCTCTGCTCAGTGGGGAGCCTGCTTCCTCCTCTCTCTCTGCCTGCCTCTCTGCCTACTTGTGCTCTCTGTCAAATAAGTAATTAAAATATTTTTAAAAAACTGAAGGAGAAATAAATACTTTCTCAGACAAGCAAAACCGGAGAGAATTCATTGCCAGTGGACTTGTCTTTAAAGACATGTTAAAAGAAGTGCTTCAGAGAGGAGGAAAATGATAGAGGTGAGAAACGTGGACCTACATAAAGAAAGGAAGAAAGAGCTCAGAGAAGGAATAAATGAAGGTAGAATAAAACTAGTATTTTTCTTATTCTTAATCTAAAGATAACTTTATTTAAAGTAATAATAATAACAACAACAGTGTGTTGAGTAATGATAGTGTATGCATAGGCGAAACGAATGAAGGGAAGCCAGGGAGGAGCTGGGCATTTTCTATGATCAAGTGTTAGACTGCATATATAATGGCATAGTGTTATTTGAAGGTGGAATTAGATTAGTTGTACATGTATATTGGAAACTATAGCATAACCGTTAACATTAAAACAAGTATAATTGATACACTTAAGAGATGGGATAAAATGGAATCATGTAGAATATTAAATTACTAAAAAAGCAGAAGAGGGGGGAGAGGAGAAGCAAAGAACAATGGTAACAAATAGAAAACAGTTGCAAGCATGGTAGATAGGAATCTAGCTGTATCATAATCACTTAAATATGAATGGTCTAAATCCGCCAATGAAAAGATAGAGATTGTGAATGTGGATAGAAAAGAGACCTGTCTGTATGTTGTCTACAAGAGACTCCCTTTAAGTGTAAAGCCTTGGGCAGCTAGAGAAGGATATGCTATGCTAGCACTCATCAAAGGGAAACTGGAGTAGCTGTATTAATTTCAGATGAAGCCGACTTCATAGCGAAGAATATTAGAGATAAAGAGGTGTATCACATAATGAGAAAGGAAGCAATTCTCCAAGAAAACACATAATCCTAAATGTGGGTGCATCACATTGCTTTGTGAGAAGTCTGGCCAATCAGCATGGACCTTCCTGCTTAAACAGAAGCGGTGCATCCCTAAGGAGACAGCCTCAGGCGCAAGGTTCACAAGGCAACTCCAGCCTCCCACAACCTCTTGTTTCTTAACGGTTCACCACCTTCCATGGAACTCTCCTTGAACTGTGAGCCTCAGGGCTCGTAGCCACTCCACTTTCCCCTCCCCAGAACACCTACTCTCAAGAAGACATGATTATCAATTAATGCTTACTATTTTACTATGCATTAAAGCCAACGTGTTAGCTCTCTTAAAAATATGCACAGGCTCCAAGACCTCTAGACCGTTAGAGTAACCTCTTGTTCGGGAATAGAAAATAACATGTCCAGTTTCAGGAGGAAGCAGGAAAGCATTCTAGGGGCACATGGGTCAGAGAACCTTGATGAACCCCTCACTCAGGTAGAGAACCCACGGCTTCAAGGCTCTGGACCACCTGATCTCCTGTCCCCAAGAACTGAGTCCTGAAGCCCCAACCCTCCCATCCCTACCTTTGGCCTTTTCCAGGTGATGGCCTTCATCTTGGTTTTCTGGCTCAGCTCATGGGAGCCCAGGGCCTGAACCCCTGCTGGGAACACACGGTCTTCAAAGAGGCACTTCTGAGCTAGGCACCGTCGTCTGAGAACCAGGAAATCCTGCCCCTCAAACTTGAGGGGCTGTGTGACAGTGCCCTCTCCATTTCTCCTGTCCCGCTCCCTGATCACGCGGTCACAGAAGAACCCTGGCAGCAGGTAGGGCATGGTGACCGCTCAGGGAGTAGAGCTAGGCCTTCGATGTGGCCTCTCTCCCCCTGCACCCTCCGTCCAGGCCTAATCCTCCCGTGAATGGGCCGAAGCCTATATAGCTCCTCCACCCTCAGCAGCGCGATGCAAATGAACACAGCCCAGAGAAAGGCCGTGGTCAGAGTCAGCAGCTTTGGCTGGAGGCCCCTGAGCCCACGGTCAAGGGGCAACACCATGCCAGTGAGAGAGGGAGCCAGCAAAGGGAGTGAGAGAGCCAGGGACAGCCCCAGGACAGGCCACAATGGCTTGGAGACCTGTAGGCTACTTCCACCAGCCTTGCTGGGATTCTTTCTTTAAAAAGAAAAAATATAATTACCAAGAGGCTTACCCTGCCTCAGCAAAAGGCATTCATGCCTTTGACACGGCGGCCAATGGGATATAGCATGGGGCCTTCGAAACATGCTGTATACACTAATCGTATACAGGCTGCTGAATGCATAGAAGGAATCTGCTCCAAGCCATTGTCTGAGGTTAATGAAGCCTTCATTCTCCTGATGTCCCTGCCCCATCCCCCCAAAGACCTTGACTAGCCATTCAGAGACTCTAATCTGTGGAGGGTGGGTAACTCAACTTCAAACGCAAGTCCCTGTTGGAGCGGGCCCCGTGGCAACAAGCAAGCTTCCACGGCTACAAGCTCAGGACCTTTGAGGCAGAAAACGTGGTTGGGGAGGGAAGGCTTCATGTGCGTCAGAATTACATTCATAAGAAAGCCCAGCTTTTTCAACGTTTTACCGTGCTTAGATGGAGAGCTCGAATAAAAGCTGGGAGGCAATGCGGGGGGACATTGGGGCCTGGCAGTCTCTCTTTAGGGGGATGCTGGCCCTGTCCTGTCACTGACTCCTACCAGCCCACACCAACCCTGGGCTGGGTGGTCTTTGGACGACCTGCATTGGAATCACCTGGGATGCCTGCTTATTTTATTTATTTATTTATTTATTTATTTATTTATTATTATTTTTTAAAGATTTTATTTATTTACTTGACAGAGAGAGAGAGATTACAAATAGGCAGAGAGACGGACAGAGAGAGAGATGAGGAGAAGCAGGCTCCCTGCTGAGCAGAGAGCCCCATGTGGGACCCGATCCCAGGCCCCTGGGATCATGACCTGAGCCAAAGGCAGAGGTTTAACACACTGAGCCACCCAGGCGCCCCTATTATTTTGTTTTTTAAAGATTTTTATTTATTTATTTGACAGAGAGAAATCACAAGTAGATGGAGAGGCAGGCAGAGAGAGAGAGGGAAGCAGGCTCCCTGCTGAGCAGAGAGCCTGATGCGGGACTCGATCCCAGGACCCTGAGATCATGACCTGAGCCGAAGGCAACGGCTTAACCCACTGAGCCACCCAGGCACCCCAGGGATGCCTGTTTAAAATGCAGATTCTCAGGCTTCACCCTGGACCCAAGGATTCAAATATTCTTGGTAGGGGTCTGGGATTCTTCAGTTTGAAGAAGGATCCCAGGAGATTCTTACATCCACTGGGGTTTGATCCATGACATTAGCATTACAGAGTAGCATAATAGCTCAATGTAATTTTGGGGTCAGTTCTTTTAAGAAATAAGCATATTTTTATTACATTTATATAAGAACAAAGTTTTTTAAAAAAATCGAACAATACAAAAGGTACATAGAGGAATAGCAGTCTCTTGCCCTGTAAATCCCTCTCCTCAGAGACAGCTGCTTTTAATTCTTTTTTCTTTTAAGATTTCATTTATTTATTTATTTATTTAGAGAGCGAGAGTCGGGGGAGGGGCAGAGAGAGACTCTTTTTTTTTTTTTTTTTTTTAAATTTATTTTTTATTTATTTTCAGCACAACAGTATTCATTATTTTGCACCACACCCAGTGCTCCATGCAATCCGTGCCCTCTACGGTTCCCCCGTTGGTTCCCCCAACCTCCCACCCCCCCTCTTCAAAACCCTCAGATTGGTTTTCAGAGTCCACAGTCTCTCATGGTTCACCTCCCCTTCCAATTTCCCCCAACTCCCTTCTCCTCTCTATCTCCCATGTCCTCCATGCTATTTGTTATGCTCCACAAATAAGTGAAACCATATGATAATTGACTCCAGAGAGAGACTCTTAAGCAGACTGTGCTGAGTGTGGAGCCTGACTTGGGGCTTGATCTTATGACCCTGAGCCAAAATCAGGAGTCAGACGCTTAACCGACTGAGCCACCAAGGCACCCCCACTTTTAATTCTTTAAGCAATATTTCTGGTATTTACCTCTATATTTCTAAATAATATCTTTTTTTTTTAAAGATTTTATTTATTTATTTGACAGAGATCACAAGTAGGCAGAGAGGCAGGCAGAGAGGAGGGGGAAGCAGGTTCCCTGCTGAGCAGAGAGCCCAATGTGGGGCTCCATCCCAGGACCCTGGGATCATGACCTGAGCCAAAGGCAGAGGCCTTAACCTACTGAGCCACCCAGGTGCCCCCTAAATAATATCTTTATATTATTGCTTTTAATTTATTGTTATTATTTTTTGAGTCCAGTCTTTTTTTTTATTAAAAGATTTTATTTATTTATTTGACAGAGATCACATTATTTTGACAGAGATCATGAGTAGGCAGAGGGGCAGGCAGAGAGAGAGGGGGGAAGCAGGCTCCCTGCTGCTGGATGCAGGGCTCAACCCCAGGACCCTGAGACCACGACCTGAGCTAAAGGCAGGTCTTTACCCACTGAGCCACCCAGGTGCCCCTAAGATTCAGGCTTTCATCATGGCTCCCTCTTTACTTTTTTAAAAAAAGATTTCTTTATTTACTTATTTATTTGAGAGGGTGGGGGCATGAGCACAGTGGGGAGGGGCTGAGGGAGAGAGAGAGAGTCCCCAGCAGACTCTAGGCTGAGCACAGAGCCTGATGTGGGACTTGATCTCAGAATCCTGAGATCACTGCCCAAGTCAAAACCAGGAGTTGGAGACCCAACTGACTGAGCAACACAGGTGGTCTTAATTTATTATTTTTAGAAACTATCTGCAGCTTTCCTATTCTGACAAATGAGATTTAGTTTTCTCACATTATGCTTTGCCCACCATCTTCCCAAAATAGTTATGCCATAAATTTTGGTTAAATTAGAATTCAGTATTTACTTGAGTATGATTAGTTGCCTATTCACTTTTTAGCTAAGTGCTATGCTGTATTACATTTCCTTTCTGTAGAAATTTTTTTTCTCTTATTCTTTATAATTCTTTGATTTTCTATGTATTTATCAATGCTTTCCCTCAGCAGCAGTTTCTCCAAATACTTAAACTCATCAGATAACCTAGTGATTCCACTGTTCTCCTGCTAAGGCCTTCCTTTGCAGCTTCATTCTCCCGTACAGCCTGGACTGGCTGCTCTCCAGGTTAGGAGAGGTGACCTGGGACTGACTGTCCCTTTCTGGGTGGAATTCCATTTCCTGGAACTTGACTCTTCCTTAGTTTACTCCTTGATTGAATTGGCAAACAACTTGGAGCTTCCTAAGAAAGTATGGATGGGAGGTACATCACCTGAGTCTTTGCCCAGCTAACTCTGATTTCCACTCTTTTTATATATATGATTTTTAATTTTTTTACTAACATATAATGTATTATTAGCCCCAGGAGTTGAGGTCTGTGAATCACCAGGTTTACACACTTCACAGCACTCACCACAGCACACACCTTTCCCAACATCCATAACCCAACCATCCTCTCCCTACCTCCCTACCCCCTCCCCTGTAACCCTCAGTTTGTTTTGTGAGATTAAGAGTCTCTCACGGGGGGTGCCTGGGTGGCTCAGTGGGTTAAGCCGCTGCCTTCGGCTCAGGTCATGATCCCGGGGTCCTGGGATTGAGTCCCACATCGGGCACTCTGCTCAGCAGGGAGCCTGCTTCCTCCTCTCTCTCTGCCTGCCTCTTTGCCTACTTGTGATCTCTCTCTGTCAAATAAATAAATAAAATCTTTAAAAAAAAAAAAAAAAAAGAAACTCTCACGGTTTGTCTCCCTCCCCATCCCATCTTGTTTCATTTATTGCTTTTCTACCTCCCAAAACGTTGCCTCTCAACTTCCTCCTATCAGGGAGATCACATGATAATTGTATCTCTGATAGACTTATTTTGCTCAGCATAATACCCTCTAGTTCCATCTGAATTCTACTTTTGCGCGTGATTGAGAATTTGGCTAGGTACTTTTAAGTTGAAAAGCATTTTCCAGAATTTTTATGGGATGGTCATTGCTTCTAGCATATGGTGTTGTTGAGAAATATGGTATAACCTGATGAGCATTCCTTTGCATGTGATCTATCATTTCCCTCTGAAAGCTTTAAGGGTTTTCTATACTTCTCTCCTATTCCTCCTTCCACCAGTTCCAAAAGCCACATCTATGTGCTTTGATATGAGTTTATTTTTTAAATTCTTTGTGCTGAGCACTCGGTGACTCCTTTCAATATGGAGACTTTTGGTCTCAGTTCCAGAATATTTTTATATTATTCCTTTTCATTTCTCTCCCTTTCAATTCTTTCTCTTTCTTTCCTTCCTTCCTTCCTTCCTTTTTCCTTTCTTTTTTTTTGAAACTTCTAAAAATCAGATCTTAAATGTCCTCTAATTTTATTGTATTTTCCTAATTTGGTTTGTTCTACATCCTAGATTTCCTTGATTTTATATTTTAACCCTGCTATTAAAACTTTAAATTTCAACTCTCATAGTTTTCTACAGTATATTATTTATATTATATATTTATATAATGAAAAGTTTCAGAACTACAGAAAAGTTTAAAGAACAAACATCCACATAGTTTACATTTAGATTCAATAATTGTTAACATTTTGTCATCTTTGTTTTACCTATCTATATATGTATATATAGATCTTCTTTTTTCTTTTTTTCTTTTTTTTTTTTTTTTTGCCTAACTATTTGGAAAAATGTTGACAGTATCATGACACTTCACACCTAAATACTTGGAAGCATATATAGGATACAGCAGGCATCTCCTAAGGACAAGAGCACTTTCTTACTGACTGTAATGCCCTTATCACTAAGAAAATTAACTATGATTCTCTAATATTATCCAAGATCTATATCCATATGCTAATTTCTTCCGTTGTTCCCCAAATCTTTTATAGCTTCCTTTAAAAAAAGATTTTATGTATTTTTTTGAGAGAATGAGAAAGAGAGAGCATAGCAGGGGTGAGGGGAGGGGCAGAGGGAGAAGCAGACTTCCCACTGAACAAGGAGTCACACATGGGACTCCATCCTAAGACTCCTGAAATCACCACCTGAGCGAAAGGCAGATACTTAACTAACTGAGCCACCCAGGCATCCCTATAGCTGCTTTTATTTGAACTAGAATCCAATTAGTTTCACACATTGAAATTTAATAATTTAATAATCAGATTGGAGGTGCCTGGGTGGCTCAGTCAGTTAAGCATCTGCCTTCAGCTCAGGTCAAGATTCCAAGGTCCTGGGATGGAGCTCCATGTCAGGCTCTCCACTCAGCAGGGAGTCTGCTTCTCCCTCTGCTCCTCCCCTCACCCCTGCTCATGCTCTTTCTCTCTCATTCTGTCAAATAAATGCATAAAATATTTTTTAAAAAATTGTAATATTTTCTATTTTTAAGGTTGTAAATCAATACAGAACTCAAATTATGCAGAACAATAGCAGATGAATTGGTAGAGGAGTAATTGGAGTCAAAGTGCCTCGTGGTCCTCACACTGTTTGAGGAAAATAAAGCTTTTGATCAATTTCAGGCCTTGTCAAGATGAAATTTATGTTAATATTTAGGGCAACCACTGAAAAAAACAGAAATAGTCAATAACTTCTGAACTTGTAGAAAGAAAAGAAAACAATAAAACACGTTTACATTTTTCAGGGGAGGGGGACAGGAATAGGGAGAGAGAGACTCTTAAGTGGGCTCCACACCCAGCATGGAGCTTGACCTGAAGCTTGATCTCATAACTTTGAGATCTTGACCTGAGCCAAAATCAAGAGTTAGACCCAGGGACACCTGGATGGCTCAGTCATTAAGCATCTGCCTTTAGGTTAGGTCAGGGCATGATCGCAGGGTCCTGGAATCAAGTCCTGTATCAGGCTCCTTGCTCAGCTGGGAGCCTGCTTCTCCCTCTGCCAGCCATTCCCCCTGCTTGTGCTCTCTCTCTGGCAAATAAACAAATAATAAAATCTGTTAAAAAAAAAAAAAGAGTTGGAGACTTATCTGATTGAGCCACCCAGGCTCCTGGAGAAAACACCTTTAATACATTTTTTAAAAGGCAGAGAGAGGAAAAATGAACATTTAAAGAAGCACTATCAACAGAAAGGTTATGGTTAAGATGATAGAAATAAATCCAATATATATCAATGTTCATAATCAGTTTAAATGGACTAAAGCCTTCAGTTAAAAGACAAAGGTTTTTAGATTGGAAATTTTTTTTTTTAAACTCTAAGCAGTTTATAGGAAACACAACCAAGATATGAGGTCACGGAAATCTATAGCAGGTCTATTCAACAGTGAAACACTAGCATTGACTGGAATTCTGTTATTTCCTTTATTATTATTATTTTAAAGATTTTATTTATTTATTTGACAGAGAGAGACCACAAGTAGGCAGAGAGGCAGGCAGAGATAGAGAGGAGGAAGCAGGCTCCCTGCTGAGCAGAGAGCCCGATGCGGGACTCGATCCCAGGACCCTGAGATCATGACCTGAGCCGAAGGCAGTGGCTTAACCCACTGAGCCACCCAGGCGCCCCTCCTTTATTATTTAAATAAATTTAAAGTAACCAATTCTGTTATCTCCTTTATTATTAACATGATGCTGGAGAGTTTAGCCAGTGCAGTAAAACAAGAATTAGGTTGCTGAATACAGTTGTGCATAATGTACTGGGTCACCCTGCCATGACTTACAAATGGCCTAACTATACAGAAACAGAACTTACAGACAAATAACTTGGGATCTACAGTTAAATTGTTAGAATTACTAGGAGTTTAGCAAATATACTGGATATAAACAAATGCATGTTTATGTCTGAGAAATTGAGTACATTTTTAAAGAAAGAAGCCCTTTTTTTTTTTTTTAAGATTTTATTTATTTATTTGACAGACAGAGATCACAAGTAGGCAGAGAGGCAGGCAGAGAGAGAGAGAGAGAGAGAAGCAGGCTTCCTGCGGAGCAGAGAGCCCGATGCGGGGCTCGATCCCAGGACCCTGAGATCATGACCCGAGCCGAAGGCAGCAGCCCAAACCACTGAGCCACCCAGGCGCCCCAAGAAAGAAGCCCTTTCTAAAAACAACAAAAATAAAAGATGTTTAGGAAGAAATCTGACAAAGGATGTTCAAGAAGTTTACGGAGAAATTATCAAAGAACTTGATTAAAAGGTACTGAAGGAGGGGTACATGGGTGGCTCAGTCAGCTGAACATCTACCTTCGGGTTGGGTCATGATCTTGGGGTCCTAGGATAGAGCCCCACATCAGACTCCCTGCTTAGTGGGAAGCCTGTTTCTCCCTCTGCCTGCCACTCATGTTTCTCTGTCTCTCTCTGTCAAATAAATAAATGATATCATTTTTTAAAAGATACTAAAGGAGACCCAATTAAATGGAGAGACATCCCTTTTTCATCCATAGGAAGACTAAATATTGTCAAACGCATTTTTTCCAGGTTGATTCAGTGCAATCTCAGTAAAAGTCCCCTCAGGAATTTTTGTAGAACTCAACACCCTGATTCTAAAATTTAAGTGGAAAGGCAAAGAGCCAGATAGGGTTAAAACAATACTGAAAAGGAAAAACAAGTTGGGTGTATTTGCTCTACTGCAAGACTTATTGGCACAAGGTGTGGAGCTGGTACAAAGATCAATAAACACAAGTAGAACATGGTAGAGAGCACAGAAACAGAACTACACATTGTTAGACATTTAATCTGTTTAAAAAAGGATTTTGCAGAATAGCAGAGAAAGGATTTGAAGAAAAAAAAAAGTTGTGCTGGGAATTTTAATCATCCACATGGAAAAACAACAAAATATGATCCCTGTCTTATATAAGAAAAATCATTTCTAGATAGATGATAGACCCAAATATAAAGGCAGAAAAATTGTTTCTAAATGATAATAAAGAAGAATGACTTTGGTTTAGGAAAATTTTTAAAAATTTTAAAAATTTTAATTTTAATTTTTTTGAGAGAGAGACAGAGCATGTCTGCAAGCAAGCAGGGATAGGGGTGGAGGGGCAGAGGGAGCAGGAAAGAGAGAATCTTGAGTAGGCTCCACACCCAAGGTGAACCCAGTGTAGGCCTTGATCACACGACCCTGAGATCATGACTTGACCCAAAATCAGGAGTTGGAAGCTTAACTGACAGGGCCTCCCAGGTGCCCCTAGGAAAAACTTTCTTAACAGAACATAAAAAGCACTAGCTATATAGGAAAAAAAAAAAAAAAATATATATATATATATATATATATATATAAAGAATAACTTAGAACTTTTATTAAGAGCTTTTAATTAAGAATTTATAAAATAGGGGAACCTGGGTGATTCAGTGGGTTAAAGCCTCTGCCTCCGGCTCAGTTCATGGTCCCAGGTCTTGGGATTGAGCCCCATATCGGGCTCTCTGCTCAGCAGGGAGCCTGCTTCCCTTCCTTTCTCTCTGCCTGCCTCTCTGCCTGCTTGTGATCTCTGTCAAATAAATAAATAAAATCTTAAAAAAAAGAATTTATAAAATAAGAAAACCTTTAAAACAGTGAATAGGCAAGTCACAAAGTGGGAGAAAATATATTTTTTAAGATTTTACTTATTTGAGAGGGAGGGAGTGCACAAGCAGGGGAGGAGCACAGGGAGAGGGAGAGGGACAAGCAGACTCCCTGCTGAGCATGGAGCCTTATGCAGGACTTGACCCAAGGCCTCTGGAGATCATGACCTGAGCTGAAGTCAGATGCTTAACAGACTGAGCCACCCAGGGACCTTGAGAAGATATTTATAACACATCTAACCAATAAGCAATCAGTATCCAAAGATGTCTACAATTCAAGTTGAACAAGACCAACTCAATAGAAAAACTAGCAAAGACAGGTATTTAATGGACAGCGAGATAACAAATGGTCAAGAAATACATGAACATGAACAGATGCTCTGCTTCATTCATAATCAGGAAAATGCATCTTTTCATACATTCCTTGGCTATTTCTGTCCCTGACCCTCCCATTTCCAGCATTTTACTGCTAAGTTATTTCAGCTTCCTCACTATGATATCTACAGCTCTGTCACAGTCAGAAGGAGCTGCTGTCTTGTGGAATATAAGGGGAGGCAGTCCTAACTATTTACTGAATTTTCACTCTCACCAGAACTTACCTCCCCCACCATGGTGCCATCATGACTACTAAATTGAGAGCGGGCTCTCAATGGGGTACCTCATTTTTCCTTTGATTTACCATCATCATTCTTTATTGACTCACTGTGCTCAGTATGTCATTTACAACATGCCATTTAATCCTTACAACAACTCTATGGAAGTAAGGATTTTCTGGTTTTCTATATTCTTTTCATAGATGAGGAAACTGAGACCTGAAAATGGCCTGCTTCGCTCTCTCCTCTGCCCCTCCCCCCGGCTTGTGCCCTCTCTCACTATTTCTCTCTCACATATAAATAAAATCTTAAAAAAAATAAATAAAAAGATGACTGGGAGCACAACAAATGACACAGGTAGCTTGTAGGGGCCTCCCACTGTCCAAAGATGAAACAGTTGGAACATCAAAAAAAAAAATCATGACGTAATGGATTAAAACATGTTGTAATGTTTCCTGCTAATCATACCCTTAATAGGGTATTGTTGTTGTTTTTTTTTTTTTTTGACAGACAGAGATTACAAGTAGGCAGAGAGGCAGGCAGAGAGAGAGAGAGAGAGGAGGAAGCAGGCTCCCTGCTGAGTAGAGAGCCCGATGCGGGACTCGATCCCAGAACCCTGAGATCATGACCTGAGCCGAAGGCAGCGGCTTAACCCACTGAGCCACCCAGGCGCCCAAGGGTATTGTTTTAAGTTGTGATGTTTAAGAATACAGAGAACAGGGATGCCTGGATGGCTCAGTTGTTAAGCGTCTGCCGTTGGCTCAGGTCATTATCCCAGGATCCTGGGATGGAGCCCTGTATTGGGCTCCCTGTTCTGCTGGGAGCCTGCTTCTCCCTCTCCTACTCCCCCTGCTTATGTTCCCTCTCTCACTGTGTCTCTCTCTGTCAAAAAAATAAATAAAATGTTTAAAAAAAAGGATACAGAGAACATAGAAATTACAATCCATTCTTGTTATTCGTGGTAGTTATGTTTTATAATGGTGCTGTGAATGCTGAATTAGTGAGTAGGAATCATTGCTCTTGGAGGAAATACAGGATTAGATTCCTGTGAGTGTCTAGCCACATTTTTATCAACTGATGAGTACACATTCTTCAGTGTGTTTCTGTTTAAAGACACCTTATTTAATCTATTTTACTGAGTCATTAACTTTGAACTCACAGCCAACAGCACCAAAATTTCAGTGTGAATGACTCTAACACATTTCTTTTCTCCCTAAGGCACACCGTGGATTTCTTGCACTTAGGAACACAAGACAGCACTTCATAGTTTAAACAGAGGAAATCACCGATAAGAAGTGCAAAAAATGTGAAAAACGGGATGCTATGTAGACTATGAAAAGGACACCCATTTACAGTATGAGGGCTAAGATGAGAAAGCCCAGTGTCACCCTGATTTCATCTGGGAATGTGCCTAGGGGGCGACTCAAAATTTTCACTGCCCTATGCATGTCTGCAAATGACCACAGAAACACCATAAATACTGATTTTAGGGTTACAAATTAATTTTAGTGCGTAGGTAAATTCAGAATCCATGAATAATGAGGATTGGCTGTATATAGATCATGGCACTGACCTCCCCCGTGTTGGAAAAACCACATTTACAGGGTATGAGTTGAAACATCTAAAGGAAGGATAAGATTATTCACAAACAAGGAGTATGACTATGTACAGGAAATCTGCTGTCTCTATTTCACTATCTTCTGGGTCAGACTAGAGAGAAGGTGCAAAAGTTGTGGCCAGGAGATTTCTGGCTAGAAGTAAGGATGAACATTCAGGCCGTGAGAGGTATGCATAGAATATAAGCAGGTTATCGAAGGGGCTGAGGGTGTCTGTTTTCCCTTCAAAACTTTGAATTCAGGGAAGGAACGCATCTTCCTGGAATGGCTGAAAGCTATTCCCAAACATCCCAAACCATCCTAACATTTATAAGTTTTTTTTTTTTTTTTAACGATTTTATTTATTTGACAGACAGAGATCACAAGTAGGCAGAGAGGCAGGCAGAGAGAGAGGATGAAGCAGGCTCCCCGCTGAGCAGAGAGCCCAATGTGGGGCTCGACCCCCGGACCCTGGGATCACGACCTGAGCTGAAGGCAGAGGCCTTAACCCACTGAGCCACCCAGGCGCTACACATTTATAAGTTTTTGATAGCAGTTTTAATACTGTGTTCTGGGGGATATAATAAACTTCTAAAAGTTGTGATGGTGATTATTTAGACTTGAAGTTGGGATGAATATGGTAAAGGAAGTGTCAGCTACTTCTTCTTTTTGTTTTGGTTTTTTAAGTTTTGATCTTAATTCCAGTTAACATACAGTGTAATGTTAGTTTCAGGTGTATGGTATTGTGATTTCACAATTCCACACATCACCTGGTATTCATCACAATTGTCCTCCTTAATCCCCACCACCTATTTTACCCATCCCCCACCCACCTCCCCTCTGGTAGCCCCCAGTCTGTTTTGATAATTAAGAATCTGTTTCTTAGGGGCGCCTGGGTGGCTCAGTGGGTTAAGCTGCTGCCTTCGGCTCAGGTCATGATCCCAAGGTCCTGGGATTGAGCCCCGCATCGGGCTCTCTGCTCAGCAGGGAGCCTGCTTCCCTCTCTCTCTCTCTCTCTGCCTGCCTCTCTGCCTACTTGTGATCTCTCTCTGTCAAATAAATAAAATCTTAAAAAAAAAAGTTAAAAAAAAAAAGAATCTGTTTCTTAATTTGTCTCTTTTTTCCCCCATTTGCTGATTTGTTTCTTAAATTCCACATACGAATGAAATCATATGGCATTTGTCTTTCTCTGACTTATTTCACTTAGCATTATACTCGCTAGCTCTATCCATGTTGTTGCAAATTGTAAGAGTTGATTCTTTTTTAATGCTAGAATAATATTCCATTGCATATATACCCCACTTCTTCTTTTTCCTTTCATCTATGGAGAGACACTTGGGTTGCTTCCATTTCTTGGCTACTGTAAATAATGCTGTTATAAACATAGGGGTGCATGTATCTCTTTGAATTAGTGTTTTTGTATTCTTTGGGTAAATATTCAGTAGTGCGATTGTTGGGTCATTGGGCAGTTCTATTTTTAACTTTCTGAGTAAGCTCATACTGTTTTCCCCAGTGGCTGCACCATGTGTCAGCTTCTCCTAAGCAGGGCACTCTCCAGGTGTTAGCTGGGGCTCACAGATTCTCAGAAATCTGGAACTCCCACTTCATAGCCTCTGAGAGGAGAGAGCCTCTTCCCCCCACCAGCGTTCAGGGGGTTTCAGGCAGTGTGCTTCTGTACACCTCTCTCCTTCCCCACTACTGTGCTTTCCACACTCTGGTTTCTGGGTGTGCTGGCTCATCCTGTCTGTGTAACTGGAGTTATTAACTTCCTCCCTTTACCAGTAAGTTACTTTTTACTTGCCTCAGGCTTTTCACAAGTTCATGAGTAAATAAGTCTTTGGGTGGCAGGGCACCTGGGTGGCTCAGTTGGTTAAGCATCTGCCTACAGTTCAGGTCATGATCCCAGGGTCCTGGGTATCAGGTCAAGTGGAGGGATGACCCTGGGGTATGTGGCCTCTTGCCCTGTTGCTTCCCCCCCATCCCACTCTGGTTTCTGTTCTGACTCCTTCTGTCTTGTAAATAAATTAGCATTTTTTTCTTTTATTCCCCCCACTAAACAACCATCATGTCCACCTCCAGAGAGAAATTATTCTTTCTGTAATTATTAGAATCTTCCCAATTTTTCTTTAAGAGTTCTCTTCATGAAGAGAAAAGCTAGAATCTGTCATGCTAAGGATTCATATTTTGTTAAGGACACTTCGCTAAGTATCTATAAAAAAAAAAAATCAAGGGCGCCTGGGTGGCTCAGTGGGTTAAAGCCTCTGCCTTCGGCTCAGGTCCTGGGATTGAGCCCCACATCGGGCTCTCTGCTTAGTGGGGAGCCTGCTTCCCCCCCACCTCTGCCTGCCTCTCTACCTACTTGTGATCTCTGTCAAATAAGTAAATAAAATCTTTAAAAAAAAATCAAAGGTAATTTTGTAGTGGTGACAAGACCTGACTTGAAAAATGTAATGACTTATTTATTATTTTTGCTATTTTAAAATTTTTATTTATTTAAGTAATATCTACACCCAGTATGGGCCTCAAACTCATGACCCTGAGGTCAAGGGTCACATATTCTTCCAATGGAGCCAGCCAGGTGCCCCTATTTATTATTATTATTATTATTTTTATTGAAATATAATTAACATACAGAGTTATATGAGTATCAGCTTACAACATAATGATTCAGCAATTCTATACATTCCTCAATGTTACCTCATTAAGTGTCGTCACCATCTGTTACCAAACAACAGTATTACAATCTTATTAACGATCTTCCCTATGTTGTACTTTTCATCTCCATGATTTACTTATTTTATAATTTTATAAGTTTTAACTTATTTTACCTCTTAATCTCTTTTTATCTATTTCACTCATCCCCCAACCCACTTTGCTCCTGGTAACCACCAGTTTGTTGTCTGTATTTAAGACCCTTTTTGTTTGTGTGTCTCTTTATTTCTTTGTTTGTTCATTTGTTTTGTTTCTTAGATTCCACAGTTGAGGGAAATCATTTGGTATTTCTCTTTCTATGTCTGACTTATTTCACTTAGCTTTATACTCTCTAGGTCCATCCACATTGTGCAAATGGGAAGATGTCATTCTTTTTTTATGGCTGAGTAATATTCCCCTGTGTGTGTGTGTATGTGTGGGTGTGTGTGTGTATACACTTGGGTTGCCTCCATAACTTGGCTATTGTAAATAATATGCAGTAAACATAGGGGTGCATATATCTTTTTGAATTAGTGTTTTTGTTTTCTTTGGATAAATACTTAGTAGTGGAATTACTGGATTATAATGTATTTCTCTTTTTAATTTTTTGAGGAAGCTCCATACTGTTTTCCACAGTGACTGTACCAATTTACAATCCCACCAACAGTGCACAAGTGTTCCTTTTTCTCCACATCCTTGCCAACAACTGTTATTTCCATGTCTTTTTGATTCTAGCTGTTCTAACAAAGTGATATTTCATTGGTTTTGATTTGCATTTCTCTGATGAAATTGGGCAAGAGTAATCAGTTTCCCAGAGGCCCTGTTCTAGAAGCCATTCTCTTCTCTCGAAGGGTTTGTAATCAAGAAAATTTGGCTCAACAACTGGAAAGTGTTGTATGGTTTGCTTTTGGATTCCAGAAATAGATCATAGAAGGAAGGCCAAAAGGAATCAGTTTGGCCTAGAGACTCAGTGCATGAAGCTCTCTAGTAGAGGAGGAAAAGCAGTGAGGCAGTATTGGTGAGTGAGTGAGAAGAGATTATGGGTGTGCCTGGACAGGTGGCCTGGCTGTCCCCTCTTTGAAGAGGGAAATGCTGAAAATACAGCTTCATCTTAACTAGAATTTTAGCTGGCTTGAATAGTTCTCCCCTTATCACCACCACCACCACCACCACCATCCAATTGTAATATGTACTGATTGCAAAGAAATATTCACATTGGCTTTCAGTGATTCTGTGCCTCAGAGAATAAAAACAGGAAGGGCCTCTCCTAGGACACAGTCTCTGTTTCAGACTGCTTAAACCTGGTAAAGTTTATGATGTATAAGGAATGCATGGGAAACTTACATCTCCAAGAAGTGCTTTACACTTCAGAAAGTTCTGGAATCATTTCAGTGTTTGAATTGCAATCAACTTGTGTGGTTGCCCTTTCTGGCCCTTAATCACTTCACTTGTATGTGAGGGGGAATTGGTGGTGGGAGCACAGGTTGAAACAGACAGGTCTTCTGGTGCCCCCAATGTCACACTAGCAATGATAGCATAAATTTTAGGACTGACTTAGCACCTAGAGCATAATAAACCCTTACATTGTTCTTATTAATATGCAAGTCTAGCTTTTAAGACTAAAATCCACTCATAATTTCACTAAAAACAGCATTTGTAAGGGTCTCCCCCCCACAGTTGTATTAGAAAAGGTTTTTAGGGGGTACCTGGGTGGCTCAATCAGCTAGTGTCCAATTCAAGCTCAAGCTCATGTCTTGATCTCAGGGTCATGAATTCAAGCCCTGCGTTGGTTTCCATGCTGGGCATGGAGCCTACTTAAAAAAAAAAAAAAAAAAAAGATTCTAGGAACACCCCCTCGCTCTTCTCCCCTCCACTGCCTTGGAGTGCTGGGCTGCCCTTATCTCTTGGTGCTCAGCACCCTCAGCTGTGGGTTTTCATTCATCTCTGATTACCCGCTGGGGGCCTGGCCCTTTCCTGGCAAACAGGTCTGGAGATGACCAGGAATGGTTCTTGTTCTCAGCAGATGGGGAACAGATGTGTGAAAGCTTGAAAGAAGTGATAACTGAGCAGTGGAGAGAGGGTGAGGGGAGCAGATCAGATAAAAACAAGAAGATCATTCCAGACAGAGAGCATAAACAAAGGCCTTGAGGTACAGGATCTGGGAAAAACAAAGCAGCTGAATGCATCAGGCTCCAGAGGAAAGGGTGAAAATGACATGGACAGGTAGGCTGGGGCCAGCATGGGAGGGCCTGTAGCTCATCTAAGGAGTTTGGACTTATCCTGAAGCATGCAGGGAGGGGAGAAGAATGTTATTGAAGATACTCCAACAGGGATGTGACAGGTCCCAGTTCTCTGGCAGCAGGGCAGTGACTGGACTGCAGAATGAAGCTCTTGCTAGTCCTTTCTTCCAAACTGAGGGTCCTCAGGGCAGTCACAGGCCTTACCACAGAATTGTTAGGAGTGGAAAGGAAACTTGGGGAACACATAGGGTGAGTACAGCATTGGACATTTGATCTCAGGTTAGGAAAAAAAAACAAAACAAAACATGGCTAATCAATGGCACTAGGTCCCAGAGTAACTTGATTAAGCTAATGAATAGCACTGGGCCTCAGTTTTAGTGATCTCCTGGGGGTGGGGGGTGGTGTCAGTTTTCTCCCTGAATGGGGTTAGCTCCCCTTGCCTTCTGATCCCATAGCAACTGAATATTCTCTATTGACAGCCTTCCCTTAAAGATTCTGGAGTCCAGGAGAGCAGGAATTTTTATCTATCTTTCTTTTTAAAAAATATTTATTTATTGGGGCACCTGGGTGGGTTAGTGGGTTAAGTCTCTGCCTTCGGCTCAGGTCATGATCTCAGGGTCCTGGAATCGAGCCCTACATTGGGCTCTCTGCTTCTCTGCCTGCCTATCTGCCTACTGTGGTCTCACTCTCTCTCTGTCAAGTAAATAAATAAAATCTTTCTAAAATTATTTATTTATTTATTTGGGAGGGAGAGGCGGCAGAGGGCGGGTGGATCTCAAGCAGACTTCCCGCTGAGAGTGGAGCCCAGTGCTGTGGGGCTCCATCCCAGGACCCTGTGATCATGACCTAAGCGGAAATCAAGATCAAGCTTAACCGACTGAGCCACCCAGGTGCCCCAATTTCTGTCTGTCTTGTTCACTGCTGTCTCCCCAGTTGCCCACTTTCTGGCTCTAGCAGATACCCCCAAATTCCTTGAATTAAGAATAAGAGTTGGGGCGCCTGGGTGGCTCAGTGGGTTAAAGCCTCTGCCTTCGGCTCAGGTCATGATCCCAGAGTCCTGGGATCGAGCCCCACAGCGGGCTCTCTACTCGGCAGAAAGCCTGCTTCCTCCTCTCTCTCTCTGTCTGCCTCTCTGCCTACTTGTGATCTCTATCAATTAAATAAATAAACAAAATCTTAAAAAAAAAAAATATGAGTCATATGGGAGGTCTGATCAGAGAAGGGAGTGGGGGGATAGGATTTTCCATCTGATCACAGTAAATGAAACCTGGAGGCTGGAAGAGTTACCTAAAGAGAAGGGGTTTTAATCCAGGCTATCATGCCATCTCTGGATGTACTTCCCTCAGTGTGCCTTTCTCATTTGTGGGGTGAGGTATGTGGACAAAAATGATTACTAGGATTTCTCCTTCTCACCCTAACATTTTATGCGAGGAAAACAGGTCTTTGCCAGCTACTCCCCTCTTCCCAGGGCTTCTGTGTTGCAGAAAGTCATGGCTATTGACAAAGTAAGGGACAACCTCATGATTTTAGCCCAAGAAATGGAAGGACTCTTAGAGACTTGTTCTGAGAAAAAGGTATTTACTTTTATAGGATGAATTATACTGGGTTCCCATTATACAAAGCAAGATGTTTTTCAGAAAAAGAGATGAACAGAGTGAGAACGGACTCGGCTTCTAAGGACGGGGGCCTGCCGGCCTGCATCCAGAAACCTTCCTCCTCCTGCCCATGCGCACTGCGGACCTCCTGCCCATGCGCACTGTGGAGCTGCGGGAAGGTGCTGAGGGCCAGGACTTCTCTGAGGGAAAAAAGCCAAGTGTTTGAGCTACTCACCGGAGGTCTCTTCCAGATGAACTGGATGGGGAATTTCTGGCTGTAAAAGAGAGAGGTCTCATCGGGTGGAAACTCAGGATCCAGATAAAGAACCTTCTTTTCCAGACATTTCTTGTGAAGCTGCTCAAATGTCTTCTCTTTAACTCCAATAATGGGGAAATTGCGGCTGATGATGGCCGAATAGATGCCGCTTGGGTTTGTGCCCCCGGCCTCCGTGGTCTTACCTTCGCCTGGCGGGGGAATCGGCCCCGGGGACCTGGGCTCAGCCCCCGTCCGTGGGGCCACAGATGGGCTAATGACAGTTGGCATGGCAGGCAAATTGGGGAAAAAAGGTTTTGTTTTTTAAAGAAAACAGGGGAAGAAAGCAATGGCCAAGGGGAAGTTGGAGTGATTCTGTCATCTGAGAGAAAAACGTCCACATCCACATTCGGAGCTATAGCCCGTCAGAAGGTCATCCAGCTTCTGTCCATCCTTAAAGCCGAGTGGTGATCCCGAAGTCGGAGGTTTCCTGAGGCAGGAGACAGGAGGATTTCTGGGGGCTCCTGCCGGCAGCTAGCCTGCCAGAGGGAGAGGCAGAGGGGAGAGAGAGGGTTGTGTTTCAGGGGCCTGGAGAAGCTTGAGCCAGGAAAACTAAAAATAGACATGAAGGAAGAAGAGGAGTATGAGAGCCAGGGAGGCTCCCGGCAGCCAGACGACGCATGAGGTGAGAAGGACCCTGCTGGGGACGTTTCCCCGTGGTCATTGAGTGCTGGTGTCGTCGGGAGGCGGAAAGGGCATATTTGAGGAGGTTGGACGCCGAAAAGTAGCAAAAAAACTGCTCATGCGTTATTGAGTCGGGACATGGACTTTGTCCACCCATCAGCCCCCAGATGAATGGAGAGCAGTACTGAGAAAAAAGGTAGCCAGGGTGAATGTGAGATCCTGAATTCTGGGGGAATATTCTAGACATGGTTGAGAACACATTTTTTACTTTCTAAAACTCTAGGATATCAGAACATTATTCAGCTGGATTTGCATCTCTTACAGAATGTTATGGTGTCAGCGTTTGGTGGAGCTGTCTGGGTGGAAAATGCTGCTCAGCAGAGTCCCCAGTTGAGAAGAATGTCTGTCTCTTTCTTGCCCACTTGACCTAGACACCTCTTGTCTCTCCCCACCCCCAAAATAAACACTGGACCAAATTTGCTACAAAAAGTACACTTGAGTAGACGGTGCAGACACACCACATTAGACAACTGGGTCAGAAGTGGAATTGGTTACTGAATCGGGTTCCCTTTTGAGTCCCAGGGGAGGTCATTCCAAAAGAATTGGTTTCAGGGAATGGAACTGCCTGCCTGGCTTCCGCTTTGTGTTGAACCCATGGTAGCTACTGCCTGGACTGTCAGATGGCTACATTCCACTTGTGGCTCAGTGGCCGCTGGTCCTAGACTTGTAGCCCTGCCTCTTCCCACGTGACCAGTCTCACCAGCCGAAGGCTAGAGCTATAAGAGGAGGTGGGGAGTGACTGCTGAACTAGGGAGAATTACCAAGCTCATGATCACTGGGGCTACAGCTTTAAGGAGACCTATGTCTGGAGCTGCTGCATGTGGGGACCCTCAGCTTGTCCTCCTGTTCCCTAGGACCAGGAAATGCCCAAGGACCTTTACTACTACTCTTGGAGAGGCAGGATAGGGGAGGGCAGCCTTAAGGCTGATTGTGTGGGTTCAAAGTTTGGGCATCCTGCTTGCTGGCTGTGCCTGTTTAACTTTAGGTGAGTTACTTCTTCTTTTTTTCCTATGGCTCCATTTTCTCACTTATAAAGTGGGTATGTGGATAGTCAGTCTGCTATTGAGTTATCATAAAAATTAAACAACTTGGGGCCCCTGGGTGGTTCAGTGGGTTGAGGCCTTCAGCTTGGGTCATGATCCCAGGGTCCTGGGATCGAGCCCCACATTGGGGTCCCTGCTCAGCGGTGAGCCTGCTTCCCCCTCTCACTCTCTGCCTGCCTCTCTACCTACTTGTGATCTCTGTCAAATAAATAAATAAAATCTTAAAAAAAAATTAAACAACTTAATTACGTAAAACATTTAAAATAATGCCAGGATTGTCTTAAGCACTCAATAAACGTTGTTAGAGGTGACCTAAATTTAACATTACTTTGGGGTTAAATCAGGCTGGATTAGAGTCACTCATTCGTGCAGACCGGCATTCAGTTTATGAGCATTTACTGAATATCTCTTGTGAGTCAGGCCTGGGATAGGTGTGAGCCACTCAGGATCACATGGTCACAGTGTTTCCAATCGGAGCATGCCTATCTGCCTACACTAAAAAAGCCTCTAAAAAGACTGACTTCCTACCCTCAAACTCACCCCTACGGTGGAAAGGAGATTGGGGGAAGTTTCCTTTCTTAACCCTCAAACATTTGAGCCCCAGCCTATTGCTCTATACCATCTTTAATCTCATTGCTCTCACCCACATTTTATTGTTTAAGCTTATAAATGAGCTTCCTGTGTGCCCTACAGGACAGTAAGTTCCGTGAAGGTGGGATCTGAGTCCCCAGTCCACTCTCAGGGTTAAGCACATAGAAAGCTTTTAATAAATGTGTTGTCTGTCTGTTGAATGAATTTTCCCAATGTAAGGAGAAATTTCTTACCCTTCTTTCTGTTTTGCTAATGCAATCAAAGTTATGTTGGCTGATTTGCCCTTGGGGGAGAGCCATCTCTGGGCCACACACCCGCTGACTTTTCTTTCCTTGGTCGTCTCACTAAGTAATTTAGTAACTAAGATGAATGTGTGATAAGATGAGTCTATGTTGCAACCAGATGGAAATATCAAAAGTGCAGAGTGCAAGGTGCTCTTCATTTTGCTTTTTTTAAATCAGTTGCTGTGGATAAAACCTCTCTATTAGCAGGTCTGAAAACAAGGTTTATTCCGATGGTGTGGAAACTCATGCTATCAGGGAGAAACCCAATCTGAGCCCTAGAACAAAGGACAGAGAATGAGCATATGAACAGCTGCACATTTCAATTCCCATAAGTCTCTTCAAGGATAGAGAACTAGTTTTTATAACATATTTCAGCCAACAGCATGCAGTATCTGTGACTGGAATGGTTTCTCTCGACACCGATAGGCCCAGTTAATGGCTTCATAACACTGTCTTTTCCATCGATAAATCTTCCTTTGATTCAACTCTATTGGAAGCAATGCATTTGCTTCTAACACCCATCATTCATTAAGTTCCTATTGTGAGCTAGCCACTGCACATAGTTTTCAAAACTTTTTAATTTTAATTTTAGATTTACAAAAGAGTTGCAAGGTCGTACAGAGTTTCTGTATGCCTTTCACCCAGCTTCCCCTAATGTTTACACCTTACATAACCATGGTATAACTATCAAATCTAAGAAATTAATGTTGGTAAAATACTATTAAGTAAACTACAAAAGACATATTTGATTTCTTTTTTTTCTTCTGTTATGATTCAGGATGCTGCACTGTGTTTAATTGTTACGTCTCCTCAGTATCTTCCCATCTCTGCTGGTTCCAGGTTTTGTCTCTCGGGACTTGGGACTTGTGAAGAGTACTTGGCAGGCATGCTGTGTGGAATGTTTCTCAACTTGAGTTTGATGTTTTTCATTTGATTAGACTGAGTTATGGATTTGAGGAAAGAATATCACAAGGTCTTGGGGCGCCTGGTGGCTCAGTGGGTTAAGCCGCTGCCTTCAGCTCAGGTCATGATCTCAGGGTCCTGGGATCGAGCCCCGCATCGGGCTCTTTGCTCAGCAGGGAACCTGCTTCCTCCTCTCTCTCTGCCTGTCTCTCTGCCTGCTTGTCATCTCTCTCTGTCAAATAAATAAATAAAATCTTAAAAAAAAAAAAAGAATATCACAAGGTCATATGCCTTCTCATTTGGGGATACATGGTAGAGATGAGTTTTATCACAGGTGGCATCAATCTTGATCACGGGGCTGAAGTGGTATCCACCAGTTTCTCCAAAGTAAAGTTATTCATTTTTCCTTTCCACACATATAGTGTTACAGGATTGCCATGTTCTTGTCTCATGGAATTGAAGAATGAATCAAGGACACAAAAGGGTGAAATGAAGTGAGTTTGTGAAATGAAGGGGGGAACAGAAAAGAGAAAAAAAGCTCTCTAGAGTGAGAGGGGTCTCGAATGGGTTGCCATTGTGGGCTTTCACTGGCAGTCTTTTTGAGAACTGACTAGGAAACTTAAATCTTCTTGATGTCTCTACCACTGAGCACTATGTTTACTTTTTCTTTGAAGCTTTGTAATTTTCAGTGGTCTAGCTGTAGCTGTTATAGAGATAGATAGCTTGTCTCTAATAAACGAGATAAACGAGGTAGTCTCATTAATCTCATTATATTCACTTATCTCTGGTTTTGTATGCCTTAACATTTTCCACATCTGGGATTTTTATGAACCTGAATTCCTAGCCCCCTATGTGAGGCTAGTCATGTAGCTGCCTACCTATCTCTCCCCACCTAGCTCTAGCTGTCCTTTACTAAGTAAGATACATACTTTTCTTAAGTAGGCTCCATGTCCAGTGTGGAGCCCAACATGGGGCTTGAACTCATGGTACTGAGATCAATACCTAAATTGAGATCAAGAGTCGGTGCCCCCACACAGAGTATTTTAAATCTGTATGAGCACCTTGTGGGTTTGATTGGCATTATTTTACATGAGGAAACTTGAGACATCTGCTGTAATTTTACAATGAAGTCATGGAAAGCTCACAGAATTTTATAAATTATCTCTTCTTCAACCAGTGGGGAAGCCAAGGCCTGAAGAAATTAAATGACATGGCCAAGATCAGTCAGCTACAGAACCAAGCTCTACCCCAGGTTTTCTGATTTCTAGGGAGGGACTTGAATGTGTAACTAGGACTTCAATAATGTGAGCTAGGCTTAAGATCTCTGGATCCTTGCATATAAGTAGTGAGGGCTCCCCTTCCCTTAGCTCTGACTAGAGAGGAATCTAATACCACAGCCCTGCTGGAAAAAACTGTCAAGAAGCAGCTGTCGAATTCTGGCTGGCCTTTCTGTGGCACTGCAGTCTTTTGCGAGGCTGGTCATAAGACAGGCAGATCGGATATCAGATGCCATCCTTTATTTCTCCTAGAATGCTAGTTATATGGCCTCCACTGTCTGTGGTTAATATGGTAATCTGTTTCTAGTGGAGTTGCTGGTGGCTTCCTTTGTCCTGGGCTGAAAAGTTATTTTAGTCTGGAGTGCTGCCCCTGGAATTTATATGTAAGGTATTCAGAAGGTTTGATATGTGGAAATCTTATGAGACCAGTGCTCTAACCCCTGAGCTATGGAGCCAGATATGTGGAAATCTTAAAAGCAGAGTGGAAAGGTTGATAACTGTCATAGGAATTTTATGTCCCAGAAGGCTGTTAGGATGGTAAATTATGGGTGAAAAACCATAAAGCTTCAGGTATATGTGTTTTTTTTTTTTTTTTAAGATTTTATTTATTTATTTATTTGTCAGAGAGAGAGCGCGAGCACAGGCAGACAGAGTGGAAGGCAGAGTCAGAGGGAGAAGCAGGCTCCCTGCGGAGCAAGGAGCCCGATGTGGGACTCGATCCCAGGACGCTGGGATCATGACCTGAGCCGAAGGCAGCTGCTTAACCAACTGAGCCACCCAGGCATCCCAGGTATATGTGTTTTAACTGTGTTTCCACTGCCTATCATTATGATAATCCAATAAAAAAGTGAAAGAGCCCTGCCCACAGACCAAACTCCAGAATTACAGTCTTCTCTATGGCTGTGGTGATCAGATTCACTGTTTTGTTGTTGTTGTTGTTGAAGGTTTTTATTTATTCATTTGAGAGAGAGAGAGAATACATGAGCGTTGGAGTGGCAGAGGGAGAAGGAGAAGCAGACTCCCCACTGAGCAGGGAGCACCACGCAGGCTGATACCAGGACCTGGAGATCAGGACCTGAGCTGAAGGCAGACACTTAGCTGACAGCCATGCAGGCGTCCCAAGATTCACTGGTTTTAGTTGACCAGGACACAGGGCTCAGCACAACTTTAAGACAAACTCTTGGTGACAATCTGTGCTTTATTCTCAAGGGAGCCTTTAGGAGAATGGCCTGATCTGATACTGGCCCTGGTCATGTTGACACATGGGAGTTCCCCTATTCTGAAGTGAGCTGTGCCCAGAACATAGTCCTATCCATCAATCTCAAGTGCACCCAGCCTCCTTGGACAGAGAATGTCTTGGTATCTAGTCAAACTGGAACCAAATCTTGGATCACTCTTAGGAACCAATTATTTCAGATTTACCAGAGCCAGGATCATCTGGGTAACTCAGATCTGGGAAGAGAAGGATGGTGCTCAAGCCGGCCTTCCAAATGTGTGAAGGACTTTCTCTGGCTCCTGTACGGGTCATCTGCCCTTAATAAATGCCCCCATCAACATGTAAACATGTATCCTGTTTCTTAGTGTGAACCCTCCTGAAGGCTCCTTGGTCAGCTCCTGTTGTCAGGTGAGACCTCCATGGTGACACAGCTGAAAGTGCTGCCATGGCATGGGTATAGAGGGCCAGGGTGAGGCGGGGGGGCCTGGCGCTCAGAGTATGACAGCTCAAGGGCTTTGCAACTTGGTGTGCATTAAATTGAACACAACCCAAGTAAGTTGAAAACAAAGACCTTTTTATTACTTGTTACAGTAAGGAGACAGGAAGATAGCTCTCAGAGTACTGTCTTCCTGTGGGGTTAGTACAAGAAACTTTTATTCGGTGTATTGGGGGCAGGGCAGGGAGCTTGTATATATATTAAGAAACTTAGAGATATTCTGTGCTTAGGCACTTTGAGTCAACGGAGCATGCCTAGCAGGTCAACATGCTAGTGCCTACACTGTATACTCAAAAAATGGCAGAAAACAACCCATAGGAGATCTTAATATTATAATAATAAGCTACACTTAACTTTAGGAGAATTCAGGGGGGCTTCTATGGCAGGTCCTCAGCTCCAAACTGGCCTAAACTGGCTCATATAAGAGGCATAGCTGGAGAAACACCAAGCTGTGGAGTCTCCTTGGCGGGCTGCTGGCTCTGCAAGACAAAACATTACTTCCCTGTTTTTTTCCTTCACCCTCCTCCCTTCTGCTGATGGCTTTCAGCCCTCAGATCTGAGTAATTCCCCTTTGCATCCCAGCCAAAAAGAGGATGGGATTTGTATTCCTGAAGTAGAGGACTTGGCATGGCCCTGTGCTGCTCAGGTGAAGAAGACCTTATCTGAGGAACATTCTGAAGTGGTCTGCAGTATTAGAAACAAAGTAGGTTCTTGTATTAACTCAGTTTGTTTCATCCTATTTTATATGCCACAGCTTACAAGCTTTTACAGTGCTAGAAAGCAAACATTTTAAAGTTGTTAGATGTTACAGAGATATGGCCCAACATTTTGTTTCTTAAATAATTTAAAACTTCTAGGAAAGTGGAAAATATAGCATAAAACATTCCTATATACCCTTCACCCAGGTTCTTTAACATTTAAACTCATTTTGCCTTTTTCTGTCTCTGTCTCCTTCTCATACATATATACATTTTCTGAGCCATTTTGAGAGTAAGTTAAAGATACTATGATCCATTATCCTTTAATACTTTAGTATTTCCTAAAAGAAAGGAAATTCTATATAATTATAGTATAACCCTTAAAATTAGGAAAATAACTATGTAATCAAAAGATGCCATTCAAATTTTGCCAACTGTCCCAATCACGCCCTTTATAGGCCCAGATTCCAGCCCAGGATCACACATTTGTTGTAATGTCTCTTTTGTACCCCCCTTCAACCTAGAACATTTCTTCAGACCTCTTTTTCATGGTCTTTATATTTGAAGAGTACAGGATGTCCCTCTATTTCAGTATTTTGCTATATGAAAGGGCTATATTTAACCAGCCCCCTGTTAAAGAACACAGCATATTCCTAGTTTTCCACAGTGTAAATCACACTGCAGTTAGTAGCTCTGAGCAATTTATCTGATTTTTCTGAAGTGGAATTGCTGGGTTAGACTCTACAGATTTAAAGTTTTGGCCCTCTTGCCAGATATACATCCTGAAAGATTGTACTTATTTATAATTTCACCAGTGATAGATGAGAATGACTACTCTCCACACCAGCATTAGCACTGGACATTTTCACTCCTCTTCATCTTGGCCAGTCAGGAAAAAGAAAAAAAAAAAAAACTTATGGGGCCCTTGGATGGCTCAGGTTGAGGGCCTGCCTTCAGCTCAGGTCATGATCAGGGTCCTGGGATCGAGCCTGCTTCTCCCTCTGCCCCTGCCCCCTCCCTGCTCATGATCTCTCTCTCACGCTCTCTTTCTCTCAAATAAGTAAAATCTTTTAAAAAATTCATTTCTTTGATTATCAATGAGGCTGAGCACCCTTCATGCTTGTTTTGTCTATTTTACTTTATTTTGCAAATTACCTTTGCCTGTTTTTCTGTTGGGCAGTTTCTGATTTTGTCAACTCATTCCTTGGTATTGAAGCCTTAAGTAAAGACACATTATGCATTTGAGAGCTTTGTTTCAACCTCTGTGGATATTATTCAAATTCTTAAATGAAATCCTGTTTCCTGAGTAAACATGTCAAGAATTACCCACAACAAGGTAACTGAACACCTGTAGGTCAACTCACCCCGACACCGCGCTCTGGGGCACAGCTGTAGGAACAGGAGGTGGGGGAAGGGGGAGAAGCAGTAAGGACAGAGAACAATTAACACCTAGACTATTTCTTTCCACTCACTGTCTCTAGGTGACTGTTTCAGTATCATTCTGGGTCAAGGTAGAGCAGTTTACCACTAATTTACTAGTTCTTACTCATTCCTTCCCTCCAAAATATTTGACGTGGAAGAATAAATGCAATAAATATTAATCTAAGGATAGGTCTTAATTATTCAACTTTAAATGCTATTAAAAGCCATCACTTATATTAGGTAAAGTACCCCATTTTCAGGTTCTTACTGTACGTTGCTAGGGGAAGTATGAAGCTGGGAAATACTGCTTTAGCTAATGTCGCTTTCCTCCTTTCTCCTGAATTGCAAAACTTACAGAAATAGCAGAGAATCTGCAAATGTCTGTGTGAGCCTATATGTGGTGCAAAGCCCAAATCTCAAATGATATCAGAAAACATGTCCACAAGAAAATGCACAAGGTCTACTATGTCTACAGGGAAGAATCCTGTCAAAAAAGTAAATCAGAAACAAATACATTCAGTTCTCATTTTTTAATCAACCAAATCCACCAGTTAACCACTTGTAGCCAATACTTACTGAAAGCCAAGTGTCAGCTGCTCTGAAAAACAGGAGACAAATATAACAAGCTCTTTATTTGATTTTGTTTATTATTTGACAGAGAGAGAGCGCACAAGTAGGCAGGGAGGCAGGCAGAGGGAGAGAGACAAGTAGGCTCCTCACCAAGCAAGGAGCCCGATGCGGGACTCAATCCCAGGACCGCGGGATCATGACCTGAGCCGAAGGCACATGCTTAACTGACTGAGCCTCCCAGGCATCCCAAATATAACATGCTCTTAACGAACATACAATCTAGGGGAGGAACAAGATAGACAAGACTGAAACATTAAGGGGCCATACCTGAGAAGGTGAAGTAGAACACACATTTTAAGTGGAGCAACAGTTTAGAGATGGGCAAAAACACTGCTCATGGGAACAGGGGCACGGGACTGTTAGGGGAGTTAGAAAGGCTTAATGGAACAGTGGCTTTGAGTCGGGCCTGAAGGGATGGTAAGATTTGCACAGGCTGGGGGGAAGGTGGTGGCTATCATGGCCCAGAGAACACAAGGCACAGAGGTGGCAGTCAGCAAGTTGCTCAGTGAAGGACATGTGAAAATGTGCATTTATTGAGGCATGCTGAGGACACAAGGCTGCCCCACAGATGCTGTGTCGGGCAGGAGGGTCACCAGCAGCTCCAGAACAGCAGGAACCATGAGGGACTAGTGTGTTGTAATGTTCTAGCCCATGCCAAACCATACTGGAGCCTAAAAGAAAGGAAACCTCAATAATACCAAGCCTACCTTGATTTTAAAATCTTGATATTTTGTTCATTATTTTTTGCATTAATTTTGATTTTTAAAAATACTGCATTAAAATATCATTTGTTTGGATGATTGCATTTTTCCGTACCCCCTTACATTTTTTGCTCAAGGCAGGTACCTCGCTTATCTCACCCCCATCCCAGCCCTGTGTTCTATTTCTGAAGTTCAGTGGTGGGAACATGGGTATTAATTTTATTTTCAATTATAAGCTACAGCTTACTCATGCTACAAATATTCTGTGGCTAGTAAACAGCACTTAATAAAAACAATTGAGATAAATTAGGATTTTAAGAAGATGAATTATGAACTTTGAAGCCTAAAAAGCACAACAGGGAAAAGAATCCTTTGTGCTTCTGAGTCGATCTTTAGGGGAGAGTAACTCTCTGTTGCTGCAGTGTATGAAGTGCAAGCAGAAAAGGGTTGTTTTGCTCACGTCTAAGTGGGTGAAAGGTAACTGTGTGTTTGGCGGGGGGGAGGGGGGTACCAGAGACTGCTGTCCACTTGGAGACAGGTCTTGAGTAACTCAGCTGCTGTAGCCCTCCTGACTCTGCAGCATGGCCCGAGGCAAGCTTCCACAAACGGGCCATACAAGGTGGGCTTGGCCCACATCCCACATACAAGAGACCCATCCAGGGGTACCTGGCTGGCTCTGCTGGTACAGTACGTGACTCTTAATCTTAAGGTTGTGAGTTTGAGCCCCCACTGAAGATAGTTTCCTTAAAATGACAACCACCACTACCAAACAACAAACCAATCAGCTGTCCTCAAAGAGAAGCTACTCAATTGGGCCATAGCATTTACCACAGCGCCATGGTTCAAGAAGCAGAGGAAGATTAATGAACTTTATAAATGTCTCAGGGCTATCTGCATCGAGGAGAAGTAGTAGTGTTTGACACAGAGAGTGTAACTAGTGCCTCTAAAATTGCAAAACCTGAAATCTATTCTCATTAGTAAACCAATGATCAATGAAGGACACTTTTTAGCCAAAGAAGTCAATTAGCATGCAGCACAGATCTCAGAAAAGGTCAAGGGCAAGGCTGAAAGGTGCAGGCTGCTTCCCACGCTTGCCCCAGTGCACCACACCGTCATTGGACATGGACCTCCCAGTCAGCACCGATGTTCAGTGAGAGCTTCTCCAGCTGCAGGGTGGCCATCTGGGCACAATAGGTAAAAGCCACAGGCTCATCTTTACCATCTAAATATCAAGACAGTAACAGGAAAAGTTTGATGAATATCTAGGAGAGAAAAATATTTCCTCTGAATCTATAAAAATATTATATATTTCTGACTCGGTCATAAAATCTGATATCCCACCTAGGAGAATCCAACTTAATATAGCACTTTTACACATGGATGTCCATGAATTTTTTTTAATTTAAAAAATTTTTTTTAAAACTTCTTAGAAAAAAGACACTTTATAATGACAAAGGCAAAACCTTATTCTTTTCACTCCCTCGGAAAAATTGTAGCTTCGGAACAGAAAGCCACAGCGGAACAGTTTCCACATAAACCGTTGTCTCCCGTCTTTGGCTGAATTTTTTAAACATTAAACATTCCATCATTTTGAATGCAAGACTGGTTGAAAGGAAATTGTAAGGAACAAAGTGATTTACCTAAGAAATCCAGTAGGTAAGAAATGATACAGCCTTTTAAGAAACTCCATAAACATGGGTAGGATTCTCTGGGGCTTCAGCTATCTACAGTTAAAAATACATTCAGAGAAGCTACAATATTATTTCAAGGCCCAAATAATTTCCCTTAGAAAAATATCCACAGCTTACGGTTCACAGAAGGCCCAGTTGATGAGGAGAAGCAGGATCGTCTTGCTCCCTCTAGATACTAGTATATTTGACCTCCATCAGAAAGTGCAGGGTCTACCTGGCTAAGTGTGCTATAATCAGTGTTAGGACTAATCATTTCTTTGCGGCAGATACTTCCATGTTTATAAAAACAAATGACCTATTTCCTCACCAGATGAACGGATAGTCACAGAAGATGGCTGTTTCCTGAGGCCTAGGACAAAGATCTGCTCCACCACACACTTGCTGGGATAATGACCTCTTTTGTCAGCACAACTGGAATAGATAAAAATGGTGTTAGGAAAATGAAAGAAATAAGAATTTGTACTGGTTATTAGGTCAATATTCTAGCCTTGGGAGTTCCCTTCCCACCTCTCCCTATGGAGGCCTGAACCATAAGGCTGTCATGTTTATCAGGATGAAGGGATGGAAACAAACGATTCCCTGTGCCAAGGAATGCCTAACCAGTAGACAAGCCAGTCTCCTTTTAACAAGCCATTTGGAGAGAAACTACCTAAGGACACTGAAGTCTCAAATGTGACTTGGACACTGCAATCAGATTTTAAGAAATCAGATACTTGGGCGCCTGGGTGGCTCAGTGGTTAAGCCGCTGCCTTCGGCTCAGGTCATGATCTCAGGGTCCTGGGATCGAGTCCCGCATCGGGCTCTCTGCTCAGCAGGGAGCCTGCTTCCTCCTCTCTCTCTCTCTGCCTGCCTCTCTGCCTACTTGTGATTTCTCTCTGTCAAATAAATAAATAAAATCTTTAAAAAAAAAAAAAGAAATCAGATACTTAATGTGATTGCTGAATGGGTGGATAAATGGGACTAATCAGAGCTTAAATTGAATTCTTTTTTATTTTTTAAAGAGTGAAGAACAGGAAGATGGAGACGATAAGGAAGAAGGTTCATAGAATGATTGAAAAATACTTCAGGGAAATTCCAGACCAAGATGGCAACATTTAAGAGGCCCCCGAATTTCCTTCCTCCCATGGATGCACTGAATGTAAAGCTACATGTGGAGCAATTCCCTTTTAGTGAATCAGAAACTAGCCGAGTAACTCTTGTATATCAGGTGACTGAGGAAATAGCCACATCAAATCACGTAGGAAAGGCTGAAACACATGGTAACCTCTACCCCAACAGAAGAGTGCCATACTGTTGGGAGGGGAACTCCCAACTCCCAACTTCTCTCTGAGAAGAGTGAAAAGTTTGGACAACACTCCTATTGCCCCAGTTTTAAGGCCCCCATCTGAGGTATGGACCCCCAACCAATCAGTAATTAAGTGTATTTGAACTAAATTCTCCAATCAATAGAGACAGAGTTGCTGAATGGTTATGAAGTCAAGACCCAACTATATGTTGCCTATAAGAGACCCACTTCAGCCTTAAGGACACATACAGACTGAAAGTGAAGGTATGGAAAATGATATTCCATGGAAATGGAGACTGGAAAAAAAAAGTAGGGATAGCTAATATTTATAACAGACAAAACAGACTTTATGCCAGAAATTGTAATTATAGACAACAAAGATTGTTATATAATGGGACAATTCGCTAAGAGGATATATAACACTTGTAAATATTTATGCACCCAATATCAGAGCACCTAAATATATAAAGCAGGTATTAGTAGATCTGAAGGTTGAAATAGATGGCAATAGAGTAATAGCAGGGGACTTCAATACCCCCACTTTCAACAATGGATAGATCATCCAGACAGAAAATCAGTAAGGAAAACTTGAACTTAAACTGCATGTTAGACCAGATAAATTTAACAGATATATATATAGAACATTCCATTCAACAGCAGGAAAACTCATATTGCTTTCAAGAGCACATGGAACATTCTCCAGGATAGATCATATGTTAGACTAAAAACAAGTCTTAACAAATTTAAAAAGACTGAAATTATATCAAGCATCTTTTATGACCATAATGGTAGGAGCATAGATACCAATTATAAGAAGAAAACTGGAAAATTCACAAATATATGGAGACTAAATAACATGCCCCTAAATAACCAGTGAGCCAAACAAAAAATCAAAAGGAAAATAAGATATCTTAGACAAATTAAAATGGAAACACAATATATAAAAACTTACGGGATGCAGCAAAAGCAATTCTAAGAGGGGAGTTTATAGCAATAGATGCCTACATTAAGAAAAAAAATCTTAAATAATCTATCTTTATATCTCAAGGAGCTACAAACTCCTTGAGGACAAACTAAGGCCAGAGTTACTAAGAGGAAGGAAATAACAAATATCGGAGTGAAAATAAATGGAACAGAGGCTGAAAAGATCCACAGGAATGATCAATGAAACTAAGAACTAGTTTAAAAAAAAATAAAATAGACAAATATTTAGCTAGACTCACCAACAAAAAAAGAAAGAGGACTCAAAATCAGAAACAATATCATTGTATGTTTACTATACTGGAATTTAAATTAAAAAATCAGGACTGAAAGAGATGTTACATTTGATACCTCAGAAATCCTAAGGATCATAAGAAATTACTATGAACAATTACACACCAATAAATTGGATAAACCAGAAAAATGGATAAATTCCTAGAACATACAACCTGCCAATACTGGAATCAGGAAGGAATAGAAAATCTGAACAGACCAATTACTAGTAAGGATACAGAATCCATAAACAAAAAACTGCCAACAAAGGAAAGTCCAGGACCAGATGGCTTCACTGTTGAATTCTATCAAACATTTTAAAGAATATCAATCCTTTTCAAATTCTTCCAAAAAATGGTACACTTCCAAATAGATTTTATGAGGGCAGCATTACCTTGATACTAAAGCTAACAAGGAGAGTACATGAAAAGAAAATTATAGGCCAATATTCTTTTTTTAAAAAAAGATTTTATTTATTTATTTGTCAGAGAGACAGACAGAGAGAGAGCGTGCACAAGAGCGAGCACAGGTAGACAGAGTGGCAGGCAGAGACAGAGCGAAAAGCAGGCTCCCTGCTGAGCAAGGACCCCCTGATGTGGGACTCGATCTGAGGATGCTGGGATCATGACCTGAGCAGAAGGCAGCCACTTAACCAACTGAGCCACCCAAGCGTCCCGAGGCCAATATTCTTGATGAACACAGATGAAGAATTACTTAACAGAGGACCACACACCATGATCAAGTATTATTTATTTCTGGGATCCAGAGATGCTTCAACATAGGCAAATTAATAAATGTGATATATTACATTAACAAAAAGGATAAAAATAATATGATTATTTCCGTAGGCATAGGAAAAGCACTTGACAAAATTCAACATCCTTTCATGATAAAAATTCTAAAAAAATTGGGTACAGAAAGAATGTATCTCAAGGTGCCTGGATGGCTCAGTGGGTTAAGTGTCCAACTCTTGATTTCATCTCAGGGCATGATCTCAGGGTCATGAGATCCAGCCCAACATCCGGCTCCATGCTGAGTGTGGAGCCTACTTAAGATTCTCTCTCTCCCTTTCCCTCTGCCCCTTCCCACTCCCATGCTCGTGCTTTCTCCCCCTAAAAAAAAAAAAAAAAAGAAAGAAAAAAGAAAGAATGTACCTCAACTTAATAAAAGTTGTCTATGACAAGCCCACAACTAACATCTCAATGGGGAAAACTGAATCAAGATCAGAAACAGGAAAAGGATGCCCACTTCTCACCATTTTTGTTTAACATTGTACTGGACATCTTAGCAAGAGCAATTAGGTAGGAAAAAGAAATAAAAGATATCTAAGTCAGAGAGGAAGAAATAAAATTGTTTGTATTTGCAAATGGAAATAGGGAGAAGATGGTAAAAGGGTACAAATTTTCTGTTATAAGATGAATAAGGTCTGAGTATCTAATGTATAATATGGGGACCACAGTTGACAGTACTATATTGTATACCTGAAATTTGCCAACAGAGTAGAAAAAAAAAGTATGAGAGGTGATGGATGAGTTACTTAACTTGATGGTGGGATTCCTTTTATAGCATATACATATAGTGAATCACTGTGTTGTACACTTTAAATATATTACCACTTTACTTGTCAATTATTTAGTGAAGCTGAAGAAAAGTACTCCACAAATGGCTTTCATCATTAATTTCTTTAAATAGTACCTTAAGATATTAGCTGTTTTTGAGGATCACATATTTAAGAAAGCACACGGCTTTTTAGCTGCCATTACCTGTTCATCAAAACTCCTGACAAGAATGAAAACTTCCTGTGCAAGAATTGCTTCTGGTGGAGGTACTGGAACGAATGACCATCGTCAAGATAGAATTCACCCATGGCAGAATCCTGGAGATTGAATCATAGAGAACATGTTTATATAATAGCTTACTAGGAAAAGAATGTCATCCACTAAAGGGACTAAAAAAATTTGTGAAAAATTTTATTAAAAAATTAATATTCAAGCTGTACAATGTAGTCATATAAATATGTACATTCAATACCAATTAGTAAAATAATATGCATAAGGAAGTCACGTAAGAGGAGCTCAGAAAGTTAGATCTTGTTGAAAAAAATTTAAACTACAAAATATGGCCAGTGGCATAGGTGGCTTCTTTGAAAATACTACCCTAGAATGTGATGACAGGTCAAGAAAAGTTCCCAGAATGAACCTAAAGTTAAAAAGATTTAGTATATAACAGATGAGATCAGCTATTTTTATCTTTATCCTCCATTTAGAGGATAGCATCTAGTTACTACTTCCTTTCAGAGGACCCCTTTGGCAAGTTAAACAAAGGCACAGCACCCCATATGGCTGTTTATTAATCATTGACAGTGCTTGATGTGCTATGGATCTCCTGTATTTATTATGTGGTCTGAGACTTGTAATTTGGCCCAAAAAGAATGTCTAAGTGAAACAGATGGAAAAGCAAGTTTAATTATTCTATATTTGCATAAGAGTATGAATTTATGTTCAGTTCTGTAGAAGAGTAAGAGTTTGTGTTGGTACTATAAGGGGGCAAATGGATAGGATGGGAGTCTGCTATAGGTTTCATTTGGCTCAAAAGATCTTCTAAAAGGACATACAAATTCTGGATCCTTCTGAGCTTTACCCCAGAAGATTTTAGTTGTTTGAGCCAGCTGATGAGAACAGAAGTCATTGTGTGGGGTTGTTGTTCCTGAAATGCTGCAGATACTGTCATCCTTTTATAGGAGACGGACTTTTAGGGCTAATCCATGTGGCAGGCTGACTAGACCCAATGGGCATTTGGTCCAGTGGTAATCAAGGCCAAGCTGCAGGGCACCAAGGGTCACAGTGTCCCAGAGGAAATTTCTATCATTTCTAATTCTTGGAGCTCTCTCTTTTTTTTTTTTAATTAAAGATTTTTATTTATTTATTTGACAGACAGAGATCACAAGTAGGCAGAGAGGCAGGCAGAGAGAGATGGGGAAGCAGGATCCCCGCCGAGCAGAGAAACTGATGTGGGGCTTGATCCCAGGACCCTGGGATCATGACCTGGGCCAAAGGCAGAGGCTTTAACCCACTGAGCCACCCAGGCGCCCCTAATTCTTGGAGTTCTCTTAAGAAAAATTCCAGGAAAGGCAGACAAGGTGGACAATGATTCAGAAATGATTCAAAACTTTGATTTCTAGAAAAACATCAGGAGCACCTGTTCCATCACTGGGGCTTATTATTTTTACATAGTGTCCCATATTCAAAAGACCACTACTCCTATAAATTGATAAAGTAATAACGAATGAGATGTGTAAAGGTAACATCTTCCAAATACCTTAGTGCTTAGAGCAACCTGGAGTCCATATGGGGAATCGGTCATGTAGCCTGTGGATTTTCCTACAGTCGTCTTTATTGGTACTATACTTCCACCTCGCTGAAATACCGGTATCTATAACAGAACAATACTCTCAGGGAAGGAGTAGTCATAAAAAGTGATTTCAATGTAGAATCTAAAAATATTTCATTGCATGAGATTCCCATTCTTTGCAAGTATACACTCAGAGGCAAAAAAAATCTGTGAGCATAGAGATGGAAAATATGGAACTGCTAGCATTAAAAGTAAAAGAGTTCAAAGATTAAAAATTGTCAATTTTTTAATTATCAGGGAAACTTCTCACCCTTCATCAACTTGTTATCTATTCTGCCTATCCTATCAGTAGTTCCTATTTGGTATTTTACATTTTCTTTTCTTTTCAAAAGATTTTATTTATTTATTTGACAGAGATCACAAGTAGGCAGAGCAGCAGGCAGAGAGAGAGGAGGAAGCAGGCTCCCTGCTGAGCAGAGAGCCCAATGTGGGGCTCGATCCCAGGACCCTGGGATCATGACCTGAGCCGAAGGCAGAGGCTTTAACCCACTGAGCCACCCAGGTACCCCTGGTATTTTTTAATTTTCTTGTCAACACAATACACATGTTTATTTCTAGGGCCCTGTTAAGGAGTGAGTTTTTGTGCCTGTTTAAGTAGGCCCACATATATGTGCATATGCATATAAAATATTATGATTTCTTTGTTTCAGAGAGATGACTCTGTCCTTACTATGGTCTATACCCTTCCTGCTCCCAGCTTCCCTGAATCACCAGGATGATGGACTCAATTCTGAGAGTAAATTTGTGAAACTTCTGTTGTAGAAGCCACCAAAGACACATGAAGTAACTCTAAGCACAATGTTATAGGTATGGCCCATACCTATAGTTCTTCTGGAATGGCATTCCAGCAAGGAAAGCCCAGTAAATTTTCTAGGTCCCCATACAGTCCTCTGCAAGGAAGCTCTTTGAATCATATGGGGGCTTGTACTTCGTTCTGAGTAAAGTACAAGAGGGAAAAAAGCACAAGAGTATAAATGAAGGTGGGAGTGAAGGTGGAGTAGTTAAGATGTCCACCCTCGGCTTGACTCATAGTTGGCAGCAAGAAATAACGCACATTTATCTTCCCCTCATCAACCAATCACTTCTTTTCTTTTTTTCCCAAAGACCAAGGTTGTAAGTTAGCACAGTATGGGCTGTGAAGTGGGAGTGCAGCTGACCTGGGGTCTTATCTGCCACAATCTAACCACAACCCTGAACAAGTAAATGAACTTCTCAGAATGCAGGTTCTTCACCAGTAAGCACGAAGGATTGAAGTAGATGAATGTTAAGATCTTTTTTAGATCTGAAAGTTGACATCTGAAATTGTTTTATTATGGAGATCATACTACTGATAACAGCTTTAAAAAATAATGTCAAAAATAATGTCTTTATTAATTTGAAGACTACTTAGGGCCTGCAGCATTGGTTGTGATTTAGTGGCAAGAGCACACTTCCCTTCGCAGGTTCAGTCTAGATGGGCCCCCTTGACTCTACTGTCGTTAATTGACAGCCTTCCCTTGGGCGTAGAGGGCCTGCCAGGGTTACAACTGAAAACTCAGGTTTTATGACTTGGTCCTACAGGAGGACATTCTGTATGGTGTGTGTGGTAAGCACCATTTTTACTCTGCTTTTAGTGTTATTATTTTTCTTTTCTTTTTTTAAAATTTATTTTCAGCGTAACAGTATTCATTGTTTTTGCACCACACCCAGTGCTCCATACAATCCATGCCCTCTCTAATACCCACCACCTGGTTCCCCCAACCTCCCACCACCCCGCCCCTTCAAACCCCTCAGATTGTTTTCAGAGTCCATAGTCTCTCATGGTTCACCTCCCCTTCCAATTTCGCTCAACTCCCTTCTCCTCTCCATCCCCCATGTCCTCCGTGTTATTTGTTATGCTCCACAAATAAGTGAAACCATATGATAATTGACTCTCTCTGCTTGACTTATTTCACTCAGCATAATCTCTTCCAGTACCATCCATGTTGCTACAAAAGTTGGGTATTCATCCTTTCTGATGGAGGCATAATACTCCATAGTGTATATGGACCCCATCTTCCTTATCCATTCGTCCGTTGAAGGGCACCTTGGTTCTTTCCACAGTTTGGCAACCTGGCCATTGCTGCTATAAACATTGGGGTACAGATGGCCCTTCTTTTCACTACATCTGTATCTTTGGGGTAAATACCCAGTAGTGCAATGGCAGGGTCATAGGGAAGCTCTATTTTTAATTTCTTAAGGAATCTCCACACTGTTCTCCAAAGTGACTGCACCAACTTGCATTCTCACCAACAGTGTAAGAGGGTTCTCCTTGCTCCACATCCCCTCCAACACATGTTTCCTGACTTGCTAATTTTGGCCATTCTAACTGGCGTAAGGTGGTATCTCAATGTGGTTTTAATTTGAATCTCCCTGATGGCTAGTGATGATGAGCATTTTTTTTCTTAGACATACAAATAGAAATATATGGAGAAGAGTTGTTTGTCTTTGATGTTTCATACTGTGAAGTCAGGCTATATGCTGATACTTTTTTCTCATGTTTCCATGGCGTTATTGGTATAATTTGCATGCCCTACAACTCATCTATTTAAGGTGTACAATTAAGTGTTTTTTGAGTATATTGAGAGTCATGCACCTGTTACCACAATCAATTTTAAATCATTTTCATCATCCCCCAAAGAAACCTTGTACCCATTAGCAGTAATTTGCCATTGCTCCCAAACTCTCTCCCTTCCTCAGCCCTATGCAACCCCTCATCTATTTTTTGTCTATGTGGTGTTATCCAGAACACTAATGTCCCTGGTTCCTTCTATGTAGGCACATGTTATGGACTAAATGTCTGTGTCCCCCCCCCCAATTCCTATGTCGAAGCCCCAACCATCAATGTGACTGTATTTGGAGATAGGGCCTTTAAAGAGATAATTAAGGTTAAATAAAGTCAGAGAGTGGGGCCTTAATCTGATAGGATTAATGTCTATAAGAAGAGACATAAGAGAACTTACTCTCTCCCTCTGCCATATGAAGACACAGCAAGAAGGTGGCTGCCTATATGTCAGGAAGAGAGTCCTCACTAGGAGCTGAATTGTTGGCACCTTAATCTGGGGCATCTAGCCTCCAGAACTGTGAGAAAACAAACTTCTGTTGGTTAAGCCGCCACATCTGTGGTAGTTTATTATGGCAGCCGAAGGTAAAAATGCACAACAGGTAAAAATGACAGTCTGAAAATTACTTACAGTGTCTAAGGCTACCTGGACCTTCACAGTACGTGCTCCTTCCCAATGAGCAAATGTTTTAGAGTCATACCAGACCTGGAAAGGAAGAGACCCTAATGAAAAAGAGTATAAGAGCAACTCTGCTCACAATTTCATTATTTAGTGAAGCATTCATTTTACCTGGATTTTGAATAACTGGAAGGCTAAAATAAGTATAGTTTTAAAAAAATCTTGAGTAGAAGTTAGGAAGGACATATATTTTTAAGAAGATCCCAAAGGACTAACCTAGTACTGTGATGGATTAAGTTCACTAAAAGGTCATTCATTTGTCCATCTGTCCATCCAGAAGTTATTTGTCCAACAACCTACCACATGCCCAGCACTGCTAGGCATGCATGAGTGAACAGAAAGACTTCCTGCCCTCACGGATTTTATTATAGTCTGGTCATCTCATAAACTTAATGCATTTAGAGTAAAAAAGATGATGGAAGAAAGAAAAAGCAGTAACAAAGAAGAAGAACACACTGTAAGCAAATAAATTACAAACGAGGCAGAAGGAAAGTGAAGTGTCAGAGAAGGAAATATATCCGGGAGAAAGACAAATGGAAACTTGGATCACTACCATAGTTATTTTTTAGCACAGTTCAATTCATGGAGGAAGTTCAAATTCTTATCTGGGATCCTAATCAAGGCGGTTTAGTTGCTGAAGTACCCAAAAGGTCCAACAAAGTAATTTGATAGGATAAATCCTTAAGACGCCACCAATAGCAGTAGTATGGAAACAAAAACCTCTTTTTCTCTCTTTCAGCCCAGTATGATTTCTGGCAGCCACAGTCTATTTCACAAGGTCACCTCCTGGGATTACCATATCCTTTCTAGAGCTCCCGTCCTGCAGTGAAGGTGAGAGGGCTGTGGCCTATCGCCAGCCCCAGTGACTCTAAGTTCAACAGGATCTACCCCACCTTGTCTCCATGTATTATCCTTGGCTAGATCCAATTTGCTAATGTTTTGTCAAGGATTTTTGTGTCTGTGTTTATGGGGGATATTGTCTTAGCTTTCTTTTCTTACAAGGTCTTTTATTTGACAAATTCTAGTAGCTTTAGATAGAGTAGTGAGAGTGAAAGGCAAAACAAACTGAATTAAGTAAGATTTTGAGATTACCTGTCTACCATTTCCAGAACTAACTAGAGTAATTAGAATAAGAGGTATATGTATAGGGTGTGTCCTCTGGTGCTATATACAAAGGGTAAAACTTGGAAGGGTTGGAAGGCTTCCAAGGGAAGCCTTGGAAGGGTAAAACTGGCATAAAGTCCTATGTAGATCAGACCTAGTGCTCAGTCACCAACCTCCTCAGTAAGTACGTACAGAAGGCTTACTATCTGTCAGGTACCTGTCTAGATGCTGGGGATAGAGAGTGAATGTAATAGAGGAAAATCACCTAAGAAGCCCTTAAGAAGCTAATGTTCTAATGGGGGAGAAAGGTCATCAGCAAAACATATCAGTAAATACCACGAATGTTAAAGATGTTAGGTTCTGTGGGAAAAATGAAGGATGAAGTGGGGCTGGACAGTGGGAGTGGTCTGTAATCTTAACTAGGTAGTCAGGGAAGGCCTCACTGAGAAAAATCTATTTGAGCAAAGACTTCAAGTAGAGAGAATGGGCCATCTAGAAAAATGGGGGAAGAGTGACAATGAGGGGCTGTAGGTAGCCCCCTTGCACAGTGTGATGTGGTACTAGCTAACTGGTGAAGTAAAAATATGGCAAGAAATAGCTTGGCTCATCTCCCTAGGGTTTTGAAGATATGAGAGAAACAATCACAGAACACTTTGGGAAACAGTGTTGAACGAATGCATTATACAGTCATTGCAGTGTTTTTGCAATGATGATCATTAATAAAAAGTTTTTGTTAAATTAATTTAAAAATTCATTTGTGGCTATGTCAGAAGGAGAGCTAGCTCTTCTTAATGCGAGCCTACTGCTTTGTTAAAATTGACTTGAGAAATTCTCAGTGAACTGCTAGGCAGGACAATTTATTTAGATGTTGTTGTATTTGACCTTTTTCTCAAATTTTTACTTGGTGGTGGAACCTTTATCTTCATCTTAGATGAGGGGGATCCCTCATCTAAGAACTACACATTACTGGAGAAACCAAGAGGGAAGAACGTAATTGATGAACATTCTGACGAAAAGCCTGGATATCATCCTATCAGTAAAGACAAGTGTACTGGGCTGAATGGTGGCCCCTCCAAAAGTTATACACACTTAATACTGGGAAGGAGTGAATATAACTTTCTATGGTAGCAAATTTGATTAAATTAAGGATCTCAAGATTAGAAGGTTATCTGGGATTATGCAGGTGGGCCCTGAATGTCATCATAAGTGTCCTAATAAGAGAAACAGGAGACACAAACATACAGAGGAAAAGGCGTGTGAAGACAGAGGCACAGAATGGAGTGATGTGATGTGGCTACAGAGCCAGGAACCACAAGAACCGTGGGCAGCGGCAGCTGCCGGAGCTAGGAGAGAGGCATGGAAGATATTCTCCTTCTGGACCTCCAGAAGGAACTTACCCTAGTGACACCTTGATTTTGGGCTTCAAGCCTCCAGAACTGGGAGAGGATACATTTGTGCTATTTCAAGCCACCAGATTTGTGGTAATTACGGCCTTAAGAAACTAGCACAGGGGGGCGCCTGGGTGGCTCAGTGGGTTAAGCCGCTGCCTTCGGCTCAGGTCATGATCTCAGGGTCCTGGGATCGAGTCCCGCATTGGTATATGTGCTGCCGAAGCGAGCACTCGAGTCCCGCATTGGGCTCTCTGCTCGGCAGGGAGCCTGTTTCCTCCTCTCTCTCTCTGCCTGCCTCTCTGCCTTCTTGTGATCTCTCTCTGTCAAATAAATAAATAAAATCTTTAAAAAAAAAAAAAAAAAAAAGAAACTAGCACAGGGAAAAGTGTAAAGCTGAATGGACAGAGAACACTTGGGTTGATGTTTTGCATTTGCTTCACCAGTACCTGGCAGTACTAAGCAGCGAGCATGGCCTGGCTCAGCCACCTCATCACCTGCCTAGACAGTCCAAGCGTATTTTTTTTTTTTTTAATTTAAACTCTAGTTAGTTAGCATAGACTCCAATATTGGTTTCAGGAGTAGGATTCAGTGATTTATCACTTATAAACAACACCCAGGGGTCATCACAAATGCCCTCCTTAATGCCCATCAGCTATCTGGCCCATCCCCCACCTACATCCCTCCACCAACCCTCAGTTTGTTCTCTATAGTTAAGTCTCTCATGGTTGGTTTCCCTCCCCACCTCCCTTTTTTTCCATCCCATATGTTCTGTTTTCTTTCTTTTTTTTTCTTAAGATTTTATTTATTTATTTGACAGACAAAGATCACAAGTAGGCTGAGAGGCAGGCAAGAGAGAGAGGAGGAAGCAGGCTCCCTGCTGAGCAGAGAGCCTGATGTGGGGCTCGATCCCAGGACCCTGGGATCATGACCTGAGCCGAAGGCAGAGGCTTTAACCCACTGAGCCACCCAAGCTCCCCCTTCTATTTTATTTCTTAAATTCCACATATAAGTGATATCATATGCTATTTGTGTTTCTCTGACTTATTTTGCCTAGCATAATACACTTTAGCTCCATTCACATCACTGCAAATGGCAAGATCTCATTCTTTTTGATGGCTGAGTAATATTCCATTGTATATACACACCACATCTTCTTTATCCATTCATCAGTCGATGGACACGTGGGCTCTTTCCATAGTTGGCTATTGTGGACATTGCTGCTATGAACATCAGCGAGCATGTGCTACTTCGAATCACTATGTTTGTTTCCTTTGTATAAATACCCAGTACTGCAATTGCTGGGTCATAGGGTAGTTCTATTTTTAACTTTTTGAAGAGCATCCAAACTGTTTTCCATAGTCAGTCCAGGGACATAGGGGTCTCAAATCAGTTTGGTAACCTCGATGGTAACCTTCTCCCCCTGCCTGCAGAAGCCTGTGGTGATGCTCAAGGACTTTCTCCAGGATCTGTCTCCTCCTTGCTCTCCATTCCATACACTCTTTCCCTGGTCTGGTGCCCCAAGTTTCGGCCCTGCCTCTTCTCCTGGCCCCTCTGCATATATCCTTGGTCTGTCTCTGGAGATTGTTGCTGTTATTCTCCATGGCCCTCTGCTCTGCAGCCCACGGGCTAATCCCACCTCTTCCCCAGGCTCTGCCTGGGTTCAGTGCTGTGGGCTCTAGCAGTGCAGGATGATATTTTATACTGCAATAATAATCAATGACAATAACAAACAAGAGCTGGAAGGCTCATGGAACATAAAGGGAAATTGCCACTGTTAATTTTTACCCACTTTGGTGAGTGTCCACAGACCAGATTTTGGTACCAAAAACTTAGGAATTATTTATTTATTTATTTTTAAAAAGATTTTATTTATTTATTTGACACACAGAGAGAGATCACAAGTAGGCAGAGCAGCAGGTGGGGGTGGGGGGAAGCAGGCTCTCTGCTCAGCAGGGCAGAGAGCCCGATGAGGGGCTTGATGCCAGGACCCTGAGACCATGACCTGAGCCGAAGGCAGCAGCTTAACCCACTGAGCCACCCAGGTGCGCCAAAACTTAGGATTTAGTCAGAGCCAGAACCAAAGAGCAAAGTTTCTTTTTACTTATGCTTCCCCCCAGAGACTGACACCTCTTACCAGACTAAAGATTTCTTCCTACTCAAAGCCTCAGTATGTTTATAAGGAGTCACTTACACAAGCCCAAGTGTGAAGGTAAAGAACCATGCTCACTCTCCTTGGGCTTCTTACCTATTCATCTTTCTCCCTGCTCTTCCATTAAGTTTCTTTTCCTCTGAGGTCATGACCTACAAGAATCTTCAGTAGCTATAGGCATTTGGCCTGTCTTCACAACTGCATGATGCAGAAATCTATTTCCTAACAGGGGCTAATTCATTAGAATGAAGGGAGGAGACAGGAGACATGCAAGATATGTGGCTGTTTGTTATTTATTCTTACCTCATTTGATCCTGGCAGAAAAACATCAACTGTGCTGGCTTTTGGTTCTGTGACTGGATGAACCAATAAAGCACTTCCTGAAAAAAAAAGAGAAGAAATGAAGTTGAATATCGTTCTAAGAGGCCTGAAAACATCCTCCTTTCAGTGCTTTTGTGGTGTTAGAGACCACTCAACTATGAACTTGGTGAAAGTAGAGACCTTGGTTAGTTGAACCAATGATTCATCAGAGAGATGCATTGTAAGATAGAGGACTGGTGCTCAAAATGGGACTGTATTATTACTTATCATTTATCCACTTAGGGTGTATCAGGATAATAGGGAGGGACCCTGACACAGTCTATCAGTCTCATTTGCACATAGCTGCTAGTGTGCCAGGAGTCTGAAAGAGCCATCACATTACTCCAGGTGCATCACTGTCCACTGTAAGTGATTTTGCAAATGGTGAGCCTACATGGTTCTGTTATCCAGAACCATGATTAGCACAGAGTAGAGTATATCCATGGACAGTTATCATTAGGAAGGCTGTAATTCTCTTAAAAGGCAATCTAGGTTATTAATTTTGTTTTGACTGTGGCACCACATGTATGTAAATTTCATCCATTTATGAATTCACTCTTTAATTGTACAAATATTTACTGAGTTCCAGGTGAGTGCTAGGTATAATGCTAGGCTCTGGAGATACAGTGGCAAATAAGACAATGTCCCTGCCCTCATGGGAGTTTGCAGTCAGTAAAGACAGATATTACAATTTATTTAGAGTTAGACCAAATACCAAAAAGGCAAACACACAAAATGGAATGAAAGTTATGTAATAAGAGGGACTGAGTTTGACTAGTTAGTGTGTAATTAGCTATTAGAAGCAATTCTGGTCAGGGAATTGTTCTCGAAGGGAGCAACTATTTAAACTGAGACCCAAGAAAGAAGGGAGAGGTAGCATTAGGGTTTTTACATTTTGATTTCCACATTTTATTTTTAAAGATTTTTATTTATTTATTTGACAGACAGAGATCACAAGTAGGCAGAGAGGCAGTCAGAGAGAAAGAGGAGGAAGCAGGCTCCCTGCTGAGCAGAGAGCCTGATGTGGGGCTGGATCTCAGGACTCTGGGATCATGACCTGAGCCGAAGGCAGAGACTTTAACCCACTGAGCCACCCAGGCACTCCGATTTCCACTTTTTAGAAACAGAATGCACCTTTTGGGCAACTCTCTGTTCAGCTTGGTTTTTGAGTCCTATTTATGAGATGATAAACTTCCATATCCTGGATTTGGTGGTCAACCCTTGTTAAAAAGAGGCCACCACCACCACCACCACCACCAATTACTGTATTTTACCTATGACGTAAGCTCTCAATCTTTACTGTGACCCTCTGGTCTACTGTTTTCTACTTCCATTCCCTATAGGGGTATCATTAGGCTCAGGAGTGGAACCAGAACAAGAATCTCAAATTGCGTCCACAAATAGGATGGATTTATATGAAGTTAACAACATGAGAAGTGAAAAGAGATCTATCATTCCACAGAAGAGAGCTATCACTCCACTAATATACTAAAAATCTTAATGACAGAATTTCTTTTACTTTTATTTTTTAGTTTTCTTGAGACTAGGGATTTATTTTTCTTTAGTGCTCTTATACTAGGAAATGTAACAAAAACATAATTACAGCATTTATCATAACAATAATTAATCAAGAAATGCTCACCCAGCATGTATTCATCTTCTACCCCAAAAGTGTCTAATTCCTCTGGGAACTCTATCCACAGAGGTCTGCGGAAAGAGAAAAAAAATTCTTATTTCAACATCATTAGATGTTTTATTGTGGTTAAATCACTTATATTTTCAATTTTATAATTACTCAAAGGAAATTGGAAAAAACAAATAGTCAAGACTCTTCATGATTTAAGATTTTATGAACAACTGGCAGGATTACTATATATTTTCTAATGTGAAAAAGCGATTTACTTGCTGAAATGCTCCAATGAAAGATTGAGAATTCTGGTACCTGTAATTTTTCCTTCTGATTGTTGAGTACTAAGCACTACTCTGAAGGCAGAATTAGAGTTCTGTACAAATCAAATGCTTAACACATTCAGCATGGTACAAATTGTTTGTAAAACCATAGTTTATAATGATATAAAATCTGTGCCACGTTTTTATGCTGCCACAGCCTTTCATGCATCCTTAATCATTATCTATTTAAAAGAAAAGAATTGGTATTACTTGTTTTCAAGCAGGCAGTGGTTTGGGAGGGTTGAGAAACTTGTGTGGTTTTTTTTTTTTTTTTAAATTATTGTTTTACACAACTATCTAGGAGGCATCTGGGCTTAAAAGATAATAAAATCTTCAATATCTGTGCATCTGGATATCAACCTAATGGTTCTAATATTTTTTTTCAACCTCATGAGTAAAGGGTATTCTTTAGTAAGAGAAACTTATTTTTAGTTTATTCACTAGCCTTTGTAATAATGTATCCCTTTCCTACTGAATAGTAGTAAGGAAGCAGTAGTCTCAATCTGGTTAATGTCTAGAATCATGAGGGAAATGTCTAACAAATATAGATCTTGAGATCTACCCAAGGAGATTCCTAGTAGGTCTGGAGGTGTGGCCCTAGAATCTACAGTTTTAAAGAGCTCCCCTGGTGATTCTCATCTGAGCCAGGTTTAGGATCAGCTAATCTGGAAGCCTCATTGTATTATGTGTGTCTCTGCAACATTCTCTAACCTAGAAAGATGCTTTTTCACACCCTGCCTCTAAAATAGGATCAGAATAGAATTTATACACTGGGAAAAATGTTCACCTCAAACTTGGAATGGTTTAACCCTAAGGTAAGATAGAGCCCAGACTGGCAGAATAAATTGTTCTTCATGAGAGGATTCTTGTGGATTAAATAGCAAATTCAGTTACGGTCACTTCTTTTTCTTTGAAAAATCGGTCTCCTCTCAAATATTAAAACTTGAATCACAAAGTAGTAGGGGATGTGGCTTTTTTTAGACCTTAACTCTTTGGCCCTTCTCACAGTTGGTGCTCAGTAATCTGAAGGGCACTTGATGAAACACATGGCTTTTCTGTTGGAAATCACGGTATAATTACTCCATTCCCCAATGGCCAGGGGTTTTTCTGGTGTTGACAACCCGGGAGGCCTGTTTACCTCATGACAGGCTGGGCTGTCACGTGTGCGCAGTAGAACAGAGAATACCAATAGGGCAGGAGGGTGTAGCGCTGCCGGATGGCTTCCCGGATGAGCTGCGTGTATTCCTCCCCAAAGAGCCAGGGTTCCCGCCGCTTGGTGTTCATGGTGGCGTGGCCACGGAAGAAAGGCTGGTAGGCTCCAGCCTGGTACCATCGCACTAGCAGCTCTGCCTCCGGATTCCCAATGAAGCCGCCTACGTCAGCTGATTAGACAGTGAGAGAGAGGCTGAGTGAGGCAGAAAGGCCGAATGAGGCAAAGAGGCTGAGTGAGGCAACCAGGCTTCTAACAAACGTTGCACACAGGTAAGATAAGGGCTTGAAGACTGCCAGGACAAATGTGCTGTATGTGCACTTATAAAATCCAAGAACAACACTGTGGCCTGAAATTAGGGGGCACATATTTTAAAACTTTGCCTGTTTGGGGTATCTGACAATATTCTCTTTGAATCCTCTCTTATCAAAATGTCTGAGGTCTGGGGAGCCTGGGTGGCTCAGTCCCTTAAACATCTGCCTTCCAGGGTCCTGGAATCAAGCCCCTCAGACTGAGCTCCACATTGGGCTACCTGCTCAGAGGGGAACCTGCTTTTCTCTCCCCCTCTGCCCTTCTCCCTGCTTATGCTCTCTCAAATAAATAAATACAATCTTAAAAAAAAAAAAAGGGTCATAGGTTTTACTACAAGATCAACATATCTGTATGTTCCCAAACCTAGAAATTGTAAAACGTTGACCTGATTCATTACGTCTGTGTTTAGTAGTGTGGTGGGGGTTTTGGCAATTGATTTCTTTTTTTTAAGATATTATTTACTTGACAGAGATCGAGAGAGAGAGAGAGAGCGCGCGAGCAAGCAAGCACAAGCAGGGCGAGTGGTAGGGAGAGGGAGAGAGAGAAGTGGGCTCCCTGCTGAGCAGAGAGCCAGAGGTGGAGCTCATTCCCAGGATCCTAGCCCAAGGCAGACACTTAACCAACCGAGCCACCCAGGCACCCCTTGATTTCCTTTTGAAAGCAGTAGCTCAAGCAAGATAAAAATTGTAGAACTAAAGAAAAACAATCAGAATTAGAAATTTTAGGTATAATTTCATGTTTAGTCCTTAAGCAGGATACATATTCCTTGTATGTGGACCAATGCCATAAGAAAAACATTTATCAAAAAGTGAGGTTAGGGGTACCTGGAAGGCTCAGTTGTTGGGCGGCTGCATTCGGCTCGGGTTGTGATACTGGGGTCCCCCATGGGACCCACATGGGGCTACCTGCTTGGCGGGAAGCCTGCTTCTCCCTCTCCCACTTCCCCTGCTTGTGTTCCCTCTCTCGCTGTCTCTCTCTCTCTGTCAAATAAATAAATAAATAAATAAAATCTTAAAAAAAAAAAAGTGACGTTAACTTCTATTCCTACAGAAAACAAGGAGCAGCGGGAACTATTCATATGCTGAGCACCCTCCATATTGAGATTTCTCATCTGCAGAGAATTTCTAGGATTTAGGGAAGGCAGCCCATCAGGGAATCGTATTTTAACTAAATTTATCTTTCCCAAGAGCATATCTTTTTTTTTAAGTTAAAATACGTCGTAGAATTTTAAACCTGCTGAGTAAAAAGCATTTCTATAAGGCTGATTTCTGATTTGCTAAATTCTTTGTACTCTCCATTTTTCTCACTTTGAAGAAGAAAAGGTATGTTTCAGGAAAAGAAATTCAGTTCTCAAGAGCATCTGAGGAGGAATCAGAAAAAGAGGGAAAGAAGTACTCGGGCTCTCTGATGACTTTATTTCATGTCATTTCAGACAAGACAAACTGGAAAGGTCCTTTCAGTTTCCTCATTTTCTTGTTCCCACAGTTATCCCTGCTGGAAACTGCTAATGAGAAGGCATTTATGACCAGCCTTGATGGAAAACACCCTTGCTTTTTATTTTCTCTCACTTCAAGCCTGCAGATATCATCTTACCTCCGCAAAAAGAGATCCCAGTAATGCTGAGGGTGAGTAACATAGGGATAGAAATTTTCAGGTAGCTCCATTCGGCTGTGTTGTCACCTGTCCACACAGCACCTTGGATCACCGGTAACAAGGTATTAAAACAAAACAAAACACACAAATCAGACCATGCAGTCAATTTCATAGATTCCTTATTTGGAATAGACAAGCTAATATAAGGGAAAACATTTCTTTCTGACCTTAAAATATATAAATTCTGGTTTCTGCAATGAAAATATATTAATCTTCTAATGTGAAGAAGTTCTTAAAATCCACAAAACATTTTGTGAAAAATGTTCTGAAATGGCACTTATTTTTTTGAAGTATAACTCCAGCCTGATTTTAGGAGAAACATTTAAAAAATCAACTTTACTGGGAGTGCCTGAGTGGCTCAGTGGGTTAAGCCTCTATCTTTAGCTCAGGTCATGATCTCAGGCTCCTGGGATTGAGCCCCACTTTGGGCTCTCCGCTCAGCAGGGAGCCTGCTTCCCTTCCTCTCTCTCTCTCTGTCAGCCTCTCTGCCTACTTGTGATTTCTGTCAAATAAAGAAATAAAATCTTTAAAAAAAAATCAACCTTACTAAAATATAATTTACATATAATAAATGTACCTATTTTAAGTGAAGAGTTTGATGAGTTTTGAAACCTGTAACTGTCACCACAAGCAGGGTACAGAACCACTTCCTTAATTGTAAAAGATTACATGGGCTTTTTCGTAGTAAATAATCCTCCACTTTACCCAACCGTTGATCTGAGTTCTTGAAGTCTTTTCCAGAATTTCATATAAACGGTAACATAAAACACACTATTTTGTGTTCTAGTTTTTTTCACTCAGCATGATAGTGTAGCTTATTTCTTTTTATTTGATTAATAGTATTCCATATATGGATATACCACAAGTTGTTTATCCAATCACCTACTGAGGGACGTCTGAATTCTTCCCAAGTTTTGGCTATTATGAAGAAGCTGCTATAAACATTTGTGTCTTTGCATGATGTATGTTTTTGATTTCTCTTGGGTAACTATTGGGAGGGGAATTGGTGGGTCTATGTTCAGTGTATGTTGAACACCTAAAAAAACTCGAGGGGCGCCTGGGTGGCTCAGTGGGTTAAAGCCTCTGCTTTCGGCTCAGGTCATGATCCCAGGGTCCTGGGATCGAGCCCTGCATTGGGCTCTCTGCTGGGCGGGGAGCCTGCTCCCCACCCCTCACCCCTGCCCTGCTCTGCCTGCCTCTCTGCCTATTTGTGATCTGTCAAATAAATAAATAAACCCCTCCAAACTGGGGGTGCCTGGGTGGCACAGTCGGTTGGTTTCAGCACAGATGGTGATCTCAGGGTGAGGAGATCAAGCCCCACATCAGACTCTGTGCTCAGTGTAGAGTCTGCTTAAGATTCTCTCTCCCCATCTCCCCAAAGCACCCTGCCCCCCACCCTCCTTATGCTCTCTCTCTCTCAAATAAAATCTTTTTTTTTTTTTTTTAAAGAAAACTCCAAAGTGTTTGGCACATGGCTATACTGCTTTTGCAGTATCAGTACATGACCATTTCAGTCTCTCTACATTCTTGGCAACTAGAAAAGTGTTTTCTAGCTACTGAAATGGATGTGTAGTGATGTCTCTCTGTGGTTTCAATTTGTATTTCCCTACAGACTAATAAAGTTGAGCATCATTTCATGTATTTATTGATCATTCATGTGTCTTCTTTTGTAAAGTGTCTATTCAAATCTTTTCCTTATTTTTAAAAGTAGCTGTCTTTAACTGTAAAAGTTCTTTATATATTTTAGATACAAGTTCTTTGACAGATATATATGTATATTGCAGATATTTTCTCTAATCTGTGGCTTGACTTTCATTTTTTTAATATCTTTGAAAGGGTAGAGGTTTTTAATTTTGATGGAAGTACAGATTAGCACTTCCCTTCCTTTTATGGTTCATGCTTTTTGTGTTCTATCCGAGAAATCTTGTCTATCTCAAAGTCACAAAGATTTTTTTATGTTTCCTTTTAGAAGTTTTTTGTTTTAGCTTTTATAGTTTAGATCTGTATTCCATTTTGAATTACTTTTTGGGTACTGAGAGGTAAGGGTTGAGGTTTTTTCCCTCTCCTTCTTCCCCCACAACTCCTTACTCAGTGTTCTGACACTGTTTATTGAAAAACTCCTTTCTCCTCTGAATTGCCTTGGCAACTCTGTTCCTAATTAATTGATCATCTCTGTGTTGGACTCTTTCTGGATTCTTTATTCTGTCCCATTGATTTATATGTCTATTCCTCTACCCCCTCTCAAAAAAAAAAAAAAAAACAACCCTCTATTATTTAAGAGGAGTGGTACCGACGACATAAAGGAGACATCACAGTAGCAAGAAAGATAGTTAACACTTACAAGACCTTACTGAGCCAGGTGATTCTACCTTGCCTGTAGTAGCCCACTTGAATCATCACAACCCTACCAGGTAAGCACTATTTAACTTCATTTTACAGACGACATAAATACGGCAAACAGGGGTGGTTCTAATATACCCCCAGTAACACAGTTACTACGTGGTAGAGGCAGGACTAAGCTCAGGCAGTCTGACTCTAAAGCCACTGCTCTTGATCACTGTATAGTATACAAGAATTTGTGAAGATAGATTATGTACCATTAAAGAGATTCACAAAAGAAAAAAAAAAGTCTTGTTTTACTAAATCTAGATTAGTCCTGAAGCATTTTTGTCTATCTTCTACCAAAATAGCTTTGGTAGCTATTTTTGTTTTAATCTTACACAGAAATTTTTGGCTGTTATATGGGCAGCAAAGAAGGATCTTTTCGAGGGATTGTCTTTTTGTTTTTAAAGGTACTCTAATAATTTCGCCTTGACTTCAAATGAGATAAAATGGTTTCAAAGTCGACATGGTGGTATTTTCATTAAGAAAGAAAGTTCATGTAAAAGCATGCAGATCTTTTCATGTCTCATATGGTATTCAGTCAGAAGTGCTCTCTGGCTGTCAGTCTAAGCTTAACACTTGACACAGTAGTGTTCTCTGCAATGGGTCACTTTGGGGCAGGCAGAGTTTCACACTGAGCACTGAAGGCTAGGCAGTAGGCCAATATTTAAGGGATCAGAGATTACTTAGTATGCATATCTTTTATCATCTTTTTTTTAACTGCCACTTAAAAGTGTTTTCATTAAAAACACTTGGCTTTTTTTAGTGATTAAAAATGACACTTGAGAACATGGAAAATAGGGATAGGTAAAAAGAAGAAAATTTAAAAATCACTCATAATCACCAAGGTACTAAACTTACTGATTTTTTTTTTTTTTAAGATTTTGTTTATTTATTTGACAGAGAGAGATCACAAGTAGGCAGAGAGGCAGGCAGAGTGAGAGGGGGAAGCAGGCTCCCTGCTGAGCAGAGAGCCCGATGTGGGGCTCAATCCCAGGACCTTGGGATCATGACCAGAGCCGAAGGCAGAGGCTTAACCTACTGAGCCACCCAGGCGCCCCTAAACTTACTGATTTAGATTCCTATCTATCTATATATATTTATTTATTTATTATTTATTTTCAGCATAACTATTCATTATTTTTTCACCACACCCAGTGCTCCATGCAATCCGTGCCCTCTACAATACCCACCACCTGGTACCCCAACCTCCCATCCCCCGCCACTTCAAACCCCTCAGATTGTTTTTCAGAGTCCATAGTCTCTCATGGTTCACCTCCCCTTCCAATTTCCCCCAACTCCCTTCTCCTCTCAAACTCCCCATGTCCTCCATGCTATTTGTTATGCTCCACAAATAAGTGATTCCTATCTATATTTTTAAAACAAAATCATGATAATATACTACAAACACATTTAAGCATTTTTGCTTTTTTCTCCCCATTTATCATGATGTCACAAACATTTGCTCATGCAACTGAGGCTACAATTTTATTTTACTTTTTTTAAAAGATTTTATTTATTCACTTAACAGAGATTACTAGGCAGAGACACAGGCAGGGGGGTGGGGAGAAGCAGGCTCCCCACTAAGTAGAGAGCCTGATGCATGGCTTGATTCCAGGACCCTAAGATCGTGGCCCGAGCTGAAGGCAGAGGCTTTAACCCACTGAGCCACTCAGGCGCCCCAAGGCTACAATTTTAAATAGTCTTAAAATAGTCTATCATATGCATATATCATATTTTTATAAATATTCCTTTATTTGTATTTTATTTCATTTTCTGCTTCAGAAACCAATGTGGTGAGCATCTCTCTGCACATGAATCTTTGCCTCAGATGACAGTATTTTGGCCTTTTGAAGGGTGCCCCAGGGGCTGGTTTTCAGGGTTGTAAAATAATAATGTCTATAATACAGTAAAGGCTGGATTCTTCAAACTAGGACCTAAGCTCCCAGTTACTTAGGTAACTGGGCAGGGGACTTAAAATACTTAAACAATATTAATTTAATTTAATTTAATTTAATTAATGTAACAGTATTAATAACTAAAATACTTAACTAAATTAACTAAACAGAGGACTTAAAATAGCCTTCCTCCTGAAAGGTGGCTAAGTTGAATTAGATCTGCATTAGGTAGTAAACTGAATCCAGTTATAGATGGCCCTGACCAAAAGCAACAGCCAGGTCTATTTTAAGTCATATGGCTAAGTGAAACAGGTGGCTGAGGGAATGTCTAAGAAGTGTATTTTCCCTGGTTTAGACAAATCGAACAGAATCAGAGATGACCATCCCAGCAAACTGAGATACTATGAAGTCATTCTCCCAGCAACCAAGTGGCCATTTCTTCAATGGGAAATAAATAACTAAACTTTATTAAAATAGATGTATCTCAGGACAAAAGGCATACTTCAGGGCATGTCACTTGCTACAATCAAAGGCGTGCCCAATCGCTACAAATAGTTTAAGAAAAAAAAGCAAGCTGCTAATTTAGGTTTAATTCTGATCATATGTGCCATTCCTTACCATACTTTTGTGATCCAGAAAAGAAAGAACGGGTAAGAACAAAGGGTCTCTCCCTTCCCTTAGATCGTTGTATTAGTCCTTCTGCAGTAGCCATTTGCTACAAAGACAAAGGAGAAAAAATTTTCAAAGGGATGATTAGATTAGAGCATTGTGCAGACATCCCTAATAAGCTACTGGACATGCAAAAATTAAATAGTAGGTGGGAATGTAAAATGGGAAATATGAAAATAAATCCACCAAATAATTTTCATGATGTAATGAAACTACTCTAAATTCCCCTATTAAGGGTGGAAAATTATCTTTAATCAAAATAGAAATAAAAATAGTAAATAATATGCTAACATATTCAATGCTTATTATAACTAGGCATTTTATAAAATTTTCTCATATAATCTATAGAACATCTGAGATTGACCATTTTCGTTTATTTAAAAAAAAAAGCAAATGAGAACAAAAAACTGAGATTCAGAGAGGTTAAATGACTGGACCTGGCCTACATAAGAAAATTCTCTGTAGTAGTTTGCAGTTATAGCAAGAGACTTTTAAAGAGGTAAACACATACTATCTGAACTGTGCTTTATGTAACCAGTAACTCACACTGGAAAACAGACCAGTTGGTGGGAGGGCCACAGGAACACAGTTATAGTGAAAATAAGAAAGAACAATGGATATCAATTAGGGCAAATAATAACTGACAAATGTTTTGGATGTGATTGGCAAATGGAAGACAATTCTACCACCTTCTAATGGGAAGGCTAAGTAGTTAATGAAGGCTTTCTACATTTAAAAACCTGTTTTTAGGGGTGCCTGGGTGGCTCAGTGGGTTAAGACTCTGCCTTCAGCTCAGGTCATGACCTCAGGGTCCTGGGATTGAGCCCTGCATCTGCTCGGTGGGGAGACTGCTTCCCCCCCAACCCTCTGCCTGCCTCTCTGCCTACTTGTGATCTGTCAAATAAAATCTTAAAAAAAAAAAAACCCTATTTTTAGAAATTCTACATCTATGTTCTAAATCTTTTAAAATAAGATTTTATTTATTTGATGAGAGAGACACAGAAAGAGAGGGAAAACAAGCAGAGGGAGTGGGAGAGGGAGAAGCAGGCTTCCCCTTGAGCAGGAAGCCCAATGTGGGGCTCCATCCCTGGATCCTGGGATCATGACCTGAGCCAAAGGCAGATGCTTAACGACTGAGCTAACCAGGTGCCCCTCTATGTTCTAAATCTTATTCCCCTGGTATGAGACTTGCCATTTTAGATATTTGTGAAATTTCATTAAAAAAAAAAAAAGATTTTATTTATTAGAGAGAGAGAGCAAGAGCACGAGTGGTATGGAGTGCCAGAGGAAGAGAGAGAAACAGACTTCCTGCTGAGCTTGGGAGCCTGACTCAGGATTCAATTCAATTCAACCCTGGGATCATAACCTGAGCCAAAGGCAGATGCTTAACTGACAGAGCCACCCAGGAAGCCCCATTTATAAAATTTTAAAACATTTGTTTTAATTGCCTTTGTTTATGTATTATACATTGACTACTTCAAAAGAAGTTTTGAGGTATCCAAGGCTATTTATTAATGACTCCTGTCAAGGAAGATCTTTCATGGTACCATTAATCTCATAACTCTGTAATTCATCAAGTTCATTAGAGAAAGAAAAGGTACAAAGAAAGAAATAAGTCCTGCATTGGCTACAACCTGGTAAGATCCATTGCAATCAGAAAAGTTACACAAAGAGAAATGAACAACATAGTACGGCTATTACAAATGACTTTCAACCCAAAAGGCAGGACACATGGGTCCAAGTGGCTTCTTGATGGATGTTTTACCTGATAAAAACCATACATGTTGTGAAGTTCCCTGTGCTCCCAATTGCCATGATGAATGGCATTCTTCTGCATGGTTAGCTCTGGCCCTCTAAATACAGAGGGCTCATTCATGTCATTCCATATGTAGAGGATGTCAGTAGATCCCTAGGAAATAAATTTCTTCTTTGGTCAATGCAATACTCCTATAGCGATGATGTTAATATGATAGCCACCCTATTCCTCTTGTATACTCCATTTCATTTATTATTACTGTGTTTCTTATCTACGCTCTCTCTTTTGTCCCAGTGCTACAATAAAAGGTCCACATGGCAGGGAATTTTGTTCATGATAAATTCCAAACACCTAGAACAGTAGCTGAACACAGAAGGTTCCCGGTAAATATTTGTTGATGAATGAAAAAATGTTGTGTGGTATTGCCTGTGAAATACAACTGCCCAGCATGCCCACTCCAAGACTTACTCTGGCGAACCCTCATACAGGAAAGGTTGTGAATGTTGACATTTAGATTCTAGAACATCCATCATCTGCTACAACTCTTAACTAAGGGCAATTAAAGCTTTCCATGATAAGATCCTGCCTTCCTTCTAATACTTTGAAAGATTGTTTTTTAATTAAAGACTTTTATTTTTATTTTTATTTGCCAGAGAGAGAGAGTGTAAGCGCACAAGTAGGGGGAGCAGCAGGTAGAGGGAAAAGCAGGATCCCTATTGAGTAAGGAACCTGATGTGAGACTTGATCCTTTGACCCTGGGATCATGACCTAAGCTAAAAGCAGACACTTAACCGACTAAGCCACCCAGGCGTCCCTACTTTGAAATAGTCTAGAGTTTGTGTTCTATACAGAATTTTCAATTTAGAGTAGGAAGGGGCTGCTAAGTAATCTAGTTGACATGGTGTTGAAATCCCTTTTATAGACACCCTGGTCTCTGAGCATGTGACTCAGTAGCAACAGGGACAGGGAAGCTCATTCCATTACTTTCTAAAAGTCCTGCCCTTGTAATATCCTCTCAGTGGGCCTGGCTTGCCTTCTGGGATGCCACAGAGTTCATGGGCTGTCTCACAAACATGCTAGTTGTTCAAATGCCTAGGGGAGACTTGTGTATTCTTTTGACTCTTTTTTTTTTTTTTAAGATTTTATTTATTTATTTGTCAGAGATAGAGGGAGAGAGAGCGAGTGAGCACAGGCAGACAGAGAGGCAGGCAGAGGCAGAGGGAGAAGCAGGCTCCCTGCCGAGCAAGGAGCCCGATATGGGACTGGATCCCAGGGCACTGGGATCATGACCTGAGCCGAAGGCAGCTGCTCAACCAACTGAGCCACCCAGGCATCCCTTCTTTTGACTCTTTATATTCAACTATTTCTAAACATGTATACTTTTTTTTAATTAATTGTTTTTACTAAAATACACTGTATTATTTGCCCCAGGAGTACAGGTCTGTGAATCGTCAGGCTTATACACATGAACAAGGCTATATGCTTTCCAGATATTTAACTACTTTAACTCCCTTTCTGTAGCACTCTCCAAGTCAAGGGTTGGCAAATGTTTTCTGGAAAAGGCCGGATAACTTTTTCTACTCTGCTGACTATAGGCCTCTTTTTCAATAACTCAACTCTGATATAGTGAAAATAGCCACAGACAGTAGAGAAATGAGTGAACATGGCCAGATTTCGCCTTTTAGGTATCCCTGCTCTAAGTTATTTTCTGTGTCCTAATACATGATACTGAGAAGCCTCGTTTAGTGGTTAAGATTGGACGTGAGAGACAAACAGACTGAATTCAAATCTTGGGTCCACCACTTACTGACATGGATTAACTAAAAAGGGTTGTTTTGTGGGTTGTTTTTTTTTTTTAAGATTTTATTTATTTATTTGACAGAGAGATCACAAGTAGGCAGAGAGACAGGCAGAGAGAGAGGGGGAAGTAGGATCCCGGCTGAACAGAGAGCATGATGCGGGGCTTGATCCCAAGACCCTGAGATCATGACCTGAGCCTAAGGCAGAGGCTTTAACCCACTGAGCCACCCAGGTACCCCTGAGCAGGGTTTGAAACTTCTTTATATATCAATTTCCTCATCTATGGGATTAGAATTATAGCTCCAACTTCAGAGGTATTTGTGAAGATGAAATGGTAAAATGTACAGAAACTGCTTAGCACAGAGTTTGGCACACAGCAAATAATTTAATTTATATGAGGCATCACTATCCTCTTCAAAATTGGCTGAAAACCATTCTCTACAAGTGACCTCTCTGGGGTTCTTAGAATATTTTAAGGATTGATTTATTATTATACCTTTTTAATTTCAAATTTTGTTACACCTTTTTTTAAAAGATTTTATTTTTTTATTTGAGAGAGAGAGAGGGAGAGCAAAAAGCAGGTAGAGGGGCAGAGGGAGAGGGGGAAGGAGAGGTGGAAGCAGGCTCTCCACTGAGCCAGGAGCCTGATGTGGGCCTTGATCCCAGGACTCTGAGATTATGACCCGAGCCAAAGGCAGATGCTTAACTGACTGAGCCAGCCAGGCACCCCTAAACCTTACCTTTATGTCACATTACACTTTGCAAGATATTCTCATAAATATCCTATCATCATCTTTAAATAAGCTATAGAATATTATTTTATGTAAAGTTTATGTATGAATTTGAAAATACAAATGTCTTATTAAGTACTTTGATATATCACAGAGTCTATTATAATAGAGGTAGAAGTCACAGCTTTTGTGCATTTGGTAATTAATATGCCACCTTTCCTGGCCATTAAAGTCTGTAATGTGGGTGCCATCCTTTGTTTTCATCCAAGTATTATTTATCAAGAGCTACTCAATAAAGCAGAATAGTTCTATTCAATCATGTTTTTTCTTCTTTCATCCTTCCAAGTAACTAGGAAAGAACAAAAGAACAAAAACAAACCTGATAAGCAGAGAAAGTGAAAAGACCTGAATACCACTCTCTGACTTTGGGATTGGTGAAATCCAAGTAAGAGGAGAGACCTGTAGAGGCAGAAAAGCAGACTGTGAGAAACAGTGGTGCTCATGCTAGGATGTGTGGTAAAGATGTGAAAGCTGGCTGATCACGGGACATCTCAGATGTAAGACGGATGATGCAGAGGCACCATCTGGCAAGAAGTGAGGAAGGCCATGCTGGACTCCAGTGATAGTCACTAGACCACCCAATCTGAGAGGCCCAGGGGAAGGCCAACGAACAAGCATCCAGATGGAGCTTGTCCCTCACAGATGGCCCAAGACAGCCCAAGTAAGCATGGCAAATATCCTAGAGTGACCCTCTGTCCTTAAAAGAGAATGAAGTGTTCATGAGTGGTGTAAGGGGAAAGGAATGCATGGGGTGTCTCTGCAGCACATGAATTTGTGACTGAGTGCCAGGATATGATGGATTGGGGATTCCCCTTTGTTCTGGTTTCTACCAAGGCTTGAAACTAATAATTTATGAAACAAAGAATCCAGAGTTGCTGGAAGCAGCTAAGGTCCCTCATGAAAGCCTGGGAAGCAGCAACTGTGGGCAAACAAGGCTCAGAAAATTCACAGGGAGAGACTGTGAGAACTCTTTTTATTTTCTTCTCCTCTCCGTTTCTTATTCCTTGGCTTTTTATTTTTGTTTGGTTAGAGAAATAGAGTGCTTTTAAAATTCATTCATTGATAAATGTATACAAAGCACACTGTACCAGATGTTAGGGCAGATACAGAAGAAGGAAATACCCTCTCTTTCTTAATGGTGCTTACACTGTGGCAAGGGATATCTTTAAGAAATGAGGGTGACGGCCATGAAACCTTCATTAATTGGGACTAAAGAAGTGAAATTAAAAGGTGCATAAAGTGCTATCTTACCAGGCCAGCAAACCCCTTCAAAGTCTCCTCCTTCATGATTCTTCACAAAGAAGCCCTGTTCTTTGGCCTTAACATACACTGAGTAGTCAGGATCAATCTTGATGTGGGGGTCACTGATGACCACAAGCTGTCCAGACACAGAGGTTTGAAAGGCTCATCAGTTTCATAGGAGTTATAAGTTTCAGGCTTTCATCATAGTTTTGGGGTTCAAATTTTATTCAAATAATTACTAGGGTTGAAATATTTAAGACATCAGTAAAACCCTATCACTTTTCATGCTTACGGAAACTGAACTGGTATCAAAACCAGGCCAGTGCTCTTTTATAATTATTGCTGCCCAGCCAATACATGTTCTCAACATAGCAGTTACTAAGCTTCTGTCTGAGGTGCTGGGTGCTATACCTAAAGGATTAAGTCATCCCTGCTCCCTAAATATCTAGAGGCTAACACTGACAAAAGCAAACATTAAGGAAAAGAAAACAAAACAAACCCCCCAAAACCCAATGGTACAGACCTATTTAGGAAGGAGGTTTGAGAAGAGCTGTGATCACAGCTCTGTGTCTTCATCATTGCTATACCCTTCTAATGCCCTCACTTCTGAGTCTAGGGCCTGAAAACTCTTTATTTGGTTAGAACAACCTTCTGATCATCCTTCCTCAAGTCTATTCACATTTATTTTACACACTGAAGTTTAATTCTCCATTGATCAAACCCTTAAAAAACTTTTAATTGTGGTAAAATATACATAACATAAAATTTATCATCTGAACCAGTTTTATGTCTACAGTTAAGTAGTGTTAAGTATATTCATGGTATTGTACAATGCCCAGAACTCTTTCCAGCTTGTAAAACTGAAACCATATACCCATTAAAAATAACTCCTCATTCCCTCCTCTACCCAGCCACCATTGTTCTTTCTGTCTCTATGATTTTAACTACTCTAGGTATTAAAGATTAGCGAAAATTATATAGTACTCATCTTTTTGTGAGTACTTTATTTCACTTAGCATAATGTCCTTAAGGTTCACCCATGTTGTAGTATATATCAGAATTTCCTTTCTTTTCAAGGCTAAATGATGCTCCATTGTATATATGTATGTACCACATTTTGTTTACCAAATTGTCTGCTGATGGACACTTGGTTTGCTTCTACCTTTTAGTAATTGTGAATAATGCGGATATGAACATGGGCTTATCTGCATGAGCACATCTGCTCAAGTACCTGCTTTCAATTTCTTTGAGTATATTCCCATAAATGGGATTCCTGGATCATATGGTAATTTTATTTTTAATTTTTTAAGGAACCACCATACGTTTTCTGTAGTGGCTGCACCATTTTCTGTAGTTTTCTGTAGTGGCTGCACCATTTTACATTCCCATGGTTAGTGTTCCAGTTTCTCTACCTCCCCTCCTCACTTAGTATTTTCTGGTTTTTCATAGTAGCCATCCTAATGGTATGAAATGTTATCTCATTGTGGCTTTGATTTGCATCTCCCTAAAGATTACTGATGTTGAGCATGTTTTCATGTGCTTATTGACTATTTGTATATCTTCTTTGAAGAAATGTCTATCAAGTCATTTTCCCAATTTTTAATGGGGTTGTTTGCTTTTTGTTGTTGAGTTGTAGGTGTTCTTCATATATTCTCTATACTAACTCCTTATTCAGAAACTTTTAATGTCTCCCAAATGTATACAAAGCAGCCTACAGTAAGTTCAGATTCCCTACTACTCAAACCTTGCACATGCCTTTTCTTGCCAAACCAATCTGTGCATGTTTTCCAAACATGCTGCTTCAGCCTCTAGCTGCACTGTCTCCACCCCCTCCCCACTTCTCAGATAGAGACTCATCCTTTAGGGCTCATCTAAAATGCACACGCTCAGCATGAGTCCAGCTGGATGCAATCTTCTTTCTCCTAGGCCACTCCTGACCCTGACCTTTGACTGTTATATTATTGCCCAATATTGTGGTTGCTATACACCAGCCTCTCCCCTACTCACTCTAAGACCCCAAGGAGCTCATCTTTGAATTCCCTTCATCTTTAGAATAGCATTTTGAACATTTGATGGTTTCAATAAATAGTTGCTTGTAAGAACATGGGTTCTGGAGTCAGGCAGATCAGAGTTCAGATTCTTGCTCTACTACTTACACGCTTTTGTGCAAAATACAAACTATTCTTAGCCTTAGTTTCTTCATCTGAAAAATGGGGTAACAAGATCTACCTTTTAATCTTGGGATGACTGGATAGAATAATGTATTCTCTCAAACTCTCTGGCCCATAGTAAGTACTTGCCAAATGGTAACTATTTATTAATTGGGAAATTAGGAGAATGGGAATGAAGAATCTGACTCCATTTCTGATTGACTGTTAAGAGCTTTCAAGCCCTTCCATCCCCCCTCACCCTTCTGCCCACATCAGACAAAGAAAGCCCTGATGCTTCCTCCTTGGGTGCCAGTGGGAAGTTCAAACCACTCCAGCCCTGGGCACACATAGGAATCCCCACCCCAGTCCAACCCTCTAACCACTGTAAAAGCTGAGCTGTCTCCATTCCCAGATCTCTCAAGCCACCTTCAGACCAGCCTGGGAGTCAGCCCTACTCTTACCAGAATGCCTCCCTAATGTAACTACTTAACCTTTCCAGACCCTGTGGTGTTGATGTGATGTTCTCAATCTTGAGATTGATGCTGACATCAGAACCACATTTTGCTTTTGGGGTATCCATCATATCCCTACAGGTGGCCACAACAAACAGGACTGAAGGCTAGACCCTGTTATCCTGTGGGGCCCTGGATAGCTACGGCAGGGATGATGGTGAGGCCATCTTTCCATCACTGTTTTCCTGTTATCACAGTTGCAATTACATTATAAGGTACTATTTTATGGCCATTTTTTATCCGACGGCTTTACTCCACTATCTTGCCAGGGAAAGTTTTTTTTTTTTTTCAAGATTTTATTTATCTATTTGACAGATCACAAGCAAGCAGAGAGGCAGGCAGAGAGGGAAGCAGGCTCCTCGCTGAGCAGAAAGCCCAATGTGGGTCTCAATCCCAGGACCCTGAGATCATGACCTGAGCCAAAGGCAGAGGCTTTAACTGACTGAGCCACCCAGGCACCCCAAGGCAAGTTTTAAAAATTAAACAAGTGCTTTGTGATTAAGAAGTTTCCAAGGGCTGGCTTATTTTACCTTACGGTTTTTGCTTCTGAGCAGCTCTTGCATCCCTCTGGGGTTTGGGAATCTTTTCTTGTCCCAAGTGAAGTACCTTTTGCCCTCGGTATGCTCTATGTCCAGCCACATGACATCATAAGGAATGTCATGTTCATCAAATCCTGCATCCACCGCCTTTACATCCTGCTCATCCTCGTAGTTCCAGCGGCACTGATGGTACCCCAAGGAGAAGAGAGGGGGCATGGCCTGTGTGCCTGAAAGGGGAAGATGACAACTGAGCTGGCTACCGCTACAGTGATTATTACATATTTGATAAACATTTCCTGAATGTGTACAGAGTCTAAGCACTGAGATTGGTACCCAGCATATCAAGGAGAATAAAACACAGTCCTTACACTCAAGAAAGTGACAATTTGGTTGGTGAGGCAGACATGTACATTAACTGCTCCACTCTGAGGTGTAACTGCTGTGTTAAAGGTAGCAGCCTCGTGTTATGGGAATACAGAGCCTACAGTAAAGTGTGGAGTCTTGAAATACTTCATAGAGGTAGTAACACTTGGTTGGGCCGTGAAGGTCAAATAGGAGGAATCTACCAGAGACAATGGATAGAACACTTAGGCACAGGGAATAGAAAAGACACAGACACAGAGGCAGAGAAGTACATGATAAGCTTCTAGGGTGGTTATACTGTGAGAGAGACCAGTAGAAGATGAAACTGGAGAGGGTCAATTTGTAAGGGGCTCTGTAGTTCACTCTAGGAATTCTAAATCTCTTATGGGAAGTTATCAAAAAGTTTGGTAATATGTAACCTTAGCAGGCCTACATTTTAGAAAAATTAGTGAGGGAGCAGTATTGAGACTGACTTAAAGGGAAAGAGATTAAAGGCAAGAAACACTCAAATTATTATAAAAACATTTACTGATAATATGGAGGACTCTGGGTCAACCACTTGCCTTTATCTCCTTTCCCTCCTAAGTTCCCAACAAAATCAGAGTAAAAGAAAGAAAAAAAAAAAGAATAAAGCTACAAGAACAAAGAGAATGAGAGAGGAGTAATTTCAACAAAATTTTAGAAGGCAGGGGAGGAAAGGTAACAACTGATCAAAGTGAGGGAAGCTCTCACCAGAGTGCTTGTGAGACAGAGACAGATGAGAAGAGATCACCCTGCTCCCAGCACACTAGCAGATGGGAGACCATTCCCGACATGCAGCCCAATTTCCAATCCCAGTACCAGAGTACTTCTAGGCAGAACCTTATTCAAATCCTTGAAAATTAGAAGGCCCCACATATAGAAATACAATAAAAAGACCTCTGAGAAAACATGGACAATACAAGAAAACAAAATAAATATCAAAATGTTATCATCAGGGGCGCCTGGGTAGCTCAGTGGGTTGAAGCCTCTGTCTTCATCTCAGGTCATGATCTCACGGTCCTGGGATTGAGCCCTGCATTGGGAATCTCTGCTCAGCAGGGAGACTCCTTCCTCCTCTCTCTTTGCCTGCCTCTCTGCCTACTTGTGATCTCTGTCAAATAAATAAAATCTTAAAACAACAACAACAACAACAAAGTTATCATCAGTACCTTCGGTGAAATTAAAAAAAGATACTACACCCATGAAATAAGACTAGTATAAGATATTGGGAACAAGGAATAATCAGAGGATAAGAAAAAGTATGAAGAAATTATAGATATATAACATAAATGGAAGGTCTAGAAGATAAAATTGAGAAAATTGCTCAGGAAAAAAAAGGGAAATTATCACATCTGTACAGTATAAAGTAAAAAGGGAAGGGAAGAAATTGTCAAAAGAATAATGATTGCTTTCCAAAACTGAGGAACACATTTCTCAAGACTGACAGAATCCACATCTAATACTCAACACTGTAATTACTTTAAAAGATCCATATAAAAGCATTTTATTGTCAAATTTCAGAATTATCAGAAATTTCAGAACACATTTCAGAGAGATCACATACAAAGAAACAACTCAGAGTGATTTTCAAGCAATAAGATGGAAGGTAAGATATGTCTCCAAAGGCAAAGGAAACAAAAGCGAAAATAAACTTTTGGGACTTCATCAAAATCAAAAGCTTCTGCACAGCAAAGGAAACAGTCAAAAAAACAAAGAGGCAACCCATGGAATGGGAGAAGATATTTGCAAATGACAGTACAGACAAAAGGTTGATATCCAGGATCTATAATGAACTCCTCAAACTCAATACACACGAAACAGGCAAACATATCAAAAAATGGGAAGAAGATATGAACAGACACTTCTCCAATCAAGACATACAAATGGCTATCAGACACATGAAAAAATGTTCATCATCACTAGCCCTCAGGGAGATTCAAATTAAAACCACATTGAGATATCACCTTATACCAGTTAGAATGTGTCGGAGGCAGGCCCCTGGCCAGGGCGGCCTCCGCCATTAAAAGATGGCGCCTGGCTAGTTGCCAGGTTAGGATTGCCTCGTGAGACTAAGCAGAACACCCAAAGAGGAAGTAAACAGCATTGGTTGCTAGCGAAGTTGTTCATTTAGGTGCACAGCCTGATTCGCTCCCTCCTGTACCCTGCTCGCTGATTGGTCATGTAAGCGTATATAAGTGTGTAGACTTGTGGAAATAGAGAGAGAGAAGATGCATCCGAACCAGGGTTCTTGTCGTCCTTGTGGGGCGAGGGCGATAAGAATGGCCAAAATTAACAAAACAGGAAACAACATGTGTTGGAGAGGATGTGGAGAAAGGGGAACCCTCTTACACTGTTGGTGGGAATGCAAGTTGGTGCAGCCTCTTTGGAGAAGAGTGTGGAGATTCCTCAAGAAATTAAAAATAGAACTTCCCTATGACCCTGAAATTGCACTCGTGGGTATTTACCCCAAAGATACAGATGTAGTGAAAAGAAGGGCCATCTGTACCCCAATGTTTATAGCAGCAATGGCCATGGTCGCCAAACTATGGAAAGAACCAAGATGCCCTTCAACGGACGAATGGATAAGGAAGATGTGGTCCATATACACTATGGAGTATTATGCCTCCATCAGAAAGGACGAATACCCAACTTTTGTAGCAACATGGACGGGACTGGAAGAGATTATGCTGAGTGAAATCAGTCAAGCGGAGAGAGTCAATTATCATATGGTTTCACTTATATGTGGAGCATAACAAATATCATGGAGGACAAGGGGTGTTAGAGAGGAGAAGGGAGTTGGGGTAAATTGGAAGGGAAGGTGAATCATGAAAGACTATGGACTCTGAAAAACAATCTGAGGGGTTTGAGGTGGCGGGGTGGGTGGGAGGTTGGGGTACCAGGTGGTGGGTATTATAGAGGGCACGGACTGCATGGAGCACTGGGTGTGGTGCAAAAATAATGAATACTGTTTTTCTAAAAATAAATAAATTTAAAAAAGAAAAGAAGATAGAAAGTAAAAGAGACATGCCTTCGAATTCTGAGAGAAATAATTTTCAGTCTAGCTAGCCAAATGATCAATCAAGGGTGAAGGTAGAAAAAGAGATGTTTTTGTACCTGCAAAGATGCAAAAAGTGTACCTCCAATGCACACTTTCTTAGGAAACTCCCAGGATGACAGCTGTGCAGGGAGCCCAAAGAGAACCCCAATGGGGGCAGGACAGAAAGATCTGGGAAGGAAGTCTCTGGGGAGTAAAGTGAAATGAATACAATATGACACTCTTGAGTATTTGAAACGTATAAGCACTAAATATTGAGTCAAGCAAAAATGAAGATGTAACTGTAATGATATTGGGAAAGAAGAAAGAGCAATCTGATTGAGTTAAATCCTCATCAACAGATAATCTATAAACTTAAAACTTGGCTTTCCTTGGACATGGTGGTATATCCACTGTTTCTGAAGCATTTTCCTATAAACTAGGCTTAGAACAGTGTTTAAGGGCCCTGTAGGTGGGCCTTCACAGTACTTTTTCCTATATGAGTGTCTTTACATATCTATAAATTTTCGGTCATTTCTTCCATCAAAGTTGGAATCAAATTCTTCCTCCTCAATATGGGCTGGATCGAGGGGCTTTTTTAACAGAATGCAGCAGTAGCAATGCTGCGTTACTTTTATTTGTAACAGCTTTATTGAGATATAGCTCAAATATCATAAAATTCAACCAATTAAAGTATACAGTTCAATTTTGGGGGATATATTACACTACCATTTTTTTAAAAGTGGCAAAAATATGTAATACATAAAATTGGCCATTTTAACCATTTATTTAGGCCTTTTAAATTTCTTTCAGCAATGTTTCATAATTTTAATCACCTACTTGGTTAGAGATATCCTTAGGTAGCTTATTCTTTTGGATGTTATAAAGGGAATTGTTTTCTCAATTTCTTTTTTAGATTGTTCATTGCTGGTCTACAGAAACACAACTAATTTTGTGTGATTACAGACCCTGCAACTTTGGTGAATTTCTTTATTAGTTCTGGTAGTTCTTTGTGGATTCTTTGGGATTTTCTAACATCTTGGATCACATCATCTGTGAAAAGAAATAATTTTACTTCTTCCTCTTCAATTTGGATGCCTTTTACTTCTTTTTCTTGCCTAACTTCGCTGGCTGGAATTTCTAGTACAATATTCAGTAGGAGTGGTGCAAGTGGGCAGCCTTGTCTTGTTTCTGGTCTTAGGGGAAAGCTTGCAGTCTTTCACCCCTGAATAGGGTGTTAACTGTGGATTTTTCATAAATGCCTTTTATCATATTGAGGAAGCTTCCTTCTACTCCTAAACTTCTGAGAGTTCTGATCATGAAACAGTGTTGGATTTTGTCAAGTGCTTTTTTCTGCATCAACAGAGATGATCTTTACATCTTTTAAAGACAAAATGCTTTAGTGCTAAAGCCAGTGGTATGTTTTAATGGAGCAGAGAACATAGAAAAGTTCAGGTTGGGACACTGATTGTCTGAGATGAAGGCAGAGAAAGCCCACAGCTTAAAGGGTCTAAGGAAAGCAAACGGAGAGTATTAAGGATCAGAGAGTAGAGTGTTCTAGCTCCAGGACGTTTTACCAAGCTGAATGGGATGAAGGTGGAAGGAGAAATGTTTGCTTCTTGAAAAGCTTGGGTAAATTGTGTATACATTCTATATGGGTGCAACAAATATTAACTTACAGTGATGATACATAGGAGAGAGGAATAAGAGAGGATACATAGGAGAGAGGGATAAGAGGCTGGCACTTCCACATGCAAGTACCTGTAAGGTATGAATACTGCTTGAAGACGTCAGAAGGCGTAGGTCCCGTCAGCAGAAAGACATCAATGATTCCACTCTCTGACATCCAGTGCACATCAGTTCGACATCTGACCTTTTGCTTAGCTGCAACAGGGCCCATCTGGGTTACCGTGTACTAGAAAAAGAATGGAATGAAGTTCTAAAGAATTTCCCTCTAATTTCCCTCATATTGTAATATGTAAGTATCATCCATAGGTCAGTAACAGGTACATATTATTAACTTTCACTGATTATACTGCAAAGGCTTTGGTGGCAGAAAATTGTCACTACAAAGTCCAGAGCTAGAACTACACTGGTTTTGTTTCTTACATAAGCATGGCATGCAGTCACGATCCATAAGCTCACCTTTACTGCAGGCTCCGTATTGATCTCCACTAGAGTTTCAGAGGCATTGAGCCAAAAAATGCCTAGAGTTCTACCTAGTTTGTGGGCCAGGAGATAAGGCACTGAACCATAAATGCCCATTTTGTCATGTATTTTATATCCATAGACGTCCAGGTTATAAAGACGGTAAGCATCACCATCACTGAAACACACAAAGATGAACTATCAGCAGTAATAATCACAAATATATTATTATCAATGAATAGCATAGCTCCAATCTCCCCTGCAAACCCTTGAGTCCTATGCATCTTTCAAGTCTCAACTCTTTTTTTTAAAGATTTTATTTATTTATTTGACAGACAGAGATCACAAGTAGACAGAGAGGCAGGCAGAGAGAGAGGAAGGGAAGCTGGCTCCCTGCCGAGCAGAGAGCCCAATGTGGGGCTTGATCCCAGGACCCTGAGACCATGACCTGAGCCGAAGGCAGAGGCCCAATCTACTGAGCCACCCAGGCGCCCCTCAAGGCTCAACTCTTAACACTTCCCTAACCCAAATATGGTTAATATGATTCCCTCCTTTGATTCCTTTAGCCTCCCCTCTTGTGACAATTGGCATGCACGGTCTCATATCTTAGATGTCTCTTCCGAGTATCTCTCATGAGGTGAGGACTGTTTCCTGTGTCTTCTCCACAACAGCAAAAAAAGAGCAGATATAATTGGCAAGTTTTGTATTTCTCCACTGCCAGAACAAAATGACAGTCTCTTAACATGCTTCCACAGTGCTGAGTAGGGAAAGATGGGGAACTGAACTGGGGTGGGGAGGCCAAAGCTTGGCTTGGTGTGCGAGCAGCACAGTTTCTGATTCGCTTGTGACCATGCCCACCTGTTGACCAGGTGTGCAAACAGCATTTCAACCCAGCAAACTTGATCAGACTCTTCTTTTTGGTTTAGATTCCTCTCAGTCTGATACCTCTGGCATTTACTTGTCAATAGTGTTAGTTTGAAATGATCTCCCTGAAGGAATCAAAGGTGACATAAGATACCACACTTTTCCATTCTCTGGCTCACTGTCCTTTTTTGGTAGGGAGACTTTTTCTAGGTCAGTGATTTTCACAGGATATTCTCTCAGGTTCCACAGAGAGGCCTTGAGGAGTGAAAGCAAAAGTTGGGGAAGTGGTGATGAGGCTATCTCCCCTATTTTAACCACAATCGTTCCATATTTTTATTTCCTCTGTATATTTTAGGTTCAGCATTACAGGTTTTTAAATGTTCAATTTTTTGCCAAAAAAAAGTAAGATAAAAATTAAGAACCACTGCTCTTAAAGATCTATAAGCAGTATCAAGGAGGAAAAGGCTAGATACATATTGGCCCAGGCTCAGACAACTCAAATGTTTTCCCTTCTAAGTTTAAACCAGAGCATCCTATAAGAATTTTTCACTTTACCTAGTATTTTTAAGTTGGTGTGAGTCTGCATGTTGCGGGATCCCGTAGAGATGCTCAAATCCATGCAAGGAGAAATCCAAACCAATGGAGGCAGGACCTACGGGGACCAGAATACTGAGTTTTGCTTCTCTGTGGGACAATCAATTAAGGAGACTCATTTACCTGTGACTAGGGATCGAGAGACCTGAACTTGGCCTGATCAGTTGGCAAATCACGTGTGTGCTCTTTCTCAATTAGCAATAATCGCGCCTCGGATAAACCTCATTGGCTACGATACTGCCACTGCTCAAAGCTTGTGTGCCCTTTCTATAAGATGTTAAATTCAGGTACTGTGGGGATGCAAACATGCACAAGGCAAAGTTCTGGTCACTTAGTAGTGTTTCTTTAGCTATGTGCTGAAGCTCTTCATGTCCTCATTTATAGTAAACCTCCTTTCTATCCGTAAAATACGGCTATGAAGTTTTAAATTTTTTTCTAATCTAAATTTTCCTAAAATGTATTGCATGCTTATTTACATTAGGAAACAAAGGATATTGAGCAATTTTAATCTTCACTATATAAAAGACTAGGTGTCTTCTTATGATCATTTATTCTTATTGCGTATAGGAACAGTAATGTAAAAAGTATCAGAAAGATCTTTCCTGGCTCCTCCCTGTGATTGTAGATAGGTAATTTTTTTTTTTTTAACCAGAAACAAAGTCCTTTATTTAACAATTATTTTAGAGATATGGGGAAAAATGCAAGTAACTAGGAGAAATAAGAGACTTAAATTCACTCTTAGGAAAAGTTGTGGATGTGAAATGGTCCTTATTTAAAGGAATTTATGGAAAAGGGGTACTATAGAGAAGGTAAAAGAGATTATGATGTTACAGAAAGGAAAGCCCGATAGCCCCCCTACTTATACATTTTGGACATGTTGTCAGTCCTAATCATTATCCTAGGCTATAGATCCAGATGCTAGAACAGAAATTCTCAAGGTGTTAGGGAAGAGACAAACTCCCACTATCACTAAATCTAGTGAGAAATGTCACAGATTGGCATGTGATAAACATGTGAATGATGGGGAGGCCTGGAGAAGGTTGAGAACCAATGGCTTGAAATATTGGAGCTAATGAGCTCTAGAACTTCATTTCTCATCACTTGACCCTCATAAAAATAGAATGTGAAACTTGTGGCTGTCTGATATACTAAGTAGTACTAGCAGTGTGCTGACCTAGGCCCCTAACATGAGATCATCAACTCCATGAGGCCTATATTTCTCTTTCATTCCCCACAAAAGGTACACATTCACTCTTTCTCTGTTGCAGTGCATTACTGAAGAATAAAGGACCCAAATCTGAGATTTCTGTTCCCCTTACAGAAATCACTTGTTTGGGCCAAGGCTCAGGGACTTTAGGTAGCAATATTTAGCCATTTTTGGCAAGATCTGTTTTAATACTACAATTTCAACTTTACCATTAACTTTGATATCCACAAATTTTCCGAATTTCTCCTCCCACAGGCCCAGATCGTCTTGGTCTTCCTGATGGCATAAGAAGAGCAAATTGAGTTTATATACTGCAACAAATGTGGTTACCACAACAGCACATTTTATTTGGATTGTTAAAAAACTAGACTGAGAAAATGAGTATCTTTTAAAAGACCTGTCCGTGATGACAGTATATTTAACAAATTTGATCTGTGTTCTATATAAATCCCAGCAATCATCCTCCTTATGAACTGGAGCTGACAGTTTATTGTGGTAGACTAGACATAACATAAAATTTACAATTTTAACTACTTATTTTCCACTTTAACAAGTTTATTTATTTTTTTATTTTAAGTAATCTCATATGCAACATGGGGTTTGAACTCATGTACCTGAGATGAGGAGTCACATGCTCTACCAACTAAGCCAGCCAGCGCCCCCCATTTTTTTCATGTACATTAATGTCACTTTAACATGTTAAAGTGACATTAAGTACATTCACATTGTTGTGCAACTATCGTCACCATCCATCTCCGGAACTTTTATATCCCAAACTATATCTCCATACCCATTAATGAAAAACTCCCCATACCTTCCACCCCCAACTTGTGACAACCACCATTCTACTGCCTATCTGTATGAATCTGACTACTGCATATACTGCACATAACTAGAATCATGTAGTATCTGTCCTTTTCTATTTTTGCTTATTTCACCTAGTATCATGTCTTCAAGATTCATCCATTTTGCAGCATGTGTCAGAGTTTCTTTCCTTTTTAAGGTTGAGTAATAGTCCATTGTATGTGTATACCATATTTTGTGTGTGCATACATCTGTCAATGACCCTTGGGTTGCTGGACGGCTTTCGCCTTTTGGCTACTGTGAATGATGTTGCTAAGAATACAAGCATACAAATGTTTGAGTCCCTGCTTTCCCTTTTGGATATATATCCATAAGCGAAACTGCTGGACCATATTGTAATTTTATGCTGAGTTTTCTGAGTAACTGCCTCACCGTTTGACATGAGTATCTTTACACAGTTCAAAATGATGTGAAAGCACTTTGAAAAACACAGTCTTTACAGAAGTCAGATTTTTAAAATTCTTTTTTTCCCTTGTAAACATGTGAGGCAAAAAATTAGAATCAAATAACTTGAGTCCAAAAGCAAATGTTTTGGATGAGATGAGTACTTCCCCGCCCTCCTTCAATTAGCCAAACCAAATGAGAAGTCAAGACTGCTCAAGTTCAGTCTTTTGATGCAGAGCTAATGAATTTTCTTGGCTTTACAAGTTTCTTTCTTCTTCTCTGGTAGAATGAAAAAGTTTGCTAGAAATTGTGTGTGTGTGTGTGTGTGTGTGTGTGTGTGTGTGTGTGTAATGCATGTTTCTTTAAAAAAAAAAACAAAACAAAAAAGAGCCCTTGCACATTTCTAGGTGGTTTCTTCATAATTATAAGCTTCTATAAAGTGAGCCTCTGTTTGTGTATGTGTTTAAATCACATCTGAATTCTTAATGTAGGGACTATTTTCCTTGCGTCTGTGGATGGGCTTTAGAGTTTGGGAACTCCTTCAAACAGTATGAAAATTTTGTTCTACAGAGATGGTTCATAGCTTTCATCAGATTCTTGCAAGGACATCAATTACACAAAATCACTAAGCTATCTAATTAGAGGTCTCCCCAAAGCTGACTGGACATGTTACAAAACTGTGTAAGGCTATGTCTTAGTTGTCCTTCTCTATTTGAAAAATGGGAAAAATATTCTCTCTCATATTCATTAGCATGGGGCAGTTTTCAAGAGGAAGATGCATGTCCTTACTGCACTGGAAATATTTTTTTACCATTCCTGGTAAAGGGGTTAGGGGTCCTTAGAAGATGCATGTGGCTTTGGATGAAGAGATTATTTCTGGAATGCCCATTTCCCATAATTTAGCTAAAATAATCTTTTAAAAACAGACACCAGACCACATATCTCTGCTGCTTACAACCTTTCCATAGTTTCCCTTTGCCCTTAGTCCAAAAAGTCCAAAAAGGTCAACAAGACATCGAAGAATGACAGCTCCAGGTAATGGGGGACTCTGATTTATTTAACAATACATCATCAGTTCCTCAAACAGTAACTGGCATATAGGAAATACTCAATGAACATTTGTTGAATGCAAGAATTATTACAAGACTTGCCACAGAACTGCCCTGCCTATCTGTCTGGCCTTTACCTTTGCTTTTCTTTCTCCCACTAAAAAGTATATATATTTTAAAAATTTCTTCAGATGTGCTTCTTCCTACCTCAAGGTCTTTGAATATGAAATTCCGCCTACCTGGAATATTCATTTCCCACCTTTTGACTAGCTAATGTATCTTCGTGCATCAGTTTCAGTTAGAAAACCATTTCCTTCAGGAGGTCTATCTTGAACCTCGTCTTGGTCAAGCTCCTTGTTATATTCTCCTACAGCACTCTTCTCCTTGTTATATTCTCCTACAGCACTCTTCCATAATACTCCTCATGCTTGTACTTGGTCAGTGTCTATCTTTCCCATTAGATGCTAAGATTCATAAGGGCAGGTTGGGATTTGTTTTATTCACTGCTCATCCTTCTTGCTGAGCATAATTTTTTGAGCTGGCACAAAAGCAGACACTCAGGAATTACCCGTTTTATGAACAAATAAATACATGAATAAACAAAGGAACGAAAGAATGAGATGACAAGGTGAGCAAAAGAGATAGGTGGTCCCGTATTTATGCAGTAGAGGGTTTATCAAGTACCGGCTCTGAGAGGAAGGGGAGAACAGAACCGTTGTATTCCACATGATGATGATGATGGTGAAAGAGATTTTAAAAAAGATAAATCGCTCAATCTAGATTACCTGAGAAGTGTCAGCTGATGTGTCCTCCTTATTTTCTTTGGTAGCTCTGTTTTAATAAAAATAAAATTGTTTCACTCATGGGAAGACTGACAGAGTTTTGTTCAACGATGATTTTAATTTCTAAATTTTGAGGACCCATTAATTATATCTTTTAACTTATTAAAAATAATGTCATTACAAAAATAAGTTTATGAAATCGAACATTTATGATGAACATCAATCCAATAGCTTCGTTTATTAAGATGTATTTATATTTGAATAAATATAAATGTATACTTACATATAATACTTTTTTTTTTAAAGATTTTATTTATTTATTTGACAGAGAGAAATCACAAGTAGATGGAGAGGCAGGCAGAGAGAGAGAGGGAAGCAGGCTCCCTGCTGAGCAGAGAGCCCGATGTGGGACTCGATCCCAGGACCCTGAGATCATGACCTGAGCCGAAGGCAGCGGCTTAACCCACTGAGCCACCTAGGCGCCCCATATAATACATTTTTATACATTAAACGGTGTTCCTATTTTTTCTGTGAATTGTCTATCCATCTGCATTATATGTTAATTTTTTTAGTGTAAAATAAAGTATGAATATGGAAGGGTATATAATGTAAGTTCAGAATTAAAGAATAATACGAAAGTGAACAACTGTGAAACCACTGAAGCAGCAGAGACGACTTACTCCTTTGGAGTTTCTGTGTGCCGTTCCTCAATGTATTATCCACCTTCTTCCCCCACACTTCAGAGATAACCACTTTACTAAATTTTGTGTGAAACCATTCCCTTGCTGTTTTTTATAGCAGTCCCACAAGTGTATGTATGAGTCCTCAAACATAGATTTGTATTTGCCTTTTAAAAACTTTCAGAGAGATGTACTGTAATGTACTTTTTTCACTTTTTGGAGAAATCTTGTTTTAATCTGTAATGTTTGGATGATGTTGAACATCTTTTCATGTGTTTACTTGCCATCTGTATATCTTTTTTTGGTAAGACATCTGTTCAGCTCTTTTGCACGCTTTAAAGTTCAGTGTTCATTTTCTTATGTTGAATTTTAAGAGTTCTTTGTATGTTTTGGGTAGCAGTCCTTCATCTGATACATCTTTTGCAAATATTTCTTAAAAGTCTGTGGCTTGTCTTCTCATTTTCTGGACATTGTCTTTCACAAAGCATTAGTTTTTAATTTTCATGAAGCCCAATTTATCAGTTATTTCTTTCATGGATCGTGCCTTTGATGGTGTATTAAAAAATCATTACCATACCCAAGGTCATCTCGGTTTTCTCCTATGTTATCTTCTAGGAGTTTTATAGTTTTGTATTTTACATTTAGATCTCATCCATTTTGAGCTTATTTTTATGAGGTGTAAAGTCAGTGCCTAGATTAATATTTGAAATATGTTCTTAATTCAAGTATAATTAATAGACAGTGACATATTAGTTTCAGGTGTATAGTATGTTTTAGCGCTTCTATGCATTACTCAGTGCTCATCACGGTAAGTGTACTCCTAATTGCTTTCACATATTTCACCCATTGCCATTCCCACCTCTCCTCTGGCAACCACTAGCTTACTATATTTAAGAGTCTGTGGGTGTTTTTGTTTTTGTCTCTTTTAATTTGTTCATTTGTTTTGTTTCCTATATTCCACATGAGTGAAATTATTAGGTATTTGTCTTTCTCCGATTGACTTATGTCACTTAGCATTATTCCAGTTCCATCCATGTTGCTGCAAATGGCAAGATTTCGTTCTTTTTTATGGCTGAGTAATATCCCATTGTGTGTGTGTACATACACCACATATACATAATATACATATATATACCACATCTTCTTTATCCCTTCATCTATGGATGGATACTTGTTTCCATATCTTGGCTATTGTAAATAATGCTGCAGTAAACATAGAGGTACACACATCTTTTTTTTTTTTTTTAAATAGTGTTTTGTTTTCTTGGGTAAATACCAGTAGCCAACACCATTTATTGAAGAGACTGTCTTTTCCCCATTGTATGTTCCTGCTTCTTTTGTTGAAGATTAATTACCCATATATGCATGGGTTTATTTCTGGATTCTATTCTGTTCCATTGATCTGTGTTTTTGTTTTTGTACCAATACTATACTGTTTTGATTATTATAGCTTTGTAGTATACTTTGAAATCAAGGGACATGATATCTCTAGCTTTGTTCTTTCTTGAGGTTGCTTTGGCTATTTGGAGTCTTTTGTGGTTCCATACAAATTTTAAGGTTATTTTCTATTTCTGAGAAAAATTTCATTGGTATCTTGATAGGCATTGTATTTAATCTATAGACTTCTTTGGATAGTATGGATATTTTAACAATATTAATTCTTCTAACCCATGAGTACATGTGCTGTCTTCAGTTCCTTTCATTATTGTCTTATAGACTGTTAGAGTTCAGGTCTTTCATCTCCTTGTTATCTTTATTTGTAGGTATTTTATTCTTGATGCAATTGTAAATGGGATTGTTTTCTTAATTATACTTTCTGATAGTTCATTGTTAGCATATGAAAATGCAACAAATTTCTGTATATTAATTTTGCATCCTGCAACTATAGTGAATTCATTTATTAATTCTAGCATTTTTAAAAAAGATTTTATTTATTTATTTGTCAGAGAGCGAGCGAGCGCACAGGCAGACAGAGTGGCAGAGGGAGAAGCAGGCTCCCTGCTGAGCAAGGAGCCCAATGTGGGACTCAATCCCAGGATGCTGGGATCATGACCGAGCTGAAGGCAGCCGCTTAACCAACTGAGCCACCCAGGCGTCCCGGTTCTAGTAGTTTCTTAATGGAGTATAGCATTTTCTGTATATAGTATCATGTAGTTTGCAAATAGTGATAGTTTTATTTCTTTTCCTGTTTGGATGCCTTTTCTTTCTTCTTTCTTCCTTTCCTTTCCTTCCTTATTTGGATGCTCTTCTTCCCTCCCTTCCTTCTTTCCTTCCTTCCTCTTTCCCTTCCTTTCCTCCCCCTCCCTTTTCTTTTCTTTCTCCTTCTTTTTCTTTCTTTTCTTTCTCCTTCCTTTCTTCCTTGTCTTATTGCTGTGCTAGGCCTTCCAGTACTATTAAATAACAGTGTCAAGAGTGTGCATCCTTGTCTTGTTCCTGTTCTAAGAGAAAAAGCTTTCAGCTTTTCACTCTTGGTATGATGTTAGCTATGGGTTGCCATATATGGCATTTATTATGTTGGGTACATTCCTTTTATACCAATGTTTTTGTAAGTTTTTATAATAAATAGATGTTAAATTTTATCAAATTCCTTTTCTGCATCTGTTGAGATGCACTTGATCATGATGTATGATTCTTTTAAAGTATTGTTGAATTTGGTTTGCTATATTTTGTATAGGATTTTTTTTATTAACGTCTATCATGAATATTGGCCTGTAATTTATTTTTTAATGATAAGTAATGTTGGCCTTATAGAATGAGTTTGGAAGCATTCGTTCCTCTTCAATTTTTATAATACTTTTAGGAGAAGAGGTATTAACTTTTCTTTAAATGTTTTATAGAATTCGCTTATGAAGTGATCTAGTCTTGGGAGTTATGTTTGCTGGAAGATTTTGGATTACTGATTCAATTTCATTACTAGTAATTAGGTTACATTTTCTATTTCTTCTTGATGTAGCCTTGGAAGACTATGTATTTTAGGATTTATCTATTTCTCCGAGGTTCTCCTATTTGCTGGCATGTAATTATTTATCATGGTCTCTTATGATCCTTTGTATTTCCATGGTATTGACCATAACTTCTCCTCTTTCACTTGATTTTGTTTATTTGGGTCTTCTTTTCTCCTTGATGAGTCTGGATAAAAGTTTATCAATTTTGTTTATCTTTTCAAATAACCAGCTCTTCATTTCATTGATCTTTTCTATTGTTTTTAAGTCTATTTCATTTATTTCCATTCTAATCTTTATTATTTCCTTCCTTCTGCGAATTTAAGGCTTTGTTTTGCTTTTTGTAGTTCCTGTAGGTGTAAGGTTACAATGTCCATTTGAGAGTTTTGTTTCTTGAGGTAGCCTGTTTTGCAATAAACTTCCCTGTTCAAACTACTTTTGTTGCAACCCATAGATTTTGGACTATTGTGTTTCCACTTCCATTTGTTTCTAGGTTTTTTTTTTTTTTTACTTCCTCTTTATTTGTTGACCTATTGTTTAGTAGTATGCTTTTTAGCTCCATGTGTTTGTGGGGGTTTCCCCCCCCCCAGTGTTCTTCCTATACTTGATTTCTAGTTTTTTATTTTATTTTATTTTTTTTAAGATTTTATTTATTTATTTGACAGAGATCACAAGCAGGCAGAAGCAGGCAGAGAGAGAGAGAAAGAGAGAGAGAGGAGGAAGCAGGCTCCCCGCTGAGGAGAGCGCCTGATTCGGGGCTCGATCCCAGGACCTTGGGATCATGACCTGAGCTGAAGGCAGAGGCTTTAACCCACTGAGCCACCCAAGTGCCCCGATTTCTAGTTTTTTAACATTGCCGTTGAAAAGTATGCTTGATCATGATTTCCACCTTCTTAAATTTATTGAGACTTGTTTTGTTTGTGGTTTAATGTGTGACCTAATCTGGAGAATGTTCTTTTTGCACTTGAAAAGAATGTATATACATGCATATATGGGTGTATAAAGTTCATCTGGTCTAATGTGTCATTTCTTGTTGGATCTTTCCCTTTATCATTACTATGTGATGGTCTTGTTTCTTGTTACAGTCTTTGTTTTAAAGTCTGTTTGGTCACTTAAGCTAAAGCATATTCTAAATGCACTACATTTTTATTCTTCCCACACCATGTTTTATGTTTTTGATGTCATATTTTCTATCTTACTGTTTTGTGTATCCCTTGACTAATTATTGTAGGTCTGATGCCTTTAAAAAAAAAAAAATTATTTACTTGAGAGAGAATGAGAGAGAGAGAGAGCACAAGAGGGGGGAGGATCAGAGGGAGGAGCAAACTCCCCACTGAGCAGGGAGCCTTGATGTGGGACTTGATCCTGGGACTCCAGGATCATGACCTGAGCTGAAAGCAGTCGCCCAACCAACTGAGCCACCCAGGTGCCCCTGGTCTAGATGGTTTTATTACTTTTGTCCTTTTTTTTTTAAAGACTTTATTTTTGACAGAGAGAGAGAGAGCATAAGTAGGGATAGAGGCAGGCAGAGATGGGAAGCAGGCTCCACACCGAGCAGAGAGCCAGATGCGGGGCTCAATCCCAGGACGCTGAGACCACGACCGGAGCTGAAGGCAGAGGCCCAAACCACTGAGCCACCCAAGTGCCCCATTACTTTTGTTTTTTAAACTTATATAAGCTAAGCAGGTGGTTGAACTATACCTTTATTAGACACTTATCTTTACCAGTGAGATTTTTTTCTTTTATAATTTTCTTATTTCTAGTTATGGACTTTTCTTTTCCATTTAAGGAAGTCCCTTTAACATTTCTTGGAAGGCCAGTTTCATGCTGATGAACTCCTTTTGCTTTTGCTTATTTGGGAAATTTCTCCTTTAATTCTGGGGAATAACCTTGCCAGGTAAAGTATTCTTAGTTATAAGTCTTTCTCCTATCAGTACTTTGAATACATAGCTTGACTCCCTTCTGGCCTATTATGTTTAGGGGTTTCCTTTGTATGTAACTAGTTTTTCCCTTGCTGCTTTTAAGATTCCCCCATCTTTAACTATGGATACTTCCACTGTAATGTGTCTTGGGGTGGGTCTTTCTCTGTGCTTTCTGGACTAGGATGTCTATTTCTTTTACCAAATTAGAGAAATTTTCTGCTATTATTTCCCTTTTAAAGAAAAATTTTATTTATTTATTAGAGAGAGAGAGACAGAAAGAGAGAACAAGTGGGGGTTAGGGCAGAGGGAGAGGAAGAAGCAGACTCCCTGTTAAGCACAGAGCCCAACGCAGGGCTTGACCCCAGCACGCTGAGATCATGACCTAAGCTAAAGTCAGATGTTTTAACCATCCAGGTGTCCCCATTATTTCTTTAAATGGGGTTCCTGTCCCCTTTTTCCCCCCTCTCTTCTCCTGGGACCCATAAAAGATGAATGTTTATATGTCTGATGTTCCAGTGGTCTCTTATACTATCCTCATTTAAATTTTTTTTTTTTTTTTTTTGCTGCTCTGATTGGGTGATTTACAATACCCTGTCTTCAGACTGCTGATCTGTTCTTCTGCATCATCTAATCTGCTGATTCCCTCTAGTGTATATTTCACTTCAGTTACCATATCCTTCAGTTGATGGGTTCTTTTAGTATTTTCTACCTCCTTGTTGAAGTTTTCGCTGTGTTTACTCATCCTTCTCCTGAGTTTGGTGAGCATCTGTCTGACCATCAGTTGCTTATCTCTGTTTCTTTAGTTCTTTTTCTGAAGTTTTGACTTGTTTTTTTCATTTGGAACATATTCTTCTGTCTTCTCATTTTGCCAAAGTCTCTGTTTCTATGTATTAGGTAGATGAGTCACATCTCCTGATCTTGAAGGAATAGCTTTATGCAGAAGGTATCCTGCAGGCCCAATAGTGTAAACCCTCTAGCCACCCCAGTCAGGTGCCCCAAAAGTGTTCCCTATGTGGGCTGCATGTACCTTCTTGTCGTGACTGGGTTGCAGTTGTGCAGACTCACAGATGAGTTGGGCTATCCTCCAACATGATGGTTTGTGAGGTCTGACTTTGACTACTATGGTCATGCTGGTTAGTGGGGCTAGCCCATGAGAGACCTGGTTCTGACTGTTGTGGATATGCTGGTGTGTGGGGTTGGTCTCTGGCATGGCTGGCTGTGAGGCTGGGTTATGACAGCTATGGATACACTGGTGTGTGGGGCATGTCTCCTGCGTGGCTTGCTAAGAGGTCCAGTTGTGACTGCTATAGGTGTTCTGGTTTGTAGGGCTGGCCCCCCTGGGTGGAGGTGCTTAGGAGAGGTTCTGGTCCTAGCTGAGGCTCCCTGCTCCAAGTGCTGGGGTTGAAGGCTGCATAGGAGGAACTCTGATGCTAGCCAAAGGCACCCACAGGGAATACCAGGGTGCAGAGACACTTGGGAGAGGGTACAGGTTGGGAGGTGGCTTGGGTGGAGCAAATTTGCAGGGGAACACTGTAGGGGGTGAGTGGTGCTATAGCATAGTAGATACAGAGTGCCTACCAACCCTGGGCAAGGTAGAATGGTACCCATAGTGCATCTGTCCCTGGAGGACATTCCAACAGATTCCTGCCATTCTGGCACGTGCCCTAATATTAGTCAATGGACCTCCTTCACATGTAACCCAGGTGTTTTTCAGGTGGTTGCCTCTGTACTGGAACTCAAAGCCAAGTGTGATTGTGCACAGGCCATTTGAGAGCACAGTCAGTTTTCTACCCTCTGACTCTCCGGGACATAAGAACTGTTGGTTTTCAAAGCTAGACATTATGGGCGCTTGTCTTCCTGGTGTAGGTTCCCTGGGATATGAGCCTGATGTGGGGCTCAGACCCCTTGTCCCTCAGGGCAGGCTTCTTCAGTTGTGAAAGCCTTCCCACTTATGGGTTGCTGCCCCGGGGGTGTGGGACCTGACTAAATCATGTCTCTGTTCTTCTGACCCATCTGGATGTGGTCTTTTCTTTTTGTCCTTATTGTGTATGATCTGTTCTGCTAGTCTTTAGTTCCTTCTCAGAGATTGTTTTCTTTCCTTTTTTTTTTTTTTTTAAGTAGGTTCCATGCCTAGCATGGAGCCCAGTGTGGGCCTTGAACTCATGACCCTGAGAACAAGACCTGAGGATATGTTAAGAATATCAAGTTGCAAAAATCTGGGAATCATTTTTGTCATCAAGCCTGTTTATACTTGCACAGTTGAAAAGATGAAATATCTGAGAACACTATCTCAGCAAATAAAGCAACCAGTTTTCCACGGCAATTTATCAACTATTTAGGCAATTAGTAATCACAGTCAGGTTTTCTGAAGATCTCTGTATGTCAAGTAATGTGCAAAAATACCTTTGCTCAAGAGGAATCTGCAGGTGCTCAAAGTACAATTGGCCCAGGGAGTTTATGCTCATCACTACTTCTTCTTCAGATACCAAATCTATCTTGAATGGGTTTGCTGTGATATGATACTTCAGATCTCCTTTTCCATCTGTCAATACCAGACTATCTGCATCCCCTGCACATGAAATAAGCCTAGAAAATAAAACAAGAGAAAAACAGGTTTACATGGTTCAATGTGATTCTCAATTTCAATTAATATGTAAATGGAGCACCTGGGTGGCTCAGTCAGTTAAGCTCCTGGCTCTTGATTTCAGCTTAGGTCATGATCTCGGGACTGTGTTGGACTCTGTGCTGGGTGAGGAGTCTACTTGAGATTTTCTCTCTCCCCCTCTGCACCTCCCCACCTACCCCAACCCCACACTGCATAAACTCTCTCTCTCTCTAAAATTAAAAAAAAAAAAATTGTAAATCAATATTCATGTGACATAGCATAGATAAGACAGGAGAAAGAAGCGACTGAGAACACGGGTTTTGGGGTCAGAAAGCCTGGATTGAACATAGCTCTATCATGCACTAGGTGCATAACTTCGGACAAATTAATCAGTCTACCCAGTTCTCAGTTTCCTCATCTGTAAAGTAGAAATAATAAAAGCAAGAACAAATAGAGCTTTTGGGGAGAATTAAATGAGATCACGCATGCAAAACACCTGGCAGTGGCTGGCACATAATAAACACTCAATAAATGTTAGCTATCATCATCATTACCTTGGTCTGGACAGTCTAGTAACACTTCAGTGCACTAAACATTTTGCTTTTTTCTCTCATCCCAACCATACACTCAGAAACTAAGGAGATAACCTAGATTGGATTTTGACCCACTGAGTACAGTGAGATGGAATCTCTCCTGACTCCCATCAGTCCCCAATTTGATAGGCAAACTGTTAGGATATTCTGGATCCCCACGAATTATGTAAGCTCAGAGGCAGCACTTATAACCCCTCAGAGGTCTAGGTATTTCTTTCTAGGTGCATTGTCATTTTGGTAAATGGTCACATGCCTCTTTAGGGAAGGTGAAGAGGGATATTTTATGTTCTTATTATATCCTTATCAAGTCCTTCTCCACGGGTTCTAAACCCCACCCCTCAAGCAAGATGCCTGGGCTCTGGAAACTGTCTGGAGTTGGGTGAGAGGTTGTATCTCACTGTTCATCAAACTGAATTCTTTTGGTTGTTCCACTTTAGTGCATCTATTTCAGTCCAATGCATCCTTTGATTGGGTATTTTGGGTACCATACATATACTACTGCACCTTATGGAAACATATTCACCTTGTCTCTACCTACTAAATGCTGCTACTTTCATTCTGCCACCTGGAGTCTTATGGTCTCCAGGGAAATCAGGGAGGCCCCTGCCCTTTTTTAAGATTTTATTTATTTGATGGGGCACCTGGGTGGCTCAGTTGTTAAGCATCTGCCTTAGGTTCAGGTTGTGATCCCAGGGTCCTGGGATTGAGCCCCACATCGAGCTCCCTGCTTGGCAAGAAGACTGCTTCTCTCTCTCCCACTCCCCTTGCTTGTGTTCCCTCTCTCACAGTGCCTCTGTTAAATAAATAAATAAATAAATCTTGAAAAAATTCATTTATTAGAGAGAGCAAGCAGGGGGAGGGGAAGTAGGAGGGGGAGGAGAAGAGGGAGAAGCCAACTAGCTGAGCAGGAAACCTCCCATGACACAGTGCTCTATCCCAGGACCCTGAGATCATGACCTGCACTGAAGGCAGACACTTAAGCACCCAGGCACCCCTCAGGGAGCCCATTTTGATGGCATCATTTCCCACCATTATGTCTCGCTCACAAAAGATATTCACTCACTACAGTGCTTTCCAAATGTTCCCTTACCAATTTATTTCTCAGCGAAGGGAGTATCTTTTGGATCCTCTTAGAGAACAAAATTAGGAGCTAGATGAGCTGTTGAGTATGATATATCCACTTCAACATCTTTACCTCCCTAAGTCTATGGATCATTTCTTCTACTCTGCCAAGGAATTTCTGGTATCTCAGCTTCATTCAGCAGAGTCCATAGCTGAACACAGATTATAATTAACCAGCCAAGCAAATAATTAGATCCACTCCCAGCTGTCCAAGCTAGCATATCAAATCTAGATTCTCTGGTACATGTACCCATGTCAGTAATTTTTTTTTTTTTAATTTATTTGATAGAGAGAGAGACATCACAAGTAGGCAGAGAGGCAGGCAGAGGGGGAGGGGGAAGCAGGCTCCCCGCAGAGCAGAGAGCCCGATGTGGGGCTGGATCCCTGGACCCTGAGATCAGGACCTGAGCCGAAGGCAGAGGCTTAACCCAATGAGCCACCCAGGCGCCCCGCCATGTCAGTAAATTTAATGCAGTCCTAAAATTGTGTTCCTTCCTTCAGTCTAGGAGCCCCTCAGAAATTATTCCCATCCATATACCAGGTTTTTGCCCAGAGAAAATCTTGTAATTCCTTAGGGATAGGGTTTGACTGTAATTCACTCTTTAGGCATGCTCGACTCCGATAGTGGTTTTAAAGGCAGTGAAGGGTGGTGTGAGGCACAAGGAACACTAGAATCCCCCTGCACAATATATCTTAGGTGAGGTCAAAACAGGGTGTCCAAGTAAGGTTGGATCAGCTTTGTTAGAGGAAAAGGAGCTGCTTCTGCTGGAATAGGCGGCTTGATGGAATTCTGAGGTCTGAGTACTCGTTATTCAAATCTTCCCAAATGCTGCTATACAATTTTCCCTTTCCCCAATTAGTGCTCTAAATTCACAGAACTGATGAGGCTGTGAATTAAACTCATGGTCTAACTCAGCAAACCACAGACAAACTCTGTATCTGATTTTTAGCTATAAGAACTCTGTAGCCACAACAGATATGAGAGACTTTTAGGACTGTCATAAAAAACTTACTTGGTTTCTGACAAATGCCTAAGCTAAGAATTTAAAACCTGAGACTGTACTTTTCTTTCTTTAAGTTCTTCAGTTAAATTAATAAGAGGCCACTTCAGAGTTTTAAGTTCTTTATGACAATTGTGCTATGCTATGTCCCTATTGCTTTGTCTGCAGGGGCTATACTCCAATATGCACTTTATTTCAGTTGACCATGGGTAGTAATTTACGTAACTCTGCCAAGGAATGCTGTGGTTTACTGACAGTTTTTTAATTTGCTAGGTTTGCCACAACAAATGCCACACTGAGTAGGTAGCTTAAACTACAGAAGTTAATTCTCTCAAAATTCTAGAGGCTAGAAGTCCAAGGTCAAAGTGTCAGTGTTTGGTTTCTTCTGAGACCTTTCTCCTTGGCTTTCCTCTTCTTGCTATGTCCTCTCACAGTCATCCCTCTGTCTGTGTTACTTGTGTTCTAATCTCCTCTTCGTGTGGGGCACAAGTCATATTGTACTAGAGCCCACCTTAATGACCCAATTTTAACTTAGTTACCTCTTCAAAGGCCATACCTTTAAATACAGTTACATTCAGAGGCACAGGAGGTTAGGGTTTCAACAAATGAGTTTGCGGGGGGGTGTGGGAGGGCATGCACACAATTCAGTCCATAACACTAATATCTCATCCTAATGATAACGATATCCTCGCTATCTCCAAATCCAGCCAAATCAACTAATCAATCTCATATTCCCATCCTGGAGGGTTTGTGGTCTATACTCACTTCTGATACTAAAGACTATATCAACCCAGAGTCAACTGTAGATAAAAGAAAACACTCTATTTTAAGTAGAAAATAAGTGACTTAATATGGGGAAATTAGGAGCTTACAACATCATGGGATGTGTTGAGGTAATAGTAACAGAACCATGGGACGTGTTGAGGTAATAGTAACAGAACAATACTGCATAACTGTATGGTCATTGAAACTTCTATTGCAACTAGAATCAGGAAGGTGGATAATCAGAAGTCACTATGGCAACTGCTGGGCTCCAGGATCATGCCACGTTAGCTCTGGAGATCAGAAAACTACTGCTCTCACTAGTATACCTCTAGAGAGACACTCTATGGTGGCCAAATCCATACTAGCAAAATGGGAAGCTCAGTACTGAAATCAAGATCCCTGTAAGTACAAATCATTGGTAGATCCTGAAATATACTAGAAACTAGCTGCACGGGAATATAAGAGATGGAGGAATATGGTTTTTAGCTTTCTAGTTTCTGCAGTAGTAAAAGGCCCTCTAGAAAGAGGTTGGAACAGAAGTAGAATATGCCATATTTACTAAACAAAGCTAGTTATTGCCCTGACCCCAAAATATGGCAATGATAATACAGAAAAAGAGAAGGAGAGATGAATTTGTAAAAATGTTAAAGGATTTACCAGGAAAGCAAATCCTCCAGGATAGTGAAAATAATATAGTGTGACCAATAATATACACACCCCCCCACAACCACCCACCCACACACACGCATAAAAACAAGTGCACAAGCAAACTGTGAAGTCTTAAGAAGAGTCTCTCTTTAATTCCTGTTTCTTAAGTTCTTGGCATATAGTAGCAGCTCAATGAATAGACAGACCTATTCTGAATTTATGATGATTCTACTATAATTGAAATAATTTATCCCTATAATTTATTGACTTTATTAAATTTTTATGGAAAAAATAATCTACATAAAACTATGGTAATAATATAGTGAAAATTAAAGCATCTGGTATAATCTTCTATTCCCTTGGTGAAATAATATATAAAAGAAATAACAGGAATCAACAGGGAGAACCAAGTTGAAATATCACTGGAAGGTGTGCTGAGAACTGAACAAGATGCTGCAGTGACATGGAAAATACTTTTTAATCCCCGAAGATTTTTTTTTCACTTAGACACTGATTATTAATTTATCTCTGACTCTCAATCAAATTACATGTTAGACTTCTGAGACTACCATTAATTAAAAGTGAGTCAGCCTAACTGTATAAATTACAGTAAGCATGTTTGGCTAGTGCATTAGATCTCTGGAGCCCTGCCACTAAATTGAAGAAATTAAATAGCTCTGCTTCTACTTATTCCCAAAGTCATATTGATGAATCCTTTTCTTTGTGAAAAGGACAGCAGGCATCAAAAGTTCTGCCTCTCCCCATTTACAAGGGCCGATTAATCACAGCATAAGAAGAGAAAACAGAATGGATAACATACAAAATGGATAAATTTATTGCCAAATAACTGAACACAAACTTGGCAAATGATGGTAGCTTTGAATAGAGAAAACAGGAGGCACATACAAAATGATATGATAAAATGTATGATAAAAGCCCATATTGAGGGTGTATCCAAGTTCTCCTGTTCCTTGGCTTACCTTACAGTGCTGGGCTTTCTTGTGAGTACATCGGGAACCTCATACCTGGGTTTCAGGGGAGTTTCCTCATTGATTTTAAGCCTGAAAATATTTCCCTCTATACCATAAATTTCAGCCAGAAGGGGAACCTGGGAACAGACATGAGATTAAATTCAATAGGTTATTAGCCCAATGATGGTTGGTTCTACTGTCAAATTGCAATAATTACAAACTATGTTTGGGGCACCTGGGTGGCTCAGTCGGTTAAGCATCTGCCTTCAGCTCAGGTCATGATCCCAGGGGCCTGAGAGTCAGCTTTTCCCTTTGTACCTTCCCCTGCTCATGCTCCCTCCCCCTCTCTCTTTCTCAAATAAAATCTTAAAAAAAAAATGAAGCTATGTTTGAATTATTATAGGCCAAATAAACTGGGGGAACAAATGGAATCATAAAGGAAAAAGCTCCCCAATCTTTGTATGTACTTGTTTGGCTGTACCTGGTATAGAGCAAGAAATACCTTTTATGTGTGCTATGGCTAGGCAAACATGTAATTGTCCATACCAGGACCTTCAAAGATGAAAGAGGTCTCTATTAATAATTATACAGAATGATGGACATAAACTGAAACTGCTTTTGGAAAACTGGGACCTCTGGCCCTGTATCTATGACAAACTGCAGCTCTCTTAAGAACCTGATCTTAAAAGTAGGACAACTGGATTCCAGCTGAATGGAAGATGAAGGATGACAAGCCACAGAATGGAAAGGAATAGAGAATAAAATAGTGGTCACGGGGGTTCCCTAGGATAGATAATTAAGCCTTGCTGTACTAAAATCAAAGGATTTCCTGTATACTTGGGAATAAGGTCTGGGGAACTTTCTCAAGAGGCTGGAATATTCTCAGCTTGCTTAAGAGGCTGGGGAATTCAGGTAAAATTCAGCTTTCTCAAGAAGTTGAGATACTCCCAGCTTTCTTTCTTTTTTTTTTTTTTTAATATTTTATTTATTTATTTGACAGAGAGAGATCACAGGTAAGTAGAGAGGCTGGCAGAGAGAGAGAGAGAGAGAGAGAGAAGCAGGCTCCCCGCTGAGCAGCGAGCCCGATGTGGGACTCGATCCCAGGACCCCGAGACCATGACCTGAGCCGAAGGCAGCAGCTTAACCCACTGAGCCACCCAGGCGCCCCTACTCCCAGCTTTCTTAAGACGCTGGGGAATTTAGGTAAAATTCTGCCTACAGTGGGACATGGAAGCAACAAAGAAATAGAGAATACAGGAATTGAGAAATAAAACATAAAACATCAAACCTCAAGCAAATAAAAGTGGCTAGTTTTAGGTTTCAAAACGAGGCATCTAGATCAGAGAAATATGTATTTTTTAATATGCAGTCATCTTTATTTATGTATACACTAGAATCAGACGTGGAATTTTAAGAAAAAAAGTCTAGGGGCACCTGAGTGGCTCAGTGGGTTAAGCCTCTGCCTTTGGCTTAGGTCATGATCTCAGGGTCCTGGGATAGAGCCCCGCATCAGGCTCTCTGCTCAGCAGGGAGCCTGCTTCCCACCCCCTCTGCCTGGCTCTCTGCCTACTTGTGATCTCTGTCTGTCAAATAAATAAACTCTTTTTTTTTTTTAAAGAGTTTATTTATTTATTTGACAGACAGAGATCACAAGTAGGCAGAGAGGCAGGCAGAAAGAGAGAGAGAAGGAAGCAGGCTCTCCGCGGAGCAGACAGCCCGATGCGGGGCTCGATTCCAGGACCCTGGGATCATGACCTGAGCCGAAGGCAGAGGCTTTAACCCACTGAGCCACCCATGCGCCCCAATAAATAAACTCTTAAAAAAAAAAAAATCTAGGATCTTATGGACTTTTGTTTTCCATTCATTTATGTAGTTAGGAAATCCAGTTTACTTGAGAATAATGGAAAAGGCCAAGTCATAGCTCAGTTTCATATGACAAGTTTTCTCCTCATAGATATTCTGGAGTCTACAGGCATTTAATGAATCTGCCCATTTTTCAGTGCCTTCTGCAATTCCTTAGATTTCAATGGGCACCTGACCTATAGAACATTCTATTACTTTACTGACTCTTAAGGTATGGTTATGGGGCTATGCCTGAGAATTTGCTTTTCTAAGCTATGGTTCCCCTTTCATTTACTCTAATGGGCAGTTTTAAAAAAGGGTCAGATGTGACCAACCTTCCAAACCTCCATGCATATCTTACAAAAATGCTGTTTACTTTATGATTAATTTTACCAACTTTCCCTGCCAAAAAAGGACTCAAAAGTATAAAGTATCACCTGCCAGTGTTAGATGAGGCTCCTCTTCTTTCTCCAAATCAAATTATTTGGGATTCTGAGAGCAAGCAACTCCCAACACACAGCTACAGTCTTTCTCAAAAAAGCTTGATCAGATAAATATTTTGACAGTTTTCAACCACTCTGCCATATAGCAGTGATTATTAGCAAATCCTCCATTAAATCCTTCATATGATACCAAATTCTGGTTACACTTGGGTACATGTATTGTTACTGTAACATCTATTCAATGAAAGGCTAACGTGGGCATGCTGTGTGACCTAGTCCAGAACAGGTACACTCTGGTGCAAGTAAGATAGGAAGCAGGGAGACTATCTCACACACACACACACACACACACACACACACAAAGATTTCTCTGGGACTTTGCCTCTTGGGAATAATAGGAAAGTAGTCAGGGTACTTAAGCAGTGACATTATACATAAGAGTGACCAGATAAAAAGTACAGTGGCTGTAGCTACTTTTACAGATAATTCTTAAGATAGCACAATAGTAGAGTAGTAGTGAGCATAGCATAATTATTTTTTCTAATTTTATTGAGATACATATTGTACAAATTTAAGGTGTATACTGGGTTGATTTGATACTTACATATTGCAAGATGATAATCACTACAGCATTAGCTAACAACTGCATTGTATCACATAATTATTATCTCTTTTTTGTGATGACATTTATGATCTACTCTTCTAGCAACTTTCAAGTATATAATAGAGTAACATTAGTTATAATCACTATGCTATACAGGAGAATCCCCAGAACTTATTTCATGTACAGCTGTAAGTTACTCTTTGACCAGCATCATCCTTCCCTCCACACCAATCATAATGTAATTATTCCTTTCATGTCTAATGTTCTTTTGTAAACTTAATGACTTCAAATGTACCATCAGAATTCTAAGATTTAAAAATGTGCTCAAACACAAGTATAGTTGAAATTCTGTTAGATTATGTAACAGATAATTCTGTTAGATATCTCCTAAGTGAGACCTGTATTGTCATTGCTCTCAAATTCAACTAACATTTATTTGGCATCTGATATTGTGATGTGCTGTGAAAAAGACGACCAAACTCTTAGAGGGAAATTGCAATTTACAGATGAAACACGGTAAACATAAAACATGCTCTAAGTGCTGAGGAAGAGGGTCAAGGGAATACTGATGATGACTGTAAGGACAGGGGTTCTGGGCTGTCTCTGGAGGAGCAGGACCTTCAGGAACTAGCAGGACTTTGGGGAGGCCAAATGAGCATGAAACATCCTAAGTAGAGGGCACACAGGCTGCCTACCTATGATGATCAACTACACCCCATTTCTGTACTCAGAGATCCTCCCAGTTTTAGTAGCTCTCACATTTAAAAGAATAAAAACAAACAAACAAAGATTGGTCTGTATGTTCTGTTCTTGAGGCTGCAACTCAGGAAAGAATACTAATTCTTTTACTATAATAACCTTTTATAACCAAACACACAAATCAGAGTCAGAGCTCCATTTTGTTTCCGTTCTAGCTCAGTTAAGCAAATGATTTTTTCCCCAATGGGCAGTCCTTTTCAGGGTTGATATTCAGATTCATTCATATCTCCTACCATTACCGACATATCTTTCATGTTCCAAGCATATAATCTCCTTAGACATTAGTATGCTCTATTTCTACGATCTGGCTCATGCTGTTTTTTTTTTTCCCTCCTTTAATCAGTATGTTTTAATTTTAATTTTTAAAAAAGATTTTATTTATTTGTCAGAGAGCAAGAGCACAAGCAGGCAGAGTGGCAGGCAGAGCAGGCAGGGGGAGAAGCAGGCTCTCTGCTGAGCAAGGAGTTCAAGGAATCTGGGATCATGACCCGAGCTTAAGGCAGCTGCTTAACCAACTGAGCCACCCAGGCATCCCTGGCTCATGCTGTTTTCATTGACTTAAAAACTTTTTTTTAAACAGCAACAGATTTTCAGAAGTCCAATAAACAAAGCTACGTGGGTTAAAGACAGTGGGGAGTAGCTTGGAGTGCCCCACCTTTGAACCCCTCCCTGAATTGAGCCCTGAGACACCTCCACGGAGACCTGGGTGACAGTTTAAAAACCACTTCTCTGGGTTTCTCAATTGCCAGTTATTGCCCAATTCTTGCTCATGTCAAAAAGCCTGGATATGAATGTTACATTCTCCTATCTAACACATTAAGAATTTCTCTATATATTCCTTTTCTTTTCCTGTCTGGACACTTATGAAAGAGTAATATACAAATAAATGATGGCATCTCTTCCTCCTGTCAGTGACAACTGTAAATGACAATGAAAAGATATGTTAACTTACAGAAGCTAGACTGTGTAAACTAGAAGTTAGTATGAATACTTAGATCATAGTAGCAATTACACTCAAGTTGCAGCAAGATGGATTTATGTAAACTAAGTGAAATGTGTAACAGAGCATTTTAAATAATGACACAGTATGGATTTTGTTCCCTTAAAAACATTTAAAATCTGTAAATGTCCATTTACACTGAGATAAATCCTCAGAGAAAGGGACCCATTTAGAGGTTCCTTTTAATACTGCAAGTCTCCATTTGGTTTTTCATAAAGCTTTGTTTATAGATTTCTTTCTTATAGGCTGGGAAAGAGTATTCTCTTTTTGTACCTGATTTCTTTCATACGTAATAAAAACAAAACCTGGTAGTCTGTCATCCATAAATTAAGCTTCTTGTTGTTGTTTTTGGCCACATGGGCAAAAATACCAGGTTGTAAAAACCATGGTGGTAGAAACAGACTTGTCTTTGTATTCAAGTAGTGGACGGTCACAATTACACAAAAACAAAATCTGTTATTTACCCAGAACTGGGAGTCACAACTAGTAGAGACTGACAAGAGTTAACAGAACAGCCCTAGAACACATGCTAAAAATAGCAGTGGGTATTAGGAACGGAAATTATGAGTCCGTCAACTTCTCCTTGATGGATACAGATCTTGCCTTTCCTCTGGCACCAGGTGTCCTCACTATAAGGAATCGTTCATCTAAAGGGCCTACAAGAGTTAGCAAGTTGTTGATCAACATCTCCTGGGATTCAGAGAACGGTCTAAGAGTACATTACATTGCCACAGGGCACTAATTGCTCCTTCCATTGTTGCAGCCAGTTGATTTACTGCAGGCACTGATTCTCTACAGAGATGGCTGGCAAGTTCACGCTGGGTATTAGGCTGTTCCCTAAGGACAGTTAGCCTGTCCAGGTTTGTTTCTGGGTGTTTGGCTAGTTCCCAAATTAGCTGCCTGTTCATGGCCGTTTCTGCAGAAGAAGTACTGGCTAACTAGTAGTTCTTCCTCATCAGCTGAAGGGGCAGCTGGTTGGGCAAAATCCCATTTCATTAGGCTCAGAGGCAAAGGCAAGGGGGATCTTCATGGGGGTGCTCAGAGATATCCCTGCATCCTTGGAGATGCTGCCAGAAATGGGAGTCTCTGGTGAAAACTCGCCAAAGGCTGCAAAGGAAAGTAAATGTAGTGCTAAAAAGTCATCCATGTCATGAGAAAGCCTCAAAACTGGCAATATAAAAGCAGATAAAAGACACAGGTCTGTTTCAGATAGCCTTGCTAGCACGCTTTTTTGCTAGACTCAGAGGACAGAATAAACTGTTCTGCTCTGAAGTCACAAGACTGGGTCTTCCCTGTTTCTCAATCTAGGTCAAATTTTCACAGAAAGTTAAAAAAAAATTGGTAATAGAAAAAAACAGCTATAAAAAACAATCAACATTTTACTATTAGCTTTCTTTTGGAAATCTCTTTATCAAATATCTACCTGATTATTTCTTCATCAGGAATAGGCAACATACTATCCCGGGACCCTGTGTGAGAAAACTTGGGCAGTTTAACTTACAACTGCCTTTTTTTCAAAGCCTAGATGTCCTGAGCTGGAGACAACACACAGGGCCTCCCTTCGGCTTGTTCTGTAACATGACCATATCCCAGGAACATCATGGTTGCTACAGATTGAATTGTGTCTCCCCCTATCTCCAAATTCGTATATTGAAGCACTACCCCTCAATATGATGGTATTTGGACATGGGGCTTTTGGAAAGTGATTAGATTTAGATAAAGTCATGAGGGTGGGGTTATGATGGGATTATAAGTGTCCTTAGAAGATGAAACCAAAGAGTTCGCTCTCTCCCCACTATCTGAAAATACAGTAAGAAGATGGTACTCTTCTAAGTCTTCTAAGCCAGGAAGTTAGTAACTTTCTAAGCCAGAAAGTTACCTTCATTTTGGATTTCCCAGCTCTAGAACTATGGCAAATCAGTGTCTGTTGTTTAAGATACCCAGTCTACAGTATTTTGTTATGGGAGCCTGAGCTAAGACAACGTTGAATGAAGCTCGGTTCTGTTTCCTGGTTGCTTATGTTGGGGGAAGGGATTGAGAAGATTTAAAAAATTAACAACATATCTTGATAACAAAGTTACTGCTTTAAGAGCTGTAATGGTGTGGGGGCAGGCAGAGACAGTAAGAATGCTGTTTGTCAGAATCTGCTGGATCAATGAAATCTGAGAACTGCAGCTTTGAGCTGAATATGATCCTCTTAGACTTTGGACTCTGTCTCTCTGAACCTGAAGTAAAAAGCTATCATTCTGAATAAGTAGACATGTGCAGCTTATTTTAAATCTCCAGACTACACCAATACCATGCCCTAAAGTGAAATCTCCCATGAAATACCCATTACATCCCAGAAACCACTTTAAATGGAGACTGCTTGTCTATACAGTGAGCTGGATACAAGGTTCAGACAACTTTAGAAATTACTGTCTGGGTCCTCATTGTCCCTACCACGCTGACAGAGAACATGAAATCCTGAGTCCCTCTTAGTCATCTCAACTCCAGGTGACAAGGAAAACATTAAATTGGAATTAAGCCCAGAATTTCAGGGTGACCCCCTAAACCTACAGATTTTCCTGAGATTAGAGCATGTAGATTCTTGCAGCCCCAATATTTCTAATACCTGAACATAAAGTCTGTTCCAAGGGGTCCTCGAAGTTTTCAGTCCTGGGAGCCATGTTGCTGACATCCTGGATAACCTGTCCTTGCTTGTTGGGCTTCTCAACTTCCTTCTGAGCCATGTGCTATCTTATGTTGAGATTCTATGGGTTGTCCTGGATTGTCACTTCTTTTTTTTTTTTTTTTTAAATATTTTATTTATTTATTTGACAGTGAGAGATCACAAATAGGCAGAGAGGCAGGAAGAGAGAGAGGAAGGGAAGCAGGCTACCTGCTGAGCAGAAAGCCCGATGTGGGGCTTGATCCCAGGACCCTGAGATCATGACCTGAACCGAAGGCAGCGGCTTAACCCACTGAGCCACCCAGGCGCCCCGGATTGTCACTTCTTTTCCTTAGAAGGATATAGATCTGGTATAGACTCTGGCTCTGGCACCTGACCTGAATGGCATTGTCTCTCACGTTTTCAGGCTCCAAGAGGCATGTATGTAGAGAACTGATTTACAGTTTTGTAAAATGTTGTGTGTGGGGATCCACCACTAACTGTGCTGGTATCAAGATGCATGGACATTTGCATTCTGGCCCACAGAGTGCTTCTGCCTCATTTTCTTTGCTTTATCATGAGTCTTCGTGATGTTGGATGTTCAGATGCTCAATATACCAAGGGTCCCAAGGATAGAAAGTGATTTTTGCCCTATCGGATAGCTACAACTCTCTGGGTTTAGACACACTGGAGACAGGAAGGAAAAGGAGCAAATGACATCAAACAAACAAACAAACAAACAAAAACCCCAAAGAAAAGTACCTAACATCTGGTGGCAGGCTTAATGACTATGACTCCTGGAAGGTTTCTAGTGGACTCTCTGCATTTCCTGGAGCCAAGTGTTTCTGCTGACAGGTTTGGCTGGGTGTCAGGCTATTAGACCACATGCAAATGGCTGGTGGCTCTCCAGGAAGGAAATCCGTGCTACTCCAGGTCTTCCCATGAATAGCTATCAAACTATGCTAAAAAAAAATGATTAGTATAGACTTGGATCAGTTGGAGAGGACCTATGTATGAGGACCTATTGCAGTGGGTGCGAGGGAGAACCATGAGCTGAGAACTCAAAGACATAAAAAATGCCAAGCAAGGGGGCAAATTCCTCCAGAAAAAAATAGGTGGTATAAAAGCAGCATGAAGTTTCAGAGAAAGGTTCACCATCCCATCTGTGTAGTTAAGAGACATGAACTAAGTATATAGCTACCATAATACACTCTTAAGTAACAAGAAGTTGAGGACAGGGATAGAGAACACAGAACTATTGATATGATTTTAGCCCTTATTTTGAATTTGGGCAAGAGAAGTATGTTAGAAAATCCCACATTTATGAAATAGTGAAATTTCCTAAAACTTCATAAGGAAGGTATGTTCCTCATACCTTCTAGAGGACCCGTTGCTGTGGAGCAGTTTTTATTCTGTCTTCCCTGAAGACGTTCCTCAGTGTAGCACCATGGGACGACAGCTATGCCACAGGGACAGCTCTCACAACTTTGCAGGAAAAGGGGGGATTTCTTCTCAGTCGCCTGTTACGGAACCTAGACTGCATGGCTTGAAGTATGTCTTTTAGTTACATGAACTACCAATTAAGCCAGATTTGTTTGTGAGGCCTTAGAAGCATCCGAAGCTTCTAATGAGACAGTGAGGGTCAGGCTGGGAGCCTGGGTACTTGGGCAACTCCATTGTGCACTTCTTCTGTGACTGGCCCTTCTGAAGTAGCATGATGACTTGACAAGTGAGAAAAAGTACTTAATACCTGCTCTCATCCTTTCAGTATGTAAGAACCAGGATGATCTGCTAGTGAAGCAGCCCAGGAAGATAGCACATTTGTGACTTAGGTTTTCAACTATATAGTCCCTTGCTCCCCTGAAGTTTGGACAGTCCCTGAATCCATACCTTGCTCATTTGCATGCTCAACTGCACACTGTCTAACAGTAACTGAACATGGGTACTTGACAGAGTTGACAGATGCAGGGGAAAACTTGACTCTGACTTTGAGCAGGTGACTTTCTAGTCACTTTTCTGTATTATGAGGACTAATTAAAAGGAAATAACGTTTGTAAAACATGTAGGAAAGCATATGATACAGAGGCAATAGGTAAGTTAATATTCACATTACTTTTTAAGTAGTATTAGTATAGATACAAAAAAGATGACATTACTTCTTCAACAAAGTTTATTTTTGATGCATACATAGTTTTAATTATTAGCCTTTGTGGAACTTTACTTCATTCAAACCCAACTTAATATAGGAACAAATAATTCTCTTAGAAAATACTTCTCTCTCACCTTGGTTGTTTCATTGATGATTCGGAACTTGGTGCTGTCTTTGCCTATCGTGGCTGAGTCTAGTGATGCCTTATAGGTTGATCTCCTGGAAAGCTGCTGTTTCTGACGCCTGCAGATATACAGAATATAAATACCCAAGAATTATTTGTGACTGTCAGCAATCTATATTATCATGTGGAAGTCATTAAAATTCACTATGATGGTAAATGAACTGGGTCCAGACAGTATTAGTACTCTCATAAAATACTAATTGGAGTACTTTGTTATTAGAGTGCTAATAAAATTAGTATGAATAAGAATAATATGAATGTAATTGCTCAACAAAGCACTGTCCGAGGATGGCATTTTGTCCCCTTTACTGAGAAGGTGGGGCAGTTTTCATAGATGACATTTATTAGCTTGTTAATTTCCCTCCCTCCTTCCACAAAATGTACACTTTAATAGAAGCTCAATAAATTCTTATGGAAATCCAATATAATCCAGTGACTTCACAAAATAATCAAGAGTTCCCTATAGAATTCCCTCTAAGGTACCTATTCAGAATTTAAGTGATCTGATTTTCTTCCTTTAGAGCAGTGTGAATAAATTAGAAATTTGTAACATAGGATACAATTTTTGGTGGTTTCAGGTTTAGGATCACACAAAGACATATAGTCAACAAAAGTATTTTATTTTATTTTTATTTTTTTTTTTAAGATTTTATTTATTTATTTGACAGAGAGAAATTACAAGTACACTGAGAGGCAGGCAGAGAGAGAGAGAGAAGGAAGCAGGCTCCCTGCTGAGCAGAAAGCCCGATGCGGGACTCGATCCCAGGACCCTGAGATCACGACCTGAGCCGAAGGCAGCGGCTTAACCCACTGAGCCACCCAGGCGCCCCGTCAACAAAAGTATTTTAAAGAAATATTTTCTGAAGCTCTGGGGAAACAGGTAATCTTATACAGTGGTGATTAGGGCATAAAACAGTACAATCCCTATGGGGGTGTCTCTGGTAATAGGTACAATTTTAAATGTATTTATTCTTTGATGCAGCAATACCATTCCTGGAAATTAATCCTATAAATACACTTGCAGATGTAGGAAATGACATATGTATAGCTTTTCATTATGGCATGACTTTATAGTATAGCTAAAAGATTAAAAACTCAAGGATCTAGCAATAGGAAGGAGAACAAATAAATCATTGTACATCTACCCAATAGAATACTACACGGCCAGAAAAAGAGAGGACAATCTCTATACACTCATGCAGAGCTCTTCAGAATAAACTATAAAGCAGAAAAAAAGAACACAACAACATATATAGGAAGTGACTTGTTATAAGAAAGGCAGTGATATAAGAATATATGTAATTCTTTAAAAAAAAAAAGGGGGGGGGGCGCCTGGGTGGCTCAGTGGTTTGGGCTGCTGCCTTCGGCTCGGGTCATGATCTCAGGGTCCTGGGATTGAGCCCCGCATCGGGCTCTCTGCTCCGCAGGAAGCCTGCTTCCCTCTTTCTTTTTTTTTTTTTTTTTAAGATTTTATTTATTTATTTGACAGACAGAGATCACAAGTAGGCAGAGAGGCAGGCAGAGAGAGAGGAGGAAGCAGGCTTCGCGCTGAGCAGAGAACCCGACACGGGGCTCGATACCAGGACCCTGGAATCATGACCCGAGCCGAAGGCAGAGGCTTTAATCCACTGAGCCACCCAGGCGCCCCTGCTTCCCTCTTTCTATCTCTCTCTCTCTGCCTGCCTCTCTGCCTACTTGTGATCTCTGTCTGTCAAATAAATAAATAAAATCTTAAAAAAAAAAAAAAAGAATATATGTATTCACAAAAAGAAATACTGGGAGGATAAATAAGAAACTAATAAATCTGGTTACTTAGAGGGATAATATGTGGAATGGGGTGAAGGGAGACAGGCATGGGAGTAACCCTTTTCAAAGTATATCTTTTTATATTATTTGATTTCTGAAACCTATAGAAGTATTATCTGTTCAAAGATATAAACATGTTTGGGCGCCTGGGTGGCTCAATGAGTTAAAGCCTCTGCCTTTGGCTCAGGTTGTGATCTTGGGGTCCTGGGATCGAGTCCCACGTCAGGCTCTCTGCTCAGCAAGGAGCCTGCTTCTCTCTCTCTCTCTCTGCCTACTTGTGATCTCTCTCTCTGTCAAATAAATAAATAAAACCTTAAAAAAAAAGATATAAACACTTTTAAAATAAGATACATATTTATTTAGAAATTTAAATAAGACAGTAATAAGTGTATAAAGATGAATGTCTCCTGTCTGATGAATTTTTTAATGACTACATTTCCTAACTGACCCTTTCCTTAAAAAGCCTACAAAAATTGCAATATTGGAATGTTCTGATCAGGTAATACATTTCCTCTTCTTACCTGTAGAAAGCAATCTTGTTGCAATCTTTGAAAATGTTTTTATCCACAGCTTCATCTTCAACACTAAATAAAAAGACATTTTAAGAAATTTATTTTCTCCAAAGTTTGTGAATCCAATTTTTGTTCCTTCTCTAACTACAGCATGAACTTAGGTAATAAACTTCTGCAATGCAAAACTGCCGTGACCATGACATAATACGATAGCCTGTGTGCTGCAGAGTAACATCTTTTTGTAAATCACACAAGGTAAACAACAAAATATCAAGTTCTGGGAATACACTGAAACACTGGAAAAAATACTGTCACTTATAAAGCAGGATTCTTTTAAAATAATAACTGAAGGCTATGACTACAATAATAAAATCAGAAGAAGCAAAACCACAAAAAAACCCAAACGAAACAAAAATAATCCACCTACTTATTCAATAAAATATTTTCAGTGAGTGCTGGGCCCTGAGGAAGATAGGAAGGAATGTGTCTGAGCTTCCTACAAGAGCCTAACCAACAGGTACAAATCAACCTGACAAATACTTCAACAGGGGTATGTGCAAGGGACTAGAATAATAGAAACAGATGTAAAAGGAAAATCTGCTTTTGAATTATGCTGACAATTAGGAGTCAACGCTTTTTAAAACCAAGTTCCTAGAATAGCTGTTTCTGGAACAGACCATGAATAAGATACATACATATTGCTTCTAGAAAATATGTATTTAAATTAGCCTCCAGTGGCACCTAGCTGGATTACTCAGTCGGTCAGTGAAGCATCTTGGTCTTGGGGTTCTGAGTTCGAGAGCCCAGTGTTGGGTACAGATTACTTAAAAATAAAATCTTTAAAAAAATAAATTAGCCTCCATATGATTAAAACAACTATAGACTGTAAGGAGGGGGAAAACCACTGGCCTTCAAGCAGACATGTTACTGAATACAGCTACAGTCAGCATGTTTATGAATATGTAGGAAACTATGACTGAACACAAATTTCCAGATAGGAAAACAAGCCCACACAGATACACTAGGCTGTACTAAAAAAATTATTTTTTGGAAGTCATCAAATCCTTCACTGATGCAGTCTTTGTCAGTGTTTCTTTTAATCAAGTCTGCAAAGATTTGAGAAATTTGGTCTTTTTACTTTCCAGCTTTGAAGAATGAGCTCTGTTAATACAGGAAGATGGGAGTACAGCTGAATATGGAAAGCAACATGCTTGAAATTCACAGGTTACAGTTCTGATCACAACTCTTCTACTGTTTTGTAAACCATCCTAAAAGTATTGTATGAGGGGCTGGGGAATTGAGAAAAAATTATAAAGATTAAATACATAAATACGAAACATGCAACTAACAGGTCATTCAACAATCAGTAAAGCCTTTGTTCAAAACCAAAATGTTGCTTTCAGTTACTCTGCATCCCCTGCTGTCTGGATTCAGTCCCTGCAGGACCACTGGGCCTTTACCTGATTTCCTCTTTCCCAGCAGCTTCCATGGCTTCCCAGGCAATTCGACCCTCTTCCAGCGCTCAGACCAAGGCCAAGCGCGGTCTTTTTAAAACTCCTATTGGCCGTCTTTCTAAATTATAACCAGGACTTCACCACTGTCACGTCCTGGGAGATGGAGTCCTCTCCAGGTCCTTAAGGAGTAGCAAATCTGCACTTATTCCTCGGTTTTCCAGGCCAAATTAGAGCTTCTACATGGATTTAGGTAGCCAAATTTTCTTAGTTACGAATGCCCGACGAAGAACTGCTTTCCTGAGGAATCAAAACTGTCTTTGCGGTGGAGGGGGCGTGTACTCAAAGAGCCCTAGAGGAGAAAAGTCAAGAGCGTGAGAAACAGGAAATACGGAGACCGCTTGCCTGACCCAGGCCAAACTTCTGCAGGTTGATCTCCGTGACCGTCACGCCACAAATCCTGAAAACTGACCCACTTTCAGTTTTTAGTAGAAAGTGCCGGCCTGCTCTGCGCTGAAGCTTGGTGTTCCCCGGTCAAATTCTGCTTTCCCCTTTCAGGGATAAAATGGTCTTTATAAAGGGTGTATCTACTCCAGTAGATACAGTTCTGTAAGTGCTTATACTCTACCACTGCCAAATTCCGTCTTTGCTTAAATATCTCCAGAAAACCGATAAGTGACTACTACACGCCAAACAGGCGAACTTACGGCTTTCCCAGACTTCGGCCCCAGCGACTGACTTTGATCTAGAACGCATGTAAGGCTGGGGCGAACGAGAGGAGGAGAGAGCCAAACGCCACACTGGGTGCCTGCTTGATCCCCAGACCCTTTAAGGGCCGGGAGAGAGAAGGACCGACAGAAGCGGAGGCAGCTTTTGATAAACATCCTAATGCTCCAAGGTGACCGGCAAACCACAGAACTACGTCTGCGCTGTACCGTCTAAAACTCACACGAGGTCGTGACGGCTGGCTTAGGGAGGGGCTGCTGGGTGGTCAAACAAGCAAGCCCCGGGAGGTTTCGAGGACCCGGATGGTCCCGCCCCCAGAGCAGGGCCGGAAGAGGGCGGGGCGAACCGGAAGGAGGTGAAATGCTTTCGGTAGGCGCTCCACGGCTGTGAAGATGGCGGCGGCTGCGTGGCTTCAGGTGCTGCCTGTCATTCTTTTGCTTCTGGGGGCTCAGCCGTCCCCACTGTCGCTTCTCGGTGTAGGGCCGGCACCTGTCGCCGCTGCCGACCGATCCAAGTGGCACATTCCGATACCGTCGGTGAGTGTTCACTTCAGAAGCAACTGAGCCTGGAGGAGCTAAGGGGTGGGGCTACGGCGGCCTTAGGGGTCCATGAAGGTTCCGCTGAAGTCCGCTTCCAAAGTAGTGGAATTGCCTGGAGCGTCTGTGTCGCTGGTTAGCAGGGACCCACCTCCCTGGAGCGGACAGCTGTGCACTTCTGTGGGTAGGTTAGCGGGAGTGCCAGGACCACTTCAGGAGCGGAGAAGAATGGTGGAACGGTATTTTATCAGCGAAGTCAGAGAGAACTTTGAATGCCTTGAGACGGGAAAGTTGATGAAAAGGTGGAGAACGGTTTCCCTTTCAGCTAAAGTTTCGCAGAATCCAGTGACCCCGAGTTGCAGGAGAGAGATCTGGAAATAGGTGTCTTTCTTTCTGTTTTTTCTCTGCACTTTTTTGTTACTGGATGATTCTACTTAACAAAGTTGTTTGATATCATTGGAACTTTGGAATGGTTATTCTAAGCTTTGCTGTGTGATTAGGAAGCCTAGGCATTTAAAAAATATATTCTAAGATGAGAATGGCTGAAATGGAAGAAATTTTGTTCTAAAGTTTGATACGGTAAAGGTATCCTTTCTTTTGGATGATTTACTAGATAGGTTGACCCTTTTTGTCCTCCTACTCCCCTCCTTTAAATTTCATTTGAGTAAGCGCTGTAGTCCTGCGAGCCAACAAATCGGATGCATCCAGGAAATGCCAGAAAGCATTTTTCCTGTTGAAACCACGGTGGTCTTTTTGTTTCATTCTGCTCTGCTCCCTGGCTCTAATGTCGAAATTTCATTTGAGCTTTTACATGGCAAGCATTAATAGCTTTTGTTCATTCCGTGAAGATCTTCAGGTTCTGACTTTTAGGTACTGTTGGTAAAATGGCTACTAGTTAAGTTCATCTGTCTGCTCATACAATAGTTTATTTGAAGAAATGATTGGGTTATTCTGAACAGTGATTAGTGAGTGAAGGGAATTTACTTGAAGATTTAGGTTGAGATTTCTAGCAGCTTCTAGAGTCCTTGCTTCATGGTCTGTGGGGAAAAAATTGTGTCTCTACACCAAGCTACAAACTTCTGCAGTTTGGATGCGGTCGAATTTTTCTAAAAGGAAGGATATTCATGTATTTTTTGTTGTTAAGAAAACTAACTTAAACATTTTATAAATTTAGGTTTTGTAACAATTATATTCTGCCTTGGGAATTAAAGTGATGCTAATTATCTTTCTCCTTTATCTTTGCAGGGGAAAAATTATTTTAGTTTTGGAAAGATCCTGTTCAAAAATACCACTATCTTCCTGAAATGTGAGTTTTTGCATTTCATGAAGTTTTTATTTGAGTTTCTAAGTGATCTTTAAACTTTTAAATTACCTAGTTTCTATCTCTGACCTACTCTAAATGTAAGCTTTGAAATTTAATAGTCTGGCACTATCTAGGCATAAACATCTTTTCACTGAGTAATCTTCGGAATACTTGTGTGAACTTTATTTTCTTCTCTTGTTTTTCTGGTGTTTATACAGTTAGACCAATTATGTTGTTTGATTGTCTGCATGGTGTTTTAATCTGTCCTGTGTCAAAGAGATACCACTGACTTGGCTTTTGTGTGCTTGTTAGATGTTTACTGAACACATGACTTAGGTTTGTCAGACCTTTGGCTCTGAATGCATATGTTCAGTAAACCTTTGTTTACAGAAGGTGTATTTTCTTATTCGGATCTTTGAAAGAGGAAGCTCAAGGCTATTACCGGGGAATAGGGATTATGTAGAACAAAACCAGTCTGTCCACTGAGAAAAACTACTGTATCTGAATCCAGAATATCCCATTGCGTATTAAAGAAAGGCTTCCTTTTATTTTTGAAACTGGTTTTATTTTAGGGAATAAATGATCATGGGTAAAACTCTTGTTTCAGGATCAGGGATAAAAGTTCAGGTCATCCATTTGTGCTTCTTTGCCTGTCTTTCTCCAGGAAAGTGCAAAGTTATAAGTTGTAGTTGGTTGATTTTGTTTTAATCATTTACTAAGTAGTTATTAAAAACCTACTATGCGCCAGGCATTGGTTTAGATGGCAAGGAAGTGATAGAAAAGGCCTTCTCTCTTCCTGAGCTTACAGTCTAACAGGAGTGAAGGGGGCCAGTAAAATTGCTATGAAAAACAGACTGTGTCTATGAAAATGCAATTTCTTTTTTTTTTTTTTTAAAGATTTTACGTATTTATTTATTTATTTATTTGACAGAGAGAGAACGCAAGTAGACAGAGAGGCAGGCAGAGAGAGAGAAGCAGGTTCCCTGCCGAGCAGAGAGCCCGATGCGGGACTCGATCCCAGGACCCTGAGATCATGACCTGAGCCGAAGGCAGCGGCTTAATCCACTGAGCCACCCAGGCGCCCTGAAAATGCAATTTCTTTTTTTTTTTTTTTTTTAAGATTTTATTTATTTATTTGACAGAGAGAGATCACAAGTAGGCAGAGAGGCAAGGAGAGAGAGAGAGGAGGAAGCAGGTTCCCTGCTGAGCAGAGAGCCCGATGTGGGACTCGATCCCAGGACCTTGAGATCATGACCTGAGCTGAAGGCAGCGGCTTAACCCACTGAGCCACCCAGGCGCCCCGAAAATGCAATTTCTTGACTAAGGACTTAAATTTGGTTTAAATGAGATTACTGAAACAAACTGGTCTGTCTTGTGAGGTTGGTGTGCTAGATAAGACTAACTTTTAAGGATAGCAGTATTTGGTTTTTTGGAATAGCCTGACAGCCTGCATGCTATTCTACCTTTTTATCATCTATAGTCTTTTCTCACCTGTTTTTTAATCAACTGGTGCTTTGCCACCTTACGCAAGCTGCTGTTTTGCAGTTTACATTTTGTTTTTGGGGAGAATTTGAGACTCCTAAAAAATTATACTTTGTTTCCTTTTGTTACTTCTCTATTAGCTCACATTTACCTTGTCTCCGATTTTATACTTTTAGGGCTATGGTATAGCTTTCCATGAAATTGCCGGGACCATTTTCGTCTCTAAATCCATCTATACAAAGTTCGGAATGGTGTCTTTTAACATATAGTAGTATTTTTGCAGCCAAGTCTTTCTGAAGATCTTTTGTTTAGGGTATTTTCTTATTGGCTTCTATTTAGTTAATAGAAGAATTTGTATGGTTCTTCTGAATAGTTTACAGTGAGATTGCAAATATCCTTTTTATCATTTCCATAAATTCTATTTAGCACATCAGAGTTTTGTATATTTTAATTGAGCCTTGTAAAAGTGTGTCACTTGAAAATTAATTTGAGAAAACAATTTAAAACACAAAAGGGAAGGTTATAATTTTAGGTGTGCGCTTTTTGTTAAGAACCAAAAATAGATTCCTAGATACAGTCATGTTTATCTTTGTCACATTTGCATAAAGCAGGTATCTTGTAGTATATTTTCCATAACACAGCTGGAATCAAAGATAAACTGACTTCCAGGTGGGACAGCTGATGTGTGATACAGTCAGATTTATGCTCTCACGTTTTCAGACTAATGCCTTGGCCCTCTAGCATATTGTGTTCCAGGCATTGTTAATGAGTTATGAGGCCACTCTGACTTCTTAAGATTCCTTGAGGCCTCTCTTAAGGTGGGTTTTGGAAAGAGTTTTTCATTTTTGCTTTTGCTCTTCCTTCCTTCCCCAGGTTTGCTTTTTTTCCTTAGTTCTTTCTGTCTGGTTTTGATATCTTTCAAGGTCTAAGCCATTAATTTTTCCCTCAGTGGAACTATTTTTGAATACTGCCTTATGATGTCCCTAATGTTATTCCTTGTTTCTCCAACTAGAATGTAGCCTCCTTAAGAGTCCTGTTCTCCAGTCCATACAGTGTCATGTAGCTTTGTATGCTTAAGTGTTCTGCTCAGTTAATATTTGAATGATAATAGAAGACTGGGTTTAACTGAGGACTGCTTTATCACTTCCAGGTTTTTTCCAACAGAGAACCAGGAATTGAGGTTTTAAGGCATAAAAGTAGATACACTTAAGCAGGTCAGAAACTTCTTTTGTGAACAATAGTACTTTTATCTGAAGAATATCCACTTCTTTTTACATATATTACCTTATGTTCGTAGAAGAGGTGGTCTTTGAATACCTAAAGTTAGCAGGAAAAATAGAATGTGAGTAACAGCCTAGGAAAAATGCTTTGTTTGGGAATCATCTTTATTCATAAAGTTTTCTTCTTTTATAGTTGATGGAGAACCTTGTGATGTATCTTTGAATATAACCTGGTATCTGAAAAGTGCTGACTGTTACAATGAAATCTACAACTTCAAGGTAAATATAAAATTAACAGACTTCTTGGACTTTAAATATCATCATGTCCTACCTTATAGAGGAAGGAGTGTCATGTAACTAGGAGGGAAAGAATGGAAATTAGAATCTGTGCTTCCCAGTTTGCAGACCTACAATGCTAGCAAACTTTTTGGTCTCAACCCTTAAAAATTACTGCATACTCCTGCTCACTTTAGCAGCATTATAGAAGTGCTGACGGTACTGATTCCCATCTCTGGCCCCCCATTTTGTTCGTTTGTCAGTTATGGGGCTGTGTGTTCCAGGCCCCTTAGAGATTATTATACATAACCTTAGGAATATCCAAAATCTATAAAGAACTTACCAAACTCAACACCCAAAGAATAATCCAATCAAGAAATGGGCAGAATGCATGAACAGACATTTCTCTGAAGAAGACATACAAATGGCCAACAGACACCTGAAAAATTGCTCAGTGACACTCTGCATTGGGGAATTACAAATCAAAACCACAATGAGATACCACCTCGTACCAATCAGAATGACTAAAATGTGTAAGTCAGCAAGCACTGGATGTTGGTGAGGATATGGAGAAAGGGGAGCCTTCCTACACTGTTGGTGGGAATGTAAGCTGGTGTAACCACTCTGGAAAACAGTATGGAGGTTCCTCAAAAAGTTGAAAATAGAACTACCCTACAACCCAGCAATTATACTACTAGGTATTTACCCCAAAGATACAGATAAAATGATCCAAAGGGGCACCTGCACCCAAACGTTTATAGCAGCAGTGTCCACAATAGCCAAATGATGGAAAGAGCCCAACTGTCCATTGGCAGATGAATGGATAAAGAAGATGTGGTATATACATACAATGGAATACTATTTAGCCATCAAAAAAATAGAAATCTTGCCATTTGCAACAATGTGGTTGGAACTAGAGGGTATTATGTTAAGTGAAATAGGTCAATCAGAGAAAGACAGTTATATGATTCACTCATATGTGGAATTTAAGAAGCAAAACAAAGGATCATTAGGGAAAGGAGGGAAAGATAAAACAAGATGAAATCAGAGAGGGAGACAAACCAGATTAAAGATTTTATATATTTTTTATTGTTTGAGAGCGAGAGAGAGCATGAGTGGGGTGAAGGGTGGGAGGAAAAGCAGACTGCCTGCTGAGCAGGGAGCCTAATGCAGGACCTGATCCCAGGACTTCTGAGCAGAAGGCAGACACTTAAATGACTGAGCCACCCATGTGCCCAACCATAAGAGACCCTGTAAAGGGTGACTATAAGAGTAGTTATAGGGTAACTGGGTGATGGGTATTAAGGAGGTCCTGTGATGGATGAGTACCATCCATCACATATAAGACTGATGAATCACTGAACTCTATCCCTGAAATTAATAAACACTATATGTTAACTAATTGAATTTAATAAATATGCAAAAATTTTAAGAAAAGAAAAGGGAATGCCTACTTTGAGAAATGCCTATCTTGAGAATGCCTTCTTTAAGAAAAGAAAAGGGAAAGCCAGGATTGGGGGAGGCTTGTTTTGGCCTTCCATGAATTTGTTAGAGATAACATTGTCTTTACCCTTCCTGATGCACAGGTAGTGCCACAAGATCTAATTAATGATTAGCTGTTTATTAGGTGCCTGCAGGCTCTTTACAGGTGCATGGGAATCCTTTGATCTCACTACAGTGCCCTTCTTTATGTCTGCTCACTGTATAAAATCTATGGACTAGGGTCTGGATTTTGCGGAGAATAACTCTTAAGCTCCCATGTATTGTCCTATGCCCATTTCCCTCCCCGGTCAATAAGTTACCCTGAATAAAATTATGCATAAACTGTGGAGAGTTGCCTCCTTCATTTTCTGGTCTCAGAATACCTTCTCAGTTTGTGGAATACTTTATTGTTCCTCCTCCACCTTCTAACAAGCTCATATACTAAAACTGGAACAATACAGAAGATTAGCATGGCCTCTGCACAAGAATGACACATAATTCATGAAGCATTCCATATTTTTAAAAAAATTACTATAGTTTCCAAAAAACCTTTTGTTCATGTGGGTTAATGTATTAGAAATTAAAACAGAAAATACAGAAATATGTATTAATTTATTTTACAGTAGCAGTAATAAGTCATTGCATGTTAATACGAAAAACTTACTTTTACTGAAAAAGAGATTTTTCCAAAAAACACAGAAGAGGTATTATTTTGTATTTTTGCAAAGCCCTTTCTTCATTTGATGTTGGATATAGTAGAAGACAGCTGAATTCTTATATCTTCTTCACTCAGTTTATTGTGATGTATTATTGTGATGTATATGCACAAAATGTGGCCTCATAATACAGATATATAGTAGTAGTGTGGAATTAGATTTAGATCTTATTTCACAGTTGACATAGTACACTGTACTTGGGCAGTGAATATATATGGCTCCAACATGGATTTTTCAGGACTTTTCCATTCTGTTTCTAGCCTCCATTTATTTCTTTTTTTTTTTTTTTTCCATTTCAAAGATATTCTAACTGGTTTTTAAAAAAATGACCACCATCTAGTTGGTTTTCCAGACCTTAAGGATTTTGAATTCCTGCCTTGTATTAGGGTTTTACATTACCTTTTTTGTGGTGTCGGTGAATGTTTTTTGCTTTTGTTATACAACATTGGATAGGAGGTAGGATGGGGGGAAGGACTGAAGAATTTAAAGAGAAATGATAGTATGTCCAGAGTGTAGTTTGAAGCATTATTGATCTTTTGCTCTTAATCAATCAGTAATTGAATTTACAGGTAAAAACTTCGTACATTTGATACTAGTGATAAACTGGTCAAGAACTTAAGCAGATCTGGTCTTTCTTTATAGGTAAGGTAAGAACGTAAAAATTATCTCGGGTTGCCACAGGATGGAATTCTGGAAATGACATGCAGCTAGTTGGAGATGTAAAACTGGAGCTTAGGGAAAAAAGGGAAAGAGTAGGGATGTAAGTATAGGAGAAAAGTTGCAGAACTGATGGATACAACCACAGAAATGGTGAATTTTTCTCAGAATATCCACAGTGGGCTATGAATAGCTACAGCAGTTTTGTACTCTATCTTAGCTTATGAGCACAAGTATGTCTTTTTGTTGTTTTTGGCAATTTAGTCTTTTAACTCTTGTAAATGTATTTTCTTGTGACAAAACCTTCTGGACTCTGACATTTTCCAGGTCTTCCTAGAACTTTTAGAACTACTCTTTGTAAGCAGTGGACTAGAATTTTAGTACTTCAGAGTCTAATACTGTTAGATTCTTGGATACTGTTACACAGTTTTTATCTGATGCTGTTAACTTCTAAAATAGCAAATTCAACAATGTGTCTGTCCTGTAAGCAATCTATTTGGTGTTTTCTAAATACCTTCCTTGTGAAAAGTAAGTTGTGTACTTTGTATTTTCTCTTTTTACAGGCAGAAGAAGTGGAGACATATTTGGAAAACCTTAAGGAAAAAAAAGGTTTGTCTGGGAAATATCAAACATCATCAAAATTGTTCCAGAACTGCAGTGAACTCTTTAAAACACAGGTAATATTTGATAGTGGTTGGAGGGAAATAGAAGAGGTGAAATGTCTAATATCTGTATTTTTGGTGATTCCCCATTTCCCACTTCCCAATTCTTTGTTCTGACAGAAATAACTTGCATAGTCAGCCATTTAATATTTATCTCATCAAAAAGAGGATGTGCCTTCCTTCATGTGTAAAAAGCAAATCCCCATTTTTTTTTTTTATGGTAAAAAATTTTTTTTTTACCATTTTAACCATTTTCAAGTATGTCCTTCGGGGGCATTAAGTACTTTTGTATTATTGGGCAACTATCACCAGTAGCCATCTCCAGAACTTTAATCATCCCAAACTGACACTTCATAACCATGAAACAATAAAACTCCCCTACCCCTCCATCCCTGCTAACAACTATTCTACTTTGTCTTTATGAATTTCAGTATTCTAGATTCTTCAAGGAATGGAATCATAAAATATTTGTTTGGCTTCTTTCTCTTAGTGAAATATTTTCAAGGTTCATCCATATATCATTTAATTCTTTTTTTAAGTATGAATTGCATATATATATATACCAAATTTTTTTTAATCCATTCATCCACTGATGGACATTTGAAACCCCCAATTTTTAGTTCTCTTGTCATCTCATCTAATTAATATGTTTTCAGAAAAATCAGTGTTTCTAGATTTTACTGCTACAGACCTGAACTCAAAGAGTTGAATTTCATACTTTTTCTTGAGTAAAGGAGAAGAGGTAAATAATGTGTATTTTTAATGTTTACACATATGTAATCATGTAATTGGAATTTATCTTTGAATTTTTTTTTTTTTTCTTAGAAATAGGATCTAGCACCAGTTTTTTGATGGAGAAATGATATATTTTATGGGTGTTGAAAATAGTTGTTGTTAACTATAGCCTTTTTGTCCTTACTGTGTTTATTGCTTTGGAATATTTAGCAAATTGCCTTGAAGAGGCAGAGTTCACCAAAAGCTAGGTTTTGTGTCCAATTACTAGAAGTAAAGTTGGTTTATAAGAAGACCTTAATTTAATAATTAGTGATTAATAAGCAAATGAGGTAATTGATAATCTAACTATAACAATTGATAGTTCAGTTCTTGTTATAGCTTAGAGTTTATGGATTTGGAGAAAAAAGATATCTTTATAATGGTGGAAGAATAAGGAATCTAGAAACAGTGGAATGTTGAGTAAGAGACTTTCTGTTAGTTTTCTAGCCTGGGAGGATTGGTTGGCTTTTCTTGGATTTTATCATGGAAAGCTACCTGTTGTATAGTGCTGCCCAAGGTTCACTTTGAGATCTGCTATAATCTTTCCAGGGTCTTGGCATATACCCCTATTAGTAAGCTTACCTCTCCTCCTCCAGTCTAATGTAACAGAGTTGAAATACATGTTCTAATTACTCAGGAAGGTAAATGCCTCATCTGCTGATAACTGATAAGAAAGGTAGTTAGTGTAGTTTTTTTTTTTTTTTTTTTTAAAGATTTTATTTATTTATTTGGCAGAGATCACATGTAGGCAGAGAGGCAGACAGAGAGAGAGAGGAGGAAGCAGGCTCCCTTCCGAGCAGAGAGCCCGATGCGGGACTCGATCCCAGGACCCCGAGATCATGACCTGAGCCAAAGGCAGCGGCTTAACCCACTGAGCCACCCAGGCGCCCCAGTGTAGTTTTTTTTTATAGTCGTGAGTGTGTTGTGGTGGAAGGAGCCCTTAAGTCAGTAGACCCAAGAGTTGAAAATCCTATGTTCAAATCCCATTTCTCCATCTAAAGTTTTATAACATATAGCCATATTTTTCTCATCTGTAGCAGGAGAGGGAACCATAAGCTCTCTCCATACTAAGCATATACCTTCTGTTTAAGGGTTTTTTTAAATTTTTAAATGTCTTTAATTCTTAATAGAAAAATTGAATGGCCAGTTTAGTCTGATACTATTTTTTAGTTCTCAGTTTAGTCTACTCACTTGTTTATGGTTCATTGGAAATCTTTTGTCTGTCAGTGCCATATTTTTTTACTGTTACAATAAGTTTTGCTTTAATCATTTCTGTGGATTTTGAACTATGTTTAACTATTATACTTCTTTAATTTTAATGTTCTGTTTCTTTCATAGAGCTTTTCTGGGGATTTTGTACATCGATTGCCTCTCTTAGGAGAAAAACAGGAGGTAATTGTTTGCATTGTTATGTATTTCTGAGAGTAAAGTAAAAATTCTGAATTAATTTTTTCCTTTTTTTTTTAATGTTTAAAGGCTAAGGAGAATGGAACAAATCTTACTCTGACCGGAGACAAAACTGTAAGTATAGTAGCTAATTTGGAACAATGAACACATATTTCAGTTTCTTAGGTTTATGTGTTTTGAATCTTATTGATATTGTACCATTTAAAAAAGAAATTTAAGTATATGTGCTGCCGAAGCGAGCACTAAAGAAGAAATTTAAGAATGGAAGTTTAAACACAAAATGCTGAGGCGCCTGCCTGGCTCAGTCAGTAGAATGTCTGACTCTTGGTGTTGGGGTTCTCAGTTCATATCCCACATTGGGTGTAGAGATTATTAAAAAAACAAAACAAACAAACAAACAAAAACAAACCTTTAAACCCAAAAGTGTTAGTAATGGTTGTTGTGGATAATATGAGCGATTTTTATTTTCTTCTATGTATTTCCTGTATTTTCCCTATTTGCTAAAGTCTGTTTTTGTAATCATCAGTTAATAGATGTGACTCATAAATAGGAAGAACCTTTAAAAAGGATCCTCAAACTACATCTGAAGTTATCTTATGATAGAGTATAACTGGAAGACAGTTTGGAAAGCTGAAATAAGGTTGAAAATGATAAATATGCCTTTATTTTCATAATTCACTTTCTAATTCACAATAACTAATTCCTCAAAACTTTACCTCTTAAAAATACAGAGGAAATAAGACTGTTAACCATGTTGGATCATGCTTTTTACAAAACTGATTAAAGTTTTACATTTTATAATGACTTTATTCAGACATACATATCTCAGAATTCAGCCTTTTAAAAGCTATAATTCAGTGTTTTATATAGTATATTCAGAAGTTGTGCAACCACCAATCAGGATCTAATTCCAGAACATCTTTGTCATCCCAGAAAGTCACTATTTTGATTATGGGAAAGCCATTAGCAGTCACTTCTCTTCCCACCCTTGTCACCCTTGAGACCACCTGTGATCATCTCATTTCCAGTCTTTCCTTTTAAGTTTTTAGTCAGCCTCTTGATAGCCCAGCCTGCTAACATCAGCTGAGGGAGGGGGACAGTTATGATCTGTCACAGTTGCTGCTGAGTGCCTTTGATGGTGCCTTGACTATAGGATCCTATATGAGGATGGACTAGGTCATATAAAAAGATAAGACCTGGGAAAGGAGCTTTTCAGCACCTGCCAGAGAGCTCTGCCACTGGGTTTGAGGGCAGCTCCAAACCGGTTCTGTTTTTTCCAGTGGCTGCCAAACTGCTCTTTTTCACAGCCATTACAGTTGTGAGAACTTTGGTTTTAAGGTGTTTGGAAGAGGGACGTGGGATTAGGATGAACAAAAACACCACAGGCTTGTTTTTCTTAAAGACACCCAACTGTTTTTCTTAAGGAAACGCATTTAGGGTTGGCGCAAGTTTTTAGCTAATTTCTGGACTTGGCAGAAATGTTGATTTAGATCATTTTGCCCATGTTCTTGTTGCTTTTGGGGATAAGTATCTTTTCAGAGGTCCTCATTCTGCTATTCTGGAAGTGTCCCCCCTTTCCCTGCCCCGATTTATAGTTATGGAATTTTAACCTAAAGATGAGTTTGGCACTGCAGACTTCATTAAAAAAATTTTTTTTTCTTATTGCTAATCTGCATATATTCACTATCAAAAATTTAGAAAACATACATAAATGCAAAGAAGAAATAATCATCTAATACTACCACACACTGTAGAGTATAAATATATTTATTTTATAATCTTTTGTCTCTGAACATACTTCTATTTATTTAATAATGGGAATCCTACAATATATATTACGTTGTAGCGTTTTTTTTTAGCTTGGCAGTATAACATGTACTTCCTTCCAGTTTAGTAAATACTGTATGACATCATTATTTAGGTCTCTGCAGAGTATTTTATTGTATTCATACATTGTAATTTGTTAGCAAACGATCCATTGTCAGACATTTATGTGTTTCATTATCTTGCAATTTTAAACAGCACTTCAGTGATTAATTTTGAATATTTAAAAAAATTTTTATATTCTGGTTTCAAAAGACTTCCATGTTGGCACATGTTGCTTCTATACACTTAGAAGTAAATCCCTTGTAATTTTATTTTCTAGCAATTCAGTGTGATTACACAGAAGAGATATTTACTGACCAAAGTGAGATTATGTTATATATACTGCTATATAATTTTTTGTTTTCACTTACTAGATTGGTACATTGAGTGCTATTTCACTTTTTTAATGGTTGCATACTTTTTCATTTCACCATGATTTTTATACTTAACTCCTGATTGATGTATATTGTTTTGTTTCCAAATTTTCCCTATGATAGATAAGGTCCCATTCCTAATGTACTGCTATATCTTTGTGCATACTTCTTTTTTTTAAAGTAGGCTCCACACTGGGGCTTGAATTCATGACTCTGAGATCAAGACCAAGTTGAGAACAAGAGTAGGAAATGCTCAACTCACTGAGCCACCCAGGTACCCTGAGCACATTTATTTTCTTAGCCTAAATTCCTAGAGGTTGAATTGCTGGTTCCAAGTGTATGCACAATTTATAATTTATAAGTTCCTTTTTAATATTTTGTTCTATTTGTTCTATATGTTCTATGTATATTTTGTTCTATATGTTTATATTTTATTCTAGAGAAAAATAACAGCAATTTATTGTCCAAAGAAAAGAGGATTGAGTTTCCCTCTGTGCTCACAATGACTGTTATAATTTAAAACAGATTTTATGCAGTTTGTCAGATTAAATTATTGTAAATTGTATTTATAAAAAATAATTGCTGAAGCTAAACATTTATTTATATGCAGATAGGTTGTTTGTAATTGTGCTTTTATTCAGTGGCCTTTTGTGTATAGCATTTTTTTATGATTTTATTTTTTAAAAGATTTTATACTGTATTTTATTTTTATTTTTATTTTTTTATTTTTTAAGATTTTATTTATTTATTTGACAGAGAGAGACACAGCGAGAGGGAACACAAGCAAGGGGGAGTGGGAGAGGGAGAAGCAGGCTTCCTGCCAAGCGGAGAGCCCGATACAGGACTCGATCCCAGGACTCTGGGATCATAACCTGAGCTGAGGGCAGAGACTTTAGACCACTGAGCCTCCCAAGGCTCCCCTTTAAATATTCTCTGCATCCAACAATGGGCTCAGACTCAGAACTCGAAGATCAAGAGTCACGTTTTTCACCAACTGAGTCAGCCAGGCACCCTCTGAAGCATAGCATACTTCTAAAATTTGCTCAAGGCTTGAGCCCTGTTCCTAGTGATTAAAGCTGGCTGGAAGATGACCCTGATGAATATCACAAGTAATATTTATTTAGAGATATTTAGTCAGATTATAATAAAAAGTCAGAGATTTATCTGTCCTTTGATCATTCTTCCTGAAAATTGGACCTTAGAGGAGAATACTTTAATAATACTATTTTTATTTATTTAAAAAGATTTTATTTATTTGAGATAGAGAACGAGAATGGGGGAGAGAGAGAAACAGACTCCCCACTGAGCAGGGAGCCCGACATGGGGCTTGAGCCCAACACCCTGGGAACATGATCCAAACTGAAGGCAGATCCTTAACCAACTGAGCCACCCAGGTGCCCCTAATAATTCTATTTAAAGGGTAATCACAATTTCAGCACCTCCTCCTTTTTTTAAAGCTCTGATAAAACAAGTTTTTTAGACAAAGGGGCTTTTCTCTGTCTTTTCTCCCTAAGAAGTATTAATGTTTCTATTAATTCAATTTTATGGTTTGATTTAAGCAGTAATGTGATATATTTACCATTGTAATGTTTTTTAAATTAGTAGATTTCCTTTTTTAGAGCAGCTTTAGATTCGTAATACAATTGAGCAAAAGGCAGGGGTCCTACATAGCTCCTTCATAAAGGCCGACTCCCCCTCCATCTTGCACCAGCCAGTGTGACACATTTGTTACAGTTGATGAATCAACATTGACATATTGTTACCAACCAAAGTCCATAGTTACATTAGTGTTAGTTCCTTGTGTTATTTGTTTTTAGTCAAATGTAAAGTGACCGATATTATAATATAGAGAATAGTTTCATTGCCCTAAAAATCCTCAGAGCTCCCTCTACCTAGTCATCTCTCCTTCCCTTCAAGCCCCTGGCAGTCATTGATTTTTTTCTTTAGAGATTTATTGATTTATTTATTTGGAAAGGGGGGGGGTGTGCAGAGAGAAAGGGTGAGAGAATCTCAAGCCAACTCCCTGCTGAGTGTGGAGCCCCACAGGGGGCTCAATCTCATACCCTGAGATCATGACCTGAGCTGAAATGGAGAGCCAGATGCTTGACTGAGCCACCCAGGCACCCTGATTGTTTTCTGTTGTTGTTTTACTGTCTCCATAGTTGTATATTTTCCAGAATGTTTTATAGTTGAAATTGTGTGATATATAGCCTTTTCAGATTGGCTTCTTTCACTTAGTATTATGAGTTTAAGGTTTCTCCATGCATTCTCATGGCTTGATAGTTCATTTCCTTTTAGTGCTAAATAATTTTCCATTACTTGAATGTATCACAGTTTATTTTATCCATTCACTTTTTTTTTAAAGATTTTATTTATTCATTTGACAGACAGAGATCACAAGTAGGCAGAGAGGCAGGCAGAGAGAGAAGAAGGGAAGCAGGCTCCCCGCCTAGCAGAGTGCTTGACGCGGGGCTCGATCCTAGGACCCTGAGATCATGACCTGAGCTGAAGGCAGAGGCTTCTAACCCACTGAGCCACCCTGGCGCCCCTATCCATTCACTTCTTAAAGCACAGTTACGAAGGAGCTAATTAATAGTAGTACCTATCATACATAGTTGTTGTGAGGATTAAGCACTATAATATCATACATAGTTGTTGTGAGGATTAAGCACTATAATAAATGTTAAACCTGTGCCAGAGTGCCTGGCATATAGTTTAAGATTTCTTTTTTTTTGAAGAGTTACTTATTTGACAGAGAGAGACACAGTGAGAGAAGGAACACAAGCAAGGGGAGTGGGAGAGGGAGAAGCAAGCTCCCTGCTGAGCAGGCAGCCCAATGTGGGGCTCGATCCTAGGACGCTGGATCATGATGGGAGCCGAAAGCAGACGCTTAGCAACTGAGCCACCCAGGCACCCCTCTTTTAAGATTCTTAATTGGTATTATGTTCTCAGTATTCTGAACTAGACTTTAGACTTGTCAAAGCCTGGTTACGAAGTCAAAACTTGGCATATGGTTATTTTTACAGGCTCAAAATAATGTATATCCCAGGGTTAGATGGAAACTTTGTCAAATCCTGGAATATGAGAATTAATGAGTCCCTTCTGAAATTTGTAAGAGGCAGTTTTAAGGTGTATAGAATTAATACCAAAGCAGCTTATTCCACCAAACTAAGTTTTATTGGTTAATGCACACATAAGTTCAGGGAAGATTCAGTTAATTATGGGTAAAGGACATGATGTACCTATAAGTTTGAAGCTTTAAATTTTTCTCATAAATAACTCCTTAATTTTGTCAGAAAGAGGCCTTCAGGCAGAAATAAAACAATATGTGATTCAGTATGGCATTTATGTTCTTAAGTTACTAAGATAACCTAGTAAATGTATTATAGTTGTAGAATCATTTAATCTACTTTGACACTTGTGATTTGGGCATGGAAGATAATTTTTGAACTCTTGTTTTGGCCTTTTCTTGTGTTGTAGGATAATTTGAACATTTGAGAAAACCTGTGGCTCCACAGGAAAACACATAAATATGTAAACTCTGTTATCCACTTTGAGGGGTTTTATAGATTGATGACACTTACCCAGAGGTGTCTGGGTAAAAGTTTCTTTTAATTTTAAGACCAGAAGATAATAAATTGTAAGTCTAAGCAGTGATACCTCCTTTCACAGAAGGAAGAAGCCAGTAATTTTCTCCTTTAACTTTGTGTTTTAGTATTGTGTTTGTGAGGGTCCATAGTACGCTAGTAAGTATGACAACAAATCCTTTGAAAGCTCTTTGCTTGGGCTATGAATAACTGGTCTTGAAACGGATTCTTCCCAAATAACTTGTTCTGTATACATGGAGGCTGTTACCTCCACTTCCTTTACTTTGACAGACAGTGACTCCACATAGACTAGCCATGATTTAATTTTTGATAAAAATGTGAGTCCTTTTCACTAGAAATTCTGGTAGTTTTGAGAAGGATATTGAACAAAGGAAATTAAATTCAGGAGTTAGTGTTTATAATATAATTCACTGTCAACATCATGGTATTTTTTGTTTTGAGGTGATTTAAATCTCCTTACTTTATCTATATAAAATATAACCAAGTATCCTAGCATGGCTTAATGCAACATTCAATTTAGTGATATTTAGCTGAGGTTTTCCTTGTTAAAAAAAAAAATAGGTTAAATACATGATTTTTGTGTATAACAAGATCTAAAATGTCCTGTCATATAATAATTTGTAGTCTGACATACTTTATGCAGTATAGGCCCGTTTGTTCTGTTGTACCTGCTGTTTTAATGAATGAAAGTGAAGAACTCAGCTATGTTTTTAGGCACATTCTGGAAGAAGATTTTCATATTGACACATGTTCTTAGTTCTTAAGACTTGTAGATTTGATGTCTTTTTTTTTTTTTTTCCAGGCAATGCATGATCCACTGAAAACTTGGCAAGATGCACCATACATTTTTATTGTACATATTGGCATTTCATCCTCAAAGGAATCCTCAAAAGAAAATTCACTCAGTAATCTTTTTACCAGTACGTACATTTTGTTCCTTTGTACCATTCATATTATCTAGTTGTTTCATGTGTGATCAGTAGTGTAAAATTGCTGTAAGGGAGGGAATAATTAAGAATGTTTGTTGTGAGTGTGGCTCAGTCCATTAAGGGTCCTGGGATCAAGCTCCTGGTGGTGCTTCCTGCTCAGTGGGGAGCCTCCTTCCCCCTCTCCTTCTGTCTGCTGCTTCCCCTGCTTGTACTCTCTCTCTCTCTCTGTCTAGCAAATGAATAAATCTTAAAAAAAAAAAAAAAGAAGTAGAAGAAGAAGAAGAAGAAATGTTTTGTGTACCAGACAGAGTTTCAGGCACTTTACTTATGCTTTCTTGTTATGTATTATAGATACCAGATTTCATTTTCTGTCATTTGATCCTCCTGCTTTTAAGATTCTTTTTTTTTTTTTTTTACATTTCTATATCATAATAATTTTATTGGATTGTCCTATCAGTTCTTTTTTTTTTTAAATTTTTTATTTTTTATAAACATATATTTTTATCCCCAGGGGTACAGGTCTGTGAATCACCAGGTTTACACACTTCACAGCACTCACCAAAGCACATACCCTCCCCAATGTCCATAATCCCACCCCCTTCTCCTAAACCCCCTCCCCCCAGCAACCCTCAGTTTGTTTTGTGAGATTAAGAGTCACTTATGGTTTGTCTCCCTCCCAATCCCATCTTGTTTCATTTATTCTTCTCCTACCCACTTAAGCCCCCATGTTGCATCACCACTTCCTCATATCAGGGATTGGTATTTGTTCTCAGTATTCTCAACTTGACTTGTCATAACTTGATTACCAAGTGAAAACTTGGAAATTTATGAATTTAATTGACTTTGTTAAGTTTTTAGTGTCTCAGTTTTTCTTAGTGTTCTCCTTTCTGTTCTTACCCAGTTCCTGGAGTCATCGCCTCTTGGAAGTTTATGGTCACTTAACTAACCAGTCTTATTTTCTTTAGTTTCTATTTTATGTTTCTTCCTCCTTTGCAGTTTTCTTCCCTCCCCTCCTTTCTTGAGTAGAATATTGAATGAAACAATGATGATGATCATCCTTATCTTGTTACTGACTTTATTGGCACCCTTAGTGCATTTCACCATTAATTGTTTTCATTGTTGACTTTTCAGAATATTCTGTGTTTGGTTAAGGATTTTTCCCCCCCTCATTTACTAAGTGTATTTTTATGCCCTTTTTTTTTTTAATTATGGAGAATGAGTGCTCAGTTTTATCAAATGCTTTGATTATATTAATTAAAATGATCATGTAGATTCCCCCATTTTTAATCTGTTAATCTGTTGCATTATATTAACCATTTTTTCTAATGTTAAACCATCCTTGGGGGCACCTGGGTGGGTCAGTCGGTTAAGTGTCTGCCTTCAGCCCAGGTCCCTGGGATTAAGCCCAGTGTTAGGTTCCCTGCTCAGAGGGGACTGCTTCTGCTTCTCCCTCTGCCCCTTTCCCAATCATGTTCCTTCTCTTTCTCTCAAATAAATAAATAAGATCTTAAAAAAAAAAGGAAAAACCCATTCTTGAATTTCTGAGATGCCAGTATTGATCTTGATATACATACACTTACACACATCATATATATATATAGCTGACTTCTGTTTTATACAATTTTATTTGGAAGTTTTGCTCATTGTGAGATGGGCCTATAATTTTCTTTTCACATACTGTCATCTATGGGTTTTGGCATCCAGATTATACTAGTCTTATACAATGAATTGGAGAATATCCCCTATTATAAAATTCTGTAGAGTAGTTTTTGTATGGGTAGGATTATCCATTTTTTGAATGTTTTGTAGAACTTATTATAGTGTTTTGGCCTAATGTTCTTTTTTTCCTCCTCTATATAGATTTTAAAAGACCGATTAATTTTCTTTTTTTTTTTTTAAGATTTTATTTATTTTATTTGACAGGCAGAGAGCACAAGCAGGCAGAGAGGCAGGCAGAGAGAGAGGAGGGAAGCAGGCTCCCTGCTGAGCAGAGAGCCTGATGTGGGGCTCCATCCCAGGACCCTGGGATCGTGACTTCAGCCAGAGGCAGAGGCTTTAACCCACTGAGCCACCCAAGTGCCCCTAATTTTCTTTTTTAATAGTAATACTTTTTTTAAATTATTCTGTTTTTATTTGATTTTTTTTTGTTTTTAAGAAATTGTCCGTATCATTCAAGATTTCAGATTTTATTGGCATAATGAGTAGTATTTCGTTACCAAAAAATCTGTATCTGTAGCTTTTTTCATTCTTTCTGCTTTTATCTTCCCTTTTTAACTTTTAAAAAAACTTCGTAGAATTATATTTTATTGTATTTTTATCCCAGCAAACCAGCTTTTATTAGTTTTCCCAACTGTGTCTTTCTTTTCTATTTCACCATTTCTTTTGTTTGATTCAATTTAAAATATTTGGTTTTTGTAGATTGTTGTGTTGAATGCTTTTAATTCCCAAACCAGAAATGGGTCTTCTGCTCTATAGTTATATGGGATATAGCAGTTCTAGGTAAACCAATGGGTGACCTTGCATACTTTCTGGACCCAAGATGTAGGGGTATCCTGTATTTCTAGGCCCATAGCTTTCTTTTATTTTAGATAGTTTTTTTTTTTAAGATTTTATTTATTTATTTGACAGAGAGAGATCACAAGTAGGCAGAGAGGCAGGCAGAGAGAGAGAGAGAGGAGGAAGCAGGCTCCCTGCTGAGCAGAGAGTCCGATGCGGGACTCGATCCCAGGTCCCTGAGATCATCTGAGCCGAAGGCAGCGGCTTAACCCACTGAGCCACCCAGGCGCCCCTCTAGGCCCATAGCTTTCTAAAGAATAATAGTCTAAAGCAGCAGTTGCTAGCATTTACTTTCAACCTTCTTTCTTGGAAAAGGATGGAAAAGAAGCCCTGTTCCGTTCCACTTCAGCCTCTTCATGCATTAAATCTGGCTCTGCTCCTGGTTTTCCTTAGACTCCTACTAATTTTGGTAATCCCATAAGAACTGCACTCCTGACTACCATAGCTTGCTTTTCAGGCCCAGAGTCAAAATGACCATAGCTTCAGTGTCATACACTGTTCTGAGTTTCTGTTCAGTTTTGATATTTGGAGGTATATATCTTGTTTTTGAACTTACGTCCTTATTTTGTTTTATCTATCCATTGTTTGGAGATAAGAAGGTACTTTATTTTTATTTATTTATTTTTAAAGATTTTGTTTATTTGAGAGAGCAAGCACGAGAGAGAAAGCATATGTTGGGGGGTTCTCTGTCTTGCTTTCCTACTTTCTCTCCCTTCTAGCTGGTTTTCTGCGGGCTGGTAGAAAACATTTTATTCATCTTTTTATCTCCTCTTTTTTCTCTAATGCGTGTCACATAGTAAGTGCTTAATAAATTTACTTTATATTTTGGCATAGAGCAAGCGTTAGCCAAATTTTCTTTCTTTCTTTTTTTTTAGCCATTTTTTTTTTTGAGTTACGTAATAACTGAGACTTTATTAATAAAGGCTACAAGTTCTGAGTTCTAAATGTGCTAGTTCCCCAATAGCATTATTTATGTAGGAATTCTAAGAAACAGAAACATTACATTAATTCACCATTTGAGGAATGGAATATAGAGTGGAAATTTCTGTATTAGCTAATATGAACAACAAAAAAAGACTTTTGAAGGGAAATAAAACTGTACATTTTCTCATTTTAGGAAGGTGCTTTGTTATTTGATGAAGTTATAGAGTCTCAATTTTATAAGATTACAATTAAGCCTCCATGACATTGGAAAACATAAACCAGAAAATGTTAGAAATCTGTCTCCAGTGTTCCAGGAATTTCTGCACAAAACCCCAGTGTGCATGCAACTGCCCTGACCTACTTCTCCCATGATGAAAAACAGAATTTACAAAGTGCTTAGCATAGAGTTTCTCAGAAATAGGGAGATTTCCCCAGGGTCCTCACAGCAGCAAAGAAGCTTTCAGATTATGTAGGCTCTCCCACTCCAAGGAGAGTCTCCTGGCCCTCACTGTGGACCATCACAAGCTGAAGCAGAATCCCTAGAGAAATCTAAGAACTTGATAATCTTGGATAGTAGATATTCTTCTGGATGGAAGGCTCCTGTCTCCTTCCTTTTCACATCCCAGACTGCTTCTCTTGATTCAAAAACATGATCAGGTCTGGCTTTGACACAGTGAGACCCAAGAAGAGGGGGTTTCCATAGTTTTCTAACCTCACATCCCTGTATAGTTGCCACTGAGTGTGGTTCAGGCATCCCCACTCCTTCTGGGAGAATTCTGTGGTCACACCCCTGAATGTCAGCAGTCCCTGAGAACTAGCCATTTCTTCTTTTGCTTCATCCTCTAGCTTCTTTCTCACAGGGTATTTGTGGAAAAATATAGCCAAATTTTCTTAAAGAGCCAGATAGTAAATGTTCTCTCTACTACAGCCACCCAGCTCTGCCATTGTTGTGTGAATTTGCAACCATAGATAATATGTAAGTGAATGGATGTGGCTGTTTCCCAGTGAAACTATAAAAAGTGGGTGACTACATTTGCCCATGTGCTGTATTTTGCTGACCCTTGGCGTAGAGTAAACAAAGGATACAATAAATATTTACTAATTATTTTGTTTCCTATTTATTAAATTAAGAAGGTGTAGGTTTAATAACCAACGTGCTTAAAATTTTTATGATTGCTAAAATCATAAAATCAAAAGGGTGCTCCTTTTGTTCATATGAATGTTGGATTGGATTTACTTTCTTTTTTTGGTTTACTTTTAATAATCGCATGTTCCTTTTGCTTGGTAAAAACTAGGAAATTTTTGTTGACTAGGCAATTGTTAGTCTGTCATCACAGACTAACACTTCTCACGTAAGTATTTATCAATCAGAATTAAGATAGTTTTATCAATCACAATTTTAAAAGTGGTAGTTTTGCTTCAGTAAGGCAGATCTTTCTTTCAGATTCTTATTAAATACTTTGTAAAAATTAACCAGTTTGTTGTTGTTATTAAGTATTTAATGAGAATTAAACATTAATGTAGCAAAGTCCCATAAAATTGACGTAGGTAAAAAAAGTAATAAATAGGAGAATATAGGTAAGGTTAGATAGAAGACAAAGAGAATAGCAGAATGAAGGAATGAAATCCTATACTTTTCAAAGCACATCATTGATGTATTGTAAGGAAAAGTACATATGAAATACGTTTGGAATTTAGAGGAGCCGGGCTGTGGTTCCAGTTGGGGTTTATGGAAGAAATAACTTAAATCTAGTCTTTTTTTTTTTTTTTTTTTTTTTAGATTTTTAAAAATTTATTTGACACACAGAGAGGGAGATCACAAATAGGCAGAGAAGCCCGCAGAGAGGGGGGAAGCAGGCTCCCCAATGAGCAGTGAGCCCGATTCAGGGCTCAATCCCAGGACCCTGAAATCATGACCTGAGTTGAAGTCAGAGGCTTTAACCCACTGAGCCACCCAGGTGCCCCAACTTAAATCTAGTCTTTCCAGGATGTGTGTCTGGGAGCGAAGGACTTTTCCACTTAATATACTGTCGGGAGCTGGAGTATGGAGGCCTGTCTGGGACACAGCATGAATCACGAGAACACCTCAGGAATTTCAGAGTGCTCTATAAATATAATATTCACCAGAATTGAAATGGTTAAAAGTAAATAACCCAATGGAATTTTCATTAATTTCACCAGACAAATCTTATGCAATGTTTTTGTTTAATTTCTGCATCCTTAACATTAATTTCGAGGACTGTGTTTTTGGCAGTGACTGTTGAAGTGAAGGGTCCCTATGAATACCTCACGCTTGAAGAATATCCTTTGATGATTGTAAGTGAACTTATATTCTTACCCTTAACATTACATAAGTTTAAGTTGAAAGATTGTTCATGTTTTGTGTCAATATTCTTCTTTCAAGAATTGTTCTGAATGGTTCAGAAAACACTGCTTTGTAGTTTTATACTTCTTACTAAAATATGACCTTGAGAGTGTCAGTAGATGACTCTGCCTCCTCTCATCTGTAGAATGAAGAGTTGATGACTTGTGGAATTTCAGAATTGGAAAGTACCTCAAAGATAATTTCAGATCTCATATTCTATCTAGAATTCAAAGTGGGGCACTTCTTACCTTCCTGTAGTTTCTGATTGCATTTAAAGTAACTAAATGATGACACTTCATCGTGTGTGTTTGTGTCTATTGGAATAGCCTCACTATTTTCAGATTTCCTTTGTTCATTTCTTCTTTTCCCTTTCATAGTTTTCGCACATTGTGTTTCATTGCCTTTAGATGTATCTTCACCCTGCCATGTCTTCTTTGCTCCTTAGTGTTCTCCTTATTTATGTACTTTTAGATTGTGAGCTGAAAGATACTTTAAATGCAGAAGAACAGTTACTCTTGATGATAGGTCCTTAGGTAGTTTCTCTCTCTGCAAGAGGAGATGATTTTTTTGTGTTAGTATTGAACTTCAAAGAAATGAAATAATTACTCTTAAAGTAGGAGGTAGAATATATATTTTTTTTATATAGTTTAGGACTGAGTATTCTAAATTGGCTCTTGGCCCTAATCCTTCTTTTTATTTCTTATCCATTTGGATGACAGTTTTTCATGGTGATGTGTATTGTATATGTCCTGTTTGGTGTTCTGTGGCTGGCATGGTCTGCCTGCTATTGGAGAGATCTCCTGAGAATCCAGTTTTGGATTGGTGCTGTCATCTTCCTGGGAATGCTCGAGAAAGCTGTTTTTTATGCAGAATTTCAGAACATCCGATATAAAGGCGAATCAGGTATGTAACCAAAGAGTGTTTGCCTGTCTTATGGCAGGTAAGACGTGAGTTTTCCTCATGTCGGCAGTCGTTAAGTGGGTTTAACTTTTCGGTTTCTTAATTATTAGAATAACTTAAGCGTAACCACTATGATTGTAACTTTTGTTTTTAATCTCGTAATTTACGGGTTCAGTGATTTAAGAGTGAATTGTGCTGAAATAGATTCACACAAGTTACAGCAGCAGTGGCCATTTTGGATAAGATTATCACCATCGCTGCATCTCAATTGCCATTGATTTTTAAGGTACCATTATTATATTATCCATCTAAGGAGAGAAATAAATACTGCCAACTTAATAGTAAGATGCCATTGACCTACTTTGATTTCAGAGATTTTAAAATATGAGGGAGAAGTACCTCTAAGAATTGGTTAAGCACAGTAATACCAAGAAAATGGGAGGGTGTTTATGGTTCACTGAAGTAAACAGCTAATGACGAATTATTTTGCTGAAGTTTTTTGTGATAGCTTTGGTTCTCTCTTCATTAGACCATTTGATTATGAATGGTGATTATTGTAAGATTACTAATTAGAGCTTTCCCTATCTTTGAAAAGGCTTGAAAGTAGTAGATGTGAAAATAATTTGAAAACTCTGTGTGTTTGTGTTTTGTGCTTTTCAGTGTATATGTATTTTTTCAATCTGTATTCCCCAGTTTTTAAAAATGGGAGAAAAGTTCTGTAGGTGTTATAAACTGTCTATGTAGGTGAGGTATTCTGCTGAGCTTTTAGTGAAGTGGGGTTAGGGAGGGAAGGTGATTCAAGCATACCCAGACTGCTATTCACATGAGCAAGGTAAGTGAAATCAGCTTGTGTACTTAGAAGAATTGCAGGAGAGGTATTTTCTTTGAACAGGACTAATCCCAATGCTTATTCTGAAGAGCATTAGTTATCTAGATCGACATTCTGGTTCTAGAGTCACGCCTTTTCCCAAACCTAGATTATAGCACTCTTTCTTTCTTTCTTTCTTTCTTTCTTATAGTCCAAGGTGCCCTGATCCTTGCAGAGCTGCTTTCAGCAGTTAAACGCTCACTGGCTCGAACCCTGGTCATTATAGTCAGCCTGGGGTATGGCATAGTTAAGTAAGTATGGACTTTTTATATGGAAGAACATATTAAAACACTGATTAAATTGAAACAGTATTGTAGGTTCCTGTTGTAATTCTCAAAGAATTTATATAAGAAATAGTTTGCAATAAGACAGGTTTCTAAAAAATGTTGTATTTCATTTCACTTCTGAGAACTCGAGCATTTGTAGGAAAATCAGCAATGTAGTGAATAATGTTAAAACATCAAATTTTTAGGGTGAACGTAGAGTGACTTTTAATCTTCCAAAATGTTTTTGAAATCAATTTTTTTATGAGAATGTCACTCGGTCTGAAAATAATTTATTTTTCAAAAAATTTTATTGAGTGTCTTCTGTATACTAGATATTATTCTAGGTGCTGAGGACAGCAAGTAAACAAAAGACTTGGAGTTTACATTTGTGGAGGGAGGGGACAAAGATACAGATAAGTAAGTAAATATCTAATATGTCAGTGGTAAGTGCTATGGAGCAGATAAAGCAGAGGAAGGGTGTAGAGAGTGCTAGGCAAGAAGTGAAGCATATAGTTGTAAATAGGGTTGCCAAGGAAGGCTTCACTTAGTGACATTTACACAGAGATCTAAAGGTGGTGTGGGGGACCATATGTATACCTAGAGGAAGAGATGCTGAGATGTGGTCTGTATATATTTTGAAGGTAGAGCCAAGGAATTTTCTGGTAGATCAACTGTGTGATGTGAACGAGAAGAAGAATCAAGGATGATGCCAACTATTTTGGTCTGAGCAATGAAAGGATGGAATTTATAAGTTAAGGAGAATCTTAGGTGAAATAAGTTTGGAGTAGAGGCAAAATTAGGAGTTCAGTTAGGTAACCAAATGGGGAAATAAAGAAGAGAGATTGGGGTAGAGATATGAATTTGGGAGTCATCAGGATATATATGTTTATCTAAAACCATGAGAATGGAATGCAGTCACTAAGGAAGTAATTGTATATAGACGAGATCAAAGGACGGAGCCCTTGAACATTTTCATTTACTTAGAATTCAGTGAGGTGAAACAGAATTAGAGGAATTTGAGAAGGTTTATTGTGGTGAGAGAGAGGCAAACCTGAAGAGTTTCACGGAGGAGCGATTGTGTCAGGAGGGTTAAATGATGGCCATTGGGTTGAACTACATGGAAGACATAAGTGACCTTAATAAGATGGTTTAGGGAAATGCTAGGATAAAAGCTTTACTGGAGTGAGTTCAAGAGAGAATAGGAGCAGAGAAATTGGAACTAGCCGGGTATAGAGAGCTATTTCAAGGAGTCTTGCTTTAAGTGGGATTGAAGAAATGGGTTTTAACTTTTTAAACTTATTGACTGGAGGGAGATTTGTTTTCAATGGGGTTAGGGAAATGGGGTGAGTTTCATTTTTATTTAATTCATTTAACAAATGTGAGGGCCTACTATATGCCAGGGCCTAGGTTTCAAAAATACAACAGTGGGGAGAAAAATCCTTGCCCATATGGACCTTTGCTAGCATATAATAAAAAAAATACAAGGACAAATATTACTTAGACTTAGGTAGACATGATTTAAGGCAATGCATCTCAAACTGACAATGCAGTAATGAATCACTTGGAGATCTTGTTATCAATCAGAATGCAGATTCTGATTGAATGGCATCTTGAAGCATAAGCTGCTTGAAAGACTTCATATTTTGTTGGATTCTGAGCTTACAAATGTACAGTTTATCTAATGGGTTGCAATAGGATATTTGCTTATATCAAAACTTTTAGATTTGGTAATGGTATTGTGCTAATGTATTTAAAAAGTCCTTGTTGGTTAAAAACATGCTGAAATATATACAAGTTAAAGATACACTATCTAGGATTTGCTTGAAGATAATATGGGAGGATAGGAAGTGGATCGGATTTGCATGAGGCACAATTGACTATAACTTAGTGGTTATTGGGACTAGATGTTGGACATAGAGGGATTCATTATACTGTTGAATGTTTCAGAAGTCTCATTTTATTATAAAAATGAGGTTTTTTTTTTTTTTTTTTTTTTTTTTTTTTTGATACAGTAACCGGGAACCAGATCTAAAGTTCTAGTAGTTATTAACTTGGTTTAAGACCATAAGTTCTTCGGAGTTTTTTTTTTTTTCTTATGTAGATTAAGTATGTCTGACTTCCTCTGTTAAGTTATTGACCAGTATTTTAATTAAGTGATTGCTTTTAACTGATTTTGGAGTTTGTGGCATTGATGCTCAGCTCTTTCTTTGCTTCCTGTTTAGGCCTCGCCTTGGAGTCACTCTTCACAAAGTTGTGGTAGCAGGAGCCCTCTATCTTTTGTTCTCTGGCATGGAAGGCGTCCTCAGAGTTACCGGGGTCAGTACTGCTTAATCTAAGTATTTATGATCAGTTCAAATAACATTGTTTTTGTCCTGAGAGGGTGAATTGGAAAAGTCTGTGGACTTCTTTACTATTTCTTCTAAATCATTTGTAACTCTGATTTTCAAAATGTATATATAATTTAAATTTTCTTTTTAATCCATTAGAACTTCATGAGTTTAATGAGTAACTAGGAATGAATGCTTTCCCACCTGTCCACAAATTGCTACTTACTCATTGCCTCCTCCCAGACAGTGGGCCCTCATTCTTGTATAAGTGGCAAAGACTATAATTTTGCTTAATAATACACTTTTTTAAAAGATTTATTTATTTGAGAGAGATAGCATGTGTGCATGCTTGTTGAGGAGGGGCAGGGGAAGAGGGAGAGAGAATCCCATGCAGACTCCCAAGGAGCTTGGAGCCTGATGAGGGGCTCCATCTCATGACGCTGAGATGAGGATCTGAGTCCAAACCAAGAGTCAGATGCTCAGCTGACCGCCCCTCCAGGCACCCTCTCTTTTTTGTTTTAAAGTGATAGTGCTCTTTGCTTAATTAGTACTTGAGTTTCAGAGGCTTTTCTAAAATGCAACTAATTGTTTCACTTTATTCTTGAGAATTATAAAATCATGCCCTTTGTCAGGAAGGGAAGCCAAAGCACTAAATATAAATGATAAATTTTGTCAGAGTTGGATTAATGTGAATGGTCATTCCAGCTGGATTAATAACTACTGGGCATTCTAGTAGTTATTTATTTAAAAATCACTGTCAGCAATAACCCATTAGATTCAAGGTGGTAAATTCTATAAACTTGACTTAGTGAGCTCAGTAAGTTTTGTAATAAATTACTCCTTAAATAAAACATTTTATGGATACATACTGTTTTTCAGATCACACTGTCCTGTATGTAATCTTCAACTTTTAGCAACTCTAACCCTCTGTCAATTTCCTTTTCTTTCTGCTGCTGTAGTATTTTTCTTACTCATTGGCTCTGATAGTAAACCTGGCCCTCTCAGCAATTGATGCCTGTATTATTTTATGGATATCCTTTCAGTAATGCCCTGATGTCTGGGTAATCAGGGTTATATAAATAGCATCTTATATATATAAACTCATGAAACAAGTGGCATAGTTTCGGGGACAGATACTTGCCTTACATCTTATTTTGGGATGTGCTCTTATTTGTAGAATTATATTGTATTACAGCTCTGGAAATTATAACTATGTATTAATGCTGCAGTACTTGTAGCCAAAAATCACAGCGATGGGAGATGATATGATGGGATTGGGGATTGTAACACCAAAGCTTTTCAGTGTGGTCACTTCTTAACATGGACCTTACTTAGCACGCTAGGAGCTCTATGGTGGTTGCCTTGTATTAGTTAGTAGCACGTCTTACTGTATTGAGATGGTGATCAACAGTTTGTATGAAATGCTTATAGCTGTGTATTCTGTGTGATTGTCAGAAAGGAAGAATGATATAGGTACAAAGTATTATTCCTTATTTTCTTTCAGTTCAAATGCAAAATCATTCTAGATGATTATGTAAATGCGGAGTCATTTTCTGGTTTCTTCGCTGTGCTCTCTAGACATCTTTTTTTCACCACCTTTTTTTCTTTGTCTGCAGGCCCAGACTGATCTTGCTTCCTTGGCCTTTATCCCCTTGGCTTTCCTAGACACTGCCCTGTGCTGGTGGATATCCTTCTCATTGGCTTGTTTGATGGCGGTCCATTTTCTCCCCTCGGAGTTGGGTTTCCATTGATCTTTCTGCAAATGGTTTTTGCCAGTTTCGTTGATCACTCCTTACTTTGGGGAATAGGGTATTTTCAGTCTAACAACCTGGGGGCTCAGGTAAGCAGTTATTTTGTTTTTAATTTTAAAAAATTTCATCAAGAGTTGGTGACTGCAGCCTGAGAACAAGATAAAAAGCTTTTGGCCTTTTCTTTAAATGAGCATTTCACTTCGATTTTGGATTTACTTGTGTATCTCACTTTGTGTTAGAATCACTGGCTGCTGTGGTCCTGCTCTTTCTTTCAGCCTTCCAATTAGTAAATGCTTTGAAAATTATGTAAATATTTTGATTCTTAAAATATGGTTTCAGGAACTTGCTTCATTTACAGGAAAAGTCAACCAGCAGGTAACAAACAAGCTTCTATTTGAATAATCTTGTCTTCCTGCTTTTCAAGAATAAACATTTGTTTATTAGGGACTTGGCCTGTTGGAGGAAGGATTCAGGTTTTTGGAGTTTTATCTTTTGGGGATTTTTAAAAATTTATTTTGTTTTTTTAAACAGTTGGGCAGTTGGGAAATATTATTGCCCAACTATGTACAGTTGGGCAATATTATTGTCCTGATGGACTGTGACTATTATGAAAGGCTGAGTATAAATAAAATTGTAATTTTGTGAATTTGAGGGGATTTTCATATATCAAAAATACTTGAAACTGAAATGTCCTGCATCCAAATGGCCAAAGCTTTTCTAGGTCAGTATCTTTGTGAACCTCTACTATGCATATTGAGAGGAAAGGAGAGGGACGAGACCATACAAGAAGATGACCTGATAATTAGGTAGCTGCGAGGGCTCTGTTGAAAGAAGGCAGGTGTGAGCTTCAGCTCACTTGCTTTCATATCTTCTCCTCATTTTGAAAGTTGAACATAAGAGCAGATAATTGCGTATAGTAGTCATTAGCTGTCCTCTATCTTTGTGCAGCAACTTATACTTGAGATAATGACTTGAAAATAGAGAGTTGTTGCTCTTGAGCTGCCTGTGGTTCTCAGCCAATTGTAATCATATGGTAATTCATTATAGTTCATGATGGCAGGTTGCTTAGCATGACGCAAGGGGACTGAGTGTAGAACTCTAGGAGGTTGTAGACATGAGTGTAAGACTCTAGACTGGATTAGCTAGGGCACCATTACCTCGCAAGAAAAAAGGAGATGATGATAACTCCTGTTGCTTTGCCTCTTACTCATTTTTATTTCATTTTTCTTCCATTTGCTTCTTTTTCTTTGTTTCTCTAGAAAGTTTACTACCTTTATTTCTCCTTTATATTTTTCTTCTCTTCTTTTTTCTTATCTTTTGCATTCTCATTTTATCCGGGTTATGTCTTATCTTTAAGTCTCATTGAAAATGAAGACTTTCTAACTAATGGTGGGGTTGGAGTGTTCATAAAGTTGAGAGGAAGAGCTGTAAGGCCTGGCATCCATGGCTCTGTCATTATGACCCAAGATCCTTAAAGAAATGTAAGGGTTAATTTACTAGCTTACTGTTTTTTTCTGAATGTTGATTTCCTTGACCTGCAAACACATATTTATTAGCTTGACTCAAACAATGAAGCTGTTAAAACTTCGGAGGAACATTGTAAAACTCTCTTTGTACCGACATTTTACCAACACGCTTATCTTGGCAGTGGCAGGTAAGTCAGGACTTGCTTCCTGCTATTTAAATGCATTTCCTTTAGAACTAAGATTCTTAACCTGAGAGGCCGTGGATGGGCTTTCTAAAATTACATGGAAAGTTTTGTGTGTTTCACATAGGGAAGGGGTCTTTCACTATTGTCGAATTCTCGAAAGGGTCTTTGGTTCTAAAAAGTTTGACAACCATTTATTTTAATAGCTGAAAATCAAGTACATACAATTTTAACTCTCCCTCTCCTGTCTCCATTCTTTTTCTGAGACTTTCTTCTTTTTTTGAGGCAAGTTAGCATTAGTGTCATATAGCATTTAGATTTCTTTTAGAAGACATTAATATTTGCTTATTTGGTTTTATTGAAATAAAAAATTTTATATAGATTTTAGATCAGTGTACATTGCTGTTGTACTGCCTTTATATATGTCATTAAACATGCATAACATATATGTTATGCACATACATTAGGATAGACTATAGTCCACATAAGGGTAATTTGCCTGCCTTTTTTAACTTGTGTATCAGGAATAGAGAGGTCTGGCCTATGATTGGAACCAATAATTCTATTTGTCTTACAGTCATTTTTATCAACCTTTTTCCATCTGACCAGGCAAAGAAAAATAAATGTTATACGAAAGAGGAAAGGGAAAGCAATATTATTGATAATGCTGGAAAAAGCCATGTTTCTCACATCTTCTTTCCCACTTCTGAGGGTTACTAAAGTAGTGCGATAATAAGTAAAACTATTCTTTAAGTATAGAAAGTGTTGACAAGGGTACACATTGTACACTTTGCTTATAGCAATTGTTAAGTAAATTTGTGTTGAAAAAATGTGTTACAATAAGTGAGAGAAAATGATTGTGATATATTGGGAGTTAGGGATGTGTGAGATTCCACTTGATGAGAATCAGAGAACGTTTGAGAATAAAAACTAACATTCGTATTCTGACCAGGTTTTTCCATTTCCTGTTAGCATCTATTGTGTTTATCATCTGGACAACCATGAAGTTCAGGATAGTGACTTGTCAGTCGGTGAGTTGTAAACACATGCATTTATGAATAGTGTTTTAAAAAATACACAGTGGTGTTAATGATCATGGTAAAGTTTAAGAGATTAGGGCTAGATCTCCATTCTAAGGGTTAGAATGCTTTCCTCCTCCTAAAAATATTTTGTATTATCACAGTGCTTTGGTATGGTAGGTTTGTTTTGTGGATTTTTTGGGGAGAAAGGACTGACTCTGTATCCCAGTATTGGGAGAGAACATTATAAATGATATCACAGTTTTTCATAACCCAGTTTTGGCCTTAACTAAAAATTGTTAGCAGAGTCCTAAACGTTAAGTGTGTATGAATAATGCTAATCTGAGCAGAAGCCATGTACTTAAGAATTGAGCATTGACTGGCCAGTAACATTTCTTAGGAAGCTAGAGCTAAGCTGTTAAAAATAAATAAAAATGAAACTCTTAAAAAAAAACCCCACAATGTTACTTTCTCTTACCTTGTATAAAAACCTTTTCCTAAATATTCTCAGAGCTATAATGAAGTCTTAATGAAGTGCTCCATTCAGTTGGTGCCTTTTCTTGAGTAACAATAAAACACTACCAGGGAAGAAACTGTGTTCGTTCATTTTTTTTTTTTTTAAAGATTTTTTTTTTTTTATTTATCAGAGAGAGAGAGGGGGAGAGAGCAAGCACAGGCAGACAGAATGGCAGGCAGAGGCAGAGGGAGAAGCAGGCTCCCTGCCGAGCAAGGAGCCCAATGTGGGACTCGATCCCAGGACGCTGGGATCATGACCTGAGCCGAAGGCAGCTGCTTAACCAACTGAGCCACCCAGGCGTCCCTCATTTTTTATTCCCAACACTTAGCACACTGCCTAGCATATAGCAGGCTCCTAGTAAATGTAAGTTGAATGAATAAATAACTGATTCTTGTTCTATGCCAAGGGCTTTGTGAAGAGTTAAGATTATGTATAAAAATGTACTTCTACCCCTTTTGGTAGGATTGGCGGGAGCTTTGGGTGGATGATGCCATCTGGCGGTTGCTGTTCTCTATGATCCTCTTCGTCATCATGGTTCTCTGGCGACCATCTGCGAATAACCAGAGGTTCTTGACACTTCTTATTTATATTGCTAACCACTGAATGGCCTTGTCATCTATTTAGGGGTGATTGAATGGGTGACAGTGTCAGGGCCTTGTCAAAGTATAAAGAGTATTCACTGGGTCTGGAATCTAGTGAATGGGTTCCTGGGTTCCTGCCCAGCTCTCCTATTTGCATTGTGATTTTTGTCATGGTGCCCTGTTCCACTTCCCTGGGCCCTCTTCATATAATGGGAGGGAATTGAACCAATTCGTATGAGGTATTTTTCAATTCTGACATCTGATAATATATGAGTAAATAAGAGTAGATAGGTAGTGATACTTGTAATGAAAGTCTCACCTGTCTAGCCTCAGGAAGGAAAGAATAATTTTTATAGCCAGTAACCCAGCTCACTTTGTAACAATAGGGTAAAATGAACACTTAAGTGACAGACTTTGGAATTAAAAATATATATGTGAATTTGCTTTGTTAAGCTATTGGCAAATCTCAATTATTTAGGAATTAACTGTCTTTATTCTGTGTATATTCACGTCTTTGGCATGCCCTTCCTTTTGTGTTTAGACAGTTAAGAGCTTATATTACCCAACCATATCAGCAAAGAAGGAAAAGGATGAGGTGGCATAACTGAGTGGCTAATTTTATAATCAGACATACCAATAAAAGACTTAGACAATAAGTAATATCTTTTTACCCCATGAAAATAGCCTCTCTTTTTATTCATTTATTTTTATTTTTTTTTAAAGATTTTATTTATTTATTTGACAGAGAGACAATGAGAGAGGGAACACAAGCAAGGGGAGTGGGAGAGGGAGCAGAAGGGTTACTGCTGAGCAGGGAGCCCAATGCAGGGCTCGATCCCAGGACCCCAGGATCATGACCTGAGCCAAAGGCAGATACCTAATGACTGAGCCACTCAGGCACCCTTAGTGTGCCTTTTTAATATACATATGTTTGTGTTTTTTTTTAAAAAAGTTAAAAAATAGAGTAGGCTTGGGACTATTGGGGTGAAGGGTATGCACATTTGTAATTTTCAAAGTATTAAAGTCAGAGTGCATTAAATAAAATCTGAAACAAATTGTGTATGTACTGATAATTGTACGAGAGGAGTTGTCTCCTCTTCCGTCCTATATTCCTGTTATTCAGTTTTTGCAGATCTGGCAGATGAGAATATTCACTGTTATTTTTTAAATGTTATATTTAAGGCTGAATTACTTTTTATGGCTTTTATGTGTTTATGGTCATTTAGTTCACCTGACAATCAGCTTTTTATATTTTGAGTTTTTTTAAATCAGCTTATTGATCAGTTTGTATTGATTTGTAGGAATTCCTTATATATTTTAGATACCAATATTTTATTCTAAGCATTCCAGATATTTACTTCTCGTTGTTGATTGTTTTTGAACATTTTAATGGTATTCTTGGCTATAGAAAATTTTGAAAGTATGGAGTCAAATTTGTCGGTTTTTTTTTTTTTTTTCCTTCATGTATTGTGTATTTTATGTCTTATTTAAGAAACTTTCCTGGCTTGAGGTGAATTCTGAAATTATAATTTTTTTCAAAACTTCACAGTTGAACTTTCATTCATCAAGAATTGTTTGACTGTGGGTTCTCTGATTTTTTCTGTCCCTCTGATCCTGAATCAGTAGTACACTATCTTAGTGTTAGTAGTACACTGCCTTACTGTTTACTGTTATGTCCTGGTATGTGCCCTCCCCTTAGTCTTCTTTTTAAAAAAATACGCATTGTTACTGGATCTTTGCTCTTTAATGAAATGTTTAGCTTGTTTGTTTAATTCTAGGAAAACCTTTATTGATTTTAATTGGAATTTAATTAATAGGTTAATTAGGGGAATTATATATATTTTTTCATCCTTGAATATGTTACTGCTCTACCAATTTTAGTCCTGTGCTTTAGTCATAACTTTTATTGAAATATTTTTTAAAAGATTTTTTATTTATTTGATAGAGAAATAGGCAAGTAGGCAGAAGTAGGCAGAGACGCAGGTAGAGAGGGAGAAGCAGGCTCCCTGCTGAGTAGAGACACCCCTCCCCCACCATGTGGGGCTCGATCCCAGGACCCTGGGATCATGACTTGAGCCGAAGGCAGAGGCTTAACCCACTGAGCCACCCAGGCGCCCCTTTTTATTGAAATAGTTAAAAAATGTTATGGCTCTTATGGATGCAAACCACCACCACCGCACCTTTTTTTTTTCTTTAAGATTTTATTTATTTGTCAGAGAGCCCAAAGCAGGGAGAGTGGCAGGCAGAGCAGGTAGAGGAGGCAGAGGAAGAAGCAGAGGAGCAAGGAGCCAGGTGCGGGGCTCCACCCAGGACTCTGGGATCATGACCTGAGCCGAAGGCAGGTGCCTAACCAGTTGAGACACTCAGGCATCCCTGGATGCACTCCCCCCCCCTTTTTTTTAAGATTTTTATTTATTTATTTGACAAAGATCACAAGCAGGCAGTGAGGCAGGCAAAGATAGAAAAGGGGAAGCAGGCTCCCTGCTGAGCAGAGAGCCCGATGTGGGGCTTGATCCCAGGACCCTGGGATCATGATCTCAGCCGAAGGCAGAGGCTTTAACCCACTGAGCCATCCAGGCGCTTCTGGATACACCCTTTTAAAATAATACATGTAGCTTTGGCAAAAATGTAGGAATGTTAATTGAATTTTTTAAAAAAATTTTATTTATTTGTTTATTTAAAAGATTTTATTTATTTATTTGACAGAAATCACAAGTAGGCAGAGAGGTAGGCAGAGAGAGAGGAAGGGAAGCAGGCTCCCCACTGAGCAGAGAGCCGGATGAGGGACTCCATCCCAGGACACTGGGATCATGACCTGAGCCGAAGGCAGAGTTTAACCCACTGAGCCACCCAGGCACCCCTTTGTTTTTAAATTTTAAGTAGCCCCATACCTGATTAGGGTTTGAACTCATGACCCTGGGATCAAGAGTCACATTCTCTATAGGCTGAGTCAGCCAGGACCCTTTGAATGCTATTGATTTTTATATATTTATCATACCCATCAACCCTCCTACATTGTTTTCTCAGTTCTCTCTCTCTCTCTCTTTTTTTTAAAGATTTTATTTATTTATTTGACAGACAAGTAGGCAGAGAGGCAAGCAGAGAGCGAGGAGGAAGCAGGCTCCCGGTTGAGCAGAGAGCCTAATGTGGGACTTGATCCCAGGACTCTGGGATGACCTAAGCTAAAGACAGGTGCTTAACCAACTGAGCCACCCAGGTGCCATATTCCTAACTTTTAAAGAGGTGGGGGTTTTTTGTTGTTGTTGCTTTTTAAATTGATGCAAGGGAGTTTTACAAACAAGGTAGAATGAAAATAACAGGCAACAGTGAGTACAGAGTGAGTTCAAAGCTAATGCTTTGTAAGAATTACCTATCTGGGGGCACCCGGGTGGCTGTCAGCTGAGTGTCCTGACTCTTGGTTTTGGCCTAGGTTATCTCAGGACTATGGGATTGAGCCCTGTTGTGTTGGGCTTCATGCTCAGTGGGGAGTCTGCTTGAAAGTTTCTCTCCCTCTGCCCCTCCCCCTGCTTTCTCTCTCTCAAATAAATAAAAATTAACAAAAAACGGAATTGTCTGTCTGGCAGCTGCTTTGCTGAATCTGTTCAAAGTTGGAAAGGTAAGATGAGGCCTTCATCTTCTCAGCTCCCCACTGGGAAACAGATTTTTAAATCACCTGGTACATATAAGGTCAGGTCTTCTGTCTCTTTACCCCAGATTCAAAGGCTGAGATTTTAAAGCACATGAGAATTTACTTCCCTCTGTTTGATTATATATGCTTATAAATGCTTACTATGTGTGAGGTATTATTCTAAGCATTTTTTGAAATGTTTATTTTTTTCAGAACCCCTCTGTGAGTGATGTTTCATTATCCCCATTTTCAGATGAGAATACTGAGGCACAGAGAATAAATAACTTGTATCAAGTCATAAATAGTACGTGGCTGAGCCTGCACTCATCAGTGTGATGCTGTCCTGCTTCTCTTGCTCGTATAGGCAATCGAGCTTTCTGAAGGGGAAGAGTTACTTCGTTTTCACTGAAATAATTTTATGAATGACTCATTGCAGTTTCAGTAGTAAAACCTATAAAATCTAGTTAGTGGACCATTTTTTGTAGTTTTCTAAGTTTTTTCCTTCTGTTCTATCTTTGGTCAGGTTTGCCTTTTCACCGTTGTCTGAGGAAGAGGAAGAGGATGAACAAAAAGAACCTATGCTAAAAGAAAGCTTTGGTAGTGATAAAATTTTATTTATGCTTTAAATATTATTTTCTGGTTTTTAGAAATAGAATAGAGCAAGTATAATGGTTTGTGAGTATCCAAATCAGGATACTGGATATAGTTTATTATTTTACACCTGTTTTACACTTGTGTCTCAGTTTGGCCTGTGGTAAATTTAGGAGACAGCAAAAATAAAGGTATAAGTTTTCAAGTGAAGCTGTGGTAAATTCAGTAAACAGTTGTACATTAAATGTCCAGTTTGCTTACTGGAGGAGCTAAAAATCTGGATTTGAACTTCCTAGCATAAAGATGGAGAAACATTGTTATATAATTCAGTTTGAGTAAACTTAACATTCTAAATTCATGTTTGAAATCATTGCTGGTCTACTAATATACTTAACCCCATCTACTTTGTTTTTGCTTTACAGAAGGAATGAAAATGAGAAGTACTAAACAAGAACCAAATGGAAATAGTAAAGTAAACAAAGCAGTAAGTAATTATATACAGGCCTTAATGATTTTTTAAATCTGTGCTTTAAGCTTGCTTTATATAAAGATCTTTTCATATATAATACATTTACATTTATAAAAACAGCAAGTGATTCTAAGACCTACTAATCTTTAACTAGATGGTTTGCTACTAAGTCCTGAAAAGGTTCCAGACTAGTCTGATGGCTCTTTTTTTTTTTTTTTTTTTTTTTTAAGATTTTATTTATCTGTTAGAGAGTGCATATACAAGCAGGGGGAGTGGCAGGCAGAGGGAGAAGCATTGCTCCCTGCTGAGCAAGGAGCCCAATGTGGGACTCAATCCCAGGATCTGGGATCATGACCTGAGCCAAAGGTAGATGCTTAACCAACTGAACCACCCAGGCAAGCGTCCTTAGTCTGATGGTTCTATTTAGTTGTTTTCATTAGTGGAAGTTATAGCCCTTTTAATAACCTAAGGTGTTTCTTGTAGTAAAGATCAAGATTTTTTTTATTCAGCAGGTTTTTTGTTCTGTTTTGTTTTAAAATAGTACATGCAGTCTATACATTAAGGGCTTTAGAGTTTAATCTCACACTTAAGGAGCAAAACTTACATGAGGCAAACTCTTAGGTATTAGACCATTGAGAGGAAAGAATTTAAAGACATCATTTTATATTTCCCTTACATGGTTTTTTAAAGTATTGGATTATATAGTTTTTTAAATTATTAGCAGTGCCATTTGTTATGAATATACTCCTTAAGAATGCCCAAAAGATTAAATTTAAGAATTTTGAGACCTCTATAGATCCTTACTTGGGATGTATTATTTGGAGCATTTTAGCAACAACTGATATTCGTATGTTCCCAGCAGGAAGATGATTTGAAGTGGGTAGAGGAGAATGTTCCTTCTTCTGTGACAGATGTGTAAGTTTTTGAATCATTACCATGAGAATCATATTTCAGTATTGCTTTTATTATTTAATTGAATGAGCTCAAGAACATCCTAATGAGAATGCTTATAGATTAAATTATTTAAATTAAGGAATATTAAAAATGTTTAAAAGATGTTCAATAAAAATTACAAATGATATACAACCAAAAGTAATTGGAATTGTTTGTTCAGATGACATTTCTGCTTAGAAAGTTTTAGTTATCCATCTTCCTAAAATCACTGGGATAGTTCTTTGGAATTTTTTAGTTCTTTCCCATGACTATATTTTTATTTTTTTAATCTTTTTTTTTTTTTTAAGATTTTATTTATTTATTTGACAGAGAGAGACGGTGAGAGAGGGAACACAAGCAGGGGGAGTGGAAAAGGGAGAAGCAGGCTTTCCACTGAGCAGGGAGCCCAGTGCAGGGCTGGAGCCCAATGCAGGGCTGGAGCTCAATGCAGGGCTTGATCCCAGGACCCTGGAATCATGACCTCAGCCAAAGGCAGATGCTTAATGACTGAGCTACCCAAGTGCCCCATGATTATTTTTAATTAAACATTGGCTCTGTCACAGCGCAGAACCCGTTTGTTTTCTGTACACTTCCAGTAACCTTCTGTTTTTATATTTGCTTTTATTCCCCTGAAATGGCCATTAATATGCAGATCTTAGATAATTATAAAAAAGGCTTTAAATTGCATTCATAATCTACTTTCCTTTATGAACTATTTATGACTTTACATTGTTCATTTTGGTGTTTTTCTCTCTGCAGAGCACTTCCAGCCCTTCTGGATTCCGATGAGGTTGGTAATCATCATGTGCATAAACTTTGGGTCTGATGATTTAATAGGGAATCATAGGTCCTTTGTTTAGGGAAATTTTATTTGACTCAGTAATGCCCTGAAGAACTATAGTTGATATAGTAAAAAGGATGAGAATAGAAATACTAAGATACTAAGAGGAGAACCCACATATTCAAGAATGTTTTCTTTCTGTACACCTTCTTTTTTTTTCCCTAGGAAGAGCTTTCTTTCTATCCCTTATTTCCTTTCGTAGGTTACATGGTTTGACTTGTCTTTCATGTCTTTCATTGAAGGACATGTCTTTCATTCTGATTATTAGGTTATTCTAGATTTTCTTAATTTTAGAAAGCCCTTTGAAAGCATCTGCCTGATTTCTAACTCATTGTTGTGGATTGACTGCTGAAAAATGATTTGTTCATTTCCCACTGACCTGCTATGTGATGTAGCACACAATGTCAAATTCCGTAGCAGTTTTGTATATTGAAATAACTGAGAACTCTATCATGCAGAATTAAACTTATCTTTCTTTGTAACACTTTGCATTCTGTGATGTATTCTCCAGTTTCCCAAATCTCTCTCTTGAAGGCTTCTGCGAATAGTTGTCCTCAGGGCTTCCCTGTGACTAGCTCTCAGCCACTGCTGTATTTTCAGGCAGAGAAGGTTGAGTATGTAAAACCCTGTTGGGCCATTCATGGCAATACAGGTTTATTTTAGTTTTTTTGGTGATAGTGACTTCACCCATCTGTTCATATTTCCTTGTGTGTAAACCTTTCAAGAACTGAGTAAGAACTTAACTATAAGAGAAACAAATTTTAAAGGACTGGGAATCAAAATAGCATCAGACTCTTCAGCCTCAGCTTTGGAAGCTAGAACATAGGAGAACAATGTCTTTGAATTGTGAGAATTATTTTCAATGTAGAATTGTATATTCAATTCTGTTGTTATGAGAGCAAAATAAAGATGATTTTAGTCATGCAGGAAATAAATTAATATCCTACATGTGCTTTCTCAGAAAAGTAGCAGAAAATGTTCTTTACAAAATGAGAGAACTAAAAAGAAAAAGATTTGGGATCCAGTGAATAAATGGCCCAACAGAGAGGCAAGGATAAACTCCCAAGATGATGTAAGAAACTCTGAGAGTAATAACTGGGCAACAGTCTTGGAGGGCATCCAGTCCGCAATGGAGAAGACCAGAGAGCTTCAGGAGGAGTAGTTCTAAGAAAAAAAGTGAAAAGGATAGATTAGCTGATATAATTGATTATTTTGAAAAAAAATTTACAGTTCTAAGTTCAGTATATGTGATATGTGCTTTTAGCAAATGAAGCAAAACAAAAATGAAAAATATTAACTCCAAGGTAAAAAATTATATAAGAAAAGAAATTTAATGGTAATAAATTAATTTTCTTAATTGAAATGGCATACTATAAATACTATTTTTTTTTTTAAGATTGTATTTGAGAGTGAGAGCAAACATGCTCATGAACATGGGGGTGGGGAGGGACAGAGGGAGAGAGAGAAGCAGACTCCTCCATTGAGTAAGGAACCCAACATGGGGCTCAATTCCAAGACTCTGGATCATGGATCATGACTGATCTGAAGGCAGATGCTTATGGACTGAACTACCCAGGGACCCCCATACTGTTTCTTTTTTTTCTTTCTTTTTTTTTTTTTTTTAAAGATTTTATTTATTTATCAGAGAGAGAGAGAGGGAGAGCGAACAAGCACAGGCAGACCGAATGGCAGGCAGAGGGAGAAGCAGGCTCCCTGCCGAGCAAGGAGCCCAATGTGGGACTCGATCCCAGGACGCTGGGATCATGACCTGAGCCGAAGGCAGCTGCTTAACCAACTGAGCCACCCAGGCGTCACCCCCCCCGTACTGTTTCTAATCGGACATAATTTTTAACATGCTTTTTATTTTTAATTTTTTTTAGATTTACTTGTTTTTAGAAAGAGCATGAATTGGGAGGGGGGGCCAAGGGAGAGAGAGAATTTCCGGCATATTCCCCACTGAGTGCAGAGCCTGACGTGGGGGTTAGTCTCATGACCTTGAGATCATGACTGAGCCCAAACCAAGAATTGGATGCTCAACAAACTTAGCCACCCAGATGCCCCTTAACATGTTTTTAAAAAAAAAATTATGAAAATACATAAAATCTACCATTAATTATTCTCAAGTGCAAAGTGTTAATTATATGAAGTGTTGTACAACAGATCTCTAGAGCTTTTTTAAACAAATGAATATGTAATATTTCATTATAAGCATATACCATAATTTTGTTTATGCAGTCCTATATTTTTGGACATTTAATTCTTTCAATTTTGTTAAAATTTTGAGTTTTGCAGTAGAAATGTTTCTGGCCTAATCTTTGTCCACATCCTTGACTTTTTCTTCAAGTTACATTCTTGAATCAGGGAGGTAGACATTTTCATTAAAGTTTAATCTGAAGTAGATGTTTGTTTATTTCTTTCTCTTCTTTGACTCAGAAATACAGAGTTCCTTTTAATCTGTGGTTTAATGTCCAGAAACTTAGAGATTTTGGTTCAGTTAATCTTGGGTGGGGCCTGGACATCTATATGTTTCAAAATCTTCATAGTTAGGACCATTTCTGTCTGTCTTTCTTTCTTTCTTTTTTTTTTTTTTTTTTTTTTTTTTTTTTTTTCAGAGAGAGTGCAAGTGGGTTGGGGTGACAAGAAAGAGAATCCTAAGCAGGCTCCACACTCAGTGCGGAACCTGAAGTGAAGCAGTGCTTGATCTCACAGACCTGAGATCAGGACCTGAGCTGAAATTAAGAGTCAGGTGCTTATCCAGCTCATCCATCCAGGCGCCCCAGTTAGGAACTATTTCTATCTAGTTAGTGGACACAGAAGTACTTGTCAGAAGTATGTGTGTGTGTGTGTGTGTGTGTGTGTGTGTGTGATTTTTGTAGAAGACATTTGGAACGTAGACCCATTTAAAATGCTTAGAAAAAAACTTCTTCTTTTTTACCTTAGGAACGAATGATTACACACTTTGAAAGGTCCAAAATGGAGTAAAAAAAATGGGAAGATGTGCAGTTGAAGATGGCAATATCTGGGAAGAGATCAGCTTCTGTGTTAATCTTCTACACTCCTCCATGGAATTAAAGGAGGCAGTGAAACCTGATCTGTTCCTTGACCTTTGTGCATTGGAGCTGGTGAGAGGTGTCAGAACAAGGAGAACATCTTACTGAAAACAAGTTCATAGGATGAGAAAGATCTACAAGTGTTTTATTTACAACATTGATGCCCCTTTCCTTCCCATACCCTGACATGGATGTTTATGCAACTTACGTGTGTTGTTCCTGAGCCTTCTATAATGTTTCAATTGTTTAATCTATCAAACTAAAAAGTTTAACATCTTCTAAAGAACTGTGACATCAACGCCATAATATGTAATCTCCAGGAGCAACTGCCTATAATTTTTATTTATTTAGGGAGTTACATAGGTGATGGGGGAAATTGTTAATTATTTTTCCATTTCCTGAGAAGCCAAGGTTATATCTCACAGAAGTGGTTTGGAGACAAAAAGAGTCCTGACTTCTGGAGCCATGGTTTGGTGATTTAAAACAAAAAGAAGAGCACGCAAGAGAGAAACCTGTTACAGTATGATTCAGATCATTTAAAAAAAATCAAGTGCAATTTTGTTTACAAATGGTGTATATTAAAGATTTTTCTATTTCAGATGTACTTTAGAGAGAAATATTAGCTTAACTCTTGACATCTGCTTTTGTGACACATCCCATTGCTGGCAATGTGGTGCACACTCCAGAACTTTTAACTACTGTTTTGTAAGCCTCCAAGGGCAGCGGCATTGTGGAATCCTAGGCAATGCTTTGTTTGCCTTCATGCTATTCACTGGGTGTTGCACTAGATGCAAAGAGGCACTCCATCTAAGTGCTTGTGAGTGAGCGCCCTGCTCAAGGAACTGTAGTGCTTAAGCGGAGCTAATACAAAGGAAACAGGTCCTTCTGGCTTAACTGAAACAGTTTTCCTGCATGAAGTAGTGTGGAGGCCCTGGACTGCTGCTCATTCTTTAGGATTGACTGTTCTTACACCTGGTGTTGGTTTAGAGACTTTATAAGAGACATCACAAGGTGATGGGATTCATTTGAAGCACTATTTTTCTGTTTTAATGGTTTTGTCCAATTTTGCCTTCCCGAGATTTTTGTTCTACATAAAAAGTTCATGCCACTTTTTAATATAAAAAAATTTTAACAAAATTAATATATCTTCCTCATTTTTTCCCCAGATTTGCCTCTAAAGACCCTTCTTCCTAAACTCTTGTGGGAATTTTCCCTTCATGGTTTTTGTTCTACATCATCTAATTGTGAAACCAGTGACCACATGACCACAGTCTTCACTAACTCATACAATAGTGAAAGTGTTTTAAAATCTTTCTATAGCTGTTTGCTATGGTTATTTAAAAAAGAAAAAAATTACCTAGGCAGTATCTCTAAGGAACAATATGAAGGGCTGACTGTATTCTCAGGTTAACCCATTAGCAAAAGGCTAGTGGTACTACTGTGTGCTTCTCTTCTTCCATACTGAAACTTAGCAAGTGAAAAATAGTTATAATGCAGCAAGATGGTTGGTCAAATATTTTTTGATGGTGGTTAGATGTTGACTTAAGACTAGGGGAAAAATCACTGTGTTAAGCAGGAGTGTAAAGTAAATTATGTAGACTTGATAATTCTCTCTGCTTTCTCTTAATGGGTCATGTCACTGTGATTAGATACAGTGTATCATTTCTTAAAACTGGTTCAGAAGTAGGTTATAGTATCACATAGATCTATTTAGTTCTTAGTCCTTGGGCCTGAAACTATTAGGTATTAGGCCTTCTTCCAGTACAGCAGCTGGCAATTCTAAATTTGCGAGGTGTTTATGTGGTGAAAATCAGCCATAACACTTGATTTATTTAGCAATTTTTGTGTTAGTATTAACACCTTGAAAATATTTCACTGGATTATCAGAAAGAACATTTGGTAAAGATGGGACAACTATCCTAATTTACAAGTGAAGAAACTGCCATTGTATAAAGATGAAGGGAGGGTGGAATAAATAAACTGACCAAGTCCATATTAAAAAAATATATTTTATTTATTTATTTGTGAGAGAGAGAGCACGAGAGGGAGGGGAGGGACAGAGGGAAAAGCAGACGCCCCACTGAGCAGGGAGCCCAATGCAGGAATTGATCCTGGAACTCCAGGATCATGACCTGAGCTGAGGGCAGTTGCTCAACCTAGCCACCCAGGTACCTGAGGCTATTTTATTTTGTTTATTTATTTTAAAGATTTTATTTATTTGCCAGAGAGAAAAACAGTGATAGAGGGAACACAAACAGGGGGAGAGGGAGAGGGGAAAGCAGGCTTCCAGCCAAGCAGGGAGCCCAGCGTGGGCCTCGATCCCAGGACCCTGGAATCACACCAGAGCAGAAGGCAGATGCTCAACGACTGAGCCACCCAAGTACCTATTTATTTACTTTTTTAAAGACTTTATGGGGCGCCTGGGTGGCTCAGTGGGTTAAGCCGCTGCCTTCGGCTCAGGTCATGATCTCAGGGTCCTGGGATCGAGTCCCGCATCGGGCTCTCTGCTTGGCAGGGAGCCTGCTTCCTCCTCTCTCTCTCTCTGCCTGCCTCTCCATCTACTTGTGATTTCTCTCTGTCAAATAAATAAATAAAATCTTTAAAAAAAAAAAAAAGACTTTATGTGTCAGAGAGAGAGAGATGAAGAAAGGAGCACAAGCAGGGAGAACAGCTGGCAAAGGCAGAAGCGGGCACCCTGCTGAGCAAGGAGCTGGATACAGATGTGGTATTGGATCCCAGGACCCCAAGATCCCAGGATCATAACCTGAGCTGAAGGCAGACTCTTAACTGACTTGACTCACCCAGGCGTTTTTTTTTGTTGTTGTTGTTTTGTTTTTTAACTTATAGACTCACCCCTTTTTTCATTTACATTTTTGCTTTAGACCCAAATGCTTACTTTTATGACCTACCTCCTATTTCTTGTGGATGTTTGGCAGGGGGTTGGGGGGGTTGGGGGGTTTGCATCATTATTGCAGTGGTTTTCCAAATTTTAAAGTGCATGGACTCACTTTGGGGACTTACTAAAGTACATACTGCTGATACCTACCCCTACCCCCCCCCACCGCCATATTCTGATTCAGTAAGTCAGGAATGAGGCCCAAGACTGCATTTCTAAGTTACCAGGTAGTGTTGATGCTACTGGTCTAGGGACCACACTTAGAGAACTACTACCCTGGAACAACCTTTAAAAAAGGGTAAGGTTGTGATTATAATGGTAATGCAAAAACCATTTACTGGGTGTTTAGAGTGGGTCAGGAGTTGCTAAGCGCCCACAGCGCTAAGTTTGTACGGAACACTACCAACCGTTTGCAGATAAGAAAACAAAGCTTCTGGAGATTGATTTAAACGTCACAGCTAATTTCCTAAATGGCAGAAATTAGCCATCCAGGCTAGCAAGCCAAAGCCCGAGTTAACCACCATGCTACACTGCCTGAGGCAGTTTTAAGAACTAACCCCCCCGCCCCCCGCCCTCCCGCCACGCTTTTTTGTTAACCCCCATTGCTAGTCGGCTCCATGACAGAGAGGCTCTGGGTCCCCAGTAGAGGTGGTGGCCCAAATGCCACAGCATTCCTCGAAGGCGCGTTAGAGGCTGGGGCGGAAGGGGCGGGGTTTCTACTGCGGAAGAGGCGGGCTTAGCCCGGCAGGAAGTCCGGTGTTGATGGCTGTGTTGTCGTATGGCCTGTAGGTAGGATCCCGGTCCAGCATCACGGTTGGCCCTTCCACTGGGCTGGTTCCCGGCCGAGGCCTGGCCCTGCCCGACCCATTACGGGTGAGGCTGCCGAAGTGACTGCTCGCCGCCATGCACGACGCCTTCGAGCCCGTCCCGATCCTAGAAAAGCTACCTCTGCAGATCGACTGTCTGGCTGCCTGGGGTGAGCTGAGGGTTCCAGGGGCCGAGGCGGGGTCGGCGCAGAGGCTGTTCCGACCTTTCACAAGGCTGGGAAAGTGGACGGGCATCTGGCTGTATAAACTCCAGTCGGACACTGTCCGAAAGACCTGGGATGAGGGAGGGCATTTACAGTGGGACTGTTGGGGCAGTCCTCCGGAACCCAGTCATTTTAAGTACGTTTACTCTTGCTTTCGGTACAGAGTTGAAGGTTGAGCTTTTCTTATTAACTGTACTGAGCTTTGGCTCCTTTCGAGAACCAATAAGTCTTCAGTTTGGAGGGGCAAGCAGTGGGGAGTTTTTAACTTGCCCGGGGCTTGAACTTGCCCGGATGATTCTGTTGTTTTCTAGATGAAAAACAACACTATTTTAGGGGCACTAAATGCGTTAACACCATATGTCTTTTTTCCTTAGTGGTCACTCATCGTTCACTTATTATTATTGTAGTTAATTCACGTTGTTGTTCTAAACTCAGTCTAGCCAAGTGGCTTGACTGCCTTATATTCAAAGTGACCAAGCTACTTAACTATGTGGGCAGAAGAGCATCATTCGAGGCTGTCATGAAATCTAACCTATTAAAAATTTGTGTGATCCTCTTGGGATCGGCCAGTACAGAAAGCAGGGTCGGGCATCTCTTGTATGCTCTAGAATAGAAATGGTTTCAGGGGTCTAACTAAACCTTGACTCTTAATTATGAACCGTATACTTTTAGAATGGTTGTGTCTGATAACAGTCACCAAAGACCAAAAAAATAATTTCAGTCTTTCTTGTTAATGCCCAGGTACTAGAAATAAGGGCCATGAAAAGGTGTCTCAGAAGCTTCATCAGATCTTATACTGAGCTAGGTACCCAAGATGGGCCTGATGGAATCTGGTGGTGCCTGGCATCTTTTGCATTGTTTATGGACATTGCCACCCAGGCAGTCTTGCAGAGTTCTTCACAGCCTTTTCAGTAGGGTGCTTTCACTACAGGTCTTCATGTTAATGTACACAGTCTTGCCTCTAGCAGCCCTGGGCTTCTTTAAAATCACGCCTCCACAGTAAGCTTTCCTAGTCCCTTGGGTTAAGGAGAGAATCTTGCTTCCTCCGAATATCTCAAGAAAACCTCCATTTTCTGTTATTAAGTGCTTAGCAAAGATCAAAAATAAATAGAGGAGAAAAAGAAATTTAAAAAATGAAAGACTTGACACTGCACAAAGGGACACATTCCCCTAATTCTTCATCAGATATATATTAAATACCTATATGGCGCAGTTTCTCTGCTGAAAACAAGGATAAAGGGATGAATAAGAAACCGTGCTTGTGCTCCTAGGACACACAGTGAGGGACAAAGTCATAAGAACAGATTATGATACAAGATAAATGATACTGGAGGCATATGCTGCCTATTATAGAAACATGGAGGAGGGGTACCCAGCTCAGCCTAGGACATATGCTTCTGGAAAGGGTGAATGCAGCTGCTTAACATGCTTTACTTAGCTTGCCATAATCCTTGACTGATACACTATGGAACTAGTACTACATGTATCTTATCCTCTCACCAGTCCACTTTGTCACACTATAAAGATTCCCTATACTTGAGCTTTTCAGAAAGATAGTTTTGAAATGCTAGGTAATTTTTTCTACCTTCATCTCCCAGCCTACAGGAGAAATGCTTATACCTTCTAGGATGCTGTGGGAGGTATTGGGCTGCAAGAGGCTGTTTACCACCTCTTGACTCAAAGCTGTTTTCAGACTTAAGCAGCAGTGAATATTGGTATATCTAGTTGTTACCCCTTTTACCTAAAATTCATCCAGGAGCCTCCCAAAGCCAGATCATGCAGGGCCAGACAATATTTGAGAGACACCATAATCCATCTCTTGGGAAATGGAAATGGGGATACTGATGATGAGGATGACTTCTCCCTAAACTCCAGAGTTATAGAATCCAGCTGCCTTTTCAGCACCTTCAAATGGATGTCTAATGGCATGACCATAATGGTTCTTGATTCCACTCTTCCAAAACACGTTTGTCCCCCTGTATCCCGCATCTCAGCAAATGACATTTCTGTTCCCATTTTTTGCTGATGATTTTGGAGCCATTCTTCACTTCTCTTATACACCACATCCAATCTGTCTGCAAATCTTATCTGTTTCACCTCCAGGTGAAGTCTGGAATTCAGTCACTTGTCTCCATCTGCACTATTTCTATTCTGCTGAAAGCACCACCTCTCTCATCTGAATTACTGTAGTAGTCCTCTGACTGATCACCCTGTCTTTGTCACTGTGCCACTTTTAGTCTTTTATCCACACAGAGGAAGAGTGATCCCTTGAAAACTGGATCTGATTGCATCTCTCCTCTACTCAGAACCCTTTAGTAGCTTACTGTCACAACTAGAATAAGTTCCAAAGTCCTTTCTGTGCTTTCTACATCTGACATCATCAGACCTGTGGTAGTAGCTTCCTCTCATCTACCCCATCTATGCTCTTAGCTCCTGCTCTGTTCTACTAGTCACAGTCTTCCTTGTTCCATAACACACAAAGCACGTACCTACCTCGGGGCTTCTGCGCTTGTTCTTTTCCTCTGCCTGGCACTCTCTTGCTCTAAATATTACAGAACTCATTTCTCATTTCCTTCGGGTGTCTGCTGAAATGTCACATAAATCAGCAAGACCTTTTCTAACGATGCTATATAAAAGACAAGGTGCTATTCTTACTCAGCCTTATCTTTCTTCTTGTCATGGATTGTCACTTAATGCTATTTTATGTTATATTATTGTCTCTCTCCATATTAGAATATAAATTCCTTCAGAACTGGAACTTAGTTTGTACATTGCTTTATTTGTAGTTCCTGGAATAGTTCCTTATAATGGTATTCATTAAATCTGTTGAATGAATGAATTAATATTAATTGATATTAATAGTAACAGATTGCATTTATTGAGTACTAATCCTTATTAAACTTTTATGAAATAATACCTCCATTTTACAGAGGAGTAACCTGAGAATCTGAGTGATATTTCCAAGGTCACATATCCAGTAAATCATGTCTTATTCTGGACCCCGGTTCCCAAAATATAATATATATTCAGAACCTTTTAAAGAAAATGCAGATGTGCATTTGTATCTGTGTCTCTGTATGTGTGTCTACACATTCATTCTTCTATTTTCCAAAGAAATGGTAGGATAAAAAGGACTAAGGTGGTTGCCTCTAGCAGATGGAGAAAACAGGGAGAGTGGACAAGGATGGAAGCTAGACTTCCTACAGTTTTAGCATTGGAACGACATAGATGCATCATATAATTAAAAATTGACTTAAAAAGTGTGGGTTTCAGGTCACCACTGCAGAATTATTGTGTCAGAATCTCTGGGAACAGCACTATGCAATTTGCATTTTTAATAAGTTCAGGTGATTCTGATGCAGCTAAACAGGCTTATGCTTTAAGAAACACTGTTCTTTGCTCTATGACCTCAAAAAGGGAAGTGACCACTACCTATTTCATTTCTGTATTCCCTGCAGTGGCCAGCATTGGGCCAGGAATGAAACTGCTTATCACATGAGCTTGGACTAGTTTGTAGTTGGATGAAGTTTCATTAGGGTAATTATGAGCAAGATGGCCCAGCACTTACTCATTCTGCAGGAGGAATAAAGTCCAGCATTGTGGCTCAGCATTAGGCTGTTAAGAGTTTTCTAGAGCTGATTCACATTTGTTTATGTATATGTTACCAACAGACTACACCGTTTTTGTAGTATGTCCCACTTTCTGATTTGCTGTATTGAATCTTGGAAGGGACTGTCCATTCCATTCTGTGTCTGCTCTGCAAACCTCTTTCTCTGTGCTTTGCCTCCATGATTGTATTATATGATGACATGTCATAGACTGTGGAGGCCCAAAGATGGGTCAGGTCCTGTGGTCACCTGAGCCCCCACCGACTTTTTTTTTTAATTAAAAAAATTTTTTAATCAAAGATTTTATTTATTTGAGAGAGAGAGAGACAGAAAGAGAGAGAGCAGGAGTGGGGTGAGGAGCAGATGGAGAAGCAGGCTCTCTGCTGAGCAGGGAGCCCATGCAGGGCTCCATCCTGGGACTCTGGGATCATGACCTGAGCAGAAGGCAGATGCTTAACAGGCTAAAATTACCCAGGCACCCCCCACCCCTGACTTCTCTAACCAAATCAAGCCTCTTCAAGGTTGTATGCCATGAGTGCATCTGGGTAATGTGCTGTTTTCCCTTGAGTGTGAGGCTTAGTAATGTGTGTGTGGTGCTTTTACTACTTAAAGGAAAATACTTTATATGTATAAGTGGTTTTTCCCCCTAGCACCTTCAAATGAACATGTGAAAAGGGTTAAATAAAACCTCAATTAAAAAATTTTAAATTTGGGCTCATGTGCGGCTCAGTTGGTTAAGTGGCTTCCTTTAGCTCAGGTCATGATCCTGGGGTCCTGGAATCGAGTCCTGCATCGGTCTCCCAGCTCCACGGGGAGTCTGCTTCTCCCTCTGACCTTCTCCCCTGTCATGCTTTCTCTCACTCTCTCAAATAAATAAATAAATATCCTCAAAAATTTTTTTAAAAAATTTTAATGAATATATCTGATCCTGTTTTCTGACCAATAGACATTTGATAAATAACATCTCTTGGCAAGGAAACATTTCAGTAAAATGGAAAGTAGATCCTTGAATGTCATGCTTATGAGTTTGACTTCATATTTTGGTAGTGCTCATGAGGATGTAAGCACCAGTGTGACAGTCTCACAGATGGAAAGACACATATAATGAGACCAGTTGAGGCCATCACAGGGGTCCCTGGAGGGACTGGGATATGGCTTTTGCAAGCTACCTTGTAGAGCTAAAATTGATAGGAATTGCAGACCAGAGTGTTAAGATGTGGCTGTTAAAAGAGATAAAGGAAAACAGGAGCTGGTAGGGATTTGGGGAGCAGAGTTCGGATGGAAGAATGGGGAAGATGGTGAATATTCTTTTGGCCTTTTGGTTATAGATTTTTATGTATGTTATAAGTGAGTTAAAAAAAACTTCCACCTCATTATTTATATCTGAAATAGCAGTGGGTGTCCTGGAAATCAACTTCAGTATTCAACTGCTCAGTACAGTGATATCTATAAGTAGAATTCTAAGCACAATATCTTTTACAGAGCAAGCATTGTGAACTTGTTTCTTTGTTTTCTGTGTTCTGCTCCAACATAAATCTCCAACATTCCTTTAGAGCCAGTGTTATTTTTGATTTCTCTTAATGTCATTAAGAGCACATTCTGTCTTACTTTCTGTGTCCTGCCTTTGCTTTAAAACACGAGAGAAGTCAGAATCACTATTTTTTTGGAAGACTGAGGACATCAACCTGGAAAAATGTTCCTGATGTGGCCTCTGGCCTGTTTTTATAAATACAGCCAGTGCCTTGCAGACACCCTTTGGCCAACACCCATTCTTTTGACATAGGATGCCTTCGTAATTGCTTCACAGCCTGTGGTTATATCCTGACGCTTCTACACACATCTTCCTACATGTATGACTCTGGACAAAGTACTTATCCCCTAGGCCTCAACTTCCTCATCTGTGAAATGGAGATTTATAAGAAGGACTTACCTCAAAGGATACTTGTGAGGATTAATGAAGTAGCATGTGATATGTGCTTAGCATTTCCTGGAGCACAACACATGCTCAATAAAGTTTATCTGTTTGTATCATTATCCAAGAGAGTTTATGAAAGGAATGAATGACCTTTTATAGTATCTAAAAGCTGAGGAAGTATCTGTACATGCTTAACTTCCCTGAATGAGTTAATATAGATCTGACAGGGTAATTATTTAAACCCTATTGGAGCCTCTTTTAGCACAGACCAGTGTCTCCCAAAATGTGGTCCTTGAACCAGCAGCATTAGTGTTACCTGGGAACTTGTTAGAAATGGATGTATTCAGGCCCACTGCGAGACCCGCTGAATTGGAAACTGAGGGCAGGGCCTAGCAACCTGTTTTAACAAATCCTCAATTAATTCTGATACATACCAAAGAACCGCTGGCATAGACCAGTTTTCTTTTTTTTAATAAGAACTTTATTGAGATGTAATTCATCTACCATACAATTCACCCAGTTAAGATGTACAGTTAAGTGGTTTTTTAGTACAGTGCAAGTCTTGCCACAGTCAGTCTTAGAACATTTCATCACCCTAAGAAAAACCCCATTACCCATTGGTATTTACTCCCCCATTTTCCTGTAAACCCACCAGCCTTAGACAACCACTAATCTGTCTCTATAGATTTGGCTACTCTGATATTTCATATAAATAGAGTCATAAAATATGTAGCCTTTTTCGTCTGGCTTCTTTCATGTAGAGTAATGTCAGGTTCATCTCTATTATATAGGAATGTATCCCTATTTAAGCATGTATCCACACTTCATTCCTTTTAATGGCTGGTTAATATTCCATTGTATGGATAGATTTGTGGCATTTTGTTTACTTATCCATCAGTTGATGTACTTTCAGCTGTTAGAGATACCGCCGCTCTGAACATCTGTGTACAAGGTTTTCTGTGGGCATATGTTTTCATTTCTCTTGTGTATATGCCCGGGGTAGAATTGCTGGGTCACATGACAACTCTATGTATAATCTTTTGGGGAACTGCCAGACTGTTTTCCAGAATGACCGCACCATTTTATATTCCTGCCAACAACATGTGAAGGTTCCAATTTCTTCACATCTTTGTCAACACTTTCTTTTTATATCTGCTAGACCGTCATTTAAGATAATGAGTTCTGTAAGCTTAATATTCTTATTTTCCCTAAAGTAAAAGCATTAAACCTTTAAAGGGTGCTGTTTAGTTTTGTTTCTGCTATTAGTTACCTAGTTTCATGTTTACACTATCCATTTTATGATTTTATAAATTTGTATCTTATTTTTGGTCAGTCTGATTTTGAAACACTGAAGGCAAGGACATTTTTTATTCTCTAATATGTCTGGTAATGATACTTTTTTTGATGGGTTGCTTCTCAAACATTTCTTGAATATAAATAGTCCTTAGCTTTGCAAAACACCTGCTATCAAAAGCAACTCATTTTCTGGCCCGTTTGAGTTCTGATTACAAGCCCCAGCTCAAGAAATAGGGTTTTACTAAAGCTGACTGACCTTTATCTCTGCTCTTTTCTCTTCCAGAGGAATGGCTTCTTGTTGGCACCAAACAAGGACATCTTCTTCTCTATAGGATCCGGAAGGACACTGGTAAGTGGCAGCTTTCCAGCCTCAAGAGAGAGGTGACTTACTACTCATGCAAAAAATTGTGATGGTCAGCCAGTATACAGCTGTGAAATCAGTGATTCCTGGCCCTTTAAAAATGATGGGGGTTGAGAGTAGTACAGTGGGAAAGTAGGGAGAAGCATGAGAAAATCTCTGGCATTTTTGTTTTTTATTTCTGTTTTTCTGTTCCCCTATCCTGATCTGGTAGGTGCAGTTGAGTATTCCTCCCCTCTTTGCTTACAGGAGAGTCACTGTCAAAAATAAGAAGTATAACTGGTGTGAATAAGATTTTTTTTTTTTTAAAGATTTTTTATTTATTTATTTGACAGAGAGAAATCACAAGTAGATGGAGAGGCAGGCAGAGAGGGGGGGGGGAAGCAGGCTCCCTGCTGAGCAGAGAGCCCGATGCGGGACTCGATCCCAGGACCCTGAGATCATGACCTGAGCCGAAGGCAGCGGCTTAACCCACTGAGCCACCCAGGCGCCCCGTGAATAAGATTTTTGCATGAATGATGTGGTAGTAGGAAACAAATTAGGAACCACAATTTTTGTTAACTTGTTTGGGGTGGACTAGGAGAGAGGAGGCCCAGGTTTAGGCTCAGCTTTCCTTCTTTTTGGCCAAATGACTGAGTAGGTCCTTTCCTTTGTCATTTTCCTCTTCTGTGAACTGTCTATCTCACAAAATTGTCAGGGTCAGATGCAAGGATTTTGAAAAGTAAAGCTCCAATCAGATGTGACTTTGTTAGTAAAAATGTAGATTAATAACTAAAGTATTTGAAATTTATTTTGTTAGGGTTTCCTCTGTTGGAGGGAAAAAAGCACCACACTTCCTTTTCCTGATTTTATTTCTATAGTCTCTTTATGGAAAATTGATGGTTTGGGATAATATACATTGGAGCTACAGAGTCTTTAGAAATCTGCTGTTAATGCCAGAGTGTGTTGGACCATATGAAATTGTCATTATTTGACTATATTAGGAAAAACAAAATTTCATGCCTTTCAACTCAATAAACTTTCTGTAGTAAATAGCTTAAAGTAAGATTGGAAATAGATACTTCCTTTTGGAACCTGGAGCAAGGGTAACATGGGAAAAAAAGGCATCTTCCTAGGGCATGTGGAGGGGAATTTCATTCTACTCATTTTAGGTTCCTTGGGTGGGAACATGTAAATTGGACTGACAAAAGACAGATTAACAAGAGAAAAACAAGTGTATTAACATGTATTACACATACACATGGGAGCACTCAGACATGGGTAACACAAAGGGGTTGTGGTTGGAATTTGGGCTTATATAACATCTTAACAAATGAACAACAAATTTTTAGAAAAGTGGCAAGACAAAGGAAAAGGACTTTGAGTTTCTAGGATGGCAAACTGTTAAAAGGCAGACACATGGGGGAACTAATGGAATACGGATGAGTAAAGTTTGTTAATAGATTGTTCTGGTGTCCTCTCTAGGCTGATAAGGGTCTAGAGCTATCTCTGCTGATTAAATGCTGTCCTTGGTAGAAAGGGGAGGAGGGACACCTTTATAAATGTATGTTCTGTTTTTAGGCAAATTAGAGGAAGGGAGAGAGCCTTTCTTTTTCTGCTTCTTCCCAGTTGCCTTCAGCTCAAAATAATTTGAGGGGGCATAATTTGGGGGGATGTATTCTGCTACCTATCACCAGTGGAGTAGGGAAGAGGAAGGCACCTGTTCAGAAGAGAAACCAGCAGAGGGTAAATTTCATTTCTAAGTTTTTCAGCTTTCCTTTAAAGCAGGGGTCAGTAAACTTATCCCAGAAAGGGCCAAAAAATAAATAGTTTAGGCTTCGTAAGCTCTGAGATCTCTGTTGTGACTACCAACTTTGCTATTTCAGCAAAAAACAGCCATAGACCATATGCAAAGGAGTGGCATGGCTGTGTTCCAACAAAACTTTATTTATAAAGACATGTCAAGGGCTGAATTTGACCCCAGGGCAGCACTTTGCTTGCCCTTGCTATAAATTTCTAGTTCTCAGGGCCAGAATATTTCTATTTTGTGACACTTATTAGACTATAATTTTAAAATTAAGCTTGCCTTGGATTTTATTCAGCATTTGACAACCATGATTTCACTGTCCACTGTAGGCTCAGATACTGTGCAGAACAGGGAAATAAGAGAGCTTAATATTCTTTACCCCAACAGATGAGCAGTTCTTTGTAGCTTCAGATACTAAATGCTATGATAAAGTGATTTGTTTGATATGTCATTTCTATATAAATGGTAGGGAATTGAAAAGTAGACCAGAAGAGTAACTCTCAACATAATGTAGTCTCAAACTGATAATATTAGTGCTAATATGACTTGGAACCCTGGTGCTGATTGTTCATGCCCTGTGATGGGTTCAGCATGGGACTTTTTTTTTTTTTTTAAAGATTTTATTTATTTATTTGACAGAGAGAGATCACAAGTAGGCAGAGAGTGAGAGAGGGAAGCAGACTTCCCGCTGAGCAGAGAGTCCGATGTGGGACTCGATCCCAGGACCCTGAGATCATGACCTGAGCTGAAGGCAGCGGCTCAACCCACTGAGCCACCCAGGTGCCCCAGCATGGGACTTTTGAGACATTCGTTCCTGGGACTCAATTTCTGCATAGGTAACTTGAGTAGCAGTGCGACCTGCCTTAGACAATTGGGAATCAGACTCTGTTTAGAAACTTGACTTCTCCCTGTATCCTTAGAGAACAGTTCAGTTCTGGCTCAGCTCTGGCCTATTTATGGCCCGAAAAAGAAATAGACTTGGGCCTCTATGAATCAGCCATAGAACTAAGTTGGTTCCTAAGTTTGAGATATTCCAAACCTAAATTAGGCTGCAACCAGACTGTCTTTCTGAGGAAGGAGAGAGGGTGATAAGGTGTCATGGAGAGACTGGAATTAGGGGTACCTGAGATCAGATGTTAGTCATTTCTTTGAGCTCGGAAATGCTTCTAGGCCTCATTAAACAGAGGCGTTAGATGAGCTCATATCAAATATCTTAACAGCTTCAGGTTTACATCAGTGCCATCACCTTAGAGCAGTTCTCAAAGTGTGGTTGGTAGACCCCACGGTGTCCTCAGGATCTTTTTAGAAGGTTTACCAGGTCAAAACTAAGTTCACAGTGCCACTGCACCATTTTCTCACTGACATTTATTGACATCTGCACTGATGGTAGCTAGAACTGCAGGCCCTTAGCATAAGTTCAGGACAGTGGTTAATGAGCTTGTTGGTATGTTGCTGTTCTCATTGTAGTTGTGGTGCTCTCCAGCTCGATCTCACTGTGGTTTCTGGTTTATTTTTTTCTTTATTTATTTTTAAAAAGATTTTATTTATTTATTTGACAGAGATCACAAGTAGTCAGAGAGGCCAGCAGAGAGAGAGAGGAGGAAGCAGGCTCCCTACCTAGGAGAGAGCCCAATGCGGGGCTCAATCCCAGGACCCTGGGATCATGACCCGAGCCGAAGGCAGAGACTCTAACCCACTGAGCCACCCAGGCGCCCCGGTTTCTGTTTTTTTTTAAACCAACTTTCATCTAAAGATGTTCTTTGTGCGGCAATAAAATTATTTTATTATATCCTGATCTTTGACAATATTTCTTTTTTCGTTTTTAAGATTTTATTTATTTATTTGACAGACAGAGACCACAGGTAGGTAGAGAGGCAGGCAGAGAGAGAGGAAGGGAAGCAGGATCCCTGCTGAGCAGAGAGCCCGATGCAGGGCTCGATCCCAGGACCCTGGGACCACGATCTGAGCCAAAGGCAGTGGCTTTAACCCACTGAGCCACCCAGGTGCCCCTTGACAATACTTCTTTTTAATAATCTCTGATGTAGTAAGAAGTACCATGTGCCAAGGTTTGAAGCACAGTGACTGCCTTGAGAAAAAGTTCTTGTTTGAGTTCTGAGCTGAACTGGCCACTTTTTCATGAAGCATCATTGTTGTTTAAAAGAATGACTGACAGACTATGGTTTTGCACACCATTTGGGTGTTTGGTGCATATTTTCTTTAAAACTGAACAAAGGAATCTGTCACTTCAAAGAAGACAACTGGAAGTATCTGTGGCTAACAGTCAGGCTAGGGCTTTCAGTAGAAAATTAGAATTGTGGAAAAATTATATCCACACCATGAACTCGACAGCTTCTCAGTACTTTTCTGATGACAGTGGAGGTGATAATGAATATGATGACATAGGACATATATATATGTGTCCTATAACAAAATATGCCAACATTTGGAAAATCTGTGTGATTCAGTGAACAATATTTTCCAGTGCATGAAGTTTCTAAATCATTCATGAGTAAAAAGATCCATTCAAAGTCTAAGACAGAGGGTGCCTGGGTGGCTTAGTCAGTTAAGTGTCTGACTCTTGAGCTCAGCTTGGGTCTTGATCTCAGGGTCATGAGTTCAAGCCCCACGTTGGGCTCCATGCTGGGTGTGGAGCCTGGTATTAATTTAATCAAATAATTAATTAATGTGTAAGAATAGCTAATTGACTTCAATTTGACAAGAAGTTTCATTAATAGGTTTCAGATTCCACATTGTTAGAAACGCCATTTGTCAAGTTTTCGTATGGTATCAAAGAAGAAGATGGACAATTATCTGAAAAAACTTTATTTTTTTATTAATTAAATTATTTTAAAGACTTTATTTATTTGACAGAGAGAGAGAGAGAGCAAGCACACAAGCAGGGGGAGCAGCAGAGGGAGAGAGACAGGCTCCTCACTAAGCAGGGAGCCCAATGCAAGACTCTTATCCTAGGACCCTGGGATCATGACCTGAGCCAAAGCAAATGATTAACCGACTGAGCCACCCAGGCACCCCATGAAAAAGCTTTAAAATATTCCTCCATTTTCCAGTTCTGTGTCCATGTGAGGACAGATTTTTGTCATCTCCTTCAATCAAAGCAGTGTATCAAAGTAGTACAGAAGCAGATGTGAGAGTCCACAATGTTCTATTAACCCAGACATTTAAAAGAGAATTACAAAATATAAAACAGTGCATTTTTTTTAATTTGGAAAAATAGTTATTCATTAAAATGTTATTTATGCTAACATGTAATGGGCTTATTACTAATATTTAAAATTAAGTTAATAAATACAGATTTTAAAAATTTCTCAGTCTTAATTTCCACCCTAGTATACATTGATAACTACGACCCATGTTAAAGTTTTGGGATTCTCAATTTTTAAGGCTGTGAAGGTGTCTTGAGGCCACAAAGTTTGAGAATCTCAATCTTAGGTAATTCAGCTTATGAAGAGAATCGTTGGAAGTAATAATAAAGCCCTTTTCAAATATAGAACTAGTTACCAAGCAGGAAGTGGCTGATTTTTTTTTTCTCATGAAATGTAATGGCAGAATACAGGACATGTTTATGAATCTCCCACAACTCCCGAGCCCTTTCATCTCCTCTGCTGAGGGACAGGTGGAAGAAGTAAGACCAGCTTTGGTGGCATGGGCACTTGTGGCTGCCTTGTAGATGCTCCACCGATTTTGGGGCCATGGACCCCACTAGCTGTGGAGAGCAGCTTGGGGTCAGCTGTGTGAACAGTTGGGAGGCAGGTGGCAGGGGATTGGCTCAGAACCTGGGCTTTACAGTCAGCCCTGAGTTTGCTTCTGGGCCGTCTTTCACCCACTGCTACCTAAGTGCATGACCTGTCAGGTCCCTCACATATGAAATTGGAATAATATCTACTCCTTGGGGGTAGTTGTGAGGATATTTATATATATGTGTGCATATATATAATTATATTTATATATATATATATATATTTAAACTTATATATGCTCAGTTTGCGATAGCTGCTATAATTATTGTGATAATTATTCTCTTTTTGACCTTTTGGTGACTTTTGAGGCTGACTGTTTTTGTCATCCCCACGAGGCTGGCATCATGTTTTTATGGTCTGTAACTTTCTTCCCTTTTTGTAATGTGCCAACCGATATGACATCTCCTGAGAGCAGCAGTAAGGGTAGACGCACTCAGTTACTTTAGCTGAGGGGGATGGTGTTGAGTGTTTGCTCTGTCCCGTGAAGCAGGATGTAGGGTAGCTGCTGGGCTTTTGTTGGTCTAGATCTAAGGATGTTTCGGGCTGGGTTTCATTGTTTGGGCTCTTACATTTGACTGTTACTTTTACAAGCACTTAGCCAAGGTGCTCTTTTGTAGGATAAGACCTTCAGACCCACAAGTACCTTGGCAGCTTCAGTGAGCTTCTGTGGTATGATTCTTTCCGCTAATGCCAAGTCAAGGTACATGAAACCCTCTGTTCTAAAATGGGAGTTGAAGGCAGCTTCCAGTACTTAGTGAAGACAGCTATCTAGTGTAGATCTCCAGCTTCCAGTCTTTTAGGAATTTTTAGATTCCTATAGAAGAGCCATGGGAGCAGCATTTTTTGTTGTGGTTGTTTTTACATGTTTGGAACTGTGAATGTTTGTTTCTTCCATAGGTTGCAACAGGTTTGAAGTGACACTAGAGAAATCCAATAAAAACTTCTCCAAAAAGATTCAGCAGGTAGGCAGTGATGATGGTCATTTCAAGAATGTTTGACTTCTGTGAGACCCTGTCAAAGCTAGAACTTTGATAACATTACTTACGAACTCTGAATTCTGTGCTGTCTGTTCTCCCACTTATTAGGGATCTGAGTTCATCTGTCATGTGTCTGAGATCCTCAATAATGAGCAGAAATTGCAATTACACATAAATATCCATCAGATCCCTGTTATTGGCCTAGACTCTTTTATTCCCTCTTTAGTACTGTTCTTAAGTGAACATTTGTTAAGCCTTGTTGGAAATGTTTAATTGAGTCTAATGATTTGTTCTTTTTCAGATCCATGTGGTTTCCCAGTTTAAGATTCTGGTCAGCTTGTTAGGTAAGAAAAGGAGTTGCAGTTGTATTGCCTGTGTCAAAAACCAAAAGCTATGACTTGATTAACCACTCTTTCATGCTTAATTTGACAGACATTGAAACTGACCTGTTCCAAACCAGACATGGCAGGGTACATGGGTATTAAAGGCAAGAGTATCCCTCATAAACTTGAGCTCTGCTCTCCAAGAAATGTCATTCATTCATTGGGCAGATACTCATTGAGCCCTGTTCTAGGCATTGGAGATACCAAATTGAATTAGACATGGTTTCTATCTTTGAGATTTATGTTCTGATTGTGAAGACTGAAATGACAGAAAGTAATCTTGATACAGTGTGGTAAGTTAACAATAGAAATTTATTAAAAATGTGGTGGATCTTAGTAAGGGAAGGACAACATCTTCTAGTGGATGATTAGGATTTTGGCAGGAAGAGAGGGGAAGGGAGAGCATTTTAAGCAGTGGCCTTGCGGTCTGGCCAATTTAGGATGTATGGTAGAGAGTGGCACAGTGGCAAGAGATAGGGAGAAACAGATCAAGACCAGACTATTCAGGCCTTGATAGAAAAGCCATAGACTCGGGGAGCCTGGGTGGCTCAGTGGATTAAAGCCTCTGCCTTCAGCTCAGGTCATGATCCCAGGGCCCTGGGATTGAGCCCCACATCGGGCTCTCTGCTCAGCAGAGAGTTCTGCCTCTCTGCCTACTTGTGATCTCTGTCTGTCAAATAAATAAATAAAATCTTAAAAAAAAAAGAAAAGAAAAGCCATAGACTCAAGTGAAGGCGGCCAGCGAGGCCTTTTCTTAACAAACCGAGGACTAGAAACTTGCCTCATGCTTTGTACTGTTCAGCCCAGGGCCCAAATGGTGGAATCATTTTAAACTTAGTTTGTAGGTGGAGGGAGAAATAAAGTAACTAAACCTTCATGAGTAAAATTAGATAGGAGGCCCAAGTGAAATTATTTTGCTTGCTTTGCTAGTAAAGAAATCCTTGCCATGGGATTGTACCAAATCCACAGAGGATTTCTTTTCTTTACTGAGGCTTCCAATGGAAGTAGTTTTGAAAGCCTGCTCTTGCACAAATATTGCATCACAAATTTCCAGACTTGAGAAAGACAGAGTGTGAGAATGCTTTGGTAGCAAAAGAGCTCTTCTGCATAAGCAGCCCAAATTTAAAGGCACAAAAGTGACCTCTCATTTTGTCATGTAATTCTGATAACAGACTGGAATAAATCATTGTTAGTGAAACCAAAGATACATCTTCAACCAACACTTGACAATTGGTTCTTCTCATTGTTAGTTACTTTTGTGTGTAGAGAATTGTGATAATTTATACTGCTGTTATACCTCCTTCCAAACAGAAAATAACATTTATGTCCATGACCTATTGACATTTCAACAAATCACTACCGTTTCAAAGGCAAAGGGAGCCTCACTGTTCACATGTGACCTCCAGGTAAGTGTAGGCAAGATGAAAATTGACTTCGTGTTTTAATAAATACGGTCTTTCTTAATATTCCTACCATTAGGTGGGAAGAATAACATTGATATACCAACCCAGCAGAGACTCCAGAGAAAGTGTTTGATTTTGGATTGTGTTAGAGAAATTTCCCCCTTTGTATGTGGTCAGAAGGGGAAACATTTGAGTTCCCTGTGTGTGCTAATTAGAGCACCAGACGTCTGTCTTGGCAGGAGGCAACTAACCCATGATAAAAGCCTTTGCCCATGGATAAATCATTAGTGGGAAAATCCAGACTTACTGGTATCATGAACATGGGACATTAAATTGATCTTGTTCTGAACAGGTGATTATATTCTTTGTCTTAGGGGTTTTTTGGTCTTTTGGGAAAGACATTTCTCCTTACTTATGCCAATTCATCATCCTTACATTATTAAGAATCTGCCTTACCCTTCTACTCAGCTTTGATCACTTTTTAGTCTTTGTGGTCTACATTGACCCTGCATTGTTTTATGCTTAGACATTTCTTTTCTTCTCCCTCCTTAAAGGGTTGAAAGTGGTTGCTGACACATGCTGATCCCTGACCAGCATGTACTGACAGCCATGAGTGGACAAACATTTAAGAAAAAAAGGAGTAAGCAGATACATAGGTGAAGGCCTTCCCTGGGCTCTTCCTGTGTGAATTATGAATGTCCAAGAGATTTGCCAGGGTTGGGGTCTTTGGCTGGCAGCCCTTGGAGGGGAAGTGCTCCTCAGCCTATTGTTTCTAAGAACATCTTAGAAAAAAAATGGTGTTCTTCCACTCAGTTTGTCTGGCAGGGGGACTTTATATTACAGGGGATTTTCAGATTAGTAGCCATTTCAAGGCAGAAAATCTCAAATTTAGCTGTCACCCAGTTACAGAGGCATCACATACACCACCTCATTTGTCCTGGGTGTCTCTTCCCAGCACACAGAGACCGGTGAGGAGGTGCTGCGGATGTGTGTCGCTGTGAAAAAGAAGCTCCAGCTCTACTTCTGGAAGGACAGGGAATTCCATGAATTGCAGGTGAAGTCCCCGTTCCCTGGTCTGTGTTGACTTACAGCTTGAAAGGCTTCCTGTTCAGTAAAACTGAAGGTCAGGGCTCTGGTCTTGGAGTTCTCTCCGCATGAAGGCTCTACCGTGAGTATGCGGGAACCTATCCACGGCCGCTCATCAGAGTCTCCTAGTCTTCAGAGGCAGTGGCCATCCAGTTCTGCAGCGCTTATATGGATTGGTTTATTTCAAAGTGGGTTTCACCTTTTCTAAAGGCGTCTAGTCATCCAGTTCATGGGTGAATTAAATTTTTGTCACAAGTGGTTTCCCAGCCTTGAGCTTACAGACTTGTGCTTAGATGAGGGTGATGGCGATTTTGAAGAGGTGGGGTAGAATAACAGGAAAGTCACGGTTTTTTGTTTTGTTTTGTTTTTTCTTTTAATGTCTTTCCATTTGAACTCTTGGTCTCTTTCTTCAGGGGGACTTTAGCGTACCAGATGTGCCCAAGTCCATGGCCTGGTGTGAAAATTCTATCTGTGTGGGTTTCAAGAGAGACTACTACCTAATAAGGGTAAAACTTATTCTTTTGCATATATTTACCTGGGGGAGAGGATCATGTGTTTTTGAACTACAGGTCAAGAGACTGCCTTAAGTAGTGTTTTGGCATAACAGGGTTTGTGTTTGTATGTTTGGCTATTTTTTTATGCTTCTCAGCATCTCTACAAATAGATGTCTGATGCCAGGCAGCATCAACTCTCAACTTTCTACATAATGAATTATCCACATCGTGTATCTAATTATTGGAACAGAAAATTAGGGCTCCTTGCCTCCATTCAATAGCATTACCAAGGACTGTCATCTTAAGGCTTTAGTGCACCTTATAAACTAATTTTAGTATTAACTTATGTATTTTTAAGACTTTGAGATTTCTGCGCTTTCAAGCCTTTTAGTATAGTTATTTTAAAAATTTATTTATTTTTATTTCAAAAGCCACATATGTTAATATAAAAAATAAGGAAATATAGGTAAGCCAGATAAAGGATGTACAAATCACCCATAAATCCTTCACTCAGAAATGACACTGTTAACCTTTTGGTTAGATGAGCTTCCACCTTTTTACAAAAATAGCATGTTATATACATTGTTTTGTAATCTCTTTTTCTGAACCTAAGTGGTAAATATCCATGACATTGGTTTTTTTTCCCTCCCTTATGCGTACTGTATGTAGAATAGGTTGATGTACCATGCATTTCATAGCATAATCCAAATTTCTTACCCCTCTCATATTCCAGACTTGGCAGTTCTAGAAGCCTTTCTCCCCCATCTCTATTTCTCCCCACTTCCCTACCACCCACTGTGTTAGCTCTTCATTATTTATCTAGTTAATATATTTGTTCCATATTTACATTGTTGGAATGTCCTGATTTGATCAGCCTCAGAGTTGCAAACTGGTAGAGGAGTCACCCCTATCCAGCTGATGGATGCACAGAGTAACAGCTAGGCCTGTGGGTGCTGAAAGAAGTCCGAGGGCTGGGGATACAGAGCCAGAAGCTGGAGGGTAGGCTCTCCTTACTCTGACTACCTTTGCTCTTCTTGAGGGTACAGTCTTTTGAGGGTGGGAAATCTTGGGTTAGGCCCAAGCTATTCAAAAATTACTCATTTAGATCAGACAGTAAAATTCATTCTTTTGGATATATGGTTCTAACATGGTTAGAGTCACGTAACCACCACCATCATCAAGATTGAGAGCAGTTCCATCACCCAAAAAATGCCTTCATTCTGCCCCCTTGAAGTCAACCCCTCTTCCTATGCCCCAACTTCTAGTAATCACTGATCTGTTCTTCATCTCTTATAGTTTTGCCTTTTCCAGAATGTCATATAAATGGAATCCTACAGTATGTAGCCTTTTGAATATGGCTTCTTCCACTTAGCATAATGCATTTGACATCCATCTGTATTGTGTGTGTCATCATATTCTTTATGGCTGGGTAGTGAGTGGTCCATAGTATGGATGTACTATGGTCATTTATCCATTCATCAGTTGAAGGACAAAGTTGTTCCCAGTTTTTAGCCATTATGAATAAAGCTGTGATAAACACTTGCATACAGGTCTCGGTGTAAACATAAGTTTTCATTTCTCTTGAGCAAGTGCCCAAGGAATGGGATTATTGGGTTGGATGGTAAGTATATATTTCACCTTAGAAGAAGCCAGCAAACAAAGTGATCGTACCATTTTGCATTCTCACCAGCAGCAAATGAGAATTACAGTTGCTCTGCATCCTCACCAGCACTTGACATTGTTAGTTGCCGGCCTAGATGCTTGTCTCTGTGTTAGAGAAAAAGAGAACTGGTTCTATGTTGTGATGACAAAATTTGTCATAACAAACTCTATAATATTTCCTTATGCCAAACAAGGAATATTATTGGCTTCTCTAGGCTCAGGGTTTTATTTGGATTTTTTAGGCCATGTTCACTCCTCTGGTGAGAGAATGCTGGTTGACTCACTTTGTGTCTTCCTATAGGTGGATGGAAAAGGGTCCATCAAAGAGCTCTTTCCAACAGGAAAACAGCTGGAGCCATTAGTTGCACCTCTGGCAGATGGAAAAGTGGCCGTGGGCCAGGATGATCTCACCGTGGTGCTCAATGAGGAGGGGATCTGCACACAGAAATGTGCCTTGAACTGGACAGACATACCAGTGGCCATGGGTGAGACCACCATAGCAGCTGCTTCCCACTCTGGGCTGGGGTTGTGTGCCATCCTTGCAGAAGGGAATCCCATTCATGGCTTTCACAAACTGTGGTTTACAGTGTCATTTACTTTCAGTTCCGCTTCTTAGAAGTAGACAAGTGTTTAAGGTCATTGAAAATGGGATATTCTGGTCTTTGTAGGAAGCCGGGTTTTGTCCCAGAGGGGGAGAAATTTAAAACTGAGTTATGTGTTTTAGGAAGTGATTGTCTGTGGCCATATATTTTTATTTCTTAGTCCTTGTTTTACTTTCTGTGTATGGTTTTAATGTGTCCTCTGCCAGATCAACTACATTTGGAAATTAGTGACAATTCTTTATTTATCCCTGTAGTACATGTAACTCAGTATTGATGTGCTTTTGACTTGGTGCGTATGGCCTCTCTTTTATAGCTTGGAAGTGCAGATTGTGTTTAGATGTTAGGATCTGGCCTGCACATTAGGTATTTCTGCTCTCACTCTGACCCAGGCTCTCATCAGTGGTATTGCCTGGAAGTGTATAACCACCCTCACAGCAATTTATTTTCAGTCAGAAGAGTGAGCATTTTAAAAAGAGCTACTGCTGTAGAGTGGGGCATAGAAACATGCCATCTTTAAGGACTCTAGCTGGGAAGGTAAGGATAACATCTTGGATAAAAAGAGAAAACAAGGCATTGCCCAAGGTGTTCAGTTGGATGAGTTGAGATTCATTCATTTAGAAAGTTCAACTTGTCAGTAAGAAGTTTCATTGCATAATTAAGGTTGGACTAGACCAGGCAGGGAGTTTATGACTTGGCTTGAAGAAAAATTCCTTTCATTCTAGGCAGAAAAAAATAGTTTAAAATAGTTAAAAATGATCGGAAATGTTCCTTGTTGACAGAGCATTAGAGAGACTGACCTGGTTGAAACAGGTGGTCTGAATTACAGAGGAATAAGGGTAGGGCTGGTTTTTAGAGGCCCATGCGAAGGTCAGAGAGGCCAGTAGATTCCTAACTGGTAGAATGTTTTGGTAAAAGCATCATGTTCTAGAGTAATTATTCTGGTTGTGTTCATTAATGAACAGATCAGAAGGAAGATAATCAAAAGGACAGTATTTTTAAGGCCCAAGAATGTATATGAACAAGGTTGAGGGGCTAAAAATTTCATGAGAAACTTTGTGGTGTTCTGGGGGGTGCTTGTGTTCCCTTCAGAAGAGGGGCTATGGTAGAATTGATGAAGCTATGTGTAATACGTGCGAAGAGTATGCTTCTCATTCCCTAGTGTGAGAGTTTCTGTTTTAAAACCTTTGTTAGTGTCCAGTGCCTTTGGCAGTGTTTCTTAAAAATATTTCTGTGCCTTAACATACTGAGGAAGGGAATAGCTGGGCATTCTTTCTAGGTAGGGTGGGAGAACCACCAACTGACAGGACGAAGACTGAACTTCAGTGGTGTACATGTTAAACTTCATTTATACTTCTCTCAATTTTACCACTTCACCTGGACTCCAGTCACCTTGGACTCCCCCTCATCCAGCCATGATCCCCTGGGCTCTTCTTGCCTCTTCCTCTCTTCTCTTGCCCACAATGTCCTGCTCACATGACAAGGCCTTGTTCAGTGGCACTTCCTCTCTGAAGTCTTCTGATGTGCAGGCAGAATGAATCACTTCCCCCTTGGTGCTTCCAAAGCCCTTTCGGGTTTCTCTGTCATGGCCCCCACACTGTCCCACTGGATGCAGTGAGTCGTCTGTTTCCTCTGTTTCCTCTGCTCGTATAGGAGCTCTGTGAGCTCTGGACTCATGTTTTGATCCACTTGGAGTAGGACCAAAACATAGCCTTTTAGGAAGTGCTTTAATGGATGAATCACTGTCATCATTGGCCAGTTATTAGATATCTGCTGTATACCAGCCACTCTGCCGAGTTTTGAATATACAGAAAGATCCAGACCATCTCTTAGGGAGACTGGATCATGATATGATATGACAACCAAAAGCCTTCCTATTATAGATACCTTTTTTACCTTAGAAAAGTTAGCCAGATTAAAGGAGAGAGAAATTTTACATATTTATACAACTTAACACTGTGGGGGATTATACTAGTTTTTAAAAATGAGGCCAGCATTAAAAGAGAAGTAAAAAAATCCAATGCAAAGCAAGTTTTTAAATTTTTTGATAAGGTAAAAAATATAAGCACAATAACTTCAATAGCATTCAAAGTGGTGAAAATATTAGGCCAGTTCCCTCCTGGCTTTAAAATTTTTATGGTATTGGGGCACCTGGGTGGCTCAGTGGGTTAAACCGTTGCCTTCGGCTCAGGTCATGATCTCGGGGTCCTGGGATTGAGTCCCGCATCAGGTTCTCTGCTCAGCAGGGAGCCTGCTTCCCTCTGTCTCTCTCTGCCTGCCTCTCTGCCTCCTTGTGATCTCTGCCTGTCAAAATAAATAAATAAATAAATAAAATCTTTAAAAGAAAAAAAAAAGTTTAGAATTTTTATGGTATTTAGAGTATAAACTGTATTAATGTGGAAAACTTTTTTTGTCAGAAAATACATGACAGAAATAAATCCGTAGCACATTAGCCACAATAAGAAACTCTTGAGTGTTTGAGGTTAAATTTCTATATGATTATTATGCCATCTAGTGGTTGATTTTTTACTTTTTTTCTTTCCTTTTAAAAATTTTCTATTTTAATTGTAAAAAGAAACCCATAAAATCTGTCATCTTAAGTGTACAGTATTTTTTAAGTGTACAGTCCAGTAGTTACATATATTCACATTTTCATGCAACAGATTTCAGAACTTTCTCATCTTGCAACAGTAGAAGTCCATATCTGTTGACCCTTTTCTCCCTCCTTCAGCTCCCAACTTTCTGCTCTAAGTTTCAGAACTTTCTCATCTTGCAACAGTAAAAGTCTATATCTATTAACAACCCTTTTCTCCCTCCCCTAGCCCTTGGTGCCAACCATTCTACTTTCTATTTCCGTGATTCACACTCCAGAGACCTCGTGTAAGTGGTAGAAAACTGGCACACTAAGAAGACCAGCCAGTTGCTTTCTCTGGGAATCACTGAGCATCAGGTGGAGTTTTGCATCTTTTCCCTCTGAAAATCTGAAGCTGAAATAACCTTGGCCAGAAATGTGGAACTCTCTTTAGCCTCATTTTAGGGAAGAAAGAAGTTGCCTTCATCTTGTCCTTCTCATGTAACCTTCTCCCACTGATGCATTGTTAGGGGCAGCTGGACTTGGTTGGCTTGGTTTTGTGACTGATGAGAAAGGGAGCAGCTGAAGGTTTCACCCACTCCTTTGGAGGAGATGGTCGGAGTGGGATCAGGTCACTCTCAGCAAAGCTGAATGCGTCCTTCTTGTGCACAAGATTCCTCTTAGGGTCACTTGGACAAAACAAATTTTTTTTCCCTTTGGATATCACAACGTGGGATCCTGGCTTGGTATTTGAGTAGTGGACTATTTAGAGATCTCATCTGCATGCAGCATAGAAATGAGAAACTGAAGCAGCCCATAAACCTAAAGCCTGAGACCAGATCCACAACTGGAAGTGTTCTTTTCTTGTGCAGAGCACCAGCCTCCCTACATCATTGCCGTTTTGCCTCGATATGTGGAGATCCGAACATTTGAGCCAAGGCTTCTGGTCCAGAGCATTGAACTTCAAAGGCCCCGCTTCATTACCTCGGGAGGGTAAGGAATTTCCTTTTTTACTGTAGCTGCCATATTATTGCAAAGCTTTAAAATCATAAAGCCTGTGCTAAAGCTTTGCTAATATCCTTATTCCTTCCTCTAGATCAAACATTATCTACGTGGCCAGCAATCATTTTGTTTGGAGACTCATTCCTGTCCCCATGGCAACCCAAATCCAACAACTTCTGCAGGACAAGCAGTTTGAATTGGCTCTCCAGCTCGCGGTAAGTATTATTCCTGAGATTTGGATGCAAGTCTGCCTTCCTCTTTGTTCTCCAAAGCAAGTGCTTTGGGTTTAGATGGTTATATTTAGTTTGGACTGGTAGAATAAGCACAGAGCTGCAAGTTAAGGGACTTGGATTCAGGGTCTGACTTGGCCATAGAATATCTATGTAACTCTAAATAATTTCACTTTTTCAGATGGCTTATCGGTCAGATGTAGAATGAATGCCAGTTACAATAATAGTAACTCCTAGAATTTAGAAGACAATCAAGTAATTTAATAGATATGGTATAGCCTTGAAAAATTAGACCATGCAAGTATTAAAGTAACAGTCATAACGTAAGATTATAGTCTGATTGAATGCAACAACTAGAGGGCTTTTCACAATTCCTTTCAGCAGTAGATCCCTGTCTTTGGATAAGCAGGCCTCCTTCAGGTTTCTGAAACCGTTTCTGAAACCAGCTTGAGTTGCTGCATTCAGTAGGGCTGCACTCTTATATTTATGGCTGCCTCTCTTCCTTGAATATTAGCACCAGGTATTGTTCACAGCCATAGTGCCCATGCTTTTGCTTTGGCGGTTCTCTCATTGCCAACACACTCTGTGGAGACTGACTTCTGAGACTTGTCTTATTCTCTTAAATATTCCCAGTGGTGATTATTGTCTGTAGAGAGTAGATTTGATTTTAGGAAACAACCAAGGTCATTCTGATCCTAGACCTTTAAACTGGACAGTGCTAGTTTAGTGAAAGAGAAGAGATTTTTATGATTTAAGAAACTTAGTTTTGAGAGTATCTTGTAAATTATTTCTGAAGGGAAAGCTGTGGTCACAAGTTTTGGAATTTATAGTCACATGTGATAGATACTTTTAAAAAATATATATTTTATTTGTTTATTTGACAGAGATCACAAGGAGGCAGAGAGGCAGGCAGAGAGAGAGAGAGAAAGAGAGAGAGAGCAGGCTCCCCACTGAGCGGAGAGCCTCAATCCCAGGACCTTGGGGTCATGACTCAAGCCGAAGGGAGAGGCTTTAACCCACTGAGCCATTCAGGTGCCCCATGTGATAGATACTTTTGAAGGGCAACATTTATCTTGGATGTATACATTTTGGATTTAAAACAAAAATCCAGTCTGAATAGTTAGAGATGTTTAATATCCCAGAAAGATTATTTTTTTTCCTTGGAGTATTTAATTTCAGCATCTGACTACTTTATTTCTATTTTTTTGCCTCTCTTAAATTGCCCGCCATTATTTTGTTTTCATTTTTAAAATACTAAATACCCATGAGCCCACCATTCTACCTAAGAAAAACAGCTTCCATAACTTATATGTACCTCCCCATCTCATTCTTCTGCCTCCCCTCCAGACATACCATTATCCTAAATTTGTGTTTATTGTGCTCTTTAAAAATATATTTCTTGTTGAAAAATCAAATTAACAACCTAACCTTATACCTAAAGGAGCTAGAAGAAGAATAAACAAAACCAGCAGAATGAAGGAAGTAATAAAGATTAGAGCAGAAATAAGTGATATAGAAACAAAACAAAACAGCAGAACAAATTAATGAAACCAGGAGCTAGTTCTTTGAAAAGATCAGAGAGGACGCAAACAAAATTATAAATGAGAGGAGAAATGGACAGTGCAGAAATCTAAAAAGGATTATAAGAGAATATTTTGAAAAATTGTATACCAACAAATTGGACAACCTAGAAATATAAATAAATTCCTAGAAGCAGATAACCTCCCAAAACTGAATCAAGAAGAAATTGAAAATTTGAACAGACTGATTACCAACAATGAAATTGAATAAGTAATCAAAAAACTTGCAAAAATCAAAGTCCAGGACCAAACAGCTTCACAGTGAATTCTACCAAACATTTAAAAAAGAGATAATGCCTATTCTTCTCAAACTGTTCCAGAAAATAGAAGAGGAAGGAAAGCTTCCAAATTCCTTTTATGAGGCCAGTATTACCCTGATACCAAAACCAGATAAAGATAATACAAAAATAAAAGAACTATAGTATCCCTTGGTCAGTGTCCTTGATGAACACAGATGCAGAAATCCACAATAAAATACTATCTATCTGAATCCAACAATACATTTTAAAAAACCATTAACCATAATCTGGTGGGATTCCTTTCTGGGTTGCAAGGGCAGTTCAGTATTTGCAAATCAATCAGGTGATACATCCCACCAGTAAGAGAAAGGATAAGAACCAGGATGATCATTTCAGTAGACACAGAAAAAAGCGTTTGACAAAGTAAAACATCCATTCATGATTAAGCAGAAAACAAGAAACCTCAACAAAGTAGGTTTAGAGGCAATATACCTCAACATAATAAAGGCCGTATATGAAAAACCCATAGCAAATATCATCCTAACTGGGGAAACTGAAAACCTTTCCCCTAAGGTCAAGAATAAGACAAGGATGTCCACTCCACCACTTTATTCAGCATAGTACTGGAAGTCCTAGCCATAGCAGTCAAGACGACAAAAAGAAAGACATCCAGAACAGCAAGGAAGAAGTTAAACTTTCGTTATTTGCAGATGAGATGATACTCTATAGAGAGAAACCTGAAAAACTCCACTAGAAAACTAGAAGTATAAACCAATTCAGTAAAGTTGCAGAATACAAAATACAGAAATCTGCGACATTTCTATACCCTAACAAAGAAATAGGGGAAAGAGAAATTAAGAAAACAATCCCAGGAATAAACTTACCCAAGGAGGTGAAAGACCCGTATTCTGAAAACACCATTGAAAGAAATTGAAGATGACACAAATGGAAAGATATTCCATGCTCACAAATGGAAGAATTAATATTGTTAAAATGTCCATACTACCAAAAACAATTTATGAATTCAGTGCAGTCCCTATCAAGATGCCTGTGGCATTTTTCATTAAACTAGAACAGTGCTAAAATTTGTGTGTAACCCACAAAAGACCCTAACTAGCCAAAACAATCTTGAGAAAGAAAAACAAATCTGGAGGGGAGGTATCACAATGCCAGATTTCAAGATACACTGGAAAGCTGTGATAAAACAGTATGGGGGGAAAAAAAAGTATGATACAAGCACAAAAATAGACACATAGATCAATGAAGCAAAATAGAGCTGCCAGAAATAAACCCAGGATCAGATGGCCAATTAATCTGTGACAAAGGAGGCAAGAATATGCAATGGGTAAAAAACAGTCTCTTCAACAAATGGTATTGGGGAAACTGGACAGCAATAAACAAAAGAATGAAACTGGATCACTTTATTACACCACACAAAAATAAACTCAAAGTAGATTAAAGACCTAAATATGAGACTTGAAACCATAAAAATAATGGAAGAGAACACAGGCAGTAAAATCTCTGATACGGGCCATAACGTTTTTCTCAGGCAAGGGAAACAAACGCAAAAATAAAGTATTGGGACTACATCAAAATAAAAAGCTTCTGCACAGCAAAGGAAACCACCAACAAAACTAAAAGACAATCTATGAATGAATGGGAGAAGATACTTACAAATGACATACTCAGTGAAGGTTTAGTATCCAAAATACATAAAGAACTTACACAACTCAGCATCTAAAAAAATAATCAAAACAGGCAAAAAGTATGAACAGACATTTCTCCAAAGAAGACATACAGATGGCCAACAGACAAAAAATGCTCAATATCACTCATCGTCAGGGAATCACAAACCAAAAACCATAGTGAGACATCACCTCACACCTGTCAGAATGGCTAAAATCAAAAACACAAGGAGTAACAAGTGTTGGTGAGCATGTGGAGAAAAAGGAACCCTTGTGAACTATTGTTGGGAATGCAACAGTTGGGAATATACATGAAATTTTCAGAGGGCAAGTACATATTAAACTTCGCCATTGACAAAATGTGGAGGCAAATTTTAGCCAGGGGACAGTTCCCTGTTGGCTGGACAAGACATCCCACTGTTGGTCCCTTTCTGAATAGGTGAGATCAGGATTAGGTGGGGAAATAGGGAGCATTAAGAGTCTGAAGAAGCTAAAGAAGTGAAAACAAGTGTAGAAATGGCATGGAGTCCATCCTAACTGGAGTGAAGGGTAATGCTTGAGTGTCTGGGAATAAGCTAGAGAAGGAAGCTGTGCTGGATTCTGAAAGCCTGCAAAGCACCAAGAGGATTTGGACTAGATGCGACCATGTGTTGATAGTGGTCTAGGCTGGGGTGATGGCAACAGAATAGGAAAGGAAAAGAAGGGGAAAACTGGAAAGACATTTTGAAGGAAGAAATTCAATGTAGGAAAGAGTGATTAAAAATAATTTAAGGGGAATAAAGATTATAAGGAAGAAACAAAGATAATAAATAGCTGCATTAATTTGGCTCTTACTATAAACTGGACCTTTCCCAGCTGTGCCAGCAACATTAAATCCCCTTCATTCCTTCAGCATACCATGTTCCCTCTGTCACCTTAGCGCCTTGCACGTGTGATGTCCTTTTCCCTTCCATCTGTTCTGGACTCCCCTGGTTAACTCCAGCTCGGCCTGCATTCCTCTTGCTTCCTTCTTGCACCCACCGCTCAGACTAGATTGGGTACCTCTTCCAATTGCTTCTGTCCTTGTTCACCCTATTTTAGTTTTGACTTTTTCATGTTTTTAAAGTGAACTCTAGACTTTATTCAGATTTCACCGGTTTTTCCATTAATGCCCCTTTTCTGTTCCGGTTTCAAATCCCGAAATTACATTGTGTTTAATTGTTGTGTGTCCTTAGTGTCCTCTGATCTGTGACAGTTTCTCATTCTTCTGTTGTTTTTCATGACCTTGACAGTTTTTTTCAGGAGGACTGCCGAGGTATTTTGTAGAAACCCTGTTGCACTTTAATTGCACAGTTTCTTCTCAATCTTGTGGTTAGAATGTCAGGACAAGTCTATGAGGGCAGGTGCCATGTGGCTTGTCTTGTAAACTTGGGCATGCAGAGCTCCTAAGATGTTGTCTGATACATAGTATATGCTGAATAAATATTTGTTGAGGAAGTGAGCTCTTTCCTATTCTGCCCTCTCATTAGGAAATGAAAGATGATTCCGACAGCGAAAAGCAGCAGCAGATCCATCACATCAAGAACTTGTATGCCTTCTACCTCTTCTGCCAGAAGCGTTTTGATGAGTCCATGCAGGTCTTTGCTAAGCTTGGCACAGGTAACACATGGGTTTGGCCTTGGTTGGAATTCGTGGAGGGAGGGGAACCTGGAAAGGGCAGGAGAGATAGTACTAGACATCTGAGATCGGGGAAAGCTTCTGCTCATCTCTTGATCATCGTGCCTCACAAGATCCTGTGGGTGGCCACAGTGTTATGTATTTACAGTCCGTATCTTGTGCACCTGGTCTCATCCATAAAGAGACTTCCAGTATCCCTTTCTTTATTTACAGTAGAGAGGCCAGATCTCTTTCCAGTGGTTAGAATATTCATTACATGGCACCCAGGGCACTCTTATGTACATATATCAAGGTGCAGGCATTTTAGATATGAGGTGGTCCTGCAAAAACCTTCTATTCTATAATTAATACTCATGGAAAATAACAGCTTATGGGAAGAGTGAGGTTGGGGCAGACCACTTCAGACATAGGCAGCTTTGTAAGTGGAACACTAATGAAAACAATAGCAATCCTACTAACACTCAGTTCCCACTACTATTGGTACTCAGCACTAGCTGTGCTTTGCAGTCCTGAACCCTGGGGAGATGCTTTCTCCTTTGAGATGCAAATCTTTGAGTTTTTTGCTTCCAATAGAAACCAGTTTCATCAAAATAAAAAGTCTGATCCTGGGTATAGACTTCTTTATGAGACCCACTACCAAAAATGGGGGAACATCTTTGCTTTATTTTTACTCTCAGCTTTTCCAGGTGGTTTAACTTAATAGAAAGTATAATGGGTTTTGAAGCTGCTAAACCAGCCACTCCTCTTTTCAGTTCTTTTCTTTAGGTCCCCTGTATATTTACTGAGGAACCTTGCCTGGTCACTTTAAAACATTAACAAGCTGGGCAAATTTGCATACAAATCAACACCACTTTTTTTTTTTCTTTTTAAGATTTTATTTACTGGAGAGACTACAGAGCACACAGAGAGCACAGAGGGTGAGCAGGGATCCTGATGCAGGGGTTACATCCCAGGACCCTGGGATAGTGACCTGAGCCCAAGGCAGATGCTTACCGCACTGAGCCACCCAGGCATCTCAGTTTTTATATTTCTTGAAACCCATATTTAGGTCTTGAAATTGAGCCTTAGACTATTGAATTTGTTCAGATATTACATTCCTTATTTACTTAGTCAATAAAAATTTTATCAAGCTTCTACCATGCATTGGAGACTATTCTGGGTACCAAGTAGTGGGGTGTATATTCTGTTGGAGACGGGGCAGACAGCCAAATAAATGAGCAAATTTATAATATATTGGGACGTGGTAAAGCTCTAAGAAAAATAAAGCAGGGAAATGGGGATAAGGAGTACTGAAGATAGATATTAGGATTATAATTAAGATAAAATAGGGAAGGCATCTCTGAGAAGTTAGGGCCTAAAGGAGGCTATTTAATGAACCGGGCAGTTGTCTGGGCAGGTGCAGTGCAGGTAGAAGGAATGGCCGGTGGCAAGGTGGTGAGGTTGGAATACTGCCTAGTCTGTTCCAGGAGCAGCCAGATCCATGTGGCTAGAGAAGAGTCAATCCTTCTCCTTTGTTCTGCATAAAGAATTTAATCCCTTTGTGAATTGCCTGTCTCTCTGATTGAGAATTCAATGTGTGGCATAATCCTGGACTCAGTGAACATAGGCCCAAAGGCAAATCAGATAAGCGATGGCATTGGCAGCTCTATCTTTGATCCTGGGCTTCGAGGATAAATAGGACATGTTGTCTGTCCACAAGGTGCTTACATGAAAAACCACTCAGTGAATCATGGGAATAAATGTCTCCAGGATTGTGGAGAATTAAGTCAGGAGTCTCAAGAGGCAGTGACCAGGCTCTGGAAGATAGAAGAAAAAGCAGAGTGTAAAGGAAGGTGGGCGGGAGGAGACACCCAGTGGTGGCTGAGGGTCTGTAAGCCACAGCCCAGTGTGATGATGGTGGTGCTTGATAGATCGCATGGGAAAGAGATGTTGGGTCTGCATCCTAGAGGACCTTGAATGCTGCCAGGGAATTTGGACTTGGTATTGTAGGCTTCAGGTGACATCACAAGGTTTTAAGTAGAGTGATGTGATTAGAGCCTTGTCTGTAGACACACACCGTCGTGCGGGAAGCCGCCAAAGGGCAGTGGATGCGCTCCAGGTCCCCAGTGGTTATCTGTGTTCCTCAGACTGCGCTTCTGTGTGGGAGCCACGTGGAATTGCCAACTACCCCATTCGGTTGCCGTTTCTTAGGAGTGTCTCTTTCACATTGTCTCAGGTTTTGAGGAACACAGTCTTCCTGGCTTAGCAGAAATACTGTGGTCAGACACCAGTTTCTTGGGGATGATGTGCGTTCTGGAGGCTTCAAGGCAAGGCTGGGTAGCATTTCTCTTCTGGTCTGCTTGTCTGGAGCTCAGCTCCTTCTAGAAGGACATGGCCTTCTCCTGGTCCCCCAACTTTTGTTTTTTTTTTAATTTGAATGAAAATAAAGTAATGTTAGGATGAAACATTAAAGTGTTAAAGGAAAAAAACCTTACTCTAGATCTAGCCTTGACTCTAGTTTTGTGTCTTTTTCATCCAAGCTTTTCCTACTTTGTACATCTCAGTGTAATTATAACAGTATTCGTTTTTATAGTTTTTATTACTTAAAATTGTTAGTGTTTTTCCATGTTGCTGTGTGCCCTTCATAATTGAAATTTGTAATGATTGCATTATTGTCTCTTAGTTGACATAGACTATAGTTCTGCTGCTGAAGGAATTCCACATTGTTTCCAGAACTGCATTGTTACAAATAATATTCCTGATGTGACCTTCTCTTTCAGATGTGTCTTCCCCCTCCCGTCTTTTAGACTGTTTCCTTAGGGTAAACTCCGAGAAGTGGGATTGGTGCACCCAAGTGTTTTTCTCCTTATTGAAGTAGCAGTATTTTTTGCCTTGGCATTGTAAGAGTGATTCAGTTTCATAATATAGCAAGCCCTGGGTAGTATCATATAAACATTTTTCTACAGACTTTACTCTTTAATGTACTGCTCTAATTCTTAATGTAGCAGAACGTTTTCCCACTTACTTATATTATTTTCTTGTCAGTTGTTTATGTCTTTTGCCTCTTTATCATATGAAATCTTTTTTTTTCCAACTTACATTTTATATAATTAATTTATTAGCTTCTTGCCATGTATCCGGCAAATATATATGCCCTAGACCATTGTCTGGCTTTGTTTTAGTAATAGTAATTTGTTTTAGTAATACTCTTTTCTTTATATAGTTCTTTTATTTTTAAGGCTATTGATTATTCAACTTTAATGTCTTAGCAGTTTTTCCTTGGGGAATTTTTTCTTCTCCACTTTTAGAGAATTCATGAATTTTCCATTCCAATTCTGGATATGCATATGTGTGTATGCCTTGGAATATAGAGTCAAACCATTTTTGTAATGGTTTAGAGAAATATACATGTTATTAGTGCTCAAATTATAGAAATGTAGAGCTCATTGACTCTTTTTGAACTTGGAGTCATTTAATTAAAAGAATGAGTCCGAGGGTGCCTGGCTGGCTCAGTTGATAGAGTATGTGACCCTTGATCTCGGAGTTGTGAGTTGAAGCCTCATGTTCGGTATAGAGATTACTTAAAAAATAAAAAAGATCTTTAAAAAATTAGTATGGAACTTACTTTGCTGTTATAATGGTGTTGTTTTATTTGATCCTTAAATTGCTGTGCTCCTTTCTGGGGAATCGTGTTTCCCTTCCATGTAGATCCTACCCATGTGATGGGCCTGTACCCGGACCTGCTGCCCACAGACTACAGGAAGCAGCTGCAGTACCCTAACCCACTGCCTGGGCTCTCAGGGGCTGAGTTGGAGAAGGCACACTTAGCTCTGATTGACTACCTGACACAGGTAGGTATGGTACAGGGGTGTATGGAAGAGTTCACCTGGGAGTTCCGATGCCTGCTTTTCTATGGCAGAGAAGGGTGGGCTTTCTCCGATTCCACAGGCATTCTGTAAATGAATACCTTAGAAGCTGTGGTGGCTGGGCGCATTTCTTTCTCCTTCATCTCCCTACTCAGTTATACCACTGATCTTTGATGCTAAATCTTGATAGTAGGAAATGTACCTGATTTCTGGCAAATTTACATGAAGCTCTCCTAGGAACTCAGAAGAAGAAATTTTAGTGGATAGAAAATAATCGGTTTTTTGAAACACTCTTTTGGAACATACATACTTGTGGGAAAATACATGCTCTATGCAGGAAACTGGGCAAACACAAAAAAGTATATAGCAAAAGTTAAAAATAAATAAATAAATAAATAAATAAATTTCCTGTAACCCTATCACCCAAAGTAACCAACTTTATAGTGTTGTCTTTCTAGACCTTTGGAGGCATACCTCCTTTATTGTGCTTCACAGATGCTGCCTTTTTTTTTTTTTTTTTTTTTAAACAAATTGAAGTGAGCAAGTCTTTTGGAATCATTTTCCCAACAGCATTTACTTAATTGGTGTCTTTGTCACATTTTGGTAATTCTCACATCATTTCAAGCTTTTTCATACTTAATTTATTTTTGTGATCTGTGATCTTTGATGTCACTATTGTAATTGTTTTGAGATGCCACCAGCTGTTCCCATATAAGATAGCAAATTTAATAAAATGTCTGTGTTCTGACTACTTTATCAGCTGGCTGTTCCCCTGCCTCACCTGCTCTTTGGGTTTCCCTACTCCCTGAGACACAATAATACTGAAATTAAGTCTGTTAATAACCCTACAATGGCTTCTAAGTGTTTCAAGTAAAAGGAAGAATCACTGTTTCTCACTTTATTTTTTTTTTAAGATTTTATTCACTTATTTGACAGAGAGAGATCATAGGTAGGCAGAGAGGCAGGCAGAGAGAGAGGGGGAAGCAGGCTCCCCGTTGAGCAGAGAGCCTGATTCGGGGCTTGATCCCAGGATCATGACCTGAGCTGAAGTCAGAGGCTTAACCCACTGAACCATGCAGGTGCCCCTATTTCTCACTTTAAATCAAAAGTAAAGACAATTAAATTTAGTGAGGAAGACATGTCAAAAGCCAGGATAGGCCAAAATCTAGGCCTCTTGTGCCAAGTTGTGAATGCAAAGGAAAAATTCTTTTTTTTTTTTTTTTAAGATTTTATTTATTTATTTGACAGAGATCACAAGTAGGCAGAGAGGCAGGCAGAGAGAGAGAGAGAGAGGGTAAAGCAGTCTCCATGCTGAGCAGAGAGCCTGATGTGGGGGCTCGATCCCAGGACCCTGGGATCAAGACCTGAGCTGAAGGGAGAGGCTTTAACCCAATGAGCCACCCAGGCGCCCCAGCAAAGGAAAAATTCTTGAAGGAAATTAGAACTGCTACAGCAGTGAACATGAATAAGAAAGCAAAACAGCCTGTTGCTGATTTGGAGACAGTTTTACTGGTTTGGATAGAAATCAAACCAGCCACAACACTCCCTTTCCTCAAAGCCTAATCCAGAGCAAGGCCCTAACTCTCTTCAAATCTGTGAAGGCTGAGAGGGGTGAGGAAGCTGCAGAGGAAAAGCTGGAAGCTAGCAGAGGTTGGTTCATAAGGTTTAAGAAGGAGGCATCTTCGTGACATAAAGTACAAGGTGAAGTGCTAAGTGCTGATGGAAAAGCTGCAGCAAGTTCTCCAGGAGATCTCGGTGAGATTGTTCATGAACGTGGCTCCACTTAACAACAGGTCTTCAGTATAAATGAAACAGCCTTCTATTGGATGGAAATGCCAACTAGGACTTTCATAGCCAGAGAGGGGAAGTCAGTGTGTGGGTTCAAAGCTTTTAAGGAGAGGCTGACTCTTCTTAGGGGCTAATGCCACTTGTGACTTAAAGTTGGAGCAATGCATTTTGAAAATTCTAGGGCCCTTAAGAATGATGCTACATACCAGCCCTGCCAGTGCTCTGTAAATGGAACAACAAAGCCCAGATGACAGCACGTCTGTTCATAACATAGTTTACTGAACATTTTAAGCCCCCGTTGAGACCTGCAGCTCAGAAAAAAAGATTCCTTTCAAAATATGACTGCTCACTGGCAGTGCACGTGGTCACCCAAGGGCTCTAATGGAGATGTACAGTAAGATTAATGTTGTTTTCATACTAACACAGCATCTTTTCTGCAGTCCATGAATCAAGAAATAATTTTAACTTTCAAGTCTTCTTTATGAAATACATTTCACAAGCTTCTAGCAGCTATAGATAATGATTCCTCCATACCTGGGTAAAGTAAATAAAAATAAATAAATAATCTGGAAAGGATTCATTATTCTACATCCTATTAAGAACACTCATGATTCATGGGAAGAGGTCAGAATATCAACATGAACAGGAATTTGGAAGAAGTTGATTCCAGCCCTCAAGGATGACTTTGAGGGGCTCAAGACTTCAGTGAAAGAAGTAACTGGGATGCGGTGGGAATAGCAAGAGAACTCGATGAGAAGTGGAGCCTGAAGACATGAGTGACTTGCTGCCAGCTCATGAAAAGCTCATGGATGAGGAGTTGCTTCTTACAGATGAGCAAAGGAAGTGGTTTCTTGAGATGGAATCTACTCCTGGCCAAACTGTTGAAATGACAAAAAGGATTTAGAATACTCCTTAAACATAATTAGTAAAGCAGTGGCAGCGTTTGAGAGGATGGACTCCAGTTTTGAAAGAAGTTCCATGGGTAAAATGCTATTAGCATCATATGCTACAGAGAAATCATTCATAAAAGGAAGAGTCCGTTGATGTGGCATACTTCATTGTTGTCTTATTTTAAGAAATTGCCACAGCCACCCCAGCCCTGAGTCACCAACATTGAGTCAGGACCCTCCACCAGCAAAAAGATTACAACTCACTGAAAGCTCAATGATGGTTGGCATTTTTTAGCAATAAGGCATTCTTAAATTAAGGTATATACATTATTTCATTAGATATAATACTACCATACTATGTAAGCATAGCTTTTGTACACACTGTGAAACCAAGAAATTAATTTGGCTAGCGTTATTGCGATACTTGCTTTATTGAAGTGTTCTGGAACCAAACCAAACAATGTCTCTGTGGCATGCTTGGGTATGTAGTCATGAATTCAGTTTTTAAAAATTTATTGGGGCCCCTGGGTGGCACAGTCCATTGAGTAGGTAGATGATGATTTTTGATTTCAGCTCAGGTCATGATCTTGGGGTCCTGATTTGAGCCTTGCGTTAGGCTCTGCACTCGGCAGGGAGTCTGTTGGATGATTGTTTTTTCCCCTCTCCCTTTGCCCCTCCCCCTACTCACGTGCATGCGATCTCTTGATCTCTCTCAAATAAATAACTCTTTTTAAAAAATAATAAAATTTATGGGGTTACTGTTGCCAATGGATATCAAACTGAAGTTCTCTAGCTTACTTTTTAAAAATTTAGCTGTATATTGAGAAATCCTTTCCCTGTCAATAAATACTCTTCTATAACATGTGTTTTTTTTTTTTAGAGGGAGTATTTAGATGTATGTTTTCTTTTATAGTTTACTATTATGGAGAGATAAGTGAAATTCTCAAGTGAATAATAAAACTGTTAAAGACTGTTCACTCCAAACTTTTGTCACACTGGGCTATTACATATTCCCTGGGCACTTACCCAGAGTCAGAGAACTTAGTAAATTTTTTCCCTGTAAGTGTTCTGAAGACCTCTGTAAGGGGTCCCCTGGGCAGACACTGAGAAATACTGCTGGGAAATTGTAAGCCAGCTACCTGTCACCTGCTTCTGGGTTGGTGAAGGTCCCACAGGTCTGGTCAGGCACACATAGCCTCAGCACTTCCTTGACGTTGTGCTCCAGTGGTACCCAGCTATGGCTGGCAGATGGCAGGGAGCACACAGACATGCCTCTGTCTGTACCAAGTGAGAAACATTCCTGGGCAGAATGTCTCCTAAGCCTGTGGCACTGAGGAAAGCCCTCTATTGCCTGTGTCTTTGCTTTAGGACTCTGAGCACATGTTTTCCCTGGACACCTCCGCTGCCATTTGGAATGTCTCAGTTTAGCTGACTAGTCCTGTGCCAGAGAGATGGTAGAGCATACAAAACAGAGGGCATTGCCAGACACTGTATAGTACAGTCTGGATGATTCTATTTATATGAAGTTCTAGGATAGGTAAAAACTGATCTCTAGTGATAGAAATCAGATCTGTGGTGTCAGAGTGGGTGGGATTCTTTGAGAAGAGTCCAAGGGAACTTTCTGGGGTAATAGGAAACATTCTGTTCCTTGATGGGGGTCATGGTTACATACATGTACATATGTGTCAAAATGGATTTCATGCTTTAAAAGGGTACATTTTATTGTATGTTACTTATACCTCAAGACAGTTGTTAGGTTTTTTTCTTTTTAATAAAAGAACATGGGGAGGCGCCTGGGTGGCTCAGTTGGTTAAGCAGCTGCCTTGGGCTCAGGTCATGATCCCAGGGTCCTGCGAGTCCCATATTGGGCTCCTTGCTCAGCAGGGAGTCTGCTTCTCCCTCTCCCTCTGCTTATGTGCACTCTCTCTCTCCCTCTCTCTCTGTCAAATAAATAAATGGAATCTTTAAAAAATAAATGAACAAAAGAACATGGGGATTGGAATTAGACCTAATTTGAAACTTGCCTCAGCTGCTTCTGAGAGATACAGTGTCTGTGCCATATCTTCTTCGCTTGTAAAGTGGGGATGACAGTAATGTCTGCATTTGTTGTAGGTTTACAGTAGGATGACGTAAAATTCTTGTCATAGTGCCTGGGATGTAGTAACTACCTGATAAATAATTGTTACTGGATCTGTGGCAATTTGGCATTCATCTGTCTTGATCCCCAAGAAAAATGATGTGCTAATGATTAGCACTGATGTGCTAATGATGTGCTAATGTGAGATCAGGATGGATAGGCATGAGCTGTGTTGGCAATATTTGGAATATTACGTGGTGGCCCAGGTGATAAGGATGATTGAGTCCTGGCCTTAACCCCACATTTTTGGGCCTTGGCAGAAACGAAGCCAGTTGGTAAAGAAGCTGAATGACTCTGATCACCAGTCTAGCACCTCCCCACTTATGGAAGGCACGCCTACCATCAAATCCAAGAAGAAGCTGTTGCAAATCATTGACACCACCCTGCTCAAGTGCTACCTCCATGTGAGTTCTCCAGGCGCTCGCTACCCGCAAGGCTCCGTCCCCAGAAGCTGGGAAAGGGCTACTTTGGGGGACCTGCCATCAATAAGAGTGGCATCTTGGATGATGGCAATCACCCAGCCTTGACCTGACACCTCTGAGCTTCTGGAAATTTAAAGGTTAAGGCAAGATAATTGCCCCGGAATTTGCAGTGGGCTGGTCTTCTCTGGTAAGATTGGGGTTGGTGCTACAGGGTGAACAGGGACAGTGTTTTCTCCCTCCCCCCCAACTCCCCATAGTCCTAGAAAAGGGCAGTTGGCCTTCTCAGGCTTGTGTTCCATACATGGCCTTCCGGCCTGAAGCAGGCCTGGGCTGGGTGGGGTGTGGGGGTGTCCCTTCACGACGCGGTTGCCACAGAAGTCGTGCTTCCTCTGCAGACGAACGTGGCCCTGGTGGCCCCTCTGCTCCGCCTAGAGAACAACCACTGCCACATCGAGGAGAGTGAGCACGTGCTGAAGAAGGCGCACAAGTACAGCGAGCTGATCATCCTGTATGAGAAGAAGGGGCTCCACGAGAAAGGTGGCTGGAGTAGGGGATCAGTTCTGGGAGGGTGGTCTGTGGAGAGTCGAAACCCACCGAAGTACGGTGACTTTCCCATGGGCATGTATTTCCTGAAGAGGCTAATGACTTTTTTGTTGGGCGGGGGCTTCCTGGCCAGCTCTGCAGGTGCTGGTAGACCAGTCCAAGAAAGCAAACTCGCCTCTGAAAGGCCATGAGAGGACAGTGCAGTATCTGCAGCATCTTGGTGAGGCCAACTTTTGAAAGGGAAGGGGGAAAGGATTGTGTTCAAATGGACCTGATCTCCCTCCATTTCTGATTCTGGTGGGTCAGGACTGTCCCTCCCTTATGCTCACCCATCTTTGTTTCTCCACTTGAGGTTAGAGTCCCCACCCCCCACCATGGTGGAACTGTGACAGCCCTTTAGCATGTAATCAGCCCAGTAGGGGCAAGTATCCCTGAGTGACTGGTGTTTGGACAGAACAATCTCTCCTGGAAAGTAAATTCAGGGGCAACCTTTGCACCTGCCTTTGCAGTCCTATGGTCAGGGTGGGCCTCACCTGCCAACTAATCTTTTCCCTCCAGGTACTGAAAACCTGCATTTGATTTTTTCCTACTCTGTATGGGTGCTGCGAGACTTCCCAGAGGATGGCCTGAAGGTAAATCACAGGGATCTCTTGGATTTATCTAGTACCACACTGGGTCCTAATTCTACTTAGGCAGTGGTGGCTGGAGGTGGGGGGTGGATTCATGCAGTTTCTCTGGCATTCAGAGGAGTAGCCTGGGAAATAGGAGACAACGGTGTAATGTAGCGGAGAGAGACTTCCACAGACGTCGGGAGACCAGCGCCTGCGACCTAGCGTGTCACACAAGATGGCACACAGGTGCCATTTGGTAGACCCTTCCCCCTTCAGAAGTCCACCTGAGCCTCTACTGTGTCCGTGTGTGCCATGTGTGGTTGGCAGCACTGCAGTCAAATGGTTCTGCTTCTGGAACCCGGGTTTGTTCCCACAGATCTTTACTGAAGACCTTCCGGAGGTAGAGTCTCTGCCACGGGACCGAGTGCTCGGCTTCTTGGTGGAGAATTTTAAGGGTCTGGCTATTCCTTATCTGGTAAGATCTTTTTTTTGGTCTGAACTAAAAACCTTTAAATGTGGGATCCAGGACCACGTGGGGAAATTGGGCAGTTCAATACTGGGCAATTCAGATTGGGGTTTATGTCACCTGGGAACTGGTAGAAATTTAAGGAAGATTATTTCTACCTCCTCTGAAGAAAGATCTTGGTAGATCAACCTGGAAATGTTACTTTTGATGAATGCCTTCTAAATCTAGATAGAGTACACAGGGATAGAAGAGAATGGCGTTGGAGAAAAACATCTCATACAAAGCCACGTTTGTATGGCCATTGATTCAGCCAGGGCCACAGGGCAACCAAATTGGTTTTAGGTAGCAGAATGCAAGTATGTAACTGTAACTGCGTGGGCAGATGTGAGAGTTTAGAGGATTATGGTACAAAGTTAATAAAGGAGCTTAGACTACAAATCAAGAAAATAATCCTCGGGGCACCTGGGTGGCTCAGTCAGTTAAGCATCTGCCTTCAGCTCAAGTCATGATCCAGGGTCCCGTGGGCTCCCTGCTCAGTGGGGAGTCTGCTTCCCCTTTCCTCCCTGCCCCTCAACCCCTCTTATGTTCTCTCTCAAATAAATAAATAAAATCTTTTAAAAACAGAAAAGAAAACAATCCCTAATGTTTCTGGGTTGTAGTCCAAAATTGCCTGGTGGTTTTAAAAGAGCTATCACTTCATGAGGAGACCATCTGGATGGGACCTGTTGGGCCTTAAAAATGTGAGGGAGACAGGGAGACAGAGCTGGATCACAGCATAGAGGGTACCAGGTAGACCCATGTCTTGCCTCAGGAACATGTCATCCACGTTTGGGAGGAGACAGGCTCTCGGTTCCACAACTGCCTGATCCAGCTGTACTGTGAGAAGGTGCAAGGTCTGATGAAGGAATATCTCCTGTCCTTCCCTGCAGGTACCAGTTCTTGTAGAAAGCCAAGTGGCCCTGGGCCTTAGAGGTGACCTGGGACCCGAGGGTGCCATGTGGCATAGGGAAGCAGAACTTACTCTCCTCTGCGGGGCCCAGGTGGGTGGGAAGTTCCTCAGAGGCACCAGGGCAGCTAAATGAGCCAGCACAGGAGACCCAAGAGCTCTTGTCTGGATCTGGGGATCTCTGAGCATCGCCCCTAGGGGAGGGGGAAGGAACAGATTTGTCTGTAAGATGGCAGCTGTGCTGATAAGAAACAGGTTTGCTTACAGGAGCATTTGTGCAGCTTGTTTTTTTGTATCTCAAGCCGATGTTTTGGGGGTCATGCAGAGACCATAAACTAAGAAAAGACCAGCTGGAGCCCACTTTGGGGGCCCTTTCTGATCACCGTGGTGATATCATGAACCCCATCCCTTTTGTTTCTCTTGATGACCCCATATTGCCGTCCAGCAGCAGCCTTTCATACTAAGCTTGGTTTCCTTTCAAGGCAAAACTCCAGTCCCTGCTGGAGAGGAAGAGGGTGAGCTGGGAGAATACCGACGGAAACTCCTTATGTTCTTGGAAATTTCGGGCTACTATGATCCAGGCCGGCTCATCTGTGACTTTCCTTTTGATGGTAATTGTCTGGCTCATGGCCAGAAGCCACTTCAGCAGAATGTAATGCAAAAACTCATCCTATTCTTTTCCCCAGTTCCCTACTCTTCCCACAAGTCAGGGCTGGAGAAAGCCCCGTGTTTCAGGCCAGGGCTGCAGTTCTGTGCCATCTGAAGACTCGCTTTTGTACCATGCGTAAGAAGAGTCTCTTTTGGGTGTGAACCACTTGGCAGTTGCTGGCCAGGTTGAGACCTGTTTCGTGCATCAGCACATGTTCTTGGGCAAGTTCATTATTTAGCAATATTTGTAATCTGGCATTGTTTGTCTGAAAAAGACACACATTTGTGTGATTGATGAGCTCTGGGAGAGCAGAGACCAAATGTTTCCAAATTCTTTCCTTAGCGGGAGTGCTTGGCACCTTGTGGGTGCTTATTTATTATGCACTTGGTCTTTGGATGAGAGTTCTTAGCCAGTTTAGAAGTGATCACAAAAAAGATAGGATAAAGTACTTTCTAAAATAGCTCCCTTCGCCCATTTCTAATTTTAGCAGTTTTCTCCTTGAAAAAAACCCTAAGTAATACAGATACTTTCACGCAGTTGTGTAACAGCTTAGCTTCCCGGCCTGTGCTTACTCAGTGGTGGTGAAGGTTACTCACGTTCCTTCCTCCTCCCAGGTCTCTTAGAAGAGCGGGCACTGCTGCTGGGCCGCATGGGGAAACACGAGCAAGCGCTCTTCATCTACGTGCACATCCTGAAGGACACAAAGATGGCCGAGGAGTACGTTCCCCGCCCCTTCCCACCCCCCAACCCCACCACCATCACACCGCCCAGTGAGACCAGTGAGACCGACAGCAGGTCCCGAAAAGGGAGGAGAGGCCGGAGAGCAAGCGGCCTCCCCTCCATTCTGCCTCCCTTGCTGGCCCCCAGTTGTGACACCATCGTGAGGCTGCTCCCGCAGGCTGAATCCATGACCTCTCTCCATGAGGCTGCTCTGGCCTCGTCTCACCACTTTCTCCCTTTCAGGTACTGCCACAAGCATTATGACCAAAACAGAGATGGCAACAAAGATGTAAGTAGTGACACTGGCCCCAGGGAGCGTGTGTGCTTTCCACTGCCCCTCGCAGCACAGCCCACCCCCTCGGGGGTGGTCACAGGGGACACTGGTAGGAGTGGCTGAGGTCCCTGATTCTGCACCTGTGTATTGAGGAGAGGCAGGATGACCATACATCTTGGTTTTCTCGGGATGGTTCTGGCTTACTGTGGTGGTTAGTAGCATCCCTAACCCCTGCAGTTTCGGAAGAGTCCCAGCTTGTATAATAAGGCCCGACAGTTGCAAGGAGGTGCACTTTTGTGCTCTGTCTAGAATGCACATGGATTTGTCCATGTCTGGACACACTTTTGACTCTCATGCCTGGGGCATGGGGATAACTGGAATCTAGGCAGTAGAGGCTGGAGTCACTGCTAAGCAGTGCACAGGACACCCTCAAAGAAGAATTAGCCAGCCCGGAGTGTTGAGTACTGTGTTACTGGCCCCAGTAGGAAAGATGGTGTCTCATTTCAGGTTAAGCCTCGTCTGCCAAGATGGGATAGGGTCACAGCCTCAAAGCCAGATTCCTGGGAGGGATCTTTTTGAGTCATTTTGCAGTGTTGGTGTTTTGTCAGTAGTATGATGCTTAATAAATGCAAGGCATTTGGGGGTGTTTTTTTTCTTTCTCTCGTGAAAAACAGTCCTTAATTTTTTTATCTCTTCAGTTGACTGACTTTACCAAGAGTTTTTAAAATGTGACAAATGATGAATTTTATGTGCTCCAGGGCAGCTCTTACTAGAGCCCAACCCCTCTTATTTTTAGGTGTGGTCATGCTGGGGGGTTCTGGAAGGCTTACCACCAGCCTGATGTCTGTGACTTGTGTGAGACAGGTGTATCTGTCCCTGCTCCGGATGTACCTGTCGCCCCCCAGTGTGCACTGCCTGGGACCAATCAAGCTGGAATTGCTGGAGCCACAGGCCAACCTCCAGGCAGCCCTGCAAGTCCTCGAGCTGCACCACAGCAAGCTGGACACCACCAAGGTCAGGAGCTCTTCTGGGGAGATGAGAGGCACTTAGGGGCACACTCAAGAGAGGACAGGACAGAGAAAGGGACTGAGGTTGGAGAGCTGTGTGGCTTCAGACTTCTCCTCAGGCTCACTTTTTTCTGTCTCACCCCGTTCCCATCTTTGTTCCTGTCCCTAGGCCATCAACCTTCTACCAGCAAACACTCAGATTAACGATATACGCATCTTTCTGGAAAAGGTCTTGGAAGAAAATGCACAAAAAAAACGGTTCAATCAAGTGCTCAAGAACCTTCTCCATGCAGAATTTCTGAGGGTATGAACCTTCCAGACTCTGGGGGGGGTTGTACTTCTTTAGTATGAGACAGTTACCACATATTCCCCAAAGACAAAAGCAGAGCTTTGTGTTCCTTTAATGCTGTAGCTCAAACTGATGATATAAGCAACTTGACAGTTGCTTGCAAGTGTTTCCATTAGAGGCGTCTGTGGGGGTTGGGGATGAGGCAGCTCTAGCCTCTGCCTTCAGTTCTGTGTTCTGGACGCTGGGGCTTCTATCCCACTCTCCTCTCACAGGTCCAGGAAGAACGGATTTTACATCAGCAGGTGAAGTGCATCATCACGGAGGAGAAGGTCTGCATGGTGTGTAAGAAGAAGATTGGGAATAGGTGAGCCTCCTGCACGGCTGTGTGTGGGTCCCACGCAGGATGGATTTCTGCCCTTAGCTGATGGGGAAAGCATGGCTCTTGGCTGTCTCGGCCACTGTTACTTCTTGAGCGTCCAGAGAGCCGTCCTGTTGTGTGTTGCGGGTTAGCTTTGGAGATTTAAAGACTTACAGCATATGGCACGGGGCTCTTCACTTCGTGCCTGTAGAGCCCTTCCCTTCTGGCACCTAGACCTTGTGATGTAACCAGTGGGTGTGTGTGAGTCGTATGTGGGTGAAAGTTCTTATCTTTTGGGGTGTGCCTGTGAAGGAAGAAAAAGATCTTTCCATCTGCTGCCTCATGACTTGAGTAAAATCCTGGGCCAGCATCATTCTGTTTGGATCATATACTCCAGTCTGTCTCCTCGCTTGCAAAAGCAGGGCACTTTGTCCCTTTTCTTATATGAGTGGAAGAATCCTTTTCTTTTAAAAGACCTAACCTGCTGTCTGTTGTTTGAAGTCGTCTAAAACTTGCTCTGATGAGCAGAACCATCTCCACCTTCCATGTATGTCACAGTGATGACTTAAGAAGAAGCATTTCCATGCCTTCAGACTGCATGGAGCTTGTGCTCTGTTTGTTATTTGACAGAGATGGTGGCTGTGTAAACTCAGAAACTCAGAAGACCCTAGGTGTGTGCCTTCCCTTGTGGTTAGGGTGGGTCGCTTTTGGGAGGGCCCCTGAGTAAGGCGCCTTTTTCAGAAGTCTTCTCTCCTGAGCCATTTTCCTTTCTACAGTGCATTTGCAAGATACCCCAACGGAGTGGTCGTGCACTACTTCTGTTCCAAAGAGGTCAACCCGGCTGACACCTGAGCCCAGCATGCCAGGGACTCTTCATATGGACAGTCGGCTATTCCAGAGTGGGAAAGGAGCACCGGCCTTAGGAATGGGGGGGCTGTTTCCACCACCAGCTGTCTCCCCATTTGGACACTCCTGGCTGCCTTGAGCCGTGGAACATCTCTGAATTTAATCAGACTTGCGGTCTGGTGTTACCAGCTTTTTGATAGAAAAAGAGATTAGCTACACCTTAAATACCATTTGTGTTGCAGGCAGTTTCCGAGAATTTACTACCCGAGAATTTACTACCCGCTTGGACGGGAGGAGGTGGGGAAGGGCATTGTCCTGCCTTTGCACACTAATCACCTGAACAAAGAAAGTGTCTCAAGTGTCCGTAACCGCGAGATTGTTTATGCAGTTTTCAATGAAGACACATGCAGGCCTTGGCTCTGAGCCCCCTGCGCAGTGGCCTGGCACCTGGGAAGAGAGCCGTCCTAGAGCTCCTCTCACCACGCCGGCCGGCCCTGGCTCTCTAGGTGATGACAGTCATTTCTCCATAGTCACCACGACCCCTGTCCCCTGAGTCCTGCCCACTCGTCATGTCCTGTTCAGTCTCCCTTTCGTCCTCACTGTTGATTTTCTTCCTGAGTCTCTCCCTTCACTGCCCACCCCCCACGCTTTGTCTCCCATTTTCCCCACATCAGGAATAGTTGACATAAACAAGGTAAAATGAGAGGTGAGGGGAAGTCTCGATTTCCAGGATACGCTGATAACTGATGGTCAGGTGTGTTGTAAATAGGTCCTTGGACTGAGAGCTCTATGTCTGGAAGCTTAGGAGAGCATCGTCCTCAGTCCCCCAGGGCGAGTGTGATGGTGGCTCTTAAGGACGGCTATACGACCTCTGAGGCAGACCCATGCAGACGCACCTGCTCCTGGGTCACCCAGCAGCTGCCCAGGGCAGGGTGGCTTGGTCTCTGTGAGCACAGTGCTTTATGCTTTGGCATCTTTCCCTTCACAGCTAGTGTCATCTGCTCATCTCACAGTTGGCCTGGCTGTCCTTCTCCAGCTTCATTTTGCAGGGGTTGGAGGACTGCGCCGGCCTTTTGTAGGTAGGTGGGTCTCTGTCACACATAGGAGCGATCAGATCAGGAGATGACAGGGACGGGAGGTGGGCATGCTCGTGAGGTGTGTGGCTATGGCTAACAGTGGGAGGTGGCCGCGGCTGCAGCACACAGGTTTATGAAGGAACTCACTGCCAGATCCCTGGAGCACTTGTAAGGGGCAGAGAATACCCCTCCCTGCCCAGGCACTTTAGGCACCCAGGAGGAGTGTCCAGAATGACAGGCAGAAGACCTATAGGAGCACAGGCCCTGCCCCCTGTCCTCCCTGGGGTTTTGCAGACTCAGTCTTGATGCTGCTGTTTCTAACGGTGGGAAGGATGGGTGATGGTGCCTGGCCCTGACAGTGTTTTTGGTTCCTGGCCTTGACAGGCCATGGTTCTTAAACCGCAGCACCACGCCATGTGGGGGATGTGTTGGAGGCTGCGTGGGGGGTGTTGTCGACTTGGCTTCTCCCAGGCACAGTGCCCACGGAGAGTCTGAAGTACAGAGCGCATGCCCTCAGCATCACTCATGCAGGCAGGGACTCTGCTCAGGTTTGGAAGGCAGAGCAATGCTTCGGAAGAGCCATGTCCCACCTGGCCATACCAACCTATGAGAAGCCATGCTGCCCTTGGACCTGTTGGCACCAGCTGGAAGGAGCTTCTGCTGGAAGCAGCACAAAAGTCATCAGGCCAACCCTCCCTCTGTGTCGCGGAAACCCGCCCCACCCCACCAGCCCTGTCTCCCTGGCTTGCTATGTTTGTATCTTCCACCCTCACGACTTGTGTGGCACATCTGTTTGAAGCAATAGAATAAAGAATGTGTGTTTTCCTCCTTCTGGAATACATAACCCCATTTTCCCAAACTCTGTTCTTCCTTCCCTCTGTTTGCCCTCTGTGGAGGTATGAAGGTGAGAGACAAAAGCTTTGTAATGACTCATGAAGATCTCATAATAAATGTCATAAAGTAATACACCAGCCTATTTGAGTCTCTCCCCACCCTTTTCTGTGAAGTTTGATGGAAATAACAATGAGGAGAGAGCGATGCTAAGAATTGATAAGAATAAGCCAATTAACGATAAAGAAGTCAGAATGACACCTCTGTTCTCTATGTCTTGATCTGTGCCATTCAGCACAGCTAGTGTGGCTGGCTGCCCATAGTGGGACAGTGCAGACATGGAACATCTCCAGCCTCACCAGATTCTGGGGGACACGCCACCGCCAACTAGTCCCAACTCTTCCCCCGTGCACTTCACATATGACGGCCTCCTGCCTCTTCCTGTAGCTCCTACGGACTGGGAGAGTCATGAAAGTTATGGAATTGGTGGGATTGAAGGACCCAAGTATGTTTGAGAAGGTTGGTCTATTTTGGCCAGCACCAGAAAGGCAGTCTAGTCCTTCTGTGTCCCCCTCTTTAGCCATCTGTGGTCATCCTGAGTTTTCTTCGGAGGCACAGGGCATGTGACTTCCAGGAGATGGTATCGTACAGTGCAGAGCTTGGGATGCCAGATGGCTGTGTGTGCCACAGCCAAGTCTGTGCTCCCACTCAGGCCCCTTCAGTGTGGAGCCTGCACACACTGTGTGAGGGTAACACCAGCGCGCTGGCACTCCGGCATCTCTCGGACCCCGGCACAGGTCTTGGCTCTGTGTTCCAAGTTAAGCAGAAATAGGCCCTCCCCTTGGGGCCCGGCCAGTGGCAGTCACCCTCTTCTTTTCTAGAAGGTTCTCATCTCAACGTGCGGACAGGGTTCATTCTGGACTTGAATCACCTCTTTTTTTGGATGTTGTTTTTCTATAGTCTCCACCTCAGGCCTGGGGGAGGAGAGCAGAGGACTAAGTCTTGGTTGACGAACAGAAATTATCTCCCAACAGCTCACTGCCCCAGAGATCTTTACTCTGGAAACTGCCTTTCTCGGCCATCCAGACCACTGTGGTTCACAGACGGTCACGTACCATCTCTAGCCTAAGGCTTACAATGATCAAAAGAGGACTCTCTAAAGCCTTATCTCCAGTAGCATAAGGAGAGGCAGGCCCGCATTTTAGCTGTCCGTATTGATACCGCCTGATGATATCCCTACTTGTTTACCTGGACCATCCAGGCACATCCGCTGCCCCCCGACCCCGTCCAGGAAGACGGCCCCGGGCAAAAGTGACACAGAGTCATGAGGCTGTGAATTTCCTCAGGATACAGATGGATCCTCCTCCCCTTTGGTTGCAAGGCCTAGTGTAAGACTGACACACAGCAGACTGTCAGTGTTTGATGAATAAATGAGGGAGGTCACAAGAGATGAGAAACACATTTGGGTCCAGATAAAACTGAATCAGAGATGTCCATGTTTCTGCTTAAGAGCTGTGGGCAAGGTGGGACTTGAAGGGCAGATGGTTTCAGGACTTTTTTCTAGCTGGAGGAGACAAGGCCCTGTTGCCGCACTTCCTATCTTCCATCCCCTCCTCACACCTGCTGTGTCAGCATTGTCTAGAAGGCTTGTTGGAAATCATAACACCTGGGTTCTAGCCACGCCCACAAAGTCGAATCATCTAGGGGGTGAGGCTCAGGTATCTATTTTCCATAAGCAGCCAGAGGATAATCAGGAGCTAGGGTTGGGAATCAGAGTCCCAGTTCCTCAGCCTCTAGGTGGGGGACTGAGGTGTCTTTTGCTTGAGGGAATTGTCACTTCCAATCACTTCCTGGAGCACACCAAACCCCACCTCCAGCCCCAGCAGGCCACCCAACCCTGAGTCCTCAGGAGAGCAGCCAGCTCCACCCTCCCCACCTGGACATTTCCTGTCAGACCTGAGCTAGCAGTGAGTGTCGCCAGAGGAGAGCAGGGTGGCTCTGGAAAGCACGCAGGGCTTCCAACTGAGAACTGTGCTGCCTGGCCATGCACCTTGGGCCAAGATGGCTGGCAGGCAAGGGGCTGCCCCTCCTGGGGGCAGTGCTGGTGCGCATGAGAGAGAAGAGGGGACCTCAGTGGAGCCAGTGTCGGGTAAGTTACCTGGTCTTGCCTGAGAAGCGTGGACTGCAGAAGCCCTGTGAAGACTGAGGCCAGCCAGGGATTGGCTTCTGATCTAGGCTGGGACCCACTGGCTCTGGCCAGCCTGGTGGAGTTTAAATTAAAGAGGTTGGCCAAAACCTTGCCTTTTGGAAATGATACCCCTTCCCCAAAATTAGGAATGGAGGATGAGGTCCTATGATGCTTGCAGCTGTAGGCTTTGCCCAGAATGCCCCAGCTTGGCTGTAGAGTATCCCAGGGGGATAGGGGGAAGGGGCTTCCTGGGATTTTGAGGGGTAGCCTCACTCCCAGGAGAGTGCGGTCTGTTGTTAACCTCTCTTGGGCTCAAGCTGTTGTCTCCTTCGTGACTCATCAGACCAGTACAAGCTGGGTGACACCTAGTTTCCCTTCACCTGCTGGCCTCCTAGGGCGTGTGGACTTGGTCAGTGTCCTGGTGGGTGGGGTCGATCACCACTTTCTCTTCTCATCTTTAATCTCTGAGGTCCAATACTCTAGCTCTCACTTAGGCTCCCAAGCTCTTGGCCGGGGCAGGAAAGTGAGGAGAGCTGCCCATTTGCGGTGGTGCGTCACAACCGTAATTAGTAACAGTAGCTACATGTATTAAGCACTAATACCAGCCACTTTATAGAACTTCTCATTTAAAAGTCAGCACAACCCTATGAGATTATAAACTCCCGCATATAGATGGGGCAAATGAAGCTTGAGGAAATCAAGCTATTTGCCCAAGGCCGTTCAGCTAGGCCTTGGTGGAGCTTAGATTTGAACACAGCCTGACTGATTTCAAAGTCCAGGCTCATCAACAACTTGTTGAACTCTCAGCATCCCAAGTCCTCTCCGGTCCCAGGCACAGTGACTTCAGTGACCCCAGGCCAGGCTGCTGCTCTGTGAGGGGATGAGGGAAGCTTGAGCTGGGTACCACCGCAGGGAGGTGACCAGGCCCCCTACCTGGCTTCCCAGAACTGAGTTCCAGAGTTCTCCTGTTTCAGCGGGAAACCCACCCATACTATGACCTCCAGGTGAAGGTGCTGAGGGCCAGAAATATCCGGGGCACAGATCTACGTGAGTGATGCCTAATTCCACCCTTTTTCCCCTTCCTTTTCCTGGGGCTTCCCCCAGAGCCCAGCAGGAGCTGGCTTAAGGTGTGTGTGTGTGTATGTTTGGAGAGGGGCAGCTAGTGTTGGACGTGGAGGGAGTGAGCCCTCCCAGTGAGAGAGCTCGGGGCAGGCAGGCAAGGGATGGACAGGAGACTTATGCAGACCTCTGGCTCCTTGAGTCTAACAAGTAGAGCAGTGCAACCTGGGTGAGCATGTGAGGCTGCTGTTGTCAGAAATCAAAGTCTGTTCTCCAGCCGCTTTTTACGCCAATGCTCACCATGGAAGGGGACTTTGTTGCCCTAATCAGGTCCTTTCAGGGGAATTACTCAATAGTCTGTGCAGCCATGTGGTCTTCTAACTGGCTACTACAGTCTTCAGTTGTAAGTGGTCCAGATGGAGTTAAGGACATTGGCTCTCCCCACGTCTCCTCATCCCACACAGGCAACCTTCTCTCCCCCATCGGTTCCTTCCCCTCCTGCCCCAGCCTCCTCCAGGGAACCCTTCCAGCAATAAAAGCTAGATGCTGAAGACCCCTCCCCCATCCCACCTGCAGTGTCCAAAGCTGATTGCTATGTGCAGCTGTGCCTGCCCACTGCGTCCTCCAGCCCCACCCAGACAAGAATGGTGGCCAACTGCAGTGATCCCAAGTGGGATGAGACCTTCCACTACCGGATCCACGGTGCTGTGAAAGTGAGGACCAGCAAAGTGCCTGGGCAGTGGAGGGAGAGAGCTCCTCCAGGGGAGGGAGAGGGCTGCCTGCCTTCCCACCCTGCCTCAGGTTGCCACCTCTCACCTGCCATTCCCAGAATGTTCTGGAACTCACCCTCTATGATAAGGACCTCCTGGACAGTGACCAGCTCTCCCTGCTACTGTTTGACTTGAAAAGCCTCAAACCTGGCCAGCCATACAGACACACATTCCTACTCAACCACCAGGTGAGTCCCCCTGCCTCCCAGAACCTGTGCCAGCAACGAACTGAACTCAAGAGAGGAAGTCTGGCACAGGGTATTGAGGTGAGGGCTCCTGGTCAGCACAGGCCAGGCCTCCAAGACAGACCCTCCTCTGTCCTATACCACCGACCCTACAATGGCTTCCCCTCATATATTTCTTCCCTTAATGGAGCCAACATGTGAGCTCCTTGATGGCAGAGCATTTTGTGTGTCTTAGCCACTGCCAAACCCACTGAGAGTCTGGCACACACAGTCCTAAACCCCTCGTGGAGAGGTTCTCCCTCCTATGCCTGTGAGAAGCCACAACAATCGTCACCTCTTCTAATCCTGGAGCTGAGCAGGGTAGGAGGCTGGGACAGTCTCTGATACTTTCAGAGTTGAAAATAAAATGCTCCCGTGCTTCTTTCTTGTAGGACTCGCAAGAGCTGCAGGTGGAATTTGTTCTGGAAAACAGGTGAGTCCAGGTGACACCCATGCCCTCCTGTTTACACTGAGAATCACGGACGGCTCTGGTTGTCAATCACCAGGCTCTGTACTGGCCTGGCCCGAGAGGGACTAGTGTCCTAGTCCAGACACCCATTTGACTGTTGGCGACAGGCCCACTCCTACCCCCAAACCTGGCTATGCTCCCCAGGCTCTTCCAGCTGCTTTAGTCACATTATTAGAGTAGCAGCTGTCTGGCAGGGAGCCAGATGTCCCATGAGCCCCTTATCTTTTGCAGTCAGGTGCCTGCATCTGAAGTTATCACCAATGGGATCCTGGTGGTGAGTAGGGAAGGCGAGCTTGGGGCTGTCAGGGCTGGGGGTGGGGAAGGACAGTGCTGAGTCCACAATTGAGCCTATCATGCCCCCTTGCCTCTGAAGGTCACTTGAACCCTCCCGAGAGGGGAAATGTGTTAGGGAGGCATCTCCAGGGACCAGGAGCAAGAAGCTCCCTCAAGTCAGAGTGGACAGCTTGGAAGCCTTTCTTGTCCCCTGAGCCCTGGGGCCCCTGGTTGCTGGGACAGCTGAAGACATTGCTATCCAAGCCCCTCCTGCTCCTTCCCCTTTCCCACCAGGGCCACTTCATCTGAGTCCTGGGAGGTGGGCTGTTACAGAAGACTCCTACCCACAAGGCTCAGGCCCAAGCAAATTTGTTACCTGGACCCTGCCCCAGACACCCCTCCTTCCACTCTGGTCTGGGCCCCGTGGAGGGAGGGCCCTGTGAACTGTCGGCTCCTAGCAGCCTCTGCTTTCCTCAGGCTCACCCCTGTCTGAGAATCCAGGGCACCCTCAGGGAAGATGGCACAGGCCCACATCGAGATTATGGTGAGTATGGACCCTAGCCTTGGGGCTTGCCTTCTCTCCTGAGGGGTGGGGGACTGCTGAATTCTAGAAGGTGGGTCCTTCTAGAGGGACTTCAGGCAGTTCTTAAATGTTTTAGCACTCAAAGCAGACCAAGGGTGGAATGGATTGCTCCTGAAAGTAGTGAGTTTCCTGTCCCTGGAAGTGTTCATGCATAGAGGTTGTATCAGTTCCATCACTGCTCTGCCAAAAGCAACCCCATGTCAGATGGTCAGCTGGCGCTTGGCTGATCTAAGCTGGGCTTGGCAGGAGGGACCTGGCTGTGTGCCGTATGTCCCTATCCACCTTCTGTGACCCATGGGCTAGTCGTGTTCTGAAGGTGTCAGCAGCGGCATGAGAGTGAGCCAAATGAGCAGGGGGTTCTCGAGCCTTTGGTCGCATCACAGCCACTAACTGACATTTTACAAGCCAAGACATGTCACAAGGCTGGGACCCTGAAGTCGGAGCGCCAGCAATCCAGTTGGCCTCTCAGCCAGAAGAACTGAAGTCGCATGGCAAAGCGTGGGAGTTCCAGAAGCGAAGAACCACAGCCACTGATGTAGTGTGCCACAGGGGATAGCCACCCGGGGTGGGGGAGGGGTCTGGATGCAGGAGCAGAGCAGAGGCTATGGGGCAGCTAAGGTCCCCTCGGATGCTGAGAGTCCGAGCCTGCAGGCTGAGCCCATGTAATGTTCCAGCACTCACTGTGAGCCAGGTACTGTGCTCAGCATGTCACATTCTTTTATCTTTAATTCTCCTAACAACCCTGTAAAATATAACTATTAACCTCTTACGAAACTGTGGCTCAAACAAGAAAACCACTTAAGGTCCCGCAGCCTCAAAGCGAGAGAGTCAGAACCAAACACAGGTCTGTGGCGCTCGGGGCCCTGTCTGCCTCGGACCAGCACATAGCCATTTCCAGCCACAAACCACAGTTTCCTCATATTCTCTAATTCCCACCCATCCGGGGGCATATCTATCTCCAGGTCTCATTTAGTGCCAAGGAGGGTGTGTCAGGAGAGAGATTCCATGTGGACCTCTGTTCCTGAAGCATCTGTCACCTTGGACTGTTTGGGTGTCTGTTGCTCTCAAGTCAGGTTTAGGGTCTGGGGTCCCCTCTAAGTGTCATGCACATTTCTCTCGGGGGTTTTGCCTCCTCCCCAGAAAGCTGCTCGGATCAGGGTGTGCCCGCAGGCCTCCCTCTTTACCTCCTTCCAGCCTAGGCTGGCTCTCCCTGCTTCTCCAAGCCTCTACTTACCCACTTCTTCCTCTCACCCCCCTCTGCACACCCTGTGTTCTTGCAAGATCTTTTACTGGAAATAAAGGGCAGGACAACTTGCTGCCTATTCTCTCTCTGGCCACAAAACTTCCCCACAGTGGTGAGCACAGAGCTTGAGTGGAGGCAAGAGATGGAGCAACTGCCAATTGAAGACTGCTAATTAATGTAATAATGTGTGATGATTATAATTATTATAGAAATATACTTTATATACTTAATATAATAATCTCAAAATCTTCGGCCCCATAAACTCTGGGCAAGGAGCCCTTTCCCTTCCTGCCTTTCCCCCTTCCCTAGGCATTGTGTGTCTCCCACCCCACCCCAGGTTCCCAGTTCTGATCTGGGAAGCTTATGGGACCCTGAGGATCCTTCATGATGCCTTTGCTATGGGTCATAGAGGCAGAGAGTGAGTGGGGCAAGGAGTTGGCATTTCTAAGGGGAAAGAAAGGGGAGTTGCTCTTCAGGGTGCTACCATCATGGGCCAACCCCCCCCCCCCTCCATTCTCATCCCCTCATCTGGTCCGTCACCTGGGCCATCTGCTCCCAGGCTCTAGGCAGATTCAGCTGACAGTGCCTGGGGCCTATGAGAAGCCGCAGTTCTTGCCCCTGAACTCCCCCAAAGAAGGAGGCCACCCAACCACCTTCACCTTTCATGTGAACCCCATGATCAGCTCCAGGTTGGATGTGGAGCTGGGGGAGAAGTTCAGAGTCATGGAGGTGAGTGAGCCCATAGTCTGGGAAGGCGTGGGTGAGAGAATCAGTCCGGTCTAGAAGGGGCGTCCCAGGGCCACCACAGAGGCATGTGTTCCTTTGCCATGCAGCGTCATGAGGGGTGTTTGCTTCTCTGCAGAGTGGCCCAAGTGCTGAGCTAGAGACCCAGACCAGCCAGCTGGGCAAAGGGGGAATCCCACTCTCTTCTTTGGCCATAGGCCAGGAAGAACAGCGTTTCGTGGTCCTGGGGGAGGTAAGGCTCTCTCTGGCTGCCTGAGGGACTCCTGCCTGCTCTGTGGCCCCCAAAAGAGGGCTGGGGGAGGGACCTGAGAGGGAGGAGGTGAGGTGAGGAGATGAGTCAGCCTGGAGCTTGGGCCAGAACCTCCTGAGTGACAGGGGCTGTGGGGGGGGGGGTTGGAGTATCCCACTTTTGGCACTCAGCAATGGGGCTCTTGTCTCTTTCAGGACCAGGCAGTGGTTCTGCAGATGAAGGCAGAAATGAGGTGAGGAAGGCCGGCTTCAGGAGGAAGGCTCTTGGGCTAGACTGGGAGTGGGGGGGCTCTTCTGCCTCCTCGACTCAGTCTGGGTGGTGGAGGCCTTGTCTGGTACTGATGAGGTCTTTCTAAGGGGTTCCATGGAATGTGACAAATGGGATGGGTCTGAGGCTCTCCTCCAGTGAACAGTTGCCCAGCACCCCACCCCCACCCCCATCTGAGGCAGCTCTGGAGACCTTGACCTGCGCCTTGGCTTTGGCCTGTGTGACGGGGAACAGGAGTTTCTGGACAAGAGGAAGCCAATTGTGTCTAAGGCCCTGCAGCAAGTGCTGGGATTGAGCAAGGCTCCTGACAGTGGCCAGGTATGAAATGGAGGAGGTGGCCCCCAGGTCACCAGGACCAAATCCAGCCTCTTTCCTTGAGAGGACTATGTGTCCAAGAGGTGACAGGAAGCCTTCAGGGAGGGCAGGGAACAGAGGAGGAAGGGGCAGGCCAGTTCACCTGAGCACATAGGCAAAATCAGGAGAGGCAGGACCCCATGTGTAATGAGGGACAAGCAGCCCTGGCCAAGCAAGAGGTATATTAGTCCCCTCAGGCGGCCATGACAAAACACCACAGACTGGGCGGCTTAGACAACAGACATTTATTTTCTCCCCCGGAGGCTGGAAGTTGGAGATTAAGGTGCCATCGGGTTGTTCCTGGCGAGGCTTCTCTTCCTGACCCATAGACAGCCACCTTCTTGCTGTGTCCTCACATGGCCCTTACTCTGAGCTTGTACAGAGGTTAAGGGGCAAGTTCTCTCTTCCTCTTCTTATAAGGACTCCAGTACCATTAGATAAAAGCCCCACTGGTGTGACCTAACGTAACCTGTATAACTGCCTTGTAAGCCCTTTCTACAAACAAAGTCACACTGGGGCTCCTGATGCATGCATTTCCAGAGGCAGAGCACAGTTCAGTGCATAACTATAGACAAAGGGATTTGGAAGTGGAGGGTCTGTGGGAGCCTGCTGGGAGGCAGGAGGGCAGGCAGTACCAAGGGAGAGAGCTCTGGCAAATCAGGAACAAGTTGGTGGCTTCCTCCTGGCTGCAAGTGTACTCAGGATTTGGAGTCATTCCTGGTGCTGACAAGGTGGGCAAGCCCAGATGGTTCCTTTGGTAATGCCTGCTCTGTGCCAGCTCTCCGCTCTGTAGGTGGAGGGTAAAGAGGGCACAGACCTGGCTTTCAGGGAGCTCTGTATCCTCCAGCCCTCCGAAGGCACAGTACACTTGCTGAGCACTGGCCATGGAGCATTTCTTTCAAGACAGAAGAAAGGAGGGCTGGGAGAGGAACCAAAAGTATGGGGGCAGAATGAGCCAAAGCGTTGTGGAAAAACTGAGCAGCCAAAAAGCTTCTAGTCTGCTCCCACCAGGCACCTCTGTTGCTGAAGAAACATCTGGGAGCCTCTCATGTTTGGGGCAGGTCCAGGCTGGTCGGTGGTCTTTGTCATTGCAGCCCAGTGGTTCTCCACGGGGGGCCGTTTCACCCCCACCCACCCAGAGGACATTTGTCACTGTCTAGAGACATGCTTTATGGGTGGTGCCACTAGACGTGGGTGAGAAGGAAGCAACTGGCATCTACTGGGTAAAGGCCTGGAATGCGGCTAACCATACTACAACCTACAGGACAGCCCCTTGGGACAAAGAATTACCCAGTCCCAAATGATCATTAGTGCCAAGACTGAGAAACCCTGCTCTGATGGTTTTGGGTGAAATCCAGTCCGCCTTCCAGTTATGCATTTTCCTGGTGCCATGGTTAAGAGCCATCTCCGGAGTCCTACCGCTTGGGTTTCATAGCCCATCACTTACCACCTATATGACTGGGCCAACCATATTGTGCCTCAATAAAATGGGGATCCCAGTGGTTGCTGTGAGGAGTCAGTGAGAGAAGAGATATAAGGCTCTTAGACCAGTGTCTGACCGTGTAAGCGATAAAGGACAATGGTGGCTAGTGTTGTGATTGTTGTGCTCAGGTGCCTGTGGTGGCTGTGCTGGGCTCCGGAGGTGGAACCCGAGCCATGTCTTCCCTGTACGGCAGCCTGGCTGGGCTGCAGGAACTTGGCCTCCTGGACACCGTGACCTACCTCAGTGGGGTGTCTGGGTCTACCTGGTATGTGAGGTGGGGGCGGGGGGCAGAGTAAAGGAGAGCCCTGAGGGAGCGGGAGGATTCCCTGAGAGGGGGCTGGATTCCTGCCTCCAAGGGCTCCAAGGGCAGAACAGTCCCATGTTCCCAGGCCTCCTTGAGTGGGTGGGGCAGGGCAGTGGGTACAAGGGATGGAGATGCAGGGCACCCACAGACACACCCATCACTCTCTCCCCTTGCTGGGCCCCCTTGCCCCACTGCCCCTAATGTGCTCTCTATGCCCAGGTGCATCTCCACACTGTACCAGGACCCAGCCTGGTCCCAGGTGGCACTGCAGGGCCCCATTGAGTGCGCCCGGACTCGGGTCTGCAGCAGTAAGATGGGGGCGATGTCTCCGGAGCGTCTACAGTACTACGTCCAGGAGCTGGCAAGCCTGGAGGGCAGCGGCCACAGTGTTTCCCTCATTGACCTCTGGGGTCTCCTCATTGAGTACTTCCTCTACCAGGCGGTAAGAGAAGAGCATATAACAAATATACCTGGCTCCTTCCCAGCCCGCCCCACCAGCACACCCTTCTGCCTAGAAGGCTAGGCTGAGACGGAAGGTTTGCAAAGCCAGCCCTTAGGTCTGAGCTCCCCGAGGATGAGAGGCAAGACCCCTGGGCAGGCTGACTGAGCTTCCTCTTTCCTGGCCCCTAACCCCTGGGAAGGGAGAGATGGGTCTGCAGTTCTCGGGTCTGTCTGCATATTCGAATCACCTGCACGGGTTCTCAAAAACACTCAGCCCTTGGCTCCACTTCCGGAGATACCGATGGGGGTCAGTCTGGGTTTGAGCACTAGCACACGTGTGTTTTGAAAGTGTCCAAAGTGTTCTAACCTGTGGGCTAGGCTGGCTGCCACTCCTGCCCACCAGCCAAGCCGCCTGCTGCTGGTAGGGCTGCAGGCCCGGCACGAGCTAGGAGAGGAGAGGAGTCAGAGCCGAGTGAGGGTCTCAGCCCTGGGCGGGGGGCCTGGCCCACTGGTGTGTGGATATAAATCACAAGTGATTTCTCATGTCTAAGAAAAGAATCCATCCATATTTTTGAATGATTTATTTTTTAAAGAGAGTAAACTGGATTTTTTTTTTCAGTATTTCCTTTAAAAAAGGTCATTGATATGCTTTCTGAAACAGCAAAGAAGTGGGGAGAGTGTTCTTAATGCCCCTGGAATTGTACAAAACCCACAGCAGCCTTACCTGCACCTGCAGCCTAAGGCCTGGTCCTCAGAGAGCTATCTCTAGAACACTGGCCTTGGCAGCCCCAGACTCTGGTGGGCACGCTGTCCCCTGCAGGGTATCGGGGTTGGGGGAAGGGAACTCCCCAAAAGCCAAGTGCCTCCCTTCCTACCTGCCAGGAAAACCCCGCCAGGCTGTCTGAGCAGCAGGAGGCCGTCAGCCAGGGCCAGAACCCTTTTCCCATCTACGCCAGCATCAATGTCCGCACCAACATCAGCGGGGAAGACTTTGCAGGTGCCTGGGCATGGGGAACTGGGAAGAAGGTGGAGGGGGTGTTTGGTAGAGGGTGTGAGAGGCCAGTGCTAGGAATGTGCAGATGTGAGCCCTGGAGCCCAGGCTTGCTGCCTCCTGCTCTTGGCAAGTCTAGTTCCTGCTCAGGCACTCAGGTGTGAGGGGAAACCCTGGGGTCCTGGTGGAAGTCCCCGGGTAACATTCCTTTCTCTCTGGGCCCCCAGAGTGGTGTGAGTTCACCCCCTATGAGGTCGGCTTCCCCAAGTATGGGGCTTATGTTCCCACTGAGCTCTTTGGTTCTGAGTTCTTCATGGGGCGTCTGCTGCAGCCCCGGCAAGAGCCCCGGATCTGCTACCTACAGGGTGAGTCTGGGCTGGAGGGCTGGGGACAGGGCAGGGCTGGGCTAGGCCCTCAGATGGGCTGCAGGTGTGAGGGCCCAGGGCCTCGCCTTTCCCCTTAGGTATGTGGGGCAGTGCCTTCGCAGCCAGCGTGGATGAGATCTTCCTGAAGATGGCTGGCTCGGGCCTCAGCTTCCTAGACGGGCACAGAGGGAAAGTAAACATCACAGGTAAGGGTAGACACCCTGATCTCCCCACACTTCTCTTTCTGGCCCCAGGGACCTGGCTGAGGCTCAGAGGATGAGGGAAGGGATGGTGCAGGACTTGGCTGTCCCACTGGGTTCAGAGAAGTCCTGAGGGGATGACTTCTAGCTTAGGGTCTCCAGCTGCCCCGAGGCTTGAGGAGACAGTGTGCTTTCGGGTCTGGGGGAAGGCCCGTGTCAGAGAAGCCAGCAGGAGGGATGCGTGGGTGGCTCAGTTGGTTAAACATCTGCCTTTGGCTCAGGTCATGATCCATGGGTCCTGGGATCGAGTCCCACATCGGGCTTCCTGCTCAGTGGGGAGCCTGCTTCTCCCTCTGCCTGCCACTCCCCCTGCTTGTACACTCTTCCTCTCTCTGACAAATAAATAAACTCTTTTTAAAAAATATATTTTAAAAAGCCAGTGGGGATTGTGAGTGCTCTATGATAAGACACTAGCTTAGAATTCTCTGCTTTGGTTCCAAAGATGTCGATTCAGCCCAGTCCATACCCCTCGGGGTTCTCTTGGGCCTCCTCTTGGGCCTGCTTCTTAAGTGTCCTGTGAGTTCCCTGATGCACAAAATATCCTTTCCACACTTCTTCCCTGGATAATGTCTCTTCATCTCGTAAGATTTAGCTCAGACCTCATTTTGCCAGGGGGCTTCTCTGTTCTCCTCCATCCCTCCAGGCTGACTGAAGGTCTTACCACCAGAGTCCTGTAGCCCTGTGTACACCCTTCATCATTACCCTTGTCTTGAGGCATTGTTATGATTTATGATCTCTTTATGTGCCTCTCCCCTAAGTAGGCCACGAGCCCTGTGGGGCCAGGGCCGGACCTTATTCACCTACGCATCCCCCATTCCTGGCACAGTGCCCAGCACACGGTACTCCTCAGTGGGTATCTAATGGGTGAAATTCTGATTAGAAGTTGTAAGCTCAACTTCATTTTCGAAACGGGGAAATAAAGAATTACTTAATAAATACAAAGCCATAGGCAACTTTGAAAATAGAGGCAACCTGAAAGAAAAGGTCATTTAAAGAGGTTCTGGGAAGCAATGGTCTGAGTCTTAGGAGCTGGGGGAAAGGAGGGGTGAATGTGAGGAGGAGATAAAGGGGGTCCCCTGAGCCATGAGGGCCGCTGGACAAAGGAGGGCCCCACTTCTCACTGTATGTCACCCTCCCACCCCCATCTAGATGACTGCCAGAAGCTCCAGCTACATGACCCCACATGTCTGCGAACCAGGCTCTTCACCCCCCAGGGCCCCTTCTCCCAGGCTATGCTGGACCTATTCACCTCCCGCTTTACCTCTGCGGAGAACTTTAATTTCACCAGGGGCCTCTGCCTACACAAAGACTATGTCTTCGGCCAGGAGTTCACGGCCTGGAAAGGTGGGTGCTGCTGTGGATGGGGAGCCCCCGCCGCCTGGGGCCCGCGCTGCCTTTTCCCCTAGGGACTGGGCTGTGGGCTCCTGCTGCCCAGTGGCTGAGGGGGAAGGACTGGGATGTCTGTGAGGAGGCAGAGCCAGGGGCTGGGGTGGGAGACTCTGGTGCCATCAGAAGCAGTGGAGGAGAGATCTCTACAGAGAGGGGCCATCCCAGTGTGAAGAGAAGAGCAAGCAAGCATCTGTCCCTGTTGCAGCCACGCACCCCGACGCCTTTCCCAACCAGCTCACTCCCATGCGGGACTGCCTGTGCCTGGTGGATGGGGGCTTTGCCATCAACTCTCCCTTCCCCCTGAACCTGCTGCCCCAGAGAGCGGTAGACCTCATTCTGTCCTTTGACTACTCCCTGGAAGCCCCTTTTGAGGTAAAGTGTGTGGTGGGGAGGAATTGAGGTTCTCCGTGGAGGAGGCCTGCCTGGGCATTTCGGGATTGCCCTTTGTGCGTTCCAATCTGCGGGCCGGTACCTTGTGAAGATTTTAGTGATACTGGTCTCCCCAGCTGGAGGAGGGGGATTGCTGAGGCCATGGGATGGAGTGGGATTCAGGAGAAGAGGCCAAAGGCGGTCCTTGGAAGTCTTCCAGCCTGTTCTGGCCCCTGCCTGTTTCTGAAAGCATTCTTGGCTCCTGTCTGGACCTGTGTTGGGGTCTGCTGTCCCTTAGTTACTGTGGTAACAACAGAGCCATCAGCTTCCCAGGGGCGCCTCCAGTGGCAGCTCTCTCAAGCCCTGTGGGGTAGCGGACAGGTTCCATCATCTGGATGAGGGTTCTGGTTGGGCTGCTGGCTTCCTTCTCCTCCTTATCCTCCTGGGTGTAAGGAAAGCCTGGGGTTAGACAATGCATAAAGCCTCTTCCCATGGGACCTTCTGTAAGCATTCCATCTCCACCTGGTGACATTGAAATCTGCCCCTAAGAGGAAGGAAGAAGAAGGGAAGAAGTAGGTGGTTACGGGAGAAAGGACCATGAGGACGTCGTCATTGGTCTGCACAACCATCCCACTAGAGTTAGTCTGTTTTCATTTTGTAAACAAAGAAACAGGCTCAGAGAAGCCCGGTCACCTGCCTGTAGTCATTCAGCCAGCAGGGGGGCTGCGCGAGCACAGGGGGTAGGAAGCGGGGTTAGAAGCTGGCTTTCTTGCCCAGGTCTTACAGATGACAGAGCAGTACTGTCTGGACCGAGGCATCCCCTTCCCAAGGATTGAGGTGCTCCCTGAGGACTTGGAGGAGCCCCGCGAGTGCTACCTGTTTACCAAGGCTGAGGACCCCCGCTCACCCATCGTGCTGCACTTCCCCCTTGTCAACCGGACCTTCCGTACACACCTGGCCCCAGGTGAGGGGAGCCCCTGAGCTGGGGTCTGGTGGTGGGGTGTTGTGCTGAGAGCAGACTTCTGGGACAATGTCCCAAAGCATGCCTCTCTGAGGGCCCGAGCCGGCCACTGCTGCCCTCTGCTTCCAGGGCCTCAGCATTCACACCGGCCCAGCTCCTCCTGATGGTCGGGAGAGACAGGAAATGTGGGTCCAGCCAGGTCTCCTAGGGCCGCGGGGGGAGAAGCTTCTGGGCTGGCAGCTCCTAGCCCCAGAGTGCTCCCCAGTGTGGCCTTCACTCCGCTTCCCACCCACAGGTATGGAGCGACAAACAGCTGAGGAGAAGGCCTGCGGGGACTTTGTCATCAACGGGTCAGACACTCCCTACGGCATGATGAACTTCACCTATGAGCCCGAGGAGTTTGAGCGGCTGGTGGCTCTTAGCCGATACAATGTTCTGAACAATGCGGAGACCCTGAGGCATGCCCTCTGGCTGGCTCTGGAACAGCGGCAGGCTGGGGACAGGGCTGGGGCCTGACAGGGCTGGAGGGGGAGTATCATGAGAGAGGGAAGCGACCCTGGGCTCCAGATCAGGGCTGGAGAGAGAGGAGTGGTAGACAAAGAGGGGCTCCTGCTTCCCATATTACAGGGACCCGCTTTAGGCCCTTCAGGCCCCAGAAAGCTCCTGCCAAACAGCAGCTTGGCTTTGGAGCTGGGCCCTTCTCATAAGTGTTTCTGGGTGATGATGGCACTGTATCTCTCTCCGGGACTCTTGGGAATGGGAGACAGAGGTGAGCAGTGCTCATTCTGCACTGGAGTGTAGAGGGAATTGGGCAACAGTCTAGCCCCAGAGACTGCCCCAAACCTAGAAGGCCCTTAGAGGGCCCAGGTCTACAGACCCTCACCAGACCAGGAGCTGTGAGTGCTGAGGCCCAGGTACCTCTCCTGAAGCCGAGACCGAAAGCAAAGATTCCTCCATCTAACCCACACTTTTGCAAATGGTCAGGCTCCTGGATGCAGGGCTTGTGCTATTATGAATAAATAATTATTATGAATAAAGCCTCCCAGGCTGCCAGTTTGGATCCCTAACTCCATCCTTCAGCCTGCTGAGTCTCCTTTGCCTCTAGCTTCCCTGTCTCCTCACTGCTCGCCATCCGTCTTTGCTTAGCCTCCTGAAGGCTGGGGGATAGTACCCCATCCTGGCAGAGCTGATAGGTGTGCTGATGTCTCCCCGTTAGTCACTGATGCTTCAGTCTTCAGACTTGGGCCACACTCTCTTTTTGTGTACACAGCTGCCACTTCCTCCAAATAGGGTTGCCATTCCCAGAGGCTTGCTGGGTGTGTCTGGAGGGTATGTTCGTTGAAGAGGGAGCAGAGGAAGTGTGTGCCTCAAGTGTGTGTGTGTGTGTTCCTAGTGAGGATGGGGTGGGTGAGCACCTGTCTATTGGCCAGGGTGGGACAGTGATAGAGGGCACCTGGCTGGGAACTCAGAGGCCTGGGTTCCTGCCTCTTCCATGGACACATGCTATGGGCTTCAACCTTCCTTCTCCATCCTCTCGAGGACAAAAGTCACAGTTGTTTTTTCAACCAGGGACACCTATTAGAGGAAGCCACCCCTATCCCACCTCTAGGAAGAAAATCTTTATTCTGGCTCCCAGCTGGGAGGAAGGTAGTTAGATCTCAGCCTGTACCCCCAGCCTGGTTTGACCTGGGACCACCAGGCCTCCAGCTGGACATGAGCAGGAGGGCTGAAGGAGCCAGGCCTCAGAAGGGCCAGTGCTTTGGGCTGGAATGGAGTGGGGGGCAGTTTCGTTCTCTCCTACCTCCTCACCATCACTGCCCATCAGAGACTACCATTGCTGTCTAGGCTCAGCAATGAGAAGTTTCCTTTGAGGTAGCCCCAGGCTGGCCCCTGAACTCCTGCTACGGCCCCTGTCATCACTCCTGTTGTGATGACATCATCAGTAACTTATTAAGACCCCCACAGAGTTCATAACTTAGGACTTTGTGGAGTTCTTAGAACTTGGAACTCAGAGAGTTCTGAGTACTTAGATCCTCATTGAGCTCAAAACAGAACCTTCAGTCAGTCTGCCTTTAATGCCTCAGATAGCTGCAGGCTGTCTCTGGCTCCCAGGGGGTAGAGATTTCTGTCTGTTTTGTTTGCTGCTATATCGTCAGTATTTAGAGCAGTGGCTGGCAGGTAGTAGATGCTCAACAAATATTTGAAAATACATGAATGGGATCCTACACTCTCAAGGGATGGATCATTAACCCCCAACCATGAGAAGATGTACATCACTGTCCTCCAGTTGTTCTTAACCCATTTGGACCTTTTGGAAAAGCTGATGAGAGCCATGGACCCACTCCCAAGAAAATGCACACACATATGCAAAATTGCCTACAATGAGATCTCTATTTTACTATGTGATCAGCACCCTGGGGTTGGGGCTAGTGTTTGCTCTCCTAGGCCAGCAGGTTTTATGGAGAAAGCAGGCACGTGGGCTTGTACAGAGCTGGGAGGTACCTCGATTCACACAGAGGTATAGAAAATGCCACCTTCTCTCAGATTAGGTTCAGGAAGACGTAATAAGATGAGGGTAGGAGAGACTGGTCAGCCACGGCAGGGGTGAGCTCAGCCAGGGAATGAGGAACCATCACCAGGATTGACTCTGGGAGCCAACCAGATGGAGAAGTTGGGACTCAAAGATGATCTGGCCAATTTGGCTCCTGCTCCGAGGTGAGGAGGGATCTAAGTCTATTTCTACTACATTTCTGCCCTATTTCCAACCCTGGCGCAAGGGCCAGAAACATGTTTCAAGGCCCCAAGGGTGACCAGGTTGGGGGGATCGGGCCCCCATGAACACAGCTACAGGCTTGATTTGCTCTGAGGCTGGGCAGAAACACAGGAGCAGGGATGTCATTCCTTAACTTCTCAGACCCTCTCAGCAGGCAAAGGAAGAAAAGGGTGGCCACCAGGCTGCCATGTACAGTTGCACAGGTTGTATACTATACAATTCCAGGGGGTGCCATTCATACATAGTGAGGATATGAACTTGCTCGGAGGGGTTGTAGCTCAAGGTGTGTGAGAACAAACACTGGTTTAAATATTAGGCCTCCTGGTTTCTTCAGATAGATCTCTGGGCATTCACAAGAGTCTTGCAGAAAAAAAGAAAGAGGTGCCAGGCAGATGTGGGAGTAGGGGGAAGGAAAGGAAGAAAGAAGGAAGGAAAGAGACAGAGAAGAAAAGCATTTTCTTCTCTCATTGGCTGGCACAGCACTGGGAGGGGGCCTCTGGTGTTGGCAGGTGGCTGCTTGGCGTAGATGCCCCTGACCTTCTCCAGAGCTCAGTCCCTGCAGCTAATTGCCTCATTGCTGCTCCATTCTTTTGCTCAGAGTTGACATGAAAACTCCCTCATTTCAGATGGATTCATTCTTGGAGAGTAGGGAAGGAGGATTACTTGCATTACCCGGCATGCATCTGCTTTCCCCCCAGTCCCCACACTACAAGCGGTTGAAAATCCACAGGAACACAGAACAGGGCAGGGAGTCTTCCCCACACAACAGAGAGGGGTCTACGCTGGGGCTGTCCTGTGAGTCAGGGAGTCTGGTCACCAGAGTTCCATTTTTTTTTTTCTCCTATTAGGACAAATGAGGCACAGGAAATACTAAGCAAGTGAGAGCCCCACACATATTTAAAAAATTTTACTTTATGGGGTGCCTGGGTGGCTCAGTTGGTTGAGTGTCTGACTCTTGGTTTTGGCTCAGGTCATGGTCTTGGGGTTATGGGATCAAGCCCAGCATCGGGTTCCGCGCTCAGTGGGGAGTCTGCTGGAGACCCTCCCTCTCCCTCTGCTCCCCGTCCACCCATGCATGCACTCTCTCTAAAATAAATTAATAAACCTTAAAAAAAAAGTTTTACTTAAGTCAGATTTTGGTTTTGAAAAAATATATGCAATAGAAGTCCATTTAATTAGACTTTCTAAAAGTCTAATTGCTAACCTCAGGTGGCAAGCTTTGGGAAAGTGAGTGATAAAAGGGGGCAAGGTTGGGGGAAAAGTCAGAAAAAGATGGAGGAAAAAATGAGTCAGGAAGAGGGGCAGTGGAGGGGAGGGGTAAGTAGGCAGGCGGTGGAAGGGAGATGGGACAATTGCTTTTTAGATAGGCTTTGGCTGCTTAACTGGTGTTTGCAAGTCTTCCGTGGCTCTTTATTCTTTGAGCTCAGAGTAGTGGTCTCTGCTCTGTAATATGGCCGCACAGGGTAATCACCTAGGGAATTTAAACGGTACAGATGTCTAAGCTGGGTCTGCTCTGGTCTCCTGCAGGCCATATGCCCTGTTCTACCCACCCCCATGGAGTCCTCTGGACCTGGGCTGAGGGTGCTGCTAACCAAGGCCCAGATACCCCTTTATCTCTGGTTCAGGCAGGTGCCACCTAAGCCTCCAGTTTCTTGCTTTCTGATTCAATTCTCTTTCTTCCACTATCCCCCTCTGCTAGTATGAAAGTTCTGCTATTTCTGGAGTGCTGATGGTTTTCCTTGTCAATTTTAGTAGAAGTGTGATTTCTAAATAATACAATGCACCCATTCTAAGTATACAGTAAATGTATAAAATTAAGTGTACAGTTTGGGGCACCTCAGTGGCTCCGTTGGTTGGACGGCTGACTCTTGATTTCGACTTGGGTCATGATCTCAGGGTCATGAAATTGAGCCCTGCCAGGCTCCACGCTCAGTGGCGGTGGGGGGGTCTTCTCTCCCTCTGACCCCTGCCCCCAGCTTGTGCACTTTCACTCTCTCTCAAATAAATAAATCTTTAAAAAAAAAAGATTAAGTGTACAGTTTAATGAATTTTAGCAAATTTATGTACACATGTAACCATCACCACAGTCAAGATAGGGAATATTTCCATCACCCCAAAATGTTCTCTTGGGTTCCATCCCAATTAATCTCCCACCCGTGGTCCCAGTGCCCACTGATCTGCTTTTTGTCATTATAGACCAGCTTCTTCCCTTCCAGAATTTTATTTAAATGTAATCATATAGTGTGTACTCTTTGGGTCAGGTCTCTGCCACTCAATATAGTGCTTTTGAGATTCACCCATGCTCTTGTGTGTACTAGTGTTTTCCTTTTTTTTATTGCTAAATTGGAATTTTGTGGGTATACCACAGATTGCTTATCCATTCACCTGCAAATGAAATTATGAGTTATTTCCAGTTTAGGGCTCTCATTAAGCCTTTATCTTTTTTTTTTTTAATATCTATGTGTGTGTGTGTGTGTGTGTGTGTGTGTGTATTTGTTAAGGTTTTATTTATTTATTTGACAGAGAGAGCACAAGCATGGAGAGCAGCAGGCAGAGGGAGAGGGAGAAGCAGGCTCCCCACTGAGCAAGAAGCCTGAATTGGGGCTCAACCCCAGGACCCCGGGATCATGACCTGAGCCAAAGGCAGATGCTTAACTGATGGAGCCAACCAGGCACCCCTCTCATTAATCTTTTAAATTTTATTTTTAAAAAGTCAGTCAGTCTCCATGTTCTCTCCCCAAATAAGACAAAAATCTGAGCATGTTAACACATTTTCTAGTTTCTGCCCTATATCCAACTCCCCAGCCACCCAAATCTTCCAGACTCCCCTGGGGCTCTCGCCTGAATTTTATTTTCAGTGTTTTAGAAACTTCAGAATACATGGGGTGCCTGGGTGGTTGAGTCAGTTAAGCGTCCAACTCTTGGTTTCAGCTCAGGTCATGATCTGAACGTCATGATCTGAGTGTTGTAATGGAGCCCTGAGTTGGGCTCTGTGCTCAGTGGGGAGTCTGCTTCCCCTCTCCCTCTACCCCTTCCCCTGCTCATGTACTTTCTCTAATCTCTCTCTCTCTAAAATAAATAAATCTTAAAAACAAAACTTTAAAATAGAGATATTTATTTCAACTTTACAATATGTTTTACTGATTTATTTGCTCATTGTTGCTTCTTATAACTCCTTTTATTCCTTTTGGGTTTATTTTTATTTCTGTTGATTTCAAAACTGAATAGGTATTTAAAGGAGGGTCTATGGCTGGTAAACTTTTTGAGTTCTTATATGTCTGAAATTATATTTTCTTGCCCTGACCTAAGAATAATTGTCTGGATGAATATGAAAGTCTTGATTTAAACTAATACTTACTCAGATTATAATGCCTTCTTGATTTGGTATCACTGATAGGCAATTTGATATTGGTCTAATTCTCATCCCACTGTAGGTAATTTGTGTTTAACTTTTAGGGCTTCCTCTTTGTCTTTGACTTGCAGAATTTTCCCTATGATTATTCTAAGGTGTAGCCTTAAAAAAATACGGGTGAAATCTTTCAATTTCTGGACTCCTATCTTTTTGAAGCTCTAAGAAATTGTCTACCAATTTTATCAAAACACTACTTTTCTTCATTATTTCTCTCTCTGGAATTCCTTTCAAATGGATATGAAAGAATCTGAATTGAGTCTCTATATCTCTCAACTTTCCTTTTACGCATTCTCATTTGTGCTATGTTCTTGAGCACATTTTCCTCACATGCTTCCCAATTTACGAATACAGTCTTTCTGTGTTTCCAGTCTGCTCCTCATCCATCTGTCAGGGATTTTTGCTTAACGTTTGACTAACACATCTTTCAATTTAAGTTCTCTAATAGGATCTTCACAACTATTTGCTTTCACTGCACTGGTGTGCTTTGCTCCTTTAACTCAGATGGTGGAATTTTTAAACATTTTCCTGAATATCCTGTGAACTATTTCCTTTGTTGCCTCTCCTTCATTGACTTTGCCTGCTTTATATAGTTGGTAATTCTTGGTTGTAATCGCAGCTGTGAGAGGGTTCTTTTATACCCGCTCTGGGCTATGATGGTTCCTGCTCCTCATTGACAGTGCAATTGGTAATGGTGACCTCCAGGTGGCAGTGTGGGGCTGGGGAGGAGGTGGAAGGGGTGCAGGGGCGGCGGCTGGGAGAGCCTTGAGGCCAGGCTGTATGTAGCCCTTGGCTGATGGTTCAGCCCCGGCAAGGAGGGCGTCCCATACTGCTAAGTTCCGACTTGCCATCTTATTTAGGGTTGTCTCGGGGTTTCTGATTTCTTTTTGGTATCACTTTAATATTTTATTCAAGTAAGGTATGTATATGATCTCAACACCTCATAGGGTAAAACAATGGTCCCACTTCTGATCTACAAGGAAAACATTTCATAGTATTTTACCACTTTTTGTTTCTATTTACCCACGTATTTTTTTTATTCTATTATGTTAGTCACCATAAAATATATCCTTAGTTTTTGATACACTGTTCCAAGATTCATTGTTTACGTACAACACCCAGTGGTCCATGCAATATGTGCCCTCCTTAATACCGACCACCAGGCTCACTCACTTTTGAAACATAAGGAATAACATGGAGGACATTAGGAGAGGGGAAAATAGTGAATTGGGGGAAATTGGAGAGGGAGGTTTTCTGATTCTTAAGCAACTCCCTTTTTGTTTTGAATCATGGCTTCTGAATTTGTTAATCTGTTTATATCTTCTCCATCATTAATCTGATGGGTTTGGTGTTGGTGGTAAATAAAATATTACAAAGGAGAATTTCCAATTTCCCTTCCCAACATTAAAAAAAATTAATGATTTTTAATTATACTGTAAAATTTACTAAATTTCTTTTAAAGAAACAATTTAGGTTAAATTAAAACTGTTGTACATCTTAGATAATGAAGAAATTTTAGGCATTATTATGACATAAAATTTTATTCTATTAACAATATCTGAGGTGTTTTTTGGGTTTTGTTTTTTTAATCCCCAAAGGAACCATCAGTCCAAACTACTGTCCTCTCTTCTGAGGGCTCAGTTGGATCTGATACATCAAAGGGTAAGGAGCCTCCTGGTCTGAGAGCTGCAGGCTGGCCTCCCCAGGGCTCTCCAGAGGCAGCTTGCCTGGTGCTGTGAGGGAAGATGAATCAGCGTGTGACATGCAACAAGTGTGGCTGGCCTGACGCGTGTCCTCAGTATGGGCTCATCCCTCTTACATGGGGTGCTGAGAGCTTTGAGCTGCTTCGAGTGGCCTCTTGGCTGGTCCTAAATGATGCAGTCCTTGCTGCTCCCCCACATTGCCAGGTGCACATGAGTAGCCCGGCTCAGACCTGGGCTTCTTGCTGCCACACTCCTGGTGGGGGGCGGGGGGGGGGAGGGCGGAGTGACCAAACTTCCGGTCCCAACCCTCCCAGGGCCAGGTCATCAGGGATGTTTCACAGGACTGGCTTCTTGTCTTCAGCCCATGGATATGACCCATTTCCCTCTCTCCTCCGGGACTGGGAGAAGTTATCCCACCTTCATGTGCCCCTGTGTGTACATGTATGTACTCTCTCTTTCTTGTATTAATTGTACCTAAGGTTCTTGGTGCTGGCAGACCTCCAAGAGGTAAGGAAAAAGCCCTTGGCATGGACGCCACCCAGAGGGTGGAACTCCGATCTCACAAACCCCTGCCTCGCTGAGCTAGAAGATCACTGCCACCACCCAGGGCGCTGGGCTCTTTGTCAAAAGATGGTCTTGGAACAAACCCAGGGCCTGGACAGGAGAGACTGGCAGGGTGAGCCAGGAGCCGAGGGCTGGGCTTCCCAGACACTGGCTGCTATTCTCTGACATTCCTGAATGGAGACATGGAGCCCCTCAGCCTTCTAGGTGGCTGGAAGGGCCTGGTGTCTGGAGCCCTCTCAGCCATTCTCCCCCAGCTCCCTGCAGACCCGCCCACTTACCCTAGTGTGCCCAGTCGATGACTATGCCAAATAGGAGTACCACAGATGGAAGGAACTGCACGTACAGACCAAAGGCACCATGTGGCCTTCCTCAGTCATAACGTTCTCGAATCACCTACTAGGATCACAAGCTGAGGCCAGAGCCTTTACACAGGCTCCCTGCTCTGCCCTCACCAGTCTGCCTAGGGGCTCTCAGTTGCACCCACAGACTTCCAAGTTCAGTAAAGCCCTCGTGGGCCCCTCTCCAGATCTGCCTTCCTCCGAGTGAGACCTACTGCAGGCTGGATGCTTTCTCGAGTCTTCTGGTGTCCCCTGTGCTGGCCTACATGCGACCAGGGCCATGATCCTGAGGCTCCTTGTCCCATTCCCAGACTATGCCTGGTTTCTGGAGCCCTGACTCTGGAACTCAGTCCACAGGCTGGCCATCCTGCTTGGAACTGGAAATACTTGGGGGCTGGTCCCTCCTGAGAATTCAAACGGGCTGTTTGCTGTTTATCTCCCTTTTTCCTGGAATAAGAACAGTCATCAGTTCTGAGGTCCATCATTATAATCATTCACTGATATCCACTCTCAACCTGCCTGCCCTTCGTTTGCTTCGTTATACTCACTCGATACCACACAACCCTGGAGGAATCCAACTCTTGGACCACTTGCATCCTCGCGGCCGAATGTCCCACTTTAATTCCATGACCATGAGCCTCAGGGGAATCCTTGTGCTGCCTACAGGCCTAGCCCATGTTCTAGTCCACTCTTTCTCCCACTCAGACCACTTGGTCATATTTCCTCCTCCATCTGTAAACCTTCCAAACCTCCTCCAAGGTCTCAGCCAATGACCTCCATCCCCACTTCATTGAGAAACAGAAATAATTTAGAAAAAAAAAACTTCCACAACCATCTGTAGCCAACCTGTGACCCCAGCCTTCCCTTCTGTAACCGGAGGTCAGTCATCTATCTCCTAAGGCCAACCCCCCACATGTCCACTAGGTTCCACTCTCTCTCTCCTCATCAAGGACACTGGTCCAGAAGATTTCCATTCTTTCTCTTGCCTCATCAGTTTTTCTTTCTCTGTTGGATCATACCCATCAGTGACTAAAGATGCAGTAATCCTTCGTTGTCTCCCCATAGCTCATCCCTTTAGCTACTTCCCCATTTCTTTGTTCTTCTTTATAACTTAGCTCCTCAAAAGATTTATCTGTGTTGTCATCCACCTGTCTACCTGTCTCCTCCCATTCTTTCTGGAACCCGTCAGGTTTCTCTCCCACCACTCTGCCAAACTGCTTGTCCAGGCCCCCCAGGGAAACTGCATTGCTGGCCTGACAGTGGGTCCTCAGTCCTCACCCTTCCAGGCCTTTCAGCTGCGTGTGAAGCTGTCAGTGATGCTCCCCCACTTCAAGCGCCTTCTCCTGGCCTCCCGGACCCCATGCTGACCCTGGTGTCTCTTCACAGTTGTTTCTGGTCACCTTCCTGACATCTGCATGTTGGAGTCCCCATGACTCTGGTCTTAAACTTCTTTTTTTCCCCCTTTTTTGCCTCTGTCCATATTCACTGGCTTAACAATCTCTTCCAGTTTCTTGGCATTGGTGATTTCCAAATTCCTATCTCCAGACTATAGAGGGCATGTCTACCTGCTAAGGGACCATGTTCTCTGGAAATACCAGAACTTCAGGCTGCTCCAGGCTATGGGGGCAAGCCCCTGGCCATACTGTTTCTGAAAAAAAGGGGGATCTCTTGCCTTTGGACCCCAAACTGCCTCCCATTCTGGATTCCCCCAGGGGCAGCCTGACCCCACAAGCAAGACTTCTCTGGGAGTTCCACTTGGAAGCTGCTTGTCTAGACCCATATCAGGCCTAGGAAGCCCCCTCTTACCAGCTGAGTGGGGGGTTTTCTGGGACCTATTCCTAACCTCCTACTCTCCCCACTGAGGCCAGTGTCCTGGGAAACCAAGTAAACATTTTCACTTCTTGTCACACTGTTCTTTTTCCTATATGATGTCCAAGGGGAAAGATTTTGACTACTGTCACCTTTGAGACCACGGTACAGTCACAGACCTTGAGGCCTCCCCAATACACTGGGCCCTGGAGAGGGTGCAGAAGGAGGCCCCAGAGACCCTGAAGGCCACATTCTGACTTTCCAAGGATTGGAGGTTTAACCCAATCTACACTGAGCACAGCCACACACGTCCCCCGGATGGCATTTCTCAGTTCTCCCAGACCCGGGCTACTCTGCAGCTGTCCTTAGGGCCTAGGACCTGCAGCCCAGGTAAAACCATCCCTTATGTCCATGGCTGGTTTGAGAGGAGAGGGCTGTAAAGTCCCCCTCAGGCCTGTGTAGAATATTGGCCAACCAAACAATATTCACACGAGCTACTCTCATGCCTGAGCAGGATATATTTAAAACACAGACCTGAGGATCAGTCCGGGGAGTGGGGGCAGCAAGAGTCAGAGGTTGCCTGGTCACCTGCTCCCTCTTCTAAATTTGGGAGCCATGCTTACTGCTTGCCAAGCAACTCCAAACTCACTCTGGCCTGGATGAACCAGCAAACTTCTCTGCCCTCTGGGGGGTAAACCCAGCTTCTCCAATGATGCTTGGAGACCGTGCAAAGTTTCTTTATATCTTATAGTTACTCGTTTACCGCAACTAACCATTTTTTTTTTTAAAGATTTTATTTATTTATTTGAAAGACGGAGATCACAAGTAGGCAGAGAGGCAGGCAGAGAGAGAGAGAGAGGGAAGCAGGCTTCCTGCGGAGCAGGGAGCCCGATGCGGGGCTCAATCCCAGGACCCTGAGATCATGACCCGAGCCAAAGGCAGCAGCCCAAACCACTGAGCCACCCAGGCGCCCCCTAACCATTTTTTATATTAGGGTGAACTACTCTTGATTGGATCCAAACTACTACACTTTCTATTTCTGGTTAATCAGGCTTTTGCTTTTTTGATTAAAATGAGAAAGAGTTTATAGGATATGATGAAACCCTCTCATTCTGTCCCCTGCCAAAAGGGCTCACAGAGCCTTTGTGAAGGATTGCATGAAACACTCCCTGTGGATATGCAAAGTACAAAAGCAATTGTCTTTCTGGGCTAGCAAATTGCAGAAACATCTCTTCTGGGTGGATAAAATACAAAATGTGCCCCTTCCCTTGCGGAGAAAGGGGAACCCTCCTACACTGTTGGTGGGAATGCAAGCTGGTGCAACCACTCTGGAAAACAGCATGGAGGTTCCTCAAAATGTTGAAAATAGAACTGCCCTATGACCCAGCAATTGCACTACTGGGTATTTACCCTAAAGATACAAACGTAGTGATCCGAAGGGGCACGTGCACCCGAATGTTTATAGCAGCAATGTCCACAATAGCCAAACTATGGAAAGAACCTAGATGTCCATCAACAGATGAATGAATCAAGAAGATGTGGTATATATATACAATGGAATACTATGCAGCCATCAAAAGACATGAAATCTTGCCATTTGCGACAACATGGATGGAACTAGAGCATATCATGCTTAGTGAAATAAGTCAAGCAGAGAAAGACAACTATCATATGATCTCCCTGATATGAGGAAGTGGTGATGCAACATGGCGGCTTAAGTGGGTAGGAGAAGAATAAATGAAACAAGATGGGATTGGGAGGGAGACAAACCATAGGTGACTCTTGATCTCACAAAACAGACTGAGGGTTGCTGGGGGGAGGGGGGTTGGGAGAAGGGGGGTGGGGTTGTGGACATTGGGGAGGGTATGTGCTTTGGTGAGTGCTGTGAAGTGTGTAAACCTGGCAATTCACAGACCTGTACCCCTGGGGATAAAAATATATGTTTATAAAAAATAAAAAATTAAAAAAAAATGTGCCCCTTCTTAATTCTGACCCAGACCCAGGCCAGGGCACCAGCTGTCCATCAACTTTCACTCACCCCTCAGTGGGGTGCCTTTGTGCAAGGCAGAGCAAGGCACAAAGACTGGGGAGAAGGAAGATTGGGAATGGGGAGGTCTTGGGGAGAGGATGGATAGGATGGCTAGGGAAGTGGGTGGACTTACAGGTGTGGGTCACAGGGTGAGTGTCTGTGCCCTAATGGCAGTGCCTACCACTGGCAGAAGGACTGAACAGCCCACCAGATGATTACAACATCCAGTTGTAATCAGCCTGAGTTCTTAGGCATCCTAATATTTGGACGCGATTACTTAGCCAAAGGAAAAGGCAGCTGTTGGTCTGGTTAAGGGCTTGTTTCCAGGATTTATCCAACAGCTCTACCCCCTAAATTTCTCCTAACTAAACTGATTCAAACAGAGTTCTTGCCCCGAGCCCATGCACCTACTCCTTAGTTCGGCTTTGGCTTTGTAATTCAGGGCCTATCCTACACCTTTCGGTAAGAGCCTTGTGCCCCTGGCTCTGAGTTCAGCATCCGCTCACCTCCCTGCCCCTCCACCCACGCCCTCCTGCTTGACCATCATTGCTTTGGACAGTCTTTCCAGGCATTTTGTAGATTGGGATTCAAATAAATGTCTTTTAGTCTCATCGAAGGTGAACTTTGGGTTTCTGTTACCATTTTATTCTGTTGCTTTTGGACAACTTCTAAAGAGAAAATGCTGAATTTACTGTACCATTTTTAAATCTTACAATCTTGGATTTTGGCAAGTGCGATGTGTCTGAAATAGTATCTCTATGTGGATTTAATTTGCATTTTGAATACTAGTGCGATTAAGTGTATTTTGTGTGTTTCTTGGTATTCAGGTTTGGTCCTCTGTGATATGCCTATTGATAAACTCTGCCCATTTTTCTATTATTCTTTGTCTTTGACTGACTTGGATACATGTATGAATATTTTTTTGATCTAATACTTTTTTGGCTAAGTACATTGCAAATATCTTCCCTCAGTCTGTGGCTTATTTTCTCAACTTTGTAAAGTGTCTTTTATTAAAAAGAAATTTTATCTTTTAATATAATTGAGTGTATAATTATTTTCCTTTATGGCTTGCATTTCTTGTCTAAGATACCTTTTCTTATATATTTTTTTAAGATTTTATTTATTTGTCAGAGAGAGAGAGCACAAGCAGGGGAGCAGCAGGCAGAGGGAGAAGCAGACTCCCTGCTGAACAAGGAGCCCAATGTGGGACTTGATCCCAGAACCCTGGGATCATGACCTGAGTTGAAGGCAGACACTTAACTGACTGAGCCTTCCACACATCCCAACCGTTCCTTATCCTGATGCTGTAAGTAATCTAACTCTTTGCTTTTAAAATAAAGGGACTAAATTATGTTTTTTCAAGCACCATTTAGTTTGTTTTTTTCTGTTTTGATCTACACTGTCACTTTACCTATCTAATAAGTGTCCAGTATGGGTGTTGCTATTCCTGGGCTCCATATTCTGCTAATGTTTGTGGATCTGTCTACTGTGCCAAGACCTAACTGCTTTAATTAATTTATAGTAAGGCAATTCTCTTTCGTGTTCCTCTTTAAAATTTTCTTGGCTATTGTTTTTGCACCCTGTATACAAATTTTAGATTCAGCTTGTCAAATTCCATTGAAAACTCTTCTGGGCTTCATTTGGAATGTATAGATTGTTTATTTTAAAAGAATTGATGTATTGAGATATAGAGTCATCCATGGGCTGCCCAGGCACCCCCTCAAGTCTCTAGGTCTGATCCAGTCCTATCTTCACTCTAGTCATCTGTAAGTCCTTTTTAAACAATAAACTAGTAGTTAGGGCACCTGGGTAGCTCAGTCAATTAAGGATCTGACTTCAGCTCAGGTCATGACCCCAGAGTCTTGGAATCAAGCCACATGTCGGCTCCCTACTCAACTGGGAGTCTGTTTTTCCCTCTCCCTCTACCCCACCCTCCTGCTCATGCTCTCGCTCTTTCACTCTCTCTCTCAAATAAATAAAATCTTTTAAAAAAAGAAGAACTAGAGACTCAATGAGTATGAACTCACTTTTAGCTTGGTACAGATACTGATAGAAACAAATAATTTTAGATATGCGTATACACATGGCTTGATATATGTAATATACATGCAGGTTTATATATACATATATAATATATTAAATATAAAACATTACATATACATACATTTGAATAACAAAATAACCCAGTATTTATAATCCAGAGCATAAAATAAATAATATAAATAAATGATTGAATAAATAAATCAATAGGAGAGAGGAGACAGATCAAAATTTCCTGTGCAGAAGAATTCCAAAGGATTTTTAAAAAAATAATTTATTTATTTATATGAGAGAGAGAGAGCATGAGCAGGGGTGAGGGGTAAAGGGAGAGGGAGAAGCAGACTCCTCACTGAGCAGGGAGCCTGATGCAGGACTCTATCCCAGGACCCTGGGATCATGACCTGAGTTGAAGGCAGAGGCTTAAACAACTGAGCCATCCAGGTGCCCCATTCCAAAGGATTTACATGGATACTCTCTACTGAAAGAAATGGAACCTAGTTCCCTACCCCTTAAGCATGGACTATGTTTAATGACTAAAGAGTACAGTATGAAAAGGAGGAATCGAATGAATTACAATAGGGGACACTGACAAATGGTTACCTCAGCCTGGTGATCAAGGTCAACAGCAACAATGGAAAGACATGTTGGTGTTACATATCCTAGGTGTGATGTGAGGAAAATGGCACTTAACTCTGTGGTTTTCCTCACCCAAAGCCATAACCCTAATTATGAGAAAAAACATCAGACAGATTTCAATCAAGGGACATTCTACAAAATTCCTGACCAGTACTCCTCAAAACTGTTAGGATCATCAAAACAAGGGAAAATCAGAGAAGTTGGCATAGCCCAGAGGGAGGCTAAGGAGACATGACCAACTAATTGTAATGTCATATCCTAGGTGGAATCTTGGAACAGAAAAAAGACATTAGGTGAAAACCAAGGAATTCTAAATAAAGTAAGGATTTTGTTAATAATAATGTATCAGGGGGTGCCTGGGTGACTCAGTGAGTTAAGGTCTCTGCCTTTGGCTCAGGTCATGATCCCAGGGTCCTGGGATCGAGCCCCACATCGGGTTCTCTGCTCGGCAGGGAGCCTGCTTCCCTTCCTCTCTCTCTCTGCCTGCCTCTCTGCCTACTTGTGATCTCTCTCTGTCAAATAAATAAATAAAATCTTAAAAAAAAATAATGTATCAGTATCAGTTAAGTGTAACAAATATGTCACAGTAATGTAAGATGTTGATAATATGGAAGTTGGGCACAAGATAAATGAGCACTCTGCACTATCATCACAATTTTTCTGTTAAAGTTCATTTAAAAAAAAACAAGTTTATTCATGTTTCCATGTAGAAATGTGCTTCATGTTTTTCAAATCATAGATTTTTTAGGCATGTTTTTGTAAATGATTTCTAGTTTATTTGCATCTTGGTGAGAGGATGTTATCTTTATGCTACCTCTGAGACTTTTGAAACTTATCATAAAGCTTTGTTCATGATCAATGTTTATAAATTTTCCATTGTGCTTGAGAACAAAGTGTTGTGTTCTCTAAGTGTTGTGGCTGGAGGCAGGTCTCTTTATGTCCAACAGACAAACTTGTTAAGTGTGTTATTCAAATCTATATTCCTTCTAACATTTTATACATCTTATTTCTCTATTAGTGAGAGAGATGTGATTGTGGATTTTTCATTCTTGTAATTTTTTCAAGTTTTGCTTAGAGGATTTTAAGGCATGTTACTTAGGTACATGCAAGTTTCAAACTGTCATATCTTTGGAGTGAATTATTCCTTTTATATTTACTTAGCAATTCCCCTTAACCCTTAATGACTTTTGTGTACTCCAGTTTTCTTATAATCAGGGTTTGCCTGGTGTAGCTTTTTCTAGATTTACTTTCAACTTTTTTGTGTCCTTATGTTTTTAGTGTACCCTTTAAAAAAAATTATTTATTTATTTTTAATTTCTTTTCAGTGTTCCAGACTTCATTGTTTATGCACCACACCCAGTGTTCCATGCAATACTTGCCCTCGGTAATACCCATCATCAGGCTCACACAACCCCCCACCCCCCACCCCTCCAAAACCCTCAGTTTGTTTCTCAGAGTCCACAGTCTCTCATGGTTCGTCTCCCCCTCCAATTTTCCCCAACTCACTTCTTTCCTTATCCCCCATATTCCGTGTTATTCCTTATGCTCCACAACTAAGCGAAACCATATGATAATTGACTCTCTCTGCCTGACTTATTTCACTCAGCATAATTTCCTCCTGTCCCGTCCATGTTGATACAAAGTTGTGTATTCATCCTTTTTGAAGGAGGCATAATACTCCATAGTGTATATGGACCATATCTTCTTTATCCACTTGTCCGTTGAGGGACATCTTGGTTCTTTCCACAGTTTGGCCACTGTGGCCATTGCTGCTATGAATGTTGGGGTACAGATGGTCCTTCTTTTCACTACATCTGTATCCTTGGGGTAAATACCCAGTAGTGCAATTGCAGGGTCATAGGGTAGCTGTATATTTAATTTCTTAAGGAATCTCCACACTGTTTTCCAAAGTGCACCCTTTAAAACAGCTATAGGCGGTTTTTTTTTTTTTTAGAAACTCTAGACTGACAATCTCCCTTTAAAAAATGTTTTATTGATTGCATGGAGCACTGGATGTGGTGCAAAAACAATGAATACTGTTACACTGAAAAGAAATTTAAAAAATGTTATATTGTGATCAACTTCAATCATATAGAAAAGTAAATTTATGTCTTTAAACTGATGAATATAGTCCAGTAACATTTTTTAAAAGATTTTATTTATTTATTTGAGAGAAAGAAGATGAGAAAGAGAGACCACAAGAAGGAGGAGGGCCAGAAGGAAAAGCAGATTCCCCACTGAGCAGGGAGCCCAATGTGGGACTCAATCCTGGGATTCCAAGATCATGAGCGGAAGGCCGTCAATTAGCCAACTGAGCCACCCAGGTGTTCCAAATTTTGTCCATTAACATTAATTATGTTTATTGAGATGATTGGATTTATTATTCTTATTTTGTGCCTTCTATTCACTCTGCTTTTTCTCATTTTTTTTCTTTCTGAATTCTTTTTGCTTCTTCCCTCCCCCTCCATTATTTGGGGATTTATATGTTCTGCTTTTATTCTTTTTATAGGGATCCTGAAATTTTAACCTGTTTACCTGTTTACCTGTTTAACCTGTTTAAATGAACAGGGTTTAAAGTTGATCTTTTTTTTTTTTAAAGATTTTATTTGTTTGTTTATTTATTTATTTGACAGAGAGAGAGAGAGAGACAGTGAGAGAGGGAACACAAGCAGGGGGAGTGGGAGAGGGAGAATCAGTCTCCCCACTGAGCAGGGAGCCTGACACAGAGCTCAATTCCAGGACCCTGAGATCATGACGTGAGCTGAAGGTAAATGTTTAACTGACTGAGCCAACCCAGGTGTCCCAAAGCTGATCCATTTTTTTCCCTCTCCTTCACAATACCATGTATTCAGAATTCTTCAGCTCCAGTCACAACTTTTGTCTCACTTGTCATTGCTCTGTAATTTCCTTCTTTCTTTTTTTTTATTCCCCATAGTAGTCATCATCATGATTATTATTTGTGTAGTCAACATTTTGGTTTACCATATGCTTACTAACTTATTTTCCCATCAATACTTCTTTCATGTCATCCTTTGTTCTATTTCCTTCTTCCTGGAGTGATTCTTTAGACATTCTTGGTGAGGGCTGTTGTTGGTAGATTTTCAGTTGTTGTTGATCTGGGAAGTTCTTCTTCATTATACACTCAATCCTTCAAAATAGTTTGGCTGTGTTAAAATTCTAATTTGGTAGTTTGTATCTCTGACTTTTGAAGATATTTTACATTCTTCTGACTTCTATTATAGCTATTGAGAAGCCCACTGTAACCTAATTGTCTGGGGTTTTTTTTGTTTTGTTTTTTGGGGGTTTTTGTTGTTGTTGTTGTTATTGTTTTTCAGGTCTTGTCTCTTTTTCCTGCAAGATTTCAGCACTTTTTTCCTTTATCTTTGGTGTTCTGCAGCTACACTAGAAAGTATTTAGGATGAATTTATTTATTTGTCCTCCAGATTTATGGTGACTCCTGGATAATAGCTTATAATAATAGCCAATATCTACTGAGTGTTATCTGTACATCAGGTACTATTCAAAGTACTTTTAAATGTTAACTCAGGGGCACCTGGGTGGTTCAGTTGTTAAGGTCTGCCTTTGGCTCAGGTCATGATCCTGGGGTCCGGGGATTGGTCCAGGGATCCAGCCCTGCATCGGGCTCCCTGCTGGGCAGGAAGCCTGCTTCTCTCTTCATCCCCACCCCACCGCCTTCATGCTCTCTCTCTCTATCTCAAATAAATAAATAAAACCTTTAATTTTTAAAAAAGACAGAAAAGAGGAATCTGAGAGGAAAATACCAATAGGGCAGAATGGGGGGGGGGGCAGGCTAAGCCTCCCAGAGATAGAGGAAACCAAGCAGGGGAGGCAGAAGAGTTTTACAAGGAGGTTAGCCCAGTTACTTCAGTGGTTCTTGAGACATGCTCTTATTTCTTAACTCAGCCTGAAGTTCATGCTACCACTGCCTCCAGACAAATTAATTAGCTGAATAATGTTTGTTTATAGCTCTTCCACGGCTCCTTATTTCAAAATTCCTGAGGCTCTGTTCTGGGTCAGGTACCGCCCCCAGCACTCCAGAACTTGCAGTGTAATGTCCCAGGTTCTGAGACACTGATGTGTTCCATTGGCTGAGAGACATGGTGTGGAAGACAGATTTACACCTGACGGAAGTTTCCTTAGGTGGGGATTGGCCTTTTTTACTCCCCTGGCTCTCCCTCTCTCTGGGACATAGTAGACACTCAATAAATACCTGCTGGATGAATGAGTGGATTGGCTGGGTCCATTGCTTAGAGAAAGGCTATCTGTTCCAATAGCCCTAGAATGAGAAGGACCAGTGCTTCTTTCCTGCTTGGTCCTGAGCAGTCCTGGATAGGCAATGGTCCTTTCTCTTTTGTCAACAGAATGAATAATCACTTCCTTATGAGGTAAGAGAGCAGACCTGCCTGGGCCTTGATCTTGACATGCTAATTAGTGCTGAATGCTGAAGCATGTGTCATCCCTGCTTCACACGCTGGCATCTGTCTCACCACCCACTTGAGGACTTCTGCCTAGAACTGAGACTCAGCTGGGCATCAGCTCTGTCTCCTCCTCCATCCCATCAGGTACCTCCTCTCCTCCATAACACTGTCATCAAGTACTTTTCTAGGGGAAGGTAAAGGAGAGGAGTAACTGAATCCTTCTTTCCTGGAGTTAAGGTGGGAGAGGGAAAAGCTGAGCCACAAATGAAAATCCCAGAACTAGATCTACTCCTTCAGGCAAAGCTGGATCCAGGGACTCTCTCATGCTCCCCCTTGCCTATACTTCTGAGGGAGAGAGACCATCTTGCAGGTGGTGGTTAAGAACACTGCCTCTGGACTAGATCCTCAGGGAGACCTGGAGACAGTCCCTCAAAAAAATTTCTGCCTCAGTTCTCTCATTTGTAAAGTGAGGGTAATAATAACACCTGCCTCATAGAGTTTTGGGGGATGAATACATGTTATATATATAAAGTGCTTTGAATGGTGTGATATATGGCCTAGATCCATGTTCCATGGAGGCTGAAGCTGATACAAAATTAGGTATGAGAGTATCTATTAGGAATGATAAAAGAAATCACACAAAAATACAAATTTTAAAAGGCTGATAAATGCCAAGGCATCACAAAATTTTTAAAGTAATGTACTATTTAAACTAATTAATTGCCATTAATTAAACTCTGTACCTTTCCTTTCTCTGTTTGGTTGCATATTCTTTTATTCTCTTTGTTCAGCATCAATTTTATAATATCATTTTCTTTAGAGCAAATAAAAAGCAATCTTCTTTCTAGCTTGGTTGATTGAAGATTTTTAAGAATTCTTGGCCATAGGGTGTGGGGATGGGTAAAATAGGTGGTGGGAATAAAGGAGTATCCTTGTTGTGAGGAGCACTGGGTGTTTTGCAGAAGTGTGGAATATCTACATCACACACCTAAAAATAATATTGTGCTATATGTTAACTAGCAGAACTTAAATACCAACTTTTAAAAAATTGTTGGTCATATAGTTAATTATCGGGAGTTTCTTTCTGCTTCACTGCTCTTCTTTGGTAGTGTCACATCAAGCTTTAGGGTTGTTTGCAAATTTGGGAAAGCCTCTGGTTTAGTGACTATGGCTCTGTAACAAGCCCCCCACCCCCAAACCTAATGGCATAAACAACAACCACTTTATTAGGCTTATAGGTTCTGTGGGTCAGAAATTCAAAAAGGGTACAGGCTGGGGGTGACTCAACAGTTGCTCTGGATCCATTTGAAAGCTCATTTGTCCCCAGCATGGAGCTGGGCTGAGAGGATCTGGAGACAGTGTTGGCGAGTCCAGCCCCAACTCATGGCCTCTCCACAGCGGTTGGTTTCCTCACCGCGGGGCAACCACAGGGCGACTTGGGCGTCTTCCACAGCTCTCAGCCAGAGGAACAGCATCATATTTTATGACCTAAACTTGGAGTCAAGCAGTATGAGTCCCTCAGATCCAATCAGAGAGAGTCTGCACACCCCAGATTCAAGAAGAGAGGAATTTGGGCGCCTGGGTGGCTCAGTGGGTTAGGCCGCTGCCTTCGGCTCAGGTCATGATCTCAGGGTCCTGGGATCGAGTCCCGCATCTGGCTCTCTGCTCAGTGGGGAGCCTGCTTCCTCCTCTCTCTCTGCCTGCCTCTCTGCCTACTTGTGATCTCTCTCTGTAAAATAAATAAATAAAATTTAAAAAAAAAAAAGAAGAGAGGAATTTGCACCCACTCCCCTCTTGTGGAGGGAGTTGCAAGGTTTTGGAAGAACAAGAAGGATAGGAGATGTTGTTGCAACCATCTTTTTAAAAAAATCAAATCTGCCACATCTCTCAAGGTTCTCTCATATCTGAATACTATGGATCTGCTAGTTACTTATAGCATAGGAATATGGTAACTTCTCATGCTCGCTCATAGGGGTTAGTCTCTTCAGATTCCCATCAAATAAAAGAAAAAAGACATTGCAGACATTGAAAACATTTTCTTTAGGAGAGACTTCTGTTTTCATCAGGTGTCAGTGAAAACTAAATCTTTTTTAGGGCTTTATGTGTTTGATTGGAAAAACTTTCCACAGTCTAGTTTCTGGCTTTGTGTATTTCAGACCTTGTTTGTCTTCCTCCACCTTATCCTTCTCATACCTCAGTACAACCTCTGGTCTCCTACCTCTGTACCACATTGCCAGAGAAGTTGGCACAGTGGGAGATAGGAATCTTTTTAGAAGCTGTTCCTAAGTCACAAAGGCTAGCAGTAACTTCAGTATACATGAAACTGACGGCAAACCACATAACTATGTCCCGATAAATAAAAATTAATCAGCTCTCCAACTCACCTTCTCCTTAGCCAGATCCTAAAAATACAGTTACATCAGTGCTGACAGAAGACATGAAAGAATGCGAAGACAGGGGTCTCTACCCACTGTAGTTTAAAAAGCTTATTTTTGCAAATTTTACTAACCCCTATGAGCGAGCATGAGAAGTGAACATGGCTAGGGTCTTCTCAGAGCCTTGGAAGGGCATGTGTGAGAAGCTTACTCAACATTACCTTCACAGTAAACCCACCTCTGCCTGCCTAGAGTAAGAGTTGCTTAAGTGTCAACTATTATTGTTGGCTCCATTTTTGAACAGTCTTCCCCTTGTGATGGCAAGATGTCTACCATCAGTGGCTCCCCTTCATATCCTACCAGGTGCTTGCCTGGCAGGAATGACAAAGCACCTCATTCAGTACTTCATGTACCAGGATTTCCTCTATGACAGCTTGAGTCACGAGTCCAATGAACTGTGCGCCACACGTTGCATTCCTGCGGCAAGAGACAGAACAAGACTACCCAGACCGTGGGGGCTGAGCGTGGGGGAAAGAGCTGCTTCTACAGAGGAGATATGGGAAATTTAAAGGGTCTGTGAAAGCAGAATGAAGGAAATAGATGTCTAATTACTGTGAGTGTAGAGCAAACTCTGAGAGGATAAAGTGGAAGGAAGGGGGTAAGCCAGGGAAAGGGATGACAGAATGGAAAATGGAGGTGTCCAAGCTCTCCTCCAGCTTGGCAGCTGGGGCAGGGCCTGCCCTGATAGGCTCAGCAGACATGCCCTGTCCCTGAGGATCCCATTGGCCTGAGTGAGCAACAAGTGGGCTTAGCCAAACCCTGCTATGCCAGCTACCCTTGCTTCAGAATGACTGCCCCCAGATACTCTCTGCCTCTCTCTGTCCTCTTGCCCTGGTCTTTGTCCTTCTTGGACCATCTCTCCCAGTCTCTGCTTCCTAATCACAGCCTTTGCAGGGAGGCTGGGGAGTGGGGGAATCAGAAAGACTTATACCAACTACTTTGCTCCCTTGATCTCCTGGTCCTTCCCCTTTCCCACTTGAGTGTGAACCAAATGAAATTCTAAGTATTGGCACATAATTCATTTCCTCTTGTCCTTGCCGGATTCTGTGGCACCTTCATAACCCTGCTCCAACAAGGTAGCCACTAGCTACCTGTGACCACTCTGTTACATTTGAAATGTAGCTATTCTGAATTAAGATATGTTGTAAGTGATGGGAAAACTGGAAGGCTACTCGCAAAAGAGTGACCCTGGACCACTTTCTGACACAAAAATCAACTCTAATGGATTAAAGACCTAATGTGAGACCCAAAACCATGAAACTCCTAAAAGAAAATGCAGGCAGTAAACTCTTGGATATTGGCTTTTACACTGTTTTTTGGAATCTGTTTCCTCCAGCAAGGACAATAAAAGCAAAAATAAATTATTGGGATGACACTGAACTAAAAACTTTCACACAGTGGATGAAACAATCAACAAAATTGAAAGAGAAGATACTTGCAAATGATATATCTGATAAGAAGCTAATAACCAATATAGATACAGAACAAATACAACTCAACACCAGAAACACAAACAATTCAGTTTAAACATGGGCAGAGAACTTGAACAGGCACTTCTCCAAAGAAGACATCCAGATGGCCAACAGACACAGGAAAACATACTCAACATCACTCATCATCAGGGAAATGCAAATCAAAATCACAATGAGATATCACCTCCCATCTGTCAGAATGGCTAGTATCAAAAAGACAGGAGATAACAAGTTCTGACGAGGATGTGGAGAAAAGGAATGCTCGTGCCCTGTTGTTAGGAAGGCAAACTGGTACAGCCACTGGAAGACAGGATGCAGTTTCCTCACAAAATTAAAATGGAACTACCATATAATCTAGCAATCCCACTTTGGGGTATTTAACTGAAGAAAATGAAAACGCAAATTTAAAAAGATACATGCCCACTTGTGTATTTTTGCAGCATCATTTACAATATCCAAGTTTGGAATCAAGTGAAATGTCCATCCACAGACAATAGGTAAAGAAGTTGTGGTGTACATACATACAATGGAATATTACCCAACCGTAAAAGAGGATGAAATCTTATCATTTGGGAAAACAGATAGATGGACTTAGAGGACATTATCTAAAGGAAAATAAGTCAGAAAAAGACAGATACCATGTGATCTCACTTACATGTGGAATTTAAAAAACAAAACAGATGAATGAACAAACAAAAACAGAACAAAATCATAAAGACAAACTCTCTGTTGGTGGACTGGGGGAGGGCAAAATAGGTGAAGGGTATTAAGAGGTATGAACTTCCAGTTATATAAATAAGTGATGGGGGTGAAAAGCACAGTCTAGGAAATTGAAACAAAAAGATAAGCTTTAAGTGTAAAACACAGTGGATTTTGAAGACTTAGTATGAAAGAAAAGTAAAAGATCTTCTTAATAATTTCATATGTTGCTTACATGTTGAATTGATAATATCTTAGATTATTAGGCTCAATAAAGGCATTATTAAAATTAGTTTCTTCTATATCTTTTTACTTCTTTAAATTGTGGCTAGTAGAAAATTTAGTATGACATATGTGGCTTGCATGATATTCCTACTGGACCATGCTGCTCTAGACCCTTTTTCCAGAAGCATTCACATACATACCTACCCACATCATTCCATATATAATTTCCAGAACAATTGAGAGTGCCCTAAATCCCATCCATGGGCCCCAGCCCCAAATTAAGAATCTCTGAGTCAGGAATGTCATGGTTTTTACCAGGCTTAGCATCAACCCCACCGTCACTGCACAGATGGGGAAACTGAGTACCAAGCTCTCCTCTGAGCCCGACCAGCTGAGCCCTGGCCCCAGTCCTCTGGGAATGGTGGTGGTGGGTTCCTGGCCCTGCTGGCACTGGGGGTTACCTCTTAGAAGGTGATGCTGCAGCCTGCCTCTTCAGCTACCCCCAGCCCCTGACTATCTGGTGGTCCCAGATAAAGCTCACATCACTTCTGGGAGAGGTTAATTCACTCCTCAGTGAGATGTATTTCTCAGAACTCCTACAGTCCAGGGATGGCTCTGGAGAATGGACAAGCTCCAGGCTAGGCTAAGCCCAGACTGGGGAAGTGGACACAAACTTTAACTCCAGAGGACAAAATCCTGGGCTCGGCCGCTCACAAGCCATGTGAATTCGTGAATTGCTTCATGCGTGACCCATTTTGGAAGAAGTTGTTCTTCATAGTTTTCTACCTTTTACGTTTACTTTTTCATTAGATTAGACATCAGGCTTATGCAAGCTAGAAATATTTCCCGTTCAGTTATTTTTTACATTTTTCATAGACCATTAGTAATTTTCTTTTTTTTGGCCAATTCTGTAATAATACTTTTTATTTTAGTTTTGTTTTTAGGATTGTATTTATTTCCAAGAGAGCAAGTGAGTGCAAGCAGTGGGAGAGGCAGAGGGAGAGAGAAAGGGAGAAGCAGACTCTCTACTGAGCAGGGAGCCCAACACGGGACTCGATCCCAGGACCCGAGGATCATGACTTGAGCCAAAGGCAGATGCCCAACTGACTGAGCCACCCAGGTACCCCTGTAATAATACTTTTTAGATCCATTTGTACTAAGTTAACATTAATTCCGTTTCATCTGCCTTGAAAAATAAATCCTGTCATTCAATTACATAGTGGATTGACAACGAAATAACTGAAGTCATGTCATTTTAGGAGAACACTTAGTGTTGCTGGGGACACTGAATAGTTTAAACAGGTAACTTCACCAGGTTTTCTTCTGTAATATTCATAGTCTAAGAGCGTCCTGATTGGTCTTCCTTACCTATATTAGAATGCTTGCCAATTGAGTCTAAAGGAAATCTTCTAAACTCCTAGGATCAGCCAAAGGGAAGGGGAGAGGGTAAAGCTGAAGGTGAGGGGCTCAGAACCAGAGTCCAGAGCCCCCCTGTAGCACTCTGAATTCTGCTCAGTGCCTGCCACTCTGATCACCTTTATTATGAAAACCAGGATCCTGGCTGCAGAGAGCTGCCAAGGAGGTCTGGTCTCTCTCGTCTGCTCCCATATGCTCAGCCCTCAGCAAGCCCTAAGAGGCTTGCCTGGTTCAGGCTGGGGCTAAGCTGCAGGGTTTCCACAGTTCTGCCCCTACCCTGTGCCAGACCTTCAGCCTCAGGGGAACCAGCTTCCCACTACTGCTCCTAGGACTTCCTCCCTTCCTTGGGGCATCTGCAGTCTGAAAGGGGTGCTCCATCTGTGGTTCCTGGAGCCCTGCCAGAGGTTTCTGGAGATGCTGGTTGGCCCAGCCTCTTGGGGAAGAGGGGAAGATGCTAGGCTAAGGGAGTGACCCAGGGGTGGAGCCCCAACCTGTTTATAGGATTGCAGCTCCTCAGAGGCGGGCAGATTCTCGGCCCCATCCCATTAGGATAGTTGCTGACAGCCGTCCAGGGAACTGGCCTCTTGGCAGGAGCTGGATCTGGAGTGGAGCCAGAAGGGTTGGTATGGAAAGACTGACAACTAGGGGACCCCCTGACCATCCTCACCAGGTAACAGTGTCGCCAAGCCCCTGGGTATCACTTAGGGCAGGACCTGGGGCCGGGGTGCATTCTGAGAAGCCTGACTCGGTGAAAATCAAGGTGATTCTGGCCTCTGGGGAAGGCCTGGCTCCCAGGGCTGGGGTCTCTGCCCAGGCAGGGGCCAAGGGTGGGAGGCAAAGGGTAAGAGAGTCTGTTCGAGGGACTGGGGAGTGGGGGAGGGGGTGGATGGATGAACGGCATCCATAGAAGGGAGGGCCTGGGAGACCAGAACCTTCTCCCTCCACTGTGAGTGATCAGCCAGCAATCCCCTTAGAGGTCCTTACCCTCCTCCCTGCCAAAGCTTGCATACCGCCTCAGAGAACACAGTGGCTGCGTGTCACAAGAGGACAGCCCACCAGGCCCATAGTTCACCTCTGCAGGTAGTGGGCCTCCTGGAACTGGCAGGGGCCAAGAAACCACCCTGTGTGTCCCCAGAGCTTTGTCAGGCCAAGTCCCCATGCCAGTTACTCACTGGGCCAAGAGAGGAGGTTGCCACCAGGCCAAAGAGATCTATAGACTGCTAGCCCACTCCTTTCATGTGCTTCTCTCAGGAAGATTTCTCATCCTGTGCTGTGGACCAGGGCCAGAGGAACTGGCTCTTTGGTTCTCCCCTGGTGCCCCAGGCAGGGGCCATGAAAGAGGCTAAGTGTGTCAAGCTCACCATCCTGAGGCATTTGCCTCATTCTCAGACTTTGCCAGGCTTCTGGAGCCTTGGCCCTGAGACCCAAGCTCAAGTCAGATCCGGTCAAGTAGCTCCAGACGGGTGCTCCTGGAGAAAACTTGCCTGGCTCAAGTCAGGTACCAGGCCATTCTGAGAAACATAGAGAGGGACCCCTTCATTGAAGGACAACATCTCCTGCCCCAGCCCCTGTCAGCCTGAGATCTAGAAGACCTCCTCCCCAAAACAAGTGGACACTGATGAAAATGCCCAGATGCCAGTCTGGCAAGACCCCAAGGCTGCAGGAGTGGGGCGGTGGAGGGGCCGGATGGCTCGGGCTCCATCTGCTCCTCTCATCAGCAGCTGGAGCCCTAGAACCCAGCCCTGGAGGTTTCTGATGTACCTGTGTTCATCCTCATCTCCCCAGAGAAGGCTGGGCATCCTTTTCCTCTGCCTGCTCTAGACCCAGCCCAGGGACAAAACTGAAGCCCAAGGTGCAGCGACTCTGAGGGATTAAGTCTGCCCACATGCCTGGAAAGCACGTAGCCCCAGCGGATGCTGTTGGGATTGGTTGAATCCCCAAGATCAGACCCTCAACACTCAGCCTTCAAGTTGACTCCTGGTGCGCCTCAGCAGTGCGCCTCAGCAGTGGCCTCACCCAGCCTCTTTCCTGCTGGAACAGGGGCCTGGAGCCTGTCCTGGCAGCAGGAGCTGGGCGGGCAGGGCAGGCAAGGCCAGGCATCCGGACTTGCCCTGGGACTTGGCCTGCTCCAAGACCCGGGAGCATCGGATCAGCACGACTCAGGAGATACAGGGCCTGAGGCTGGGCCTGAAGTGTCCACTCCTCCTCTCTGCAACCTCCCTACCACAGTGGGTTGCTGGGGGCCAGCAGGGGAATAGGCAGCTTGCTCATTTTCCTTCTGCTGGTGAAGATCCCGTGGTTGGACTCCTGTATGGGGAACTCCAGCCACATCAGATTCCTTAGGTCACATCCCCGGTGATGGGTGGGGGCTGGCACCGAGCATCTCCAAAGGGAAGAGGCTGGAGGATGCCCTGGGGTCCCTGCATAGGGAGAAACAGTGGCTGAGACTCCCAGCAGGGAAGTATTCCCAGGAGTCTATGGGAAGGGACAGGGGCCTGGGGAGGGGTGCGGGGAATCCCGTCTGGAGAAGCCCTTCACAACTTTCAGGGTCAGTCATCAATTAAAGCAGGACATTTCAACAGGGGAGGGGAAGACCCAATGCCCTCAGGAGAATCTTATTAGTTAGTTAGTCAATATCTGTATTGGTCTAGGACATATCTATGAAATTCGACTGTTTAGGTATCCAGAGGGCAGTGGGGGAAAGTTGCATGCTTTTAACAAAGGAACAAAGTCCTGGGGAGATAGAACAGTACGGGAGGTGTGAGCTCTGATCTTGAAGACCTGGGTTTGAATCCTACCTAGATCACCCGCTAACTCTGTGACCTACGGCAACCTTTCTAAGCCTCAGTTCTCTCATCTGTAAAATGGGAGGAAATGAGAGTCCTCTCCTAGGAGAGCCAAGAGGATAAATCAATTTGGAATACATATCTGCTTAGTACAGCACCTAGAAACAGAACAAGCCCTTAATAAATAGTAATGAATAATAATTATCTAGAAACTGCTTACTTTTTTGCTAAGCATTCTGCAGACATTAACACATTTAGCCTCTATTAATTAGTCCCACTATTTATGAGGAAATGAAGGCTCTAAGAGGTTTAGTGACTTGTCCAGGGTCACACGGCAGGAAAGCAGAGGACCAAGGTTTAGATCCAGATATCCTGTCTAGGAGTCTGCCTTGCCCACTCCACTCAACCTCCCCGAGTAATGACCCATCATTGTATCTATTGTCACAGCCTATCCTGTGATGCTCTGTGTTAGTGATGGTTTTAGAAATGATGAGAAATAGGGCTTCACCCTGGGAAAAATACCCTGCTAGGGGACAGTGGGCTTTCTGAGGTTGAGAGGCTCTTGGTGACCGGAGAGACAAATGGGCAATGATGCTCAAATTAGATATGGTGACTGGCTGGAAAGGAGCAGGTGGAGACACTTTGTAGCCCACACAGGCTGTGGCCCCCAGGATGAGGGGGAGTCTGGGCTGCCTCTGTCCTTCCCCTGTCCTGGAGAGCACACAGAAGCTCAGAAGCAATTCTGTCCCCGGAGGGGAAGGGGTTCCACATATTCCACCCCTGGTTGGTCTCCCATGCCCTTCCTGCTGCAGCCCAGGACCACAGCCCCAAGGGCAGTGGTGGGCGAAAGCTGTTTGGTCCCAGGATGCCTGGCAGCATCACTGAGTGTGTCAGGAGAAACTTCAGCACAGAGGGGTGGGGTTGGGGACAGAGCAGGAGGGACTGAGCAGTCTGTTCTCTCCCTCTAGGGGGAGGCCTCTGCCTGCTGGAGGCTCACTGTGAGGGTCCTGGAGGCACGGAACCTGGGCTGGACTGACTTGTGTGAGTAACTGTTTCCTAGGCTCCAAGGGTGTAGAGGTGACCAGGCCCTGTGGGAAAGGCCCAGGTGGGAACTTGGGGCTTGGGGAGGGCTGCCCGCAGTGGCCACCAAGATCATGGTAGGAACCATGGTGAGGCCCCTGGAGAGGAGTGTAAGGAATTCTCTCTTACTCTGTTCTCTTAACGTTGGCAGTGAGTGAGGCAGACCCCTATGTGACCCTAGAGCTGCCAACCGTCCCTGGAACAAAGTTCAAGACCAAAACAATCACCAACTCCTGTCATCCTGTATGGAATGAGACCTTCAGTTTCCTAATCCAGAATCAGGTCAAGGTAAAGGCCAGGACCACCCACCTAAGGACAGGCTATATCCTCCTATCGGAGCACACTTTTCCTCCAGAGCTCAGTAAGAGACACCGGGGAGGAGTGTCTTTGTTCCCAGTCCCGTGTGCTGTGTGGGAGAGAACGTGTGACCCACCCTGTGTCTAAGAGCCTGATCTCTGGCAAGTTGCTGGTCCTCTCTAAGACCATCTGTGGAACAGCGGCAGTAAGAACCCCTTCCTAAGGGGGTTGTTGAGGTCAAATGAGATAAAGCATGGAAGACTCCTAAAACAATGCCTGGTACATATGGTGCCTTGGGGACAGCAAAGGGGGGGAAGTGTGCAGTGGTGGGGAAACACTGAAAGAATTTTATATTTTATAAAAACAAAAATTAGCAGGGGAAGATTAGGAACTTTGCTGGATTTCCTTTTAATGCTTTTAAGGTTTACTATTATTTTTACTTTGAAGTACAAGGTATGGAGGCATAATAATCTTTTCTGACCCTGGGCATCAAGTAAGGGCTCAACAGGTATGAAGTATAGTAATAAGTAAATAATGTGCTAAGTTGCTGTTCTCGGGTCCCTAGAATGTTCTGGAGCTAAATGTCTATGATGAGGACTCAGTCACGGAGGACGATGCCTGCTTCAAGGTTCTCTATGACATCTCAGAAGTCCTCCCAGGCCAGCTGCTCCGGAAGACCTTCTCCCTGCGTCCCCAGGTGAGTGGGGAGTCCCACCCCTCTGCACCCCACCCCTCTGCCCTCCAGGCTGAGGAAGTTCCCCAGCTTCTCCCATCTGCTGGAATGCTGCTGTGTTCACAAAAGAGGGAAGCCCCTCCCAGGGATATTTATATTGTAGTAGGAAAGGAGAAGGCTTAACTGACTGTTACAGACTGAATCACTCATTGCAGAGATTTTAGTCACGGGAGGGAGGTTTCTGGTGGTGGTGAACTTCCTAATATCAATCAAAACCTGCGTAACTCACCCTTGCGGCAGTTGGGGGGAGCACTCTGTCACTCCTGATCACTGCTTGCCTGTGGTGCCCAAGGCCTGCTTTATGAAGGTCTCTGCTCCTTCTCCAGCAGGGGAAGGCTGGGGAATGGGAGGGTGGGGTTCTGAGGTCAGGTCCCTCTCAAGAGGACTAGGGCATCCTTAAGCCTCTTTTGGCTTGTTCTCCTTATGTCCCCCTTCAGCCCTGCCAGGGAGAGAGGCCTGTTCTCTGCAGACTCATCAGCTGTGGCTAACTTGGGTAGGCAGCCAGCCCCTCTTTCCCCCAATTCTCATTTCCCACATCTGTAAAGTAGGAAGAGTATAGTATCTCGCCTCCCTGAGCGACTGCTGGAGACGAAACAATGCATGGTCAAAGAACTGTGTCACCTCTAAAGATGTATAAATGTTCACGACTTGCTCATCGTTGATTTCAGGGACAGGAGGAGCTGGACGTGGAGTTCAAGCTGGAAAAAACGTGAGTAATAATCACACAGCCCAGGGAGTGCCTCAGGACCCAGGCTTTATATAGGGAAATGTCTTTGACCCAGATTCTCTGTCCCTCCTGCCCCCACCCCTGCCCGTCTGGGTCGGAGGGGAGGGGTCCTCTTAGAGCAATGAGGAGAGAAAGGTCACTGCTTCCTTGTCCACACTCTCCCTCTCTCTCCCACATGGCAATCTTCAGAAGCCCCTCCTTCCCCCTGAGTGGTATCCAGGACTTGGGGTCCCTTGGCATCACCCAGGGAGGCCCCATGGGGGCTTGAGGCTGTGCTGTGAGGGGCAGCTCAGTACAGGGACCTTTTGCATTGTCAGGCTGAGCTCCGGATATTCTGATTTTTCCAGGTCGGACTCTCCAGAAAACCTCATCACCAACAACGTCCTTGTGGTAAACCACCCTCCCCTGGCTTGTGAGGGGAAGCTGAGGGAGGGGTCCCAGAGCCAACACTGAGGCTGGAGGTGCCAAAGGGATATGCAGAGACAGGGTACTGTGGCAAGACCACCCGGGGCCACCCAGTTCAGTGGTTCCCCTGGGGCTGTGGTCAGCGGCTGGGGACTGGGAAGGGCCAGAGCCTTAAGAGAACATGGAGAAAGGGAGGCCGAGACTCTGTTGGGGGGAGATTTGGGCCCAAGATTTGATGGCTGAGGGAGTGTCAGGGCGAATTGTAGGTGTTCCTGACGGGTTTCATTATCTGTGATGGACTCCTAGCTCTTAGCCTCAGAAGATGGCGGGCGACAGGCCAGCCAGGCCCAGCTGGGGTGTTAGCACTGCACAGCAGAGGCCCAGAGGAAGTTTCCAGAGCACTGCACTTCCAACCTGGGGTTTCTGGGACAGAGTCAGGGGTCAGTTAGCTCCTCCTTGAGACAGTGGAGGGTCTTGATCAGCACTTCTGAAACAGTGCAAGCTCACAACAAGTTCACAGCAACACGAACAGGTGGTAAACAATGGACTAGAAGCTTTCTATTCAAAGGTCGCCAGCCTGTAACACAGGTATGACCTGGCAGCAGGGCCTAGTGTGAGGGAAGGAGGCCTCTACCCTCAGGGTCATACAAGGACCTGCTTGGTAGGCTAGTGTTACTTTTACAAATGCATGTTAAAATCATCATACCTATGGCAGCTGCTTTTTATCTGAGGTGCTGGAGAGCGGTGGTGGGCAGGTAAACTCAGTCAGACTGAAGGAGAGAGTCAGTCAGGAGCTGAGTGGGCTGTGGGCATCAGGTGACAGGCATGACAGAGAATGCAGTGGGCTCCTTTGGCAAGCTGGTCAGCTGGAGGACAGCTGGGACATTGGTCCATCATCCTGTAGGCCAGTGGTTTGTGTGCTACTGTTTGGGAGCAGTTGTGGGAGAAGGCACTCTCCAGTCTGAGCCTGCAGAGAAATACAGAGAGGAAAGAACGGTGCCTGAGGGTCGGGCGGCCTTCAGAGATCCACCAAGTTCAGCAGATCTTTGAAAGTTTGGGGGGGGGTGGTGCACAGGATGGAGGTGGGGCTTCCCCCGACTGCTCCAGAATCAGAGGAGGGGGCTGGCGGTTCTTCTGGTCCCACTCTGGTCCCACTTCCTGTTCAGTGTGTGGTGGATTGGGGACAGTGGGGCTCAGGGGGTGAGGTTGATGGGACCTCAGCCTTCCCTGCTGAGCCCCCGGCCCACGATGTGATCTGCCCCAGGCCCGAGAGCTGTCCTGCCTGGATGTCTGTCTGGACCGTGCTGGGAGCACCACCACGGTCATGGGTGAGGCCTGCTCAGTGCTAGATGGAGTGGCTGGGACACCTGTGTGGGCCCTCTTTCTTCTTGCTCACACAACATGAGGGCAACAGGTTCTCCTCGAGGGTCTTCCTGACCTGGGGGAGGGTGTGTTGCAGGAAGTGAGAGTCCCATGGGGGCTGTGGGACCCAGTGGGCTGGGGAGGGCCCATTCCAGAATCCTGGCTCTCATGGTCCAAACTCCCAGGTCTCGCCCATGTCCAAGCAATACTGCCAGTTTCCTGGGGTCCCTGCTCGGATTCCTGGCTCTTGTTCCCCTCGTGCTAGTCTGCCCACTCTCTGCCTAGACCAGGACAAGCTGGAGCTGGAGCTGGTGCTAAAGGGGTCCTATGAAGACACGCAGACATCGGTGCTGGGTCCAGCCTCTGCCTTCCGCTTCCATTACATGGCAGCCCAGGAGGGAAAACTGAGTGCTCGTGTGAGGGTGGGTCCTGGCTTTACAGCTCCCTGCCATGGGCCAGCTCCAGCTGCTGCGGGCCCCTCTTAAGCCAATGCCAGGTGCCTGTGGCCTCGCCAGACTCCCCCAGAGAGGCACCAAGCCTTTGGCAGATAGGGAGAATCACCAGGAGCTTGGAGTGTGCGTGGGGACTCCCCTGTCTTGTCAGACTTTGTTTGAACCTTTCAGTGGCATCTGCCTCGATGGTCTTAGAAGAAATCCCCATCTCTGTGCCTCTGCATGGCCTGGTTCTTGCCCAGCTCTGCTGCCTCACTTTGTTCTGTGCTCCCCCTCTTTCATGATGCTCCAGCCTATATGTCTCTTTTTGCTTTCCCAACACACCAAGGGCCTTCGGGGTTCTCCTCTGGCTGCTTCCGAGGCTGCCTGCTCTTCCTCCTCCTCCTCTTCTTCCTCCACTTCCTCCTCCTTTAGATCTCAGCCAAGAGGGGCCCTCCTTGACTCCCCATCTTAAATAGACCCCCCACACCACACCTTTGTTTATTTTTTCATATCACACTGCTTAGGACTTCCTTTACCACATTTTTTCTCCTGTATAACATTTGCTAACATCTGTTCGTTACCTATTTTGTTATCAATTCATATACACAACTCAGAACAAAAAATGTCAGCAAGTATTTTAATAATGTCATTATAAGTGGTATAATTATAATCACTGTAAATATTGTGATTATATTATTAGAGAGGGACTGTGTTCGTCTGTCTAGATACTCAGTAAGGATTGGTTGAATGAATGCATATTTCCTTCCAGAGCTCTTCAAGTAACAGCTGGAGTTCAGACGAGTCAGCTGGGCATCTCACTGTGCCCCTGAGGTCCTTGGCCGTAGGAAAGGAGGTGACCTTTACCGTTCCTACTACAAATGTAAGTGGCCTCAACTGGATGGGAAGTGCCAGTGAGAATAAAGATGGGGAGCCCAGGCCCCCAGGGGATACCCACATACCTCTCAGGGTTGAGAATATTCTAATCCAGTCTCTCACTTTGATTTCAGACCCCAGGAGTGAGGCTGCAGCTCAAGACTGAGGGCTGGTAAGGGACATTCATATCTGGGGTGGACAGTGTGTGGTGGTCATGAGGCAGGGAGTGCTGTGGAATGGGTGGCCCTTGGGGTTGAGAGCAAGGAGGTAATATGGCAGCTATCCTGGGCGTGGCCAGCCAGTGGCTGAGCTATGCAGTTCCTCCCTGACCTTCGGATCCTCTACTACCCCAGCCCTAAGGAGCTGGATGTGCACCTGGGCTTCGATCTGTGTGCAGAGGAGAAAGCCTTCCTGAGCAGGAGGAAGCAGGTGGTGGCCAAGGCTCTCAAGCATATCCTGCAGCTGGACAGAGACCCACAGGAAGATGAGGTTTGGGGTACAGGGGAATGTGGGTGCAGTACCTTCGACTGGCCTTAAGGAAGTACCTGATCCTCGCCCTCTCTAGACACTCCAGTCAACAGAGATGAGAGTGGCTGTGTGGGGGATGGCGGGGCGGGGGGTGGTAAGCTGTGGGGTTCTCACTCCCTTTTGGGCCCCATCCAGGGCTGAGAGCTGTCACTTCCTGGGAGAGGGAAAGGTTGGCTGCTCTTGGTCTAAGTCTGACTGCATCAGGCTCTGGCCCCGAGGTCCTTTCCCTCCATCCTGGTCCTGGTTAAGCTGGTCTGTGTCTGTGTCAGTCCAGGTCCCCATTGTGGGCATTATGGCCACAGGAGGAGGTGCTCGGGCCATGACCGCTCTCTACGGCCACCTGTTGGCCCTGCAGAAGCTGGGTCTCCTGGACTGTGTCACCTACATCAGTGGCATCTCGGGTTCTACATGGTGAGGGGCCTGGGGACTGGAAGAGCAGAGATGATCGGGTCCTAGAGGAGAATGGAGCAGACACCAGGGGAACCCCTCTATGTGTGGAAGTCAAGAGGGTGTGAGCACTACAGTCCGATGGGTGCCAGGTGGCTTTCTCAAAAGGGAGGAAGTAGGTATTACAGAGGTCCTCCCGTGAGAAGGGGTTGGAAGACACCCATTCCATGCTACTGGAGAGGGCTAAGGCAGCTGATTCAGGAGGAGCTGGGGTTTGAATCTCTGCAACACCCCTTACTGGGCAACCAAGTTCCCTTGATTCTCAGTTGACTCATCTCCAGAACAGGGTAATAGTAGTTCTTACTCCGTACGATTGTCCTGGGGCAGCCCAAGTAAAACACCTGATCTGACATGTGTCAGGAACTCCAAGTCAGTAGATCTTTTTTCTTCAAACATGATTATCTCATTTAAATCCTCATAACACTCTCTAGGGTAGGGTTTGTTTTTTTTTTTTTTTTAATTTTTACTGTCCCTATAATATAGATGGAAAAATTGAGATGAAGAGGTACTATCTTAACCTCTTACTTAAAGACAAAATTGCCTTCCTATATACCCCACCCTGCCTATGATGAGGTGGGACTTCTCACTTTTAGATATTCGTTCCTTTGTGTCTTACTGAAATGTGACTCGAAGCAGTAAAAGGAGAGTAAACTCAGAGGATTTTAGATGACAGCTGTGGGCAAGCAGTCTTCAAGGGCTTCAGGACAGGCCCATGAAGATGGGTGTAGGGTCTAGATCTGTTCTGTACAATGCAGTAGCCACTAGTTATGTGGTTATGGGCCAGTTGAAATGTGGCTAGTCCAGATTGAGATGTGGTATAAAGATAAAAATACACAGAGAATTTTGAAGACTTGGTTTGAAAAAAAAAATTATGTTAATTTTTTTATTGATTACATGTTGAAGTGAGAATTTGGGGGTATATCGAATTAAAATAATACTATTAAAATTAATTTTTATTGCTCTCTTCTTACTTTTTCAAAATGTGGTTACTGGGAAATTTTAGATTATGTCTGTGTCTCACATTATGTTTAAATTGGACAGCGCTGATCTGAGAGAAAGATGGGCAGGACCTTGGCTGCAGGAGCATCACCTTGGGAGAAGTGGGAGGGTGGGAAGGAGATGTCGCAGTGACCCAATCCGGGGCCTCTGCCTCCTGTCACACTGTCCCTTTATTTTCCCAGGACAATGGCCCACCTCTACGGGGACCCCGAGTGGTCACAGAAGGACCTTGAAGGACCCATCAAATATGCCAGGGAGCACCTGGTCAAGAGCAAAATGGAGGTCTTCTCTCCGGAGCGCCTAACGAGCTACCACCAGGAGCTGGAGCTGCGGGCGCAGCAAGGCTACCCCACGACTTTTGTGGACCTGTGGGCTCTCGTGCTGGAGTCCATGCTGCACAACCAGGTAGGGCACCAATGCTGGCAAGGCTGGACCAGCGTGTACCTGTGGTCCTGGGGCAGCCACGCAGTTAGCTGCTGCGCATGTGCATTTCCTACTGGGTGAAGGAGACTGGGATCTGTGGGGAAAGGACGCAGGGGCCATAGTGTCTCAGTGGCTGCTGTACTTTGGGATCCTGCCTTTTTGAGTCAGGCTATTTTTCAGTTCATGGCCATAAAACAGAGATTTCTGAATCTCTCAGGAGCTTAGGGAAGAGTCAGTGCCAAGGTCAGTTAAGCAAACAGAACTTTCACTATGCTTATGTGGCAGTGAGATTGCTCGAATAATTTTTATTTTATGAATACTACAATATAGAATATATTCTTCTGTATCTTCATGGTAGTGTTAAAAGCACAGACTCTGGAGCCAGATTGCCTGGGTTTAATCTCAGTGCCCCTTACTAGCTCTGTGTTCTTTCACAAGTTACTAACTTCTCTGTGCCTGGGTTTTGGCCCCTATTCAGTGGGGATGAGTGAGAATAGTACTTATCTCACAGGCTTGTTCTGAACACTCAATGGTCTTTGCTGTAGAGTTAACATTATTAGCTATTACATATATTTTTTAAGATTTTATTTTATTCATTTGAGAGATAGCAAGTGAGAATACAAGCAGTGGGGAGAGGGAGAAGCCAGCTCCCCACTGAGCAGGGAGCCTGGGATCATGACCTGAGCTTAAGGCAGAGGCTTAACCATTGGAGTCACCCAGGGACCCCAGCTATTATATTTCTTTACTGTTTATTGTAACACCATGAAGACCAAACTGAGCAGATAACATTTTTTATAAATTGCTTCTTTAAGGTAAGTTTAGTAAGTCAACTGCTTAATCTTACATCAACTGATACAATTACTGAAATCAGTTCTTTTGTTTCCACTATTGTTTTACCACATATAATTATCTGAATTAACTTGAAACAACTAAAACACACAAAAAAGTACCCTTAACATTTGTTATAAAAAAGTAAACCATCAAATACATTAGCAGAGGAATGATTCATACCTTCCTTATCTTAGGGCATCAGAAGTTTGACCAAGAAAGATTATCATGTAAACTAACCAAAAATGAATTACTTTGGATTTTTTTCTTTAATTTTTATTCTTGCTGGTAAGAGCAATGTTCCCTGGAAGTTACCAACCATTCTTATTTTTAATGTATTAGTTTAACAATATTTATTATATAAACAATATTTATCATTAAATATTATAATAATCTTCAGACCTAAGAAAATGCATAAAGCATAAAGAATAATGTAATGAATATGCCCATTCTCACCAACAAGCCTAAGAAATATAATGTTACAGAAAAACTTGAAGCCCCTGTGGAAGCTTTCCCAGTCGCATTTCCCTCCCACCCCTACAGGCAACCACCATCCTGAATTTGGGGTTCTCATCACATTTCTATCTTCAGTCTGTATACATGATTGGATTATATAATACATAACATATAATTACATAACATACTTTATTTACCTCTATTATATATTTTATTGTATATACCTTTTATTGTACATCCTTAAGAAAAATATAGTGTTCCTTGCAGAAATGGTTTTGAACAAGTCTCTTTGTGCACAGATGTTAGAGTTTCTCTGCACCTCGAAGATACATACCCAGGGTTGGGGTTCTTAGCCCATTGGGTAAATGCATCTTCAGCTTTCCTGCCTATTGCCAATTGTTCTCCAAAAAAGGTTTCATTAATTCACACTTCCACTCTAAGTGTATCCATGTTTTTTTCTCTACACGCTCTTCAGACCTTTAATTTTTTGTTCATCTTATGGGTGTCATACAAAAAAATTTTTTTTGTCATACAAAATTTTATTGTAGCTTCCCATTTCCTTGATTTTTAGTGAGACTGATAATATTTTCATGTATATTTCTCATTGGGACTTCCTCTTCTGTGGATTACCTACTGCAATCCTTTTCCATTTTTCTATTAATTCACCTCTAATATTATTTTGTGGAATGCCTTATCGATTTTGGATATTAATCCTTTATCAGTTCTACTAGATTTTGATGCATCATTTTAATATAATCTGGTCTATCATTCTATTCCTTTATGGTTTGTGCATTTAGAGTCTCCCAAGATCTTTCCCTCTCCTAAAGTTATAATCTCCTATATATTGTTATAAAAGTTTTAAAGATTTGTTTTTCACAATTAGGACTTAGTCTTTAATAGATCTTCAGGTATTATGTGAACACAAACCCAGTTTTATTTTTTTTCCATAGGAATAGCAAACATATTAAACTTAATACCACTTATTCTTTTTTCTCCACAAATCTGCATCACTACTTGTATCCTGTGACAGCCTTCATATATTTATGGGACTCTCTGAGCTCCCTTCCATTCTAATGGGGCTGATTCTCCAACATGGGCCAACACTGCACTGATTTAGAGACCCTGGGTTTGTAATGCATGCAGGTATCTAATAGAGCAGATTTACCACCATTCGCCACCTTGGTTTTTCTCAACATCACCCTGGCTCCTTCTGGCCCTTTGCTCTTCTATACATGTAATAGAATCAGCTAGTCATGTTTCATGAGAGATGTTAGCATTTTTGTTGAGAGGCACCTGGGTGGCTCCATTGGTGAAGCATCAGACACTTTGTTTCAGCTCAGGTCATGATCTCAAGGTCCTGGGATGGAGCCCCATGTGGGGCTCCCTGCTCAGCAAGACATCTGCTTATCTCCCCCTCTCTCTGCCCCTCCCCCTGCTCTCATGCACACTCTAAAATAAATAAATCAATCTTTTAAAAAAAGAATTTTTATTGAAGTGGCATTTAATTTTTAAAACCCATGTAACTACTTGAAATATTATTTTATTAATATATCCTATGTATTCTTCAGATATGCTTTTAAAGTTCATGTTCAGTTGTGAACTTCTGCTAATTCAGTTGTGAATTATTAAAGACTTTTCTGCCTGGTGGTGGCAGTTAATTACTATAGAGTTGGGAGAAGCTTGTTTTAACAGTTTACTTTATGAGGTGCTAAAAAATACAGTTTGATCTGAGGCTATAAATAAGACTTTCATTTAATTACCATTTGATCCTCAAGTAATGACTTAACAAGGTTGAAGGTACAAGGCACAAGGTTCATAGTCATTTTGTAAAAGACAAACAAGGTTTGGGGTGTTTTTGGTTCACAAGAAAAAAATCTTGTGGCACGAGCACCCATGTGGTTTAAAAAATTTTGTCTCAATGTTAAAGCTTTTCAATTTTTTTTTTTTTTTTAGTTATCATGCTTTATGTCTTAAAGCTAACATTCATTGTATGCTTTTTAAAATAATTCTTTAATCAGATAAATTTAGTGTGTATTTCAAATATAAGTTTTTGGATAAAAGCATTTATTATCTCTATTTTATGCCAATATACAGCTCCAAAAGTCATTTTAAATATCAGAAAATATAACTCCATAAGAAATCACAATTTCGTTAATATTATTATTACAGAAATAGTATACCCTGAACTTTACACAGAGTTTTATTAGCCTACACACTTCTAGAATACTGCTTCAGGCTTTGAAAACAAAACAAAAACATGCTTGTAAAATATACCAGTTATAATCAGTGCTTCTCAAACCATGTCTATCAAACTTTTTTCTTTTATCTTTTGCTAGCAAGCCCTGAACTTCTTAGAAGTTGCTCACCATTCCTCAGGACGAAACTCATAATTTTTCTCTTATCTTTTTTTTTTTTTAAAGATTTTATTTATTTATTTGACGCAGAGTGAGAGAGCGAGAAATCACAAGCAGGGAGAGCAGGCAGAGGGAGAGGGAGAAGCAGACTCGGGGCTGAGCAGGTAGTCTGATGTGGGACTTAATCCCAGGACCCTGGCACCCTTTTTTCTCTTGTCTTTTCCTGAATTAAGGTCTTACATGTTTTTCTTCAATTCTGGCCAAAAAGGTTTTGGCTTTAGTGCCCCCTGCCCATACAGTGCCTAGACCATGTCAACACATCGCCAACACCACACCCAGCTCCCACATCTTCTGGGGACACTTGAGTCATCAGAGCGGTGACCTGCAGGGCTGGGAACACTCATTTGGAAATGGGGGTGGGGGGATGGGGGCGGGGCTTGGAGCACCTGCCGCTGCTGGTGAGCTATTAAAAGGAAAAAGAATACAGTATTATTTCAATAATACTGTATTTCAGTATTTCAACTATTTCAGTAGATGGAGGGGGTGAGCTGACCCTTTTCCCCCAGGTCAGAAACGGTGCCTCTGGAGCAAAAGGACACATTTCCCCTCGTCTTACATGTCAGAAGAGCAGGCAAACAGGATTCCCGAATCAGAAGACTTTGAGAAGGGAAATCACAGTTATTAATCAAGCTCCCTCCCTCTTCAGTACCCACACACACTCACAGCTGTGGGTCTGACTTGTCGCTATGGTACAGAGCGCCAGGGGCTTGAGCTGCATTGGGGGATTTTTTTCCTGTGGTTTCCCTGTAACTCAGGTCCTGCAGAGTACTCCTGCAGAACTTGGGGAGGGGGCGCAGGAAGAGGACCCATCAGTGACAGAGGGCTGCGGGAGGAAGACATACACCAGGGAATGCAGGGTCCTGGCCATGGGTGTGGGAGGGGGACTCCTCATTGGGAAGGTGGGGCTAGAATCCTGGGACACACACTTGGCTAATCATCAGAATCATCTGGGGAGATTGAAGAACATTCCTCAGTGGCTTCTGCTGATTCTCAGAAGTAACCTAGTCATCTATTTAGCACATCCTCTGGGTAAATCAGTTGATAAGGGCAGATCAGGCAGTTTGGGAACCTCCAAGGTCTAGCTGCTGAGTGAGGTGCCTTCCAGTTCGGAGAGCCCCGAGAGAGGGCCTGTGGGTCTGTGCTACGTGTCTCCCTCTGTCAGAAGCAGCCTGTGGGTCCATGCTACGTGTCTCCCTCTGTCAGAAGCAGCCACAGCCTGGGGCAGGCTCTCTCCCAAGGGCGGCTTCAGGCAGCCACCACCATTAACCTTGCTGATACTGGACATGAACCCTATTGGCATCTCTGGTCCGGAATGGAACGAGACCTTTCTCTGCCCCAAGAACTCTGGAGTGCTGTCCCAAAAGGCAAACCATAGTCCCTGCCATCAAGGCAGAACTGGGTATTTTATTGAAGAGAAAATTGGAAACAGAGGCAAGAATAAACAATGGGGTACAACTTCATACTGTGCAAAGCAGGAAAGAGGGGGGCAGGTAAGGGAGAGCCAAGGATGCCTGGAAAGCATTTTGGAGGGGCCGAGACTTGGACTGCATTCATGTAAATCTAGAAGGGGCAGCCTGTCCCCTGATGGAGCTTATAGTGTATATTGTAAAAGGGGATCCCTGTGTCCTTTCTGGAAAGCACTGTGTGTGTGTGTGTGTGTGTATGGTCTGTGCATCAGTGTCCCCATCCCCTCCACCCTTCAACCCATAAAGAGGGGGCCACGGACCACAGGAGCAGAGATGTCACTCCTGACACCATAGTCCTTGTGAATGGCATTCTCTTGAGATACGCAGTGTGCAACCTCCTTAGCCTTACATGGCAACCCCTGCCTTTGGTCAGAATATGGGAATGGGAGTGAGAACTGGATGGGTGCACCCACCCATGCCATCCAAAGTCCAATGGAGAGCTGCCTCCTCACCCTCAGCCTCTGCCCCCCTCCACTCCACGCAGTCCTGGTGGAGTTACTGCCTCTAGGGTGCTCCCAGCCACACCTAGGCCCTCATGCCTCCCACCCCAGGTGATGGACCAGAAGCTGTCGGAACAGAAAACAGGACTGGAGCAGGGCCAGAACCCTCTGCCCCTCTACTTGAGCCTCAATGTCAAAGAGAACAATCTGGAGACCTTCGACTTCAAGGGTACAATCTTTAGCCCTGCCCACTAACCCTCACACACACACACACACATGCACACACATGCATACACGCATACCACCCTGTGCACGGGTCTTTAGAGAATTCAGACAGGGAACTTACACAGATTGCTCAGCCTTCTGGGAAGAGAGGCGGTTCTGATGGGCTGATGAGCCAGGCAGCAGAGCCCATGGACCTGGTGGGGGGTGGTGGTGGGGATGTGGTCAAGGGGCTGGGTGTGGGGATGGTCAGTTCAGGAATCAGCCAGGCAGGGAGAAGGCTGGGGGCAGCATCATTGGCCCCTGTCAGAGCTGGGGCGCTCCCCACCCCACTTGCCTCTCATTCCTGCCTCTTGCTCCTGTTCCCATAGAGTGGGTGGAGTTTTCCCCCTATGAAGTTGGGTTCCTGAAGTATGGAGCCTTTGTCCCCAGTGAACTCTTCGGCTCTGAGTTCTTCATGGGGCAGCTGATGAGGAAGCTCCCTGAGTCCCGGATCTGCTTTCTGGAAGGTGAGTGATGGTTACTCTGAACATTGTGGCCGGTCCTGCGCCAGGCCTCCCTGACTGGGCATGATTCCTGTGCTCAGGTCTGGCAGAGCCCCCAGCAGAGGGGGTGGTGGGACACTAGGGTAGGGCTGTGAGAGCAGCCCACCTGCCTCCCATTTTCCATCCCCGCCCTGTGTGTGATGGAAGGCCAAGTGTTGAGGCCTGAGGCTGACTTTAGTCAGGGGGTTGGCCTTCAGGTATCTGGAGCAATATTTTGTCCCTGAACTTGCTGGATGTCTGGTATGACCTCCTCAGCTCTGAGGACACCCGGAAGCAGCACCTCAAGGACAAGATCAGGAACCTGGGTAAGAAGCGAGGCAGGAAGGGGAGCCTGGGCTGAGAGGCGGCTTCCTCTTCAGATGCTGGGGGAGGGACACTCTCCGAGGGGAAGCAGGCCCAGGCATTTCCAGGCCCTTCACCTGACCAACATCTGTTTCTCTGAGCCCAGAGGAGTCTCCTGCCTCTTTGAAGACCTCCTCGTGGCTGGAGGCCTCATGGCTGCAACCCGGGACGGCACTGGCCAAGGCGTTTAAGGGCTTACTGACGGGCAGGCCTTTCCACCAGCACAGCTGCAACTTCCTCCGGGGCCTCCAGCTGCACCAGAACTACTATAGCCAGAAAGACTTCTCCACCTGGGCAGGTAAGGCGCCCCCCCCCCCCCCGCCATGTCTCCCTAGAGAATAAGCTTGGGCTTCCAGTGGGGACAGAGACCGTGGTTAGGACTGGCAGAGGACTTGGGGGTGGGTGAGTCATGGCATACCCTTCTGGGGTCGGCCTGCAGAAGGTCTTGGGAAGGGCTGGGTGGCGTGTCCTCACAGAGAGTGATGCCAGAGGACAGAAGGGGACATGGAGGCAATTGCAGTGTGGCCGAGAAACTGACTGTCAACTGCCTCCCCCATCAGACTGCCCGCTAGACTCCACTGCTAACCAGCTAACCCCTCAGGAGCCCCAGCTCTGCCTGGTAGATGCCGGCTACTTCCTCAACACCAGCTGTCCCTCCATGTTCCGGCCAGGCCGCAGGCTGGACCTCATTCTCTCCTTCGACTACTCCCTACCCTCGTCCTTTGAGGTGCCTCTGGTTGCCCCATGGGAACCCCAGACACCCTGTGGCCAGGCCATGCTCCAGGGGCAAGCCACTGGGCCACTGACCCTGACCTCCTGGGCCCCCAAGGGGAGGGAAGGGTGACAGGCTCTGACTCACAGACTCCTGCCAGGGCTCTTGGTTGGGAAGGGCTATGGAGGTGCTGGGGTGCTGGGCTCCCAGGACAGGTGGACAGGGAGGAAGCACCTACCCAAGAAGAATCTGCGAGGAGATCCTGACCTGTCCACAACCATTACCTCAGGGTATCTCTGGGCACTCAGGAGTAGGGCAGTATGGGGGCAGGAATAGGGCTCTGGTACAGAAGTGGGTTTCTTACTGAGGTGCTCAAGGCTCTGTGGAGTTGCATAACCTAGCAACAGAATCCCAGATGGAGCAGAGTGCTAGGTCTCTGCCTCCCCTGAAGATACTAACCGAACAACATTGGCTGACCACTTGGATTCATTGGAAGTGAATACTTCACCTCCCTCTGAGGAGACACTGGGTTTTGTAACTGGACCACACACAGGCCAGGACCAGCTTGTTCCAACATGGAGCAGTCCAGTTGGGCTGGAGCTCTAGCATTTTCTAGAGCACTGACATGAGATGACCAGGAAGTAGCCAGTTCTCTCTGGGCCCCCTACCCCCAACCAGGCACTGCAGCAGACTGAGGCGTACTGCAGGGCCCGGGGACTGCCATTCCCTCGGGTGGAGCCCAGCCCTCAGGACCAACACCAGCCACCAGAGTGCCACCTCTTCTCAGACCCCTCCTGCCCTGATGCCCCACTCCTGCTGCACTTCCCTCTGCTCAACGCCTCCTTCAGGGACCACTCAGCCCCTGGTAAGGCATACCCTCCCTTCCTCCCAAGCCTGGCAGGCCAGACCCTCGGAGGCATGACCTTCGAGCTTCCCGGTGTTCCCATGGGGACTGGCGGGCGGAGGGGTCATCAGGCTAGTTCCACCCAGTTCTGGACCCGGCAGTGTGCTGATCTCTGTTGGGGACACCATGTCCCTGCAGAGCACTCTGCTGGCAAAGTCACAGTGCTGCTGTCCTGTGTCATGACCCCAGGCTCCCCTGCTACACACATACCCCTGCTCACCTCAGCTGTACCTGGCCTCCTCTGCTCTCCTGGGGTGGTGTGTGGGAATCCGGGCCTCCAGAGGCCTTCCTGCGTCATCCCCGTCTGCAGCCATCTCCACCCCGGCTTGGCACCACGTTGTTGGAGGGCCAGGGAGCTGGGACCGAGAAGCCCCCCACCCCAGGCTCTCAGATTCTCCTGACGTTACCTGAGATTTCAATTGGCTTCTCCCTCCCACCCCAGCCCTTCCTTCTCAGGAAGCTGGGCCTCTACTCTGGGGGTCCCTGAAATGTAAAACCTCATCACTATGCCTTCCAGACTTGCCTCCTGCCAACTGGTCAGACCTTTCAGGTGGAGAAGCCTCACTTCTTCTGTGTGTTATTCCTGGCTTTCTGGTTCCCGCTCTAATTCCACACCTTCCAGCTTTACCCTTAACAGGCTCAGCCGGCATCTTAGAATTCTCTCTCTCTCTCTTTCAACAAAGACTGATTCTTAAAAAGCAGAAATCCCTTTGGTTTTCAGACTCCTGTTTCCATCATGAGTTTTAAGAACCCTTCACTAGGATGACTGACTCTGGTCCAGCCGTTTGTTCCTTGCCCCGGAAGGTGAAACAGATACCATGGTGTTGCCTCAGGAGTGGGAGTGCATTGCCACAAGGAAGTGTGGGGAGCAGCAAACCCTTCATATCTCTACCTACTCTCCACATTTCTCTTTCTGGGCAAAGGACACAGAGGCCTGGAGGGAGAGCAAGGAGCCCTTTAGTGAGGAGCAGCCCACCGCTTTGCCCAGACGCAAGGCGTCCTCCTGCCCAGCTCTGGAGGCCTCTGGGTCCTAGTCTTAATCCCTCTCACCCCTGGGCAGGTGTCCAGCGCAGCCCTGCAGAGCTCCCGGCGGGCCAGGTGGATCTCACTGGGACCAACTCGCCCTACTCCCTGTTCAACATGACCTACAAGGAGGAAGACTTTGATCGCCTGCTGCAACTTAGTGACTATAACGTGCGGAACAGCCAGGGTGCCATTTTGCAGGCCTTGAGGACTGCCATGAAGCACCGAGCCCTGGGGGCCAGGCCTCGAGCAGCGCAGAATTGAGGTGGCTCAGGGACCCCAACTCTCTGACAACCCTCCAGGGGCTGGGGGTTTAACCCAAGCACTGCTGGGTAGGACCACCGCTCTCGCTGGGCTGTCCACCCCTGGGCTGCCTCTGCAGCAGTTCTCTCGGCCCAGAAGGGCTGCACGGCACCCCAAGTTCTTCCTCACTTTCATTGCTGGCTTGAGAGGAGCTGGAAGTAAACTCACCAGACCAGTGTGCAGCATAGCTGGTCTGACTAGAAACATGTTCCCATGCAATGACTCTCATGCCAAACAGAACAGATTTGGGGTACAAGCTGCCAGTGTCAGACCAGGGGTAGGCAGGTCAGGGCCTGACTGAGAGGTGGCTCCAGGCATCAGGAATCACACTGTGTCCTGAGAACCTTTTCTTCGTCCCCTCCTCCCCTTTCTCACTCTTCTTTGATACTATCTTTAAGCAACTATAGCGACCCATAGTCCACACACAACATGATTCATCCTTCTAGAAAGTATGACTGATGGCTTTTACTACATATTCAAAGAGTTGGGCAAACCTCCCACAGTCATTTTGAGAAGATTTTTGTCACCCCAAAAAGAAACCCCTCACCTCTTAGATGTCAACCTCAACCCTCCCTCCCCAACCTTATGCAACCATTAATCTACCTTCTGTTTCTATAGATTTGCTTCTTGTGGGCATATCCTATACATGGAATCATACAATATGTGGCCTTTTGTGTCTGGCGTCCTTTACTCGGTGGGATGTGCTCAAGGGTCATCCACGTGGTAGCAGGCGTCAGTGCCTCATCCCTTTCTGTGGCTGAATAAAAGACCCACGCTTACCTGATGGTCACTGGATAATGGACCCTTGGGTTGTTTCCACTTTTTGGTCATTCCAAATAATGGTTCTATGAACAGTCATGTACAAGTTCATATGTGGAAAGTGTTTTTCATTCTCCTGCATGTCTACCTAGGAATACATTTGCTGGATTATAATGTAATTCTCTGCTTCACCTCTTGAGGGCCTGCCAGCCCATTTTCCAAAGCTGCTGCCCCCATTTTTCTATTCCTATCAGCCTTATACTGGGGCGCTGATTTCTCCACCTCTTAGCCCCCACCCGTTGTTGTCTGTCTTTTGATTTCAATCATCGGAATGGCTGCAAAGTGGTATCTTATCAGCATTTCCCTAATGACTAATGATGTTAGGAAACTTTTTGTATACTCTAGGCCTTTTGTAGAGCTTCTTTAGAGAAATGTCTATTCAGATCTTTTGTCCATTTTCATTGGATTAAGTGTCTTTTTCTTATTAAGAATTCTGTATATTTTCTACATACAAATCCCAGACCCAATGTATGATTCGCAGTTTTTCTCTGCAAATCAAGTAATCTTTGGGTTACCTTTTCGCTTTCCTGAGGCTATCCTTTGAAGCACAGAAACTTTCTTACTTTGATGGTGCCATTTACATATATATGTTTTTTGCTGCTTGTGCTTTTGGTGTTGTATTTAAAAAACCATAGTCTAACCCATGGTTATGAAGGTTTACACCTGTTTTCTTCTAAACAGGTGGCTTCAGCCCTTACATTTAGGTCTTTGATCCATTTTGAGTTCACTTTTGTATATGGTGTGAGATAGGGGTTCAATTTCTTTCTTTGGCATATGGGTATCCAGCTATCCCAGCACCACTTGTTGAAAAGGCTATTCTTTCTCCCACTGAATGGTCTTCAGGGAGGGTTCCCTGAAAATCAGTCACCTGTGGATGTGAGGGTGTATATCTGGACTTATTTCATTGATCTGTTTGTCTATTCTTACGCTAGACCACACTGTGTTGATTACTGTAGTTTGTCATCAATTTTGAAATCAGGAATTGTGAGCCTTCCAACTTTGTTAGTAGGCATGAACAAGGGTTAAGCAGTTTGCTCATCACTAAGCTCAAAAGTGGCAAAGCCAGCACTGGAACTGGAAACTTTAAAATCAAGCTAGGCTTGGGGCTTGTGGGTGACTCAGCCACTTAAGCGTCTAACTTTAAGCTTAGGTCATAATCTCGGGTTCCTGGGATCAAGCCCTGCGTGGGGTCCTGGGGTTACGTGGGGTCCTGGGGTTACGTGGGGTCCTAGGGTTGGGCTCCCAGCTCAGTGGGAGTAGACTGCTTCCCCTCTGCCTTCCTCCCTCTACCCTTCCCTCTGCTCATCCTCTCTGTCTCTTTCTCAAATGAATGAATAGAATCTAATAAAATAAAATAAAATAAACATACCTAGGCTTCTAACTGCTATGCCACACTGCATCTTTGCGTCCTTACTTCGTAGCATGCCCTATTGTACAAGGAAGAATTAACCTTACCTAAAGAGCGGTCTGGCCTTGGCTCTCGGCTACTGAGAGGGTGATCTCTTCACCCCTCGAATGGCCTACCTGATAGGAGTGTCTTTGTGTGCCTAGGGTTCTGACTGCTGCACAGCCTTACAGTGTGATTTGTGATGGGAACTCTGAAACAGTTGGTATACATTCTCACCTCCAGAGGAACTGGAACTAAAGCCATGAGCCTGACATCCCAGAGGGATTGGAGACCAAAGGTCAGCCACATGGGCAGGATGTGATTGAGCCCCAGTAAAAACTCTGAACACCAAAGGGCCAGGGGAATGTTCTGTGGGTACTGTCACACACTGTGGCTGGATGGGGGCCACACCACCCTTGATTCTGTGGGGAGGGAATGACTGGGAGCTCCATGTTTATTTAAACCCCTCCTGGACTCTGTCATGTGCATCTCTTCCTCTGGCTGGTTTCAGTCTGTGTTCCTTCACTAAAATAAACATTAATCCTAAATCCAGAGCTTTCCTGAGTTCTGTGAGTCATTTTAGCCAATTATCCATCCTGAGGTGCCAGGGACCCTGGAATTGGCAGCCAGCTGGCTGGGAATGAGGGTTGTCCTAGGACCCTGAACTTGTGGCTGTTAATCTGAAGCCAGGACTCTGTTGCATGGTGGCTCTTCCCTCAGGCAGCAGTTTGGTGAGCTCCCGGGAAGGTGGGGTCAGAAGGCCTGGGCAGACTCTCACCACTCTTGTTCAACATAGTATTAGAAGTCCTAGCAACAGCAATCAGACAACAAAGAGAAATAAAAGGTATCCAAATTGACAATGAATAAGTCAAACTCTCTATCTTTGTAGATGACATGATTCTTTATATGGAAAACCCAAAAGACTCCACCCCCAAACTACTAGAACTCATAGAACAATTCAGTAATGTGGCAGGATACAAAGTCAATGTACAGAAAGCAGTGGCTTTCTTATACACTAATAATGAAAATACAGAAAGGGAAATTAGAGAATTGATTCCATTTACTATAGCACTAAGAACCATAAGATACCTGGGAATAAACCTAACCAAAGAGGTAAAGGATCTGTACTCGAGGAACTACAGAACACTCATGAAAGAAATTGAAAAAGACACAAAAAGATGGAAGACCATTCCATGCTCTTGGATCGGAAGAATAAACATTGTTAAAATGTCTATACTGCCTAGAGCAATCTATACTTTTAATGCCATTCCGACAAAATTCCACCGGTATTCTTCAAAGAGCTGGAGCAAATAATCCAAAAATTTGTATGGAATCAGTAGAGACTCTGAATCGCTAAGGAAATGTTGAAAAACAAAAATAAAATGGGGGCCATCACGTTACCTGATTTCAAGCTTTACTACAAAGCTGTGATCACCAAAACAGCATGGTACTGGCATAAAAACAGACACATAGACCAGTGGAACAGAGTAGAGAGCCCAGATATGGTCCCTCAGCTCTATGGTCAAATAATCTTCGATAAAACAGGAAAAAATATACAGTGGAAAAAAGACAGTCTCTTCAATAAATGATGCTGGGAAAACTGACAGCTATATGTAGAAGAATGAAACTCGACCATTCTCTTAGACCGTACACAAAGATAAACTCAAAATGGATAAAAGACCTCAATGTGAGACAGGAATCCATCAGAATCCTAGAGGAGAACATAGGCAGTAACCTCTTCGATATTGGCTACAGCAACTTCTTTCAAGATATGTCTCCAAAGGCAAAGGAAACAAAAGCAAAAATGAATTTTTGGGACTTCATCATACTCAAAAGCTTCTGCACAGCAAAGGAAACAGTCAAGAAAACAAAGAGGCAACCCATGGAATGGGAGAAGATATTTGCAAATGACAGTACAGACAAAAGGTTGATATCCAGGATCTATAAAGAACTCAAACTCAACACACACAAAACAGACAATCATATCAAAAAATAAGCAGAAGATATGAACAGACACTTCTCCAATGAAGACATACAAATGGCTATCAGACACATGAAAAAATGTTCATCATCACTAGCCATCTGGGAGATTCAAATTAAAAACCACATTGAGATATCACCTTACACCAGTTAGAATGGCCAAAATTAGCAAGATAGGAAACAACATGTGTTGGAGGGGATGTGGAGAAAGGGGAACCCTCTTACACTGTTGGTGGGAATGCAAGTTGGTGCAGCCTCTTTGGAAAACAGTGTGGAGATTCCTCAAGAAATTAAAAATACAACTTCCCTATGACCCTGCCATTGCACTACTGGGTATTTACCCCAAAGATACAGATGTAGTGAAAAGAAGGGCCATCTGTACCCCAATGTTTATAGCAGCAATGGCCACGGTCGCTAAACTGTGGAAAGAACCAAGGTGCCTTTCAATGGACGAATGGATAAGGAAGATGTGGTCCATATACACTATGGAGTATTATGCCTCCATCAGAAAGGACGAATACCCAACTTTTGTAGCAACATGGACGGGACTGGAAGAGATTATGCTGAGTGAAATAAGTCAAGATGAGAGAGTCAATTATCATATGGTTTCACTTATTTGTGGAGCATAACAAATAGCATGGAGGACATGGGGAGATAGAGAGGAGAAGGGAGTTGGGGGAAATTGGAAGGGGAGGTGAACCATGAGAGACTATGGACTCTGAAAACCAATCTGAGGGTTTTGAAGGGGCGGGGTGTGGGAGGTTGGGGGAACCAGGTGGTGGGTATTATAGAGGGCACGGATTGTGTGGAGCACTGGGTGTGGTGCAAAAATAATGAATACTGTTACACTGAAAATAAAAAATAAATTAAAAAAAAAAAAAAAAAGAAGGCCTGGGCAGACTGGGCAGTAGGGAGGACTATCCCTCAACTTTGCAGCTTGGGTGATGCAGTGCACCTATGTTCTGGGGAGTGAGAGGAGCACAAGTAGGAAAAAAATAATAATAAAAGATTTGTTCCATTTCAGGAACTTTCCCTAAAGCCAGAGAGAGGGCGGAGGAGTTCCATGCAGCCTCGAGTGGGCTAGGCTGAGGCTCAAGGCCACACCTGGTGCATGAGGGTGCATGTGGGCATATGAGTGTGTCTGTCTCCCCCTGCCCCCTCCCTTCCTAACCCATGATGAGTTGCTGTTATTCCAGCTTCCCTGACTGCCTGAGGTCTCATCAGCCCATTCTAACCTGAGTGAAGACTGCAACTCAGGCACCCACGGACTCCAAATCAATTGTGCAAGCTCCTTGCTACAGCCTGTGGGCCCCTCGTGGACCAGGTCCAGAGCTTTCCGCAGGGACAGGAAGGCCCTATAAGTTGCCCCATCACTGCCCCTGGGCCTGTGCTGGCAATCTGCTCTCTGCCCAGCACAGGTGGTGGCAGTGGGAATACCAAACAAAGAGTGAACTGAGAGATAGTTCATGTTCCTGTCATAGTCTATTTAACAATGCATAGAACAAATGAGAATAATAATATAAAAGAAAATAATTTAAAAATTGGTAAAATTCAATACAAACTCAAGATTGACGAAAAGTTCTTTATAAATTAAGAATAGAAACACATTCACTTAACCTGATAGGGGGTATCTCTGATGGTTAATTCTGTCAACTTGGCTGGGTCACAATGCCTGGATATTTGGTCAGTGTTCTAGATGTTTCTGCAAAGGTGAGTTTTGGATGAGGTTAACATTAAAATTGGTGGAGTTTTTTTTTTTTTTTAAAGATTTTATTTATTTATTTGACAGAGAGGTCACAAGTAAGCAGAGAGGCAGGCAGAGACAGAGAGAGGAGGAAGCAGGCTCCCTGCTGAGCAGAGAGCCCGATGAGGGGCTTGATCCCAGGACCTTGGGATCATGACCCGAGCCAAAGGCAGAGGTTTTAACCCACTGAGCCACCCAGACACCTCTAAATTGGTGGAGTTTGAGTAAAACCAATTATTCTCCACAACATATATGGGCCTCATCTAATCAGCGGAAGGCCTTAATAGGACATCAACTGACTCCCCCAGCAAGAGGGAATTTTACTAGCACACTACATTTGGATGCCTTGAAACTCTTCCCTGAGTCTCCAGCCTACCAGCCTTCCCTACAGATTTTGGACTCCCAAATGCTTTATGAGGCCCAATTATATGAGGCAATTCCTCAGTGTAAATAATTATCTCTCTCTCCCTCTACCCACTCTCCCCCCTCCTCCTCTCTCCCTTTTTCTCCCCCTCTTTGTCATATACATATATTTATATATGTATCTCCTGTTGGTTCTGTTTCTCTGAATAACCCTGACTAATACAGTATCTATGAGAAGAAGAAAAAATGCCCCATCCTCCTGAATGGGGAAATCTTAGACTCATTTCCTTATAGTTCAAAAACAAGATAAGGAGTCCTGCTGTCTCCATTTCTTCATAACCATTTCCTGGAGCTCGTTCTGTGCCTGTGGGCTCAGAATCCAGGCAGGATGTAGCTAGCCATCTGCAGACAGAGTGTTGGCCACGCCATCCATGACAATCAGCTCAAGGCCCCGCCAGGAAGGGTCTGCTTCCAAGCCAACACATGTGGCCACTCGAAGGACTCGGGTCCCAGTGGGCTGTTGGCTCAAGGCCACCCCTGGTTTCCTATCACTGGGCCTGTCCACAGGGCAGGTCACAATATGGCTGCCAGCTTTGTCAATGTGAGCAAGCAGGGAGAACCACAGAGAGGGTCTGAGGGACATTCTAGAGAAAACTCTATGATAGATCAGATTCAGGGGCATCATGGGGGTTAAAGTTCCACAGAAGATGTTGAAAGAGTTTGTAGCCTAAAAGAATGGGGGTGGTGAGCATGGTGAGAGCTTTAGAAAGGCTTCTGGCCTTTGTGGTGGTGGGCTTGGGTTGAGAAGTCATCCTGTGGTGAGCTACCTCCAAAATCATGCTGTCCACCAGAGGAATGTGCTCAGAACCACAGTCTGGTATTTTTGACCCTTAAACTAGGGAAATGTTCTGGAAGACGGGAGCAACAAATGCCAATATACAAAGTTCTGAGGAGGTCAGGCCCAGCAGTGGTTTTATTTGTTTGATTGTTTGTTTTTAGGTAGGCTCCACACCCAACATGGGACTTGAACTCATGACCCTGAGATCAAGAGTTGCAAGAGTTGCTACAATGCCCCATCAGCTGTGTTTTTAAAAGGCACAGGAATAGCAAGGAGGAGAATGACAAGGCGGCCAGAGCCCATGCAGGCAGAGTCCAGAGTCCTGACCAGATCTCAGACCTTTAGCTCATCACTCTCACCCCCAGATAAAGAAAGTAACACTTGAGGATATGATGGAACTTCACCAAGGTCACACGACAAGCTCAGGGCACTTGACGTTCATCTTGTGGTCATTATCCTTCTTTTAGGAATGGTACCTATTTCCCTGTGAGGAACACCCCTCTCCTCCATTCTCAACCCAGGACCTTAGGGCTTTGACTGGCCACCCCCTGTCTGGGGTGGGTGTGTAACTAGGCCTGGCAGTCAGACCCACAGAGCAGCCCACAGAGACTGGCTTAGAGATAAGTAGGTGAAGAGCCAGAGAGACACTGAGAGACTTTTTTAGGACCACAGAGATGGGCACTTTCTCCCACTGGACTTGAACTTGGGCAGACCTGAGGCTGAAGTGAGTACCACCATCTGGCCATGAGAAGGGAAAAGCCTGTCCAAGGATGGAGGGAAGACAGAGGTCAGGTCCAGAGCTGTGTCAACAGTGTCAAGTCCAAGTTTAAATCAGTCACCCTCCTGACTATTCAATCATTCATTCTAATACGTTTCTCCCCTCTCCCCCCATTTTTTGGCTTAATCTCACCTGAGTTGGGATTTTTGTGGCCCACATCGTGAATCCTAACTAATGTATAAGAAACAAGAGTTTAATGGAGAGGAGAATGTTGGGCTCAGAACCTTGAGGTGAAGAAAAAGTAGGCCTTTGCCTCTGGGCAATCAACGAAGAATTTTAGGATCAGGTTTATACTCTGGAGCCACTTGTGCACATGTGTCCCAGGAGACATGTACGAGACTCTGGCAGCACTAGTCACGTTCCCCAAAAGCTAAATCCAAATGTCCATCAATAAGGGAATGGAGAAATAAATTAGTATTCTCAGACAGCAGAACACTATATAGCAAGGGCAAATAATGAACTATGAACTTTGATGAACCATGAACTTTAATGAAAAATGAACTTTGGACAGTGATCTGGATGAATCCCCCAAAACAAAACATAGAGTGAAACCAGAAAGTATAGTTGCATTTGGATTAGTACCCAAATATCCAAAACTTAACAATATCTTATTTAGGGTCATACATGTATGTAGTAAACATATAACTGAAGTCAGGAAAATGATAAACACAAATTCAGATTAGTTGTTACCCTTGCAGGGAAGTTATGATCACTGAGGGGCACACCAGCAGCTTCATCGGCAATATTCTGTCTCCAGCCAGGTGGGGGTGGGGGGAGCCGGGGTTGGGTAGGGGTGGTGAGTACTTAGATATATGTGTGGGTTTTTTTTTTTTTTTAAAGATTGTATTTATTTATTTGTCAGACAGTGAGATAGAGAGAGAGCACAAGCAGGGGGAATGGCAGGCAGAGGGAGAAGCAGGCTCCCCGCTGAGCAAAGAGCCCGATGCAGAACTTGATCCCAAGACCCTGGGATCATGACCTGAGCCAAAGGCAGATGCTTAACCGACTGAGCCACCCAGGCATCCTGATTACTTTTGACGTCCTACATGTGAATGTGTAGGATATCTATTCTTTGGTATTATGAAACATCCCATAATAAAAATAAATAAAAGAACGAGGCTCACTACCTGGGATACCATCGTAGCTTGCTGTTCTCACAACTGATGCAAAAACCAGGAGGACCAGCAATGGCTACCATTTATTGAGCATGACCTGTGAGCCCAACTCTTCACATTTTTTTTTTTTAATTTCTCACGCTAGCCTGATAAGGTAGGTGCTGTGCTGTAAGTTAGGCCGTGAGGCTGGAGGTCATGAAATCACTTGCCCATGGCCACGGAGCCAGTGAGAGGAGGAGCCCAGGTCCAAACCCAGGCAACCTGCAGAACTCACGTGCCGCTAAAGCCCATCTTCGGAGGCAGGACAAGCCCCCTGATGATTCTCACTCCCAGTGCAGAGCTCGGATAGTGGCCTCTCACAAGCCAGGAGGCTTAAAGAATGTCTATCCTCCCACAGGCTCTGGAGCTGCTGAATCCATGGCACAACTTGGGTCCTAACTGCTCAGGATTGAGAGGGGAAGTCAACTTGCTCAGGACTGAGGGAGTTCCTGGGACTTTGGAACATCAGTGCAAGGACACAGCAAGTCCAGGCATACCAGGAAAGATTGGTTGTCCTAGCACCTTGTCATGAGCAGTAAGCAAGGGCAGAGAATAGGCCCTGACATCCTACAGATGCAGGGAGATGGAGAAAACTCCACGTAACTCTTGACCTTTGGTGTTTTAACCCATTCCCTAGTACAAGACCCAGGCAGTTTCTCGAGCTTCTTCTTTTTTCTATTTTTAAATATTTTATTTATTTATTTGTCAGAGAGAGAGAGAGAGTAAACACAAGCGGGGGAGAGGGGCAGACAGAGCAGGCATGGGGAGAAGCAGGCTCCCACTGAGCAAGGAGCCCGAAGATGACATGGAGCTAGATCCTAGGACCCTGGGATTGTGATCTGAGTCAAAGGCAGACATTTAACCAACTGAGCCACCCCGGCGTCCCAATGTCTCAGCCTTCTACTAATGAGAAAATTGTATCCCGCTTGTGTAAATGGACAAGGGAAAGCAGGCATGCCTGTCACCTCCTCATGGGCAGAGGGAGATATAGGAAGAGGAGCTAGAAGCATTTGCCTCCAAGCAGAGAGCCACAGAAGGGAGCACAAGCTCTTCTCCAGCCGTCCTGGGGAGGCGTCTGGTCTAGAGGCAAGGAACCTGGAGCGTAAACTTGAATAGTGAGGCATCTCATCGTAGAAGGTGTTAGAAACCAGGACCATGGGAGAGCTGGAGTCCAAATCCTGGTCTGTGTACCTTGAGATGCTTATTGAACTTGTCTGTTTTCTCATCTCTAAAAGCAGACAGCAGTAAACACTTCGCAACCTTGCTTAAGGATTACACAGAACACCGTATGTGAAGAAGTTGCCATAAGATCAGCACACAGGTACTAATAAATGAGAGTTGTTATTCTTAACATGTTATCATTATTTTAGAGGTGGGCCTGTATCCTGATTGTGAGATTAAGACGGAGCAGTTTTATTTACATAAGTGATACTTGGCTCAAGTAAAAGTTACATCCTGGGTTGTGATACTTAATACAATGCTTGGTTTGAAAAGCAGGCAATTAAATTCCAGGAGGCATGGCTGCAGTTTAGGCAGCCGCCACCAGGGGGCTTTGTTACCCAATGACCAAAAAAAAAAAAAAAAAAAAAAAAAAGGAGGGGCGCAGTGGATTGCAAATCCAAAGGACCTGCGGTCACTGTAAACCATTCCACAAAGCATGCTTTAAAACCCAGGCAGCAACCTTAAATGTTAATTACTAACCAACACGTGCATATATATTCAAGGAAGTACATAATTCAGAGGACTGCAAAAAGCTTCTCATTGAACTACTATCTCCATCCCATAGGACTTGGAATCTCTCTCTTTATGGCTAGGATGTCTATCAGCAATAAAATGGATAAATGAATCTTGGTGTAGTCATGCAACCGAATATAGCTGTAAAAATGAACACCGTGGGGCGTCTGGGTGGCTCAGTGGGTTAAGCCACTGCCTTCGGCTCAGGTCATGATCTCAAGGTCCTGGGATCGAGTCCCACATCGGGCTCTCTGCTCGGCGGGGAGCCTGATTCCTCCTCTCTCTCTCTCTCTCTGCCTGCCTCTCTGCCTACTTGTGATCTCTCTGTCAAATAAATACATAAAATCTTAAAAAAAAAAAAAAATGAACACCGTGCATCTACACACAACAATCTGGTTGGATTTCATCAACATAACGTTGAGTTTAAGAAGCCAGGCATAAACGAAGAATACTGAATGATTGCTTTTTTTTTTTTTAAGATTTTATTTATTTGACAGAGATCACAAGTAGGCAGAGAGGCAGGCAGAGAGAGAGGGGAGGCAGGCTCCCTGCTGAGCAGAGAGGCCAGTGTGGGGCGTGATCCCAGGACCCTGAGACCATGACCCAAGCCGAAGGCAGAGGCTTTAACCCACTGAGCCACCCAGGTGCCCCTGAATGATTCCATTTTTATAAAGTTCCAAAATAGATGAAATGAATTGAAAAATTTGATCTGCTTACTGTTGACCTCCAGTGTTTAGGAGAGCAGTGCATAAGGAGGGTTTCTGGGATACTGATAATGTTCTGCTTCTTGATCAGGGTGCTGATTCTGTAGGTGTGCTCAACAGTGAAAATACATTGAACCACACTCTTCGGATTCATGCCCTTTTTTGTAGGTACATAAATCTTCACTTGAGAGTTTATTTGAAAATGCTAGGGATATCAACATCCGTATAGTGGACTCTACTACTTTTTGATTTGTGCTCCCCTAACAAGGATTCCCATCACTCTTCTCTGTCAACAAGCTGGGCCCAGTGGCCTCAGGCGAGAGGGTGTAGCCAGGGCTGGCCTATCACGCAGTGTGTCATCTTGTTGACACTGCAGATTAGCCCAGGTACTGAGACTGAACTCAAGCAAGCTGATCAGAGACTTTCTCTGGGATAAAGGTACCCAGTTAAAACAAACAAACAAACAAACAAACAAACTTTCCCCCTTGATGTGGGGCTTGCTAAATTTGGGCTGCCAGTGACTATATCCCCCACAGGTGGAAGGGGACTGTTCACATTAGGAGAGAATGAAGTCAAGGGCAAAGAGAAGCAGAGGAAGAGGACACGGGAGCCAGAGTTCTATTGCTTCAAATCCCACATTCCCTCCTTCCTCGACTTGCCAAGATGTTCATTTCTCAATTCTCTGAGCTAAACCTGTGTCTCTCCCAGCTAGATGTGGCAATAAGTTACTCTTGATCCTTAAGCTTGCTCCTAATACCTACAACTGAAACAGTCCTGACTAATCCATTGAGCAATTGGGTGGATGACAGAACATTTACTGGAGTAGGCAACAGGAAGGGGAGGAGCCCTCTCTTCTGGAGAAAGCATGAGCATTCATGAGTCCATCTCCTCTGGGAAGGGGATGAGAGCTCTTCTGGATGTCAGGAAGTTTCCATAACTTGACTGTTGGTGTTTGACATGATCTTTAGCTACACAAAGGGGTGATGATTAGTGCCTGAGGTAAAAGCATATAATCACTCCCCTAGCTTGGCATTCAAATTGAGATTAAATTGTTTTTAATTATCAATGTAGTTGACTTCAGGCTTCTACCTAGTCCAGCTTCGAAATGTGTCATTCTTGGGGTACCTGTGTGGTTTAGTGTGTTAAGCATCTGACTCATGATCTCAGGGTTGTGAGTTCAAGTCCCAGCTTGGAGCATACTTAAAAAAAGAATAAATAAATGTTTTTCCTCCCTGGATTTCTTCCATCAGTGATCACCACAAAACCTCCAGGGATGCTTGCTAGTCCAAAGATGGTGGGTCGTGGCCCTTAAAATCTTGAGGAAACAGGACAACCTCAGCTGTTTTTGCTCTCAGTGCCACATGGTGTCACTGTTGTAGCACCAGCAACCCCAGCATGGGCCTGCTTCCGACCATGTGCTCAGCCCAGGGCCGCAATGGTGAACTACAGATGCTCCGGCTACTCTGGGGTTGTCCTCTTTGCCCACTGCTGGGTGGTCTGGGCCAGCTGACTGTGGACCCCACTGACAGCTGGTCTCTGATGTGCCCCTGTGCTCGTTCTCGGGAAATGAAGCTAAGGGGGCTTATTGATGCGCGCGCGCGCGCGCGCACTCACACACACACACACTCCACTCCCCTCCCCTGGGGCAGGTGGTTTGGGCTGGTCCGCCATTTTGCTGGTTCAGGACCCCTCTCGGTTCCTCAGCTCCTGCCATGGTCACCAGCCCATAGCCACTCACTGCAAGGCCTGGGTACCAGGGTGCTAGGGGCCAAAATGTTTCCTAGACCATAGCTTCAGGCACACGCCAGCCCTGAGCTACCTTCCTTTCCAACTCTGTCTGCATTCTGGCCCCTGGAATGAGGGAAATTTTAACTCAAGCCAAACCTTGTCCCATTTCCTGCTCTTCATGAAGAACTCCTCAGTGTGTGTGGAAGGGGTTAGGGGGAGAGCATAATGCTAAGTGCACACCCTTAAAGCTGGGTCCTTTTTTTTTTTTTTTTCAAAGATTTTATTTATTTATTTGACAGGGAGACAGTGAGAGAAGGAACACAAGCTAGGGGAGTGGGAGAGGGAGAAGCAGGCTTTCCACTGAGCAGGGAGCCGGACACAGGGCTCAATCCCACGACCCTGGGATCCTGACCTGAGCAGAAAGCAGATGCTTAACAACTGAGCCACCCAGGTGCCCCTTTATTGAGTTTTCTATCTCTGACATGTTGATTGTTTTGAGTAAAAGGCACTTAAAAAAAAAAAAAAAAAACAGCTGGTGCAGGATGGATACCAGATCTTCCTTTCTCTTCTGAAAGCTGGAGGTAAAACTCCCAAGTGGAAGATGCCCTCCCAATACCAGGAGGAAAGAAACATTTTTATCACCAGAGATTGTTATGCCCCAATAATGGGTCCTCTCTTACAAGAGAGGGCGACCCTTCTCTGTTTCACAGACTAGCTTTTAAGGGCAAAGGCCATGCGGTCAGGCCTGGCCACTCACAGGTGGCCAATGAGATTGTAACACACACAGGAAACTCCACAATAATGCTAGGTGACCAATTGAATTACAACTTCCTCTAGTAGACATTTGAACTAGCCTATTACACCTTGATTAGGATTGGCACCAAAAAGGCTCCTTGGCTAGGAAGACAGTATGCGCCCCCACTGATGGATGTTTCCACCCAGCCTGACCCACCCTTGTATCTGGGCTTTGTTACCTGGAGCTGGTTTCCAGGACTTGTTTTTAAGTAGGTTCCCTGGGGGAAAGGGAACAGGGACAGTTTAAGGGTTAAACAACAAGGTTTTTGTTTAACCTCAATGAAAACCTCTTGCTAAAATATAAAAATATAAAATAGGTCCTTATAAGATGAGGCGTTGAGGCAGAGAGGAATCTGTCCAGCACACCTGGTTAAATGAGCTAGTTACTTTTCCAAAATTAACTGCCCTAGCTTAAGCCCCTTGTCTTGCCACATTTTCACTATTTACTACCCTTTGTCTGACAGTACATCTAAGTGTTTGATCCTCATTTTTCTTTGTGAGGGTTCCCTTATATATTTTTTTTAACCTGTTAAAATTTCTGTTTTTCTCTTGTTGATTTGTCTTTTTTTTTTTTAAAGATTTTATTTATTTATTTGACAGACAGAGATTACAAGTAGGCAGAGAGGCAGGCAGAGAGAACGGGAAGCAGGCTCCCCGCTGAGCAGAGCATGGAATCATGACCTGAGCCGAAGGCAGAGGCTTTAATCCACTGAGCCACCTAGGCGCCCCGTTGATTTGTCTTTTGTTACAGAGCTCCAGCCAAGGACCTAAGATGAGGAGAAAACCTTGTCCTCCCCCCACTATAATAGGTAAAATTTCATGTCCATGGAAAAGACTTGATCCCAATGATGATAAGTGGAAAACAGCTCAGTGTTATTCTATTGAAAATCAGTCAAGACATTAAATTGGTGTCATTGAACTGGCTCTGGAAAATACTTTTCTCCCTTTCTCTCTTCAATTTTAAGTTTACATAAATTTTGTATTTAAAAAACACATTCCTGTTACCAGCAATTGGAATGAAACAGGAATATACAGCCTCTCCTCCCCTACTCTGATTCCCATTTATCAATTACCCATTTACCACTCCCAATTACCACTCCCATTATCAACTTTAGGCTTTTTTCATAAAATATTGTCTAGATAAAAATTCATCAACATGAATATGCTTCTCATTAAAATGCTTACATTTCACAGAACGAAGTCAAAACTTCCTCCATGTGGTAAAGCAGATGCATATTAATGCCACACCAAGGGGCCAGATGCGCTGTCACCAGGAATTGCTTCAGTTGATCCCGGTCCCTCTCCACAACTGTTCCTTCCTCGAATCCTCCTCCACCTTTCAGAAGCATTGACCAAGCCCCTGCCCCACACCACACTCAAACCCAGCCCCTCCCTCGGTGAGGGAGGGGACCACACAGGCAGAAATGAGTCCAATGAGACCAGCACCGTCATGGGCAGTGGCGGGGACCCGTTATAAATATTTAATTCTGTATGTATTTAAGTTCAGAACTCACAATGCTGATTGTAGCCATTCCCCGCCAGCATTCACCAAGAATGCTGCGGGGAGGTGTGCCTGGGTGGCTCAGTGGGTTAAGCCTCTGCGTTCAGCTCAGGTCATGATCTCGGGGTTCTGGGATCAAGCCCCACATCTCAGGCTTTCTGCTCAGAGGGAGCCTGCTTTCCCTTCCACCTCTGCCTGCCTCTCTGCCTCCTTGTGATCTCTATTTCTGTCAAATAAATAAATAAAAATTAAAAAAAAAAAAAAAAAAAAGAATCCTGCGGGGAGTGACTGAGCCTCCTGCAGCCCAGGGGAGTGGGGCGCTCTGTAGGACTGGTGGGGAAGGGGCTGGCCCTCGCCCTTGGGGATTTCTGGGCACAAGTCCCCCAGGACAAGAACTTGTGTTTTGGCTGAGGTTAAAGTTCACTTGCTTGCCTTTTATTTGTAATATGCAGGAAGTGGATTTTGCAGGGGAAGTGGATTTTGCTAGAGGAAACCTGGAGACATTCCTCATTTCTAAAGGGAAAACACATTCAGATACTCCCTGACACAGACCTGTGCAAGACTTGAAGGCTTCTCCCCGGCTGTTCACCGGGTTAAGCCCCTGAGGGTCTGCAGGGAAGGAGCTTCAGGACTCAAGTAGAAGCCACCACAGAGGATGGCAGTTCGAGCCAGTGTGACACTAGGGACACTGTCCAGTCACCTTCTGACTTGCTTCTATTTTCCCAGCTTCATTGAGATGTGATTGACAAATAACAATTTTATCTATTGGGGTGTCTGGGTGGCTCAGTTGGTTAAGCAGGTGCCTTCAGCTCAGGTCATGATCCCAGTACTGGGATGGAGTCCCACATGGGGCTCCCTGCTCCACCGGAAGCCTGATTCTCCCCGCCCCCAACTTCCCCTGCTTGTGTTCCCTCCACCTCTGTCAAATTAATAAATAAAATCTTTTATAAATTTTTAATATATTTTAGGTTGTTCAATGTTGTCATTAAAAGGAGTACAAGGCGGCCGCCTGTGTAGCTCACTCAGTTAACAGTCTGTGTTTAGCTCAGGCCCTGATCCCAGTCTCTGGACAGAGTCCTGTGACCCACTCCCTGCTCCGCAGGGGAGTCTGGCCCTACTCCAAAGGGAATTTGCTTCTCCCTCTGTCCCTTCCACTCAATCTCTCTCTCTCAAATAAATAAATAAAATCTTTTTTTTAAAAAAAGGTATACAACATGATGATGTGATACATGTACACGCTGTAACCTGATTACCACAATCAAGTTAATTAACCCATCAGTCACTCACGTGGTTACCAGTGTGTATGTGGGCGCGCATGCGCATGCTCTTGGGCAACAGGATGGGATTTACTATCTTAGCAAGTTTCAAACACACAATACAACATTATTAACTAAAATCACCACTTCCCCACTTCTTTCCGGAGAAGTTTAAGACGTAAGACCCTCTACCTTGATTTCACACCCTCTCCACAACTGTCCTGACCAAAATAGCACTCTGAAAAGCACTGTTGTCTCAGCCTCTCCCTACCTCACAGACCCCACCCCCGTCGGGGAGACACAGACACAGATGACCAAGACCAGGAAGATTTGGTCAAAATTGGCTTCATCTTCTCTCCTGGAAGAAGAGCTGTGTCTGGCATTTCTTCCTGGGAGCTGGAGCAGAGTCCTGAAGTGAGAAGCAGGTGTGGACTGGGGTGGGTGAGGCTCAAGTCATCTATACTTGGAGCAGGAGAGGAGGTCACTGGGGCGGGGGCGGGGGGGGGGGGTGGGGGCGGTTCCACAAGATGTTGTTTTGGAATGTTGAGAGGTCCTGAGTCCCTGGCCAAGAAAGAATTCTAAGACGTCTTTGGCGCAAAAAGGTGGTTTTATTAAAGCATGGGGCCAGGGCCTGGCCGGGGAGGGGGAGGGGGTGGCGGGTGAGAGGTGGGCCGAAAGAGCTGCTGCTCAGGGGTTGTGAGGAGTGGCTGATTATGTACTTGGGAGCTGGGGGAGGTAAAGAAAAAGGGAGTTATCCAAAAGAACTTTCATATGCTAAAGAAGACCTCAGGATACTGGAGGCCTGGATTGTGTCAAATTAAGGTTATTTTTCCTTCTAGTAAGGAGCTTCCTGGAGGAATGTGATCCTCTCTCACAAGTCCTCATCAATAGGCTGAAGGTCATAAAGGAACATAACTTTGTTTACATTTCCTTCTGCCTTGGTTTCCCACATCACTCATAGAAGGGAGGGTGGTATTAGGGCACCAGGAAATTGAGTTTTGGGTCTCTGAATGTTATACTATTGATAAGAATGCTTTTTCCTTGTATATCACTAAGTCATTAGGACATTCGTGTCTTTCACGGCTGTGATCTCTAATCTTTTACCATTTGTTTTTCCCTCTCCTTATTCTAAGGGCAACTAGGAGGGCCTGAGGAATGCCGTGTATGTCCCACTGGAAGGGGTGGGAGGGTGAGGTGGGGCATGTCAGTTTGTGCTTTGACCTCAGCTTACCTTCTGCTCCCTCATCGCCCATCTCCTCCCTCACCCCCTCTCTCCTGTCACCATGCTTCTGCCTTGGAGCAGCCCTGAAGTTGGGACTCTGGAAGGTCACCAAGCAAGGAGAGGGTCTTGGAGGGCAGGAAGAAGGGAGGCAGGGGAAGGGAAGCCCTGGGTCCCCTCTCTGCAGCCCCACATCCAGGCCTCTCTCTGATAAGGCTGCTCTCTCCACTCACTTTTCGGGGAGTTCTGGCTTCTACGCTGCACCACCAGCTCTGCCACCACCAACTAGCACCAGGTCAGCCTTGACCCAGGATCTGACGAGTTGGCTGCTTAGAATCAGCACCCATTCTGGGTCCCACTCCCACTCCGTGAGGCATCGCAGCCTCTTTCAGGTACCCTCCAGGATGCACTGCGCAGGGTAGAGGGCTCTGAATCGCCGTGCCTGGGCCCTCCTTTGTCTTCGCTAAGCCTGAAAAACACTGACCAAAAAAAGTTTTAAATTACCCCCCTTCTGATATCTATATTTTATCTTTAAAATTTCGTTAAAATTTTTTTTTAATTTCTAAATTTTAGGGTAAGATTAAGAAAATGAGAACAAGGGACGCCTGGGTGCCTTGGTCATTTGAGGGCCAACTCTTGGTTTGGGCTCCCATCATGATCTCAGGGTCATCAGATCCAGCCTCACATTGGGCTCCAAGCTAGACGTGGAGCCTGCTGAAGATTCTCTCTCTCTCTCTCTTCCCACCCCACCCTCTCTCTCTCTCAAAAAAAAAAAAATTAAAAAAAAAAGGGAAGCAAGAAAGAAAGAAGAAAAAGAAAATGAGAACATGTAGGTACAGTTAGGTATTTAATTGACTTGTGTTCAATCATCACTAGCCAGTACCTGATCTAATCTGGGTTTCCCCCAGCGTTCTGAAAGTTCTCCTGTAGTCAGAAGTTCTTTTGGGTCACACAGATGGCTTTCTCTTAGACATCGAGGGAGCTTGGCTTCAAATTTCCTTGTAGACCAGATGTCTTCATCCACAGAACTTCTTTTTCTTCCAACCTCGAGCTTCTTCTCTTTGTGGCAAAATAAAAAGTAAAATATTATAGTCATATCTGGCCGCTGCCTATTTACTCTACAAGTAAATACATTTCCCCCAATCATTTGCTGGCATCGGCTTCTAATAAAGATTTCCAGAAATAAGGTCCCTCATAAATGGCCATGCTTAGTAAATGGCCGAATGCCATGTTGACAAGAGATCCAGCGACTCTGCAGGTCATTTTCCAAATGCCTCCTCTGTGCAGCGACCTGTGTGCGTGTGTGTGCATGCATGTGCATGTGTGCTTGCTTTTATCATTATTATTACTGTCATTCACGCTATGTTTTCCAAATAGCACGGTAGGGAACAAAAAAATCTCTTTCTCTACCCATCTCAGTTTCTCTGCCTGCTGTCCTGTGAATTAGAGGGACCAAAGACAGAAAGGCACCAACAGAAGTACATTAACATGTGTGTGGTCAGAGAACACGGGGACACTTGGTCAGGAGTAACTAATGGGGTGCTCAGTGTTTTGGATTACATAGCACCTTAGCAAAGGAGCAATATATTTTTATTTAAGATTTTTTGTTATTCATTTAAGAGAGAAAGAGCACAAGCAGAGGGAGCTGCAAATAGAGGGAGAAATGGGCTCCCTGCTGAGCAAGGAGCCCAATGTAGGTCTCGATCCCAGGACCCTGGGATCATGACCCGAGCCAAAGGCAGACGCTTAATGGACTGAGCCACCCAGACACCCGGAGCAATGCATTTCTAGAGAAGTGACAAGATAAAGGAAAAGGACCTTGAATTTCTAGGGTGGCTAGTTAGTCAAGTCTGTCAGGAGAGTTCCTCTGGTGCTTCTCTGGGGTGATGAGGTTCAGGTGTTGTCTCCGCTGATTAACTTCCATCCTTGCTGGCGGCCAGGGAAGGACAGACACATCTGTAAACGTTTGTCCCGCTTTTAGGCAAAGAGGGGGAGGGCAGAGGGCTTTTCTCGTACCTGCTTCTTTTCAGTTGCCTTCAGCTTAAAATAATCCTTGCGCCAAGGGGCATATCTGGGGCAGGGAGAGGTGAGGCCAGACGGTGCCACTCTTCAGCTTTCTCCTACTCTTACTCTTCTTACAGAAAAAGGCAAACCGGGGAAACGACGCTTTCCGCACAGGCCTCCGGTCCGTGAGATGTGGGTCCAGCCGCCTCTGGGTTTCTGATTCGCCATCGGCTTAGGTCACAGACAGTCTCTGCTTGGAACACCACAGCCTCAGGAACGAGAGCCCGGAAACAGGGGAGGTCACGGGGTGTCCCCAACTAGAGACGATGCCGGGTCACTCAGAGCCCACATGCTCAGAGACTAAAAGACGCATCTTCGAATGGACATTTTCAAACCCTCGTCAACAGGATGCACCGAGTGTTTGGGTTTTGTCTTTAGGTTAGCGGTTACGGAGCTATGATGCATTCTCTCTCAGTTGCCAGACACAGCATGCATTAAACCAACGGAAGAGCTCAGATGAGATACAGAGTGAATTTTTAAATTCTCTTCTGGCCTTGGGGCCCCTTCCGTCGGCCCTGAACACCATGCCAGGTATTTATTTTGGGGGCTCAGTGGAGCGATGTGGGGGTGTCAGCTAAGAGCCAGAGAGTGGCTTCTCCTCCCTCAGGAACCAGGACAGCCTCAGTCACCTCACCTCCAGCCCTGTTCCACCCACTAACAGGCTGGGTTTCACAAGTTTAAAAATAGCTGCTGAGCCGGGAGCAGCCATCTCTGAGCCTGCAGCCAGCTCGGAAAGGCAGGCCTCCCCTGACCAAAAGCGTCATCCTAGCTCCCTGCTTTCCTTTCACACAACACACGAACATTCTCTCCACCAAAATAGGTCCAGATTGTTTGAATATTCACAGAGACGTGGGATTCCTTCAGCTCAGCCCTGACATCTTTCACCTCCGTAATAATTCATCAGGCTCATTTATCTTCCCGAGGAGTCCAATGGCATTGTTCCACATTTTCGCAAAACTCCCTTGACATTTCCTGAGGATGTCCAGACGCCTCAGTGTGAACGACCAACCCCAGCTCCACACAGTCCATCCTGAGGCCCAGAGAGGGGGACGCGCCCAGAACCTGTAAGAGAATGAAGAAGACAGCAGGTCAGAAAGAAAGGTCAATGAGTTAGAGCATCCACGGGACCGGGAAAGTTCCTCGCCACCCACCTCTGCTTCCCATGGCCCTCTGGGGTGCTCAGGTATGTCTGCATTCCTGGGGACAGGGCTCCTACCCCGTAAATTTTACCCCCACTTTGCTGACCCTGAACGAGATCAGCCGCATCACGGTGGAGTTAAGAGGTTGAGTTTTTGTTCCTTCCTTTCCTGCCCAGAGGAATGTCTTCACCCTCACCCCCCCTCACCTGTCCTTTCCTGCCTCCTTGACCCAGTGACAGCTGTTACTGAGGGCATTCTAAGTGCCGGACACTCTGCGGCCAGAGGGATCAGAATTTCTGTTTGTTGAGAAGGCTGAGGCTCAGAGGGCTCTGGTCCCCCGGCTAGTCCACGGGAGACCTGGGCTGGAGGGCATTTCTATTGCTCTGATACTGAGGAGAGGGGGTGCAGAGGTCGTGGGGTGTGTGGCACGTGGCAGGCACTCAAACCGGGCAATAGAAGTGGCAGCGCGGGGACGTAAATGTTGGGGGGGGGGGTGCGCTAAATCGGCCTCCCTCAGGAACCCCCCTCCTCATTGGTCAGTGAAGAGAAAACCTTGAATAACCAAATGCCATTGGTAATTTAGTGGACTAAAAAAAATCGAACAGTGTCTTTAGGTAGTTATCAGTGGGTCAAGATCTGCCCACCAACTCCCAGTCTGCCTGCGTGTGTGAGCTTCTTGGAGGCACCCAGCAGCTGGAGAGGAGGCAATGTTCCTGTGTTCTTCTGACAGCCACTGTCTCATCAGTGGTGCCAGGCTGAGCTCTGCAGGGGAAAGCCTCTTCCTTCTGTGGGCCTGAGCCTTGCTCACAGGGAGCACTGGCCATGGTCCCTTGGCTTCCTATGGACCCCTCTGTCCCTGCCTCACCTTCTGTCTGGCTCCAGGGTTGGTGGGTAGATCCTGGGCCTTGACCATAAGGTCCCCCTGCCTGGCCCCCATGGGCCCCATTTCATAGCTGCAGTGGTTAACCAGCATCCATAACACAGGCAGTGAGGGCTACTGGGGCAGGGGGTGATCAAGCCTCTCAAGGAAACCACACTACCTCTTGACCAGGATGACTGCCCTACAGAATCACTAGGACCCCTGCCCAGTGACTTCTGTCAGAGACACAAGTGAAGAGTGGCCAAGGGTCCATTCCAGGGCTTCCCTCAATCTCCCGGCCCCACACCCTTCCCACCCATCCTATAATCCTCCCCTGCCCTCCTCAGTGAGCAGGCTTTCTTCCCCTCTTCCTGACTCTATCTTCTTTCCAGAAGTCTCTGTGGTCTGATAGGTGACTCCTGCTCTTAATATGCTGCCGTGGGAGGAGACACATTCAGCTCTTGCCCTGACAGAGAGGTCAGCCCCTGCCTCCCCTGGTATCAGAAACCTCCTGACTCACACTTAGAAGCAGCCGGCCTTTAAAACATAATGGTTCAGTATCTGTAAGAGTGTTGTCCTCACTGGTGAGGTGCAGAGGGCATAGGTTGTGGAATCACACTAGGGTTTGATACCTTTCTCTGTCCTTTGCCAGCCCTGTGACCTTAGACCAGCTTCTTAACCTCTTAAGACTTGAGTTTCTTCACCTAAGGGGAAAAAATTATGAGTAGTAAATAGCATATGCTTAGCAGATGCTTGGAGCGTATGAAGTTGGAGCAATGTTGACCATTATTGATTTTATGATTCTTTCCTCCCTTATTTATGCCTGTATCATCCCCACGCTTGACGTGGTTCAGGAATGAGGCTGCATGGTTGAGAAAGAGGCAACTACACAAAGACATTGTATTTAATCTTAATATTTTCATGTGTGTGTGTGTATAATCACTTCAGAAAATGTTTGGAAACATAAAGGAAAAATCCATCATAATCCCTTAATACAGTAACTGTCCCTTTTCATCTTTTTTCTTCTTGGATAACTTTGACATAGTGGTGCTTATAATATTTATACCAGGGGAAAACCTAAAATTATAGTCATAAATATTTTCTAAGTTGGTCCTTAAATTTCACAATTGTCACTTCAGTGGATAAATCCTATTCTATGGTTGGCCTTTACTCTAATTTATGAAGATTTATGGTGAAATACTAGAGTTTTTATAGGTGCTTTGTTTTTGCAAACTTCGGTGGAATTCCTCAAACTGGTCAGTCGGTCATTTCCTAAGTCCTTCTGAAATATCTGAACAAGATAAGAAGAAACACAGCTCCGCAAGGGGAGGTTTAATGTTAGGGAGTGTATGTCTTGGGGGGGTCACATATGACTGGGGAAGATGAATGTGCATTTGGTGATGGAGAAGTCCTCGATCACTTACATGACAAATTTAGAGGGAACCACAAGAAACCACCTCCAATCTTCAAACAGCTCCTCATCTGCCCTCTGTTTTGGTCCTGGGAAGACCACCACGTGGACCGTGTCTTTGTCTTTCTAGAGCCCTCTTAGAGGCCAGCATCACTGGGAAGCATATTGTCATCCAGCAATACTTCAGCAAAAATCATTTTATCAGATAAGCTGCAAATCAGTTTTCAGAGTCACCATTTCCTCCATTGCATTCTTGGGTAACTCTTCCTGTAGGTCGTCACTTATCTCTCATCTCAAGAAGACCAGGAACCACATGCAAAGCATTTATTCATTGGTTGAACAAATATTTATTGAGCTCCCACTGTGTTCCTAGTGTTGTTCTAGGAGAGGGAGTTAGAGCACTGAGCAGGTCAGGCAAGAAGCAGCTCTCTTCCAACTTATATTCTAATGGGGGGAGACAGAAAATAAGCAAATAGCTATTTCTGTGTCACAGGTTAAAGAACAAAATAGGTGATAATAAGGGAGAGCAGCAGGGGAGGAACATCAGTAGGATGGTAACACTTGAACCAAGACCTGAACCATGAGAAGACTAATGGGAAAATGTTCCAAAGAGAGAGCAAATTGTACGTGCAAAGGCCCTGAGGCAGGTACAAGATTATCTGTTCTGGAAACAGAAAACCAGTGTGTTTGGGGAGAAGAGAGCAGGGAAAGAGAGGAAGAAATCTGTGGTGGAAGATGAGGTCAGAGCCTTATGCTGGCTTGGATGTCACAGAGGTGGTTTCCATGTTGTTCTGAAGCAGTGGGGGGGGGGGCCCAGAGGGTTTTCATTAAGGGGAGGCTTTATCTGATTTGTGTTTCGCACAGATCACTTTGGCTGATCTGTGGAGAATGGGCTGCCTGGCAGACAAGAGGGGAAACAGCCAGCCAATTGAGAAGGTGTCTGCTGTAGTTTAGGACACAGCTGGGGCTCGACTGGAGTGGTCATGGTGGACAGTAGATGTGGACAGATTCTGAATTTTTCTAGAGGTGGGACTTACAGGACTGACTCTCGCTTGGATGTGAAATGAGACATCAGTGATGCCTCCTCAGTTTTGCCTTAATAAGTGGAGGGGTGAGTGTCCGTACTCTGCTGGGGAGCACCCAGGTAGAAATAGGACCAGGGTGGAGGGCACTGGAGGTGTCTGTCTTGGGCGTTTTAAATCTGAGATGCCGGATATATACCCAAGTAGAGATAGCTGTCAGATGGGCAGTTGAAAATACAAGTCTGGGCCTCAGGAGCCAGAGACTTGCTCTGTAAACACCCCATACTATCATTGGAACGGGTTGTCAGTAAAAAGCACAAACTTTGTGCCACTCACTCATGTCTTGTCTGGCACGGACCTGGGATGTTGAGAGACGGGCCACTGGCAGGCTGGCTGCTGGTAAGAGCGCCCACTATCTGGGACATCAAAGCTGATGCCTCCTGGCGGCTGCAGAGACCTGGCCAAATCAGGCCCCACCCTTGCTCCCCTACTCATGTCACACACCCTATGGCTCAGTAGGACTTGCTCACTCCCTCACTCCTTCCCTCACGCGATGCTGCCCACCTGGCATGAGGCAAGCTCCTTCCCACTTCTTCCGGATTCTGCTGCTTCCCCTCCTGGAAAGCCCTTCCACCCTCCTACTTTTCCTTCCAGGCCCGGCTCAAGGCTCAGTTCCTCAGTCTCTCCCCGCCTGCCCTCCACTTTGCGACTTGGTGGACTTCCATTCAGGACCTCCCCTATGGTTACACCTTTCCCCGCCAGGTGACTGAAGCCACTCCGTGTCCTTTCTCCACCCTCCATATCTAACCCACCTTCCTCCTGCGTAGGGTCTGTCCCGAAGTCCCTCTCAAATCCCACCTCTTCTTTCCATCTCTGCCTCTCAGCCTGGCCCAATTCATCATTTCCCATCTGACCCACTGCAACTCACCTTCCTACCTCCAGCCTTGTCTCCTCCATTCCACACACAGCAGCCAGTGACCTTGTTCACATCACTTCTCCGTTTCACATCTGCCCATGGCATCCAATCCCATAGGATAAAATACCAGATCCTTGCCAAGTCTTCAAGGCCTCATGTGATTTGGCCAACTGCCCACATTCCCAGGCATTTCTCACTTCGTCACTCCCTACTTACGATGGCCCAGACACACACGTTCATCTAAATGCACCAGCTTCGACCACTGCTCGGCACCTTGTACATGCCGAACCTGCAGTCCATGTGGGAGCTACCTCAGATCTTTCTTTACATTTAGTTTAAAGGCTGCTTCCAAGAGCTCATCCCTGACTCCTCCCCTGGGCGAAATCTGGTATCCTCTGCTAGGGTCTTTAATAGCACCCAGTGCTTTTCCTTGATCAGACAGGTCAGAATTTATTATTATAAATTGCTTTTCATTTATTTGTATGTTGCCCAGCAACTGGATTTCACCACTCCACAAGGGCAGGTGCCACATCTGACTTGACACCCAGAACCTACAGTATAGCGTAGCATCTAGCACGAGTAAGTGCTCACTGTCATTGCCATCAGCGAACAAAGCTTTCCTTCACTTCTCTTCCTCAAACTGACTTTTAGGTTCTTTGCCTTTAGTTAGTCCTTCCCAATTTATTTGTCTCATAGCAGAAGCATTAAAAATAGAAATAGCTACCATATATTAAGATTTATTCTATGCTAGACTCTGCATGCCCATCATGTATGGGTGTGTGTGTGTGTATCTTTACAATAATCCTATGAAATAGATACTATTAATCCCATTTTATAGATTAGAAACATGTGTCTCAGAGAGAGAAAGTAATCGCCTAGTGCTACCCAGCTAGTAAATGTCACAGGCCAGGTGTTTATTCAGGCCTCATGGACTCCAAAACACTTATTTTTCCCTCTACATTTGTCTGTGGGGGTGTTGTCTCCAGCTGGTGTGTGAAATTTTGTTGTTGTTGTGTTTTGTTGGTGGCCTCTTGGGTTTGTGGTGGTTGCTGTTTCTCTGTTTTGTTTTGTTTTCGGTATCTTCCATCTCTGCACTGGAAGTCCCCATAAGTACCTGCCACTTATGTGTCACGTTATGATGGTGCGTCAGAGGACAGGTGAGAGCCATGCAGGACGAAAAAGGTTCCAGATGTCTGTCAGAGTTGCCCTGGGAGGCGCATTCCAGGGCTGGGTCTAAGAAAGACAGGGCAGATGGCCATCTGCAGAGTCTGACTTACGGGGGCCCAAAGGCCCGGTGTCTCATAATATCTCGCTGATCAGGCCAGTCTGGCTCTGTCCCATCCTCTCCTCCCTGCACGGTGAAATTCCCATCACGGGAGCTGCTTACGTGTTTGGCGACAAGGGTTGTTGGTCTGACCTTCAGAAGGCCTCTCCTGTAGACACTTCAAGCAGTAGAAGGGGTAGAGGGGGTTAGTTAGTGAATAGTCCCAGGATCAAGGGTGTGTCTGGATAGGGAGTAATAGACTATCAAAAGGGAAGCAGATGTCCCAGATTCTAGAACCATCTCGGGCATAGTAGAGGACTCTCTTCTGTGCTCCCAGGCAGGTACCCCTTGCATAATTCCAGCAATGGAAATTTCATACCTCCCCTGTGACCAAGTTCTTTCTCACCCTGAGGTCAAACCTATCCACCCACAAAGGCCCATTTCCACTGCCAGGTGTGACACAGCATCAGTCTAACCCTTTTCTGTACTTGACAGCCCTTTACATACCCTGAGTTAGTTTCCGTGTTTGGCAGTGCCAGGACCCCACTGTCCTGGGCTCTGCTTTGCATCCCAGTCAAGTTTTCAGTGAGCCTTGGGTTTGCTCCCTGCTTTGTCCCCTTGGGGATGTTCCAGCTGGGGGAAAGAGGAGGATCCAGATGGTGAACGATAGGCCAGCTGCTAGGTGGGAGGAGGAGAGGGCCTCTGAGCACTTGAGGAAAAATCTGTCCCTGACCTTGTCCTTACTCAATGCTTCCTGCTGCTCTCAGAGAACAGGCCTAAGAGAATACACCTGCATACTTTTTACAATTAACATATGTAAATATCCAGTATGGTGACAGCACAGAGTAAGCTTGAAATCCAGTAATTTTCCTTCCCTTGTCTCCTTATTTACGTAACATATAAGTTATTTAATACACAGTCACTTTATTTAAGGTATAGTAATCCTACTTTTAAAAAATTTTATTTATTTATTTGACTGCGGGTAGAGGGGAGGGAGAGAGTAGCAGAAGGAGAGGCAAATTCCCTGCTGAGCAGGGAGCCTAATGCAGGGCTCCATCCCAGCACCCTGGGATCATGACCAGAGCTGAAGATAGACGCTTAACCGACAGAGCCGCCCAGGCGCCCCAGTAATACTACTTTTTTAAAAAAATTGGTTTTCTGTCAAGAACATGTAAGATATGTTCAGGATAGGTACTAGAAAAAATTTTTTAAGTTTAATAAAGAAAATAAACATTCCCAGTAATCTCATCATCTAGAGATAACTTCTTGAACCCTTAAGACAGTTCTTTTCAGTTCTTTTTTCTAGGCACATAGATACTTAGAAATCAGTTTTATTTACATACACATGCAATATTGAGCTCATTTTGTAAAACTTTTCAGCAAATAGTAATCGTTTTCCTTTGCCATTAGAAAAAATATATTTTAAAAAATGGTGACAATTATCATCTTACCATCTAAGTGTGATCATATCTGTCAATGTTTGATGCTGTATTACCTCAAAGCCCAGAAAACAAATATCCAAATTACAATGATTCCTCTCTCCTCTTTGCCGAGTTGGCAGAGATTTCAGTATTTCCCCAAGATTTCTCTCCAAGCAATTCAGAGAATTCCCAGGCTGTTGTCCTTGTCCATGAGGGGGTTCCCGTATCACTTTTTTGCTGACTCTAGACTTCTCTGCAGAGGTATCTCTGCTGACTTGCCCAGGCGAAGGAATGGACTTGCCTGCTCAGAATTAATGAGGAGAATCCCCTAGAAAAGTTATCAGGTTATTAACTAGCACTTGGTAATGATAAGGTTCTCTCAACCCCCCCAAACACAGAATCAGTCCCCACACCCCGCCCATGGCAGCAAGTTGATAAAAGAACTTTCAACATCATTCCGGAGGCTTAGATTCCAATAAGCTAAGCCCCAGTACTGAATTCCAGACACCAGTCCAACCTTCTCTCCTCTCTATGGGCGTTTCCTTCTTGGGACTCCCAGTGTCCTTCCCTGCCCTATGACCTCAATTGGTCTTTTGAGGTCCCTTCAGTTCATTATAGACATGTCAGTAATTTGAATGCCAGTGGGAAAGGGTCAGGGTCCTAAACTCCTTTTTCCACCAGGTGGCTTCTCTGCTCCTACATAAATCTACAGGATTCCTAAAAGAGAGCGTAACCCAGTTGTCCTCAGCAACACCTTCAACCCAAAAGCCATGGCTATATTAAGACGGGAATGATTGCTATCTCTGTCCATCAGCAACTTCCAAACCATAACCCTTGTTAAGTTCACAAAAACATGTTAAACTAAACAACAAGCTGCCTCATGGACACGGACAACAGCCCAGAAATTCTCAGAATTGCTTGGAGAAAAATCTTGGGGAAATACTGAAATCTCTGCCAATTTGGCAAGGAGGAGAGAGGAATCATTATAATGTGGATTTTTTTTATTAGTTTTATTATATTTAACTCTGTAATTACTGTAACAAGTACAATGGACACAAAGGGGTTTGTAAAAACATTACAACTTACTATTGGGGAACATATACCTTAAATGCTAAATGCCAAGTTCAGCAAAGATTTTGAGGAGTTGATGCATTTGTACTGCCTTAAGCACATCATTTATGATCAGCTGGCCCATTAAAATGAAGGCCCTTGCTGATTTATGCGATAATACATAGGGCTAGTCTTCCAACGACTCCTACCACTTCTACCCTCTAATACTTAACCCAACTGTGATACTGGATGAAAATTTTTATTATCTTGGGATTTGGCTAAGGTTACAATAAATCTCAGTTTAACTTGGCGAATTGTAATTTGGATATTAATGACATGTTTTCTGGGCTTTGAGGTAATACAACATGAAAAATTGATGGGTATGACCACGCTTAGATGATGAGATGATAATTGTCGCCATTTTTCAAAATCTTTTTTTGTCTAATGGCAAAGAAAAACGATTACTATTTGCTGATAAGTAGAAAAGTTTTACAATATGAGCTCAACATTGAATGTTAACCTAACAACCAACAACAAAAATGAAAGGCAGTTACCGGAATAATGCTACATTGAATATCTCTGAGGTTTTGTACAAGAGTTTCTGTATAATCAATTCCTAGAAATAGAATTGCTGGATATAAGTTCATGCAAATTTTAAATATTAATAAAGATTACCAAATGGCCCTCCAAAAAGTTTGCGCTGATTTACATTTTATCAACAAAGTCTCGTAGAGTCTCCCCCACACCCTGACCAATGTGCAGCCTTATCAACTTCTCATCCTTGCCAATCTGATAGTTGAAAAGTGACATCACTTTGTTGTTTCAATTTACATCCTCGTTATTCGTGATAATGTCTTACAGGTTTATTGCACATTCCAATGATCCCGACTTTGTCGAACGTTAGAATCACCAGGGAAGTTTTAAAAATCCCAGGGTCCAGGTCACATGTCACACCAAGTACATCAGAATATCCAGGAGCCGGGCATCAATACTTGTTTAATGATCTCTAGGTAACTCCAGCATTGACCATAGTTGGGGAGACGCTGACGTAGGCATAACTACCCGTGTGTATCTTTTGTCAATTTTTCTACTGAATTGTTTGCTTGTTAGTATTTATTTGAAAGAGCTTTTTGTTTACTGAGAAAATTAGCCCTTAGTCCTACATTTGACGAATATTTTTGCATATGAGCCTTTTAGTACTGTCTGTGTTTGTCTTGACACAGAGAAGTTTATTGTGTCCAGAGTCAGAATTATCAATTTATTTTCTTCATTGCATCGCAGTTTTGGATCTCATTTCCTCAATAATGATGATAAAACAATAACTAATTGGGTTTTACTTCATTTTGGAAAGAGTAAGGTATGGATCCAGTTTATTCTTTATCCATATGGCAAGGTTGTTACTTTTTTCAGAAACTACTTAATTTTCCAACATAATACTAGCGCGCCTGGGTGGCTCTCTTGGTTAGGCGTTTGCCTTCGGCTCAGGTTGTGATCCCAGGGTCCTAGTATTTGCCCCAAGTCTGCTTCTCTCTCCCCCTTTACCCCTTCCTTCTTCTTGTGCTCTCTCTTTCTCTCTCTCAAATAAATAAAATCTTTAAAAAAAAAATTTTTTTTTTTTTTCTGGAGCACCTGGGTGGTTCAGTTGTTAGGTGTCTGCCTTCACCTCGGGTTGTGACCCTAGGGCCTGGGATAGAGCCCTGCATCGAGCTCCCTGCTCTGCGAGAAGCCTGCTTCTCCCTCTCCTACTCCCCCTGCTTGTGTTCCCTCTTTCACTGTGTCTCTCTCTGTCGGATGAATAAATAAAATCTTTTTAAAAAAGCACTTTTTTCCAACATAATATAAAAAAATCTATCTTTCCCCTATTAATTTGTAATGCCATCATTTTCACAGGTAAATTTCTTATTTATTTGCCCCCAGATTTACCTACTATATATATCTTTTTAAGATTTTTATTTATTTATTTGACAGCAGAGGTCACAAGTAGGCAGAGAGACAGGTAGAGGTTGGGGGGAAGGTGGGGGAGACGCAGGCGCCCCACCAAGCAGAAAGCCCAATGCAGGGCTTGATCTCAGGACCCTGAGATCATGACCTGAGCCGAAGGCAGAGGCTTTAACCCACTGAGCCACCCAGGCGCCCCTACCTACTATATTTTTATTGCTATTGTGTATGTGATCTCATTTTCTCTGGTGGTTATGATTTTTATAGGAATATTTAAGATTTTTGCTTATTTTTTAATTTGTAAATTTAAAAAAATTTTTTTTCTCTCAGTTTGAGTTTCCAAGAGTAGAATTACTTGGGCATGCATAGTTTTATAACTTCTGATAATTCCTACTGTACGCTGTTAAATATTGCTGGCCGTTGGTTTGACTATGATAAAGAAGGACTGAGACAGGTATACTGAGTCCCAAGAATATAGGTGGGAGGAAGTAAATGATCTTGAAAAGATACTCACGATTACTGTATAATCAGGGATATACACATTAAACCACAATGAGATACCATTTCATACCACTGGATTAGCAAAACTCAGAAAGTCAGCCAGTACTCCTGGGTATACCTCAATGGGAGCCCTCTTCAATGGTGATGGGAGTATAAATTGGTAAAAATATTTTGGGGGACAACTGGCAATATCTAGTAAAATTGGTAGTAATGTACATTATAACCCAGCAATTTCTACTTCCAGGGGAATATATACACTAAAGAAACACAACACCTACGGGAAAATTCACAGTAGGGTTAGTGCTACTATGTACTTTATTGAATCTAAGGTGCATCATTCACTAAGGGAAAACATTGCCCATTAAAGTATAACACATCATTGGTTTTAATAAGTATCTCTTAATTCAGAGATTTTTAAATGTGAAAAAATGTAAGCCTTAGAATTGATGAAATATAGTAATTGTAAAAACTTAGACACAACTTAAATGGCCATCACACAAAAATATGTAGATAAATTGTGGTCTGCTTTATAGCTATGAAAACGAATGAGACAGATCTATACTTAGCAACATAAATAAGCAAATTCTATAAACATAATATCTAGTAACCAAGTTTGCTACAGAATACATATTCATTATGTGATATTGCTTATATAAAGTTTAAAACATGTAATGTGATACAAAATGGAGCTCAGAAACACAGACATATTTAGAAAAAGAATGAAAAATGCCTCGGAATGATGGCTAGAAACCCAGGATTGTGGCTATGCCCAGGAGAGAGGGGAAATGACCATTCAAGGGGCACACAAGAGGACTTAACTCTGTTACCACTGTTCTATTTTTCACTCTGAGTAGTGGATTTATGGATATTAACTTTATTATTCTCTATACATTTCATATGTCATAAAATTGCTCATATTTTTTTAAAAGGAGAAATTCAAATTAGAAGCTAAGCCAGGGAAGATGTGCTTTGCTGAGAGGCTCATTTATGTGGGCAGGAAAGCAGTTTCTCCCTCCTTCCTCCCATCTTCTCCCAGCGGGATGGTTTGGGATTAAAAGGTCATCCTGAAGGTCAAGTATTGAGCTCATTTGTGAATTCTTAAGATATGATTTCCATTTCCTGTGGTCTTTCTGCCATCTGCTTCTTCCTATGCCTGATCTCTGGGCCTGCCCCATCCTGCCTGCCTTTCCCTTCCGTCCACTCAGCCTTACTCACTGGGAAGGGATGGCTGCCTCTTTCCACTCCCAGCCCGAAGACAGAGCGAGCCTCCTCTACTCCTGCTCTAGGCAGGGACAGTAACCAATGCTCTCTCTTTATCCTAGTTTACCTAGTTACCTGATGTTGAAATGGAATAAGAAAGGCAATGGTTGGTCCTCCTGTGACTAGGAAAGGCTTTCCCTATGCAGTGATGCCACAAAGGCAAAAGGTATGTGAGTGGGAGGTAGATGTATGATAGGGTTGACTTCCAGACTCAAGGACCAAAAAGAGACTTCACCAGATCCTTGAAACAAGGGGAGGGATGGGAGCAGAGGAAAGAACTTGGAAGAGCTCTTGCCCCAGTATCCCTGAAAGACACCCCTGAAGATAAAAGCACAGACAGGTACCTCCCACCTTAGATGTGTCCTGGAGGAGATATTGTTTCCCTAATCTAAAGGCACAAGGGACTCAGTGCAGGAGTCAGAAGAAGATATAACCCTGGATAGGCCTCCCCTCCATCTCCCTAATGGATAGCCCCAAAAGTGCTTTTATCAGAAGAAGGGGAAAGGGATTTGGGGGGTCATTATGTCCATATACCAGGATCTCACACACAGACTCAATCATCTCTTAACCTCAGAACTGGCTTTAATATATTGAATATATGAAATTTTTTTTCTTTTAAAGATTTTATTTATTTATTTGACACAGAGAGATCACAAGTAGGCAGAGAGGCAGGCAGAGAGAGAGAGGAGGAAGCAGGCTCTCTGCTCAGCAGGGAGCCCGATGTGGGACTCGATCCCAGGACCCTGAGATCATGACCTGAGCCGAAGGCAGCGGCTTAACCCACTGAGCCACCCAGGCGCCCGAATATATGAAATTTTTCCATATAGATTTTGCTTATATACTCCAAAATAAAGCCAACATACAATCAAATTATTTAATCTCAAATAACTATAAAACTTAAGAGTAATTATAAATACTTATAAATATGAATAATTACAAATTGCAGGTCTGGCATGCCAAGTTTGTCTACTGTCCAGGGGCCCCTCAGTGGTGCCGTCGTTGATCTTCAGGGATCCTGGTTTCAGCTCAAGTCATGATCTCATGATAGTGGGATCCAGCCCCACAGTAAGCCACGCGTCAGGCTCAGAGCTCAGTGAGGAATCTGCTGAGGTTTCTCCCTCCCTCTCCCTGTGTCCCCCCCTGCTCTCTCTTTCTCAAGTGAAAAAAATCTTGAAAAATAATTTCTTTCCAAGAAAAGTTAGAAATAATGTAACCAATCATCCTAGTTTGCCCAGCATTCTGGTTTTAGCACTGAACGTCCCTTGTCCCAGGAAACCCCTCATGCCTTGGCCAACCGGGTCATCTGGCCACCCTAAATGAGCCTTTAGTTATTGTTTGCAGCAGACGGGAGCTCAGGGCTCCAAGCCACGTACAACAGGGGCCTGGTCTGCATTCCTGGAACCCAGAGTCGTCCTCTCCAAGGATGTGCTGTTATGCCCACATTCTGAAACCCCCCAAAGACGACCACCAGAGTCCAGGGTCAAAGCCAAACAGCAAGGGTCGTTTATTACGAGTTCGAACCCAGACCTCCACGCACTCGTTGCCGGTGATGCCAAGAGGTCCCGAGCTCAGGTTCACAACACTTTTTATACACTATTTTTGGGGAGGCAGGGACTTAGCATACATCATAGTATCTTGTAACAAATCACCACATACCGTGGGAAAATCAAAAAGGAACTCTATAATATGACTGGCACGCTACAGAGCGGGAAAAGGCTGGGAACAGATTATTGGTTAGGTCAAAGGGCTGTCATTCTTCAGACTGCTTGGTTGGCACCGCTAGGGTATGTGTCACTTCAGGATTGGCCGGGGTCTCCCTGTCAAGCCACGGGGTGCCAGATGGTTATTATCTCTTGCACCCAGATCTGGGTGGGGGAGCAATCATTCTGGGTGGGGGTTTCTCTGCCGCCAGATGACTGTTATCTCTCGGCCCAGAGCCGGGTGGGGGTCCGGGAGCAGCCACTCTGCTAGGTTCAATTCTGGGCGGGGGTTGTGTGGTTACAGAGTGCCTATAGAAAGTCTGCTGGTATTTTTCCATCTCCTCATGGGTTAGCAAGCAAAGGTACAGAAACAGAATTAGTGGTAATGGTTATAATTTAGGCATCTCAGTGCATCACCAGAAAGAGGACTGGCACCCCCTACTCCCTCCCACCACACGCCTAGAAAGGCATGTGCACAGAGGGAGGAGGGAGGTATCACCTGCACTTGGCAGGAGATGGCTACAAGACTGCCAGCTCCCACGCACTTGGGATGCAGGGCCTGCTCTGGACAGAGACCCAGCTAGCAGCAGGAGGTGGCTCTACTGGAAGGCTTGGGGCAGGCAGGGAGAGGGCTCCCACCCTTCTCTGCTCCTCACAGATGCAGGGGCCCCTTCTGCCTGCTCTCCTTGGAACACCCCCATCTTCAGGCTTGTCCAGGCACAGCCTAGATTCTAGCGCCCCAACTCCAGAGTCAGCCCCAAGGCCCACCCCACCCACCCCACCGCCAAGAATGCCCTTCGGCCCCATACATCTTCCCAGCAGCACCCCTCTGCTCTCCAGGCCCAGGGTCCTGAAGCCCACCTGCCAACAACCCGCCAGCACTTGTAAGGGGGTGGGGCAGGGTGGGGGTGGGGCAGAGGAGGGCAAGCCACCAGGTGGGAGAGGGCCTCCCAGAAGCCTTGAATACGTGCAATTCTGTGTCTGTCACCGGTGCCCCTCACCACATCCTCAGAGTAAATCCTTTAACTCAAATTCTGGTCATGACATCAACATCAACCAAACAGCACTAAAAAAATCCTCAGGATATTTTGCCTAAAGGAGCCACAAGGCTCACATAAACCCTGAGTCTGGCAGAGCAAGAGGGCTGAGGCTCATGGGGATGGCTGGAAATGGGACTTTAGGGTCGTGTTCTAGGACCCCCAGGGGCTGATCCAGTTCAGTGCAACAGGAGTTTGTTCTCCAGCAAGGGTTCAGGGTCACCCCCCACAACAAGAAAGAGCACATGTGTACGCACCGCAAGTGCACACCCCTCCCCGCGACCCCCCCCACCACACACACACACATGCAGCTGGGAGAAGGAGTTGGTAAGAGAAGCCACCAGCCCTGGATCCTGCTGAGAACAGCCCCAAGGCTGTTTCACTCACCCCCAGTGCCCTCCTCATCAGGCCTCCCATCCCCCTCACCAAATGTCAACCTATTTTTAGTCAATTTTAGCTCTTCCCTGACCCATATCCTTGGCTGTTCCTCCTTTCTGGCATCAAACTCACCATTTTCACAGTGTGGTGACTGTCCTATTTTATTCAGAATGACCCTAAGAGTCCCTCATTCTGATTCTGTGCTGAGGCCCAAGCACAATGAGGCCTCAGTGGGCCGCAGGGCAGGACAGACCCCTGAAGTTAGCAGCAGCCAAGGACTCCGAGGCTTCCCAGTTCTGTGGTCTTGCCATGGCTGCATCCCAGACTCACCTGAGATGAAGTTTCCCTTGCTGGGATGCAGGACTCACCCTGTCCAGCCACCCATTGTACAGAAGATGAAAGTGAGGCCCAGAGAGAGGAAGCCATTTGTTTCATATAATCCTGCAGGGCTGGACCTGCAGGCCACAGCTCTTGGCTTTCAGCCCCAGGGCTCTGCCCAGCACACACAGGGCTTTCCTGAACACGAATGGACACTGACCTTGAAATCGATAAGGAGCCAAGGCGTGCTTCAACTCTGCTGGGCCTTATCAAATTTGGTATGAAGGCATCTTCTGCTCATAGACCCTCACAGGCCAGTACTGTGTGGCTTCCTCTCCTCTGCTCTGAGATGTGGTGGGGAGCATTCTCAGGAAGGGGCTGCAGACCCTTGGCTCAGGGGCTTGATCCAGAAGGAACCAGTCGGGGAATTATATTCCTCTGCTAGAACTTGGCTAGAGCCAAATTCAGGCTCTAGCCAAGGGCGCCTGGGTGTCTCAGTCGGCTGAGTGTCTGAGTCTTGATTTCAGCTCAGGTTATGCTCTCAGAGTCGTGAGATCGAGCCCTCCATCAGGCTCTGTGTTCAGCAGGGAGTCTGCTTGAGATTCTCTCTCTCCCTCTGCCTCTGAAATAGGTAAATAAAATCCTTTAAAAAAGAAAAAAGAAAAAAGAGAACCAGTGAACGCTATAGACTGGATACAGTTCTTAATGGCGCCAGTACAAACTCCACCATGACACATTACCCCAGGGCTGAGCTTGCTAGAAGACTCCCCACCAGATCCTCTTCCTGTGGGGTTTGGGGGCCCCCCCAGTTTCCCCAACTGAGAAGCTGATTTCAAGAGACTTAGAAGAGTTTGCGGGGGAGCCTGGGTGGCTCAGTGGGTTAAGTCTCTGCTTTTGGCTCAGGTCATGATCCCAGGGTCCTGGGATCGAGCCCTCCATCAGGCTCTCTGCTCAGCAGGGAGCCTGCTTCCCCCTCTCTCTCTGCGTGCCTCTCTGTCTACTTGTGATCTCTCTGTCAAATAAATAAATAAATAAATAAATAAAAATTAAAAAAAAAAAGAGTTTGGGGAATGCTTGGTCAGCCGGCTTTAGACCAAGAAGTGACGGCCTGCTGTCACCCTTCTGTGGGAGAAGCGAGGAGCTCCCCCCACATCTGTCCTGTAGGTTCCCTCAGGCCTAGCAGGGGCGGCCTGTGGGATGGGAAGGGTAAAGGGAAGGGTGAGGGAAGATATATGGCACCTCTTTATCCATTCATCTATGGATAGACCCTGAGGTTGATTCCATATCTTGACTATTGTCAATAACACTGCCCTGAACACAGGGGTGTATGTATTCCTTCTGACTAGTCTTTTCATTTTCTTTAGATAAATACTCAGTAGTGGTATTACTGGATCATACGGTAATTTTACTTTTAAGTGTTTGAGGAACCTCCTCCCTGTTTTCCCCAGTGGCTGCAGCAGTTTACATTCCCACCAGCAATGTATGAGGGTTCCCTTCTTTCCACATCCTTGCCAACACTTGTTATCTCCTGTCTTTTTGGCAACAGCCCAACTGATAGGTATGAGGTGATATTTCATTATGGTTTTGATCATCTTTTTTTTTTTTTTTTTTTTTTAACCCCCTTGGTAAATCTTTGATCCTCAGGAGAGGATAATTCCCAGAGAGTCCCTCACTGGCAAGCAGTGTCTGTTCAGGATCCCTTTCTCCAGAATCAGAGCCTTGTGAGGAGCAAATGTTCTCTTCCAATGTAATGTCATCTGTTGGAGGTACCTGATCCCACCTGGGCTCTGTGGCCAGTTGGCTTTTGCCCGACGTGGCCTCTGTCTCTATCCAGGCCCTCCCACCCCTGTAAAGCAGCCATAGGGAAAGGCAGTATCATGCCTATGTAGACTTAACTTCTACCTAACCACAGACAGACTGGACTGGCAGGGTTGACTGAAGGCAAAATGAAGAAATGAATAGAATTTGCAACACCCTTCCCACTACCACCACCACCACCATCTTCCCCTGCAGCTTTCAGGCCTGCTCTAGAGTCCACCCCCTTCTCCACAGATGAGCAGATCTTTATCCTTCCCCAGTGGCAGCTAGAGAATCCTGAGGAGGCTGGGGCCTCTCTTAGACAATGGCTTGCCCCTGGGGCCACACTGGGGTGATAAAGGAGGCTAGCCTGCCTTCTAGCACTAAAGACCACAAAGTGCTGCTGGTCGCTGTTGCACGGGGATGGGGGAGGAACGGCTGCTATCTTTTGCAAACATTCTCCACTCAGAAACTTTCCCTGAATTTTACACTGCCAACAAAAGACCATGATTCTTATACTTGATATCCAAGACTTTCTTTTGTCTCTTTTCTGAGCCTTCATACCTTTCCTCATGCTGGCTTGCCTGACACAGATGTCCCTTCCTGCTTTATTCATCAGGTCCCTACCCTTCCTTCTGAGGCAAGTGCGAGGTCTTCCTGTGCCTGGCAACCTCTTCCAACCTTCCCCACCCTGGGCGGCCATGCTTTCTGAGTGGCATATTTTCACGCCTCTCCTCATACCTGACAGGAGCATCCTAAGACCACTTATGTGACCTTTCTGACTCACCCAAATAGAAAGGAGCTCCTTGGGCAGGGATGATGTCTTGGTGTCTCTGGTATTACTGTGCCTCACACCTCTGTGGTGAAAGCATCACTGACTAACCAACCGTCTGCCGTGTGCTAACTGCTTTATTTCCTTCAGTCTCCATAACTGCCCCATGAGGTAGAAATCATTATCCTTTCCATTTCACGGAAACTCAAGTATATAGGGATAAATTCACCCAAGTTCATGCTGCTAATAGATAGCAGAAGCTGTGTTCAAATCCAGGTCTATGAAACTTTGACGTCTAGACCAACTCTGTCATATTCAGTCAGGTTTGAGACAATGGCAATGTCATCTTCACAGAAGGAACTGGTGACAAAGAGTAAATGGCAGTGTACAAAAGGCTCCAGGCAGTCTTGCTGTATGAGAGAAAGAGTCAGGAGCCGGAAAATAAAACCTATCTTCTAGTTGCAACCAGAGACCACAACTGTTAGGAGCAGGAACTTCACAGGATGGAAAAATGCTGAGCTGTGGACACAGGCGCTTTGAGAATGCAAAATGCTCAGCTGGGCCTTACACATCATGTTGTAAAGAGGAAGGATGGGGATGCCTGGGTGGCACAGTTAGTTAGATGCCTGCCTTTGGCTCAGGTCATGATCCCTGGGATCCTGGGATTGAGTCCCGCAACGGGCTCCCTGATCAAAAGGGAGCCTGCTTCTCCCTCTCCTTCTGCCTGCTACTCCCCCTGCTTGTGCTCTCTCTCTCTCTCTGTCAAATAAATAAATAATATTTGAAAGAAAACCAAAAGAGGAAGAATGGGAAATACTTGTGAGCCAGATCTATTGACTGCACTAAGAATATTACCTACACTGGGATGAAGGTCCTTTCTTGTCCTGTTTATGCTTACTTTATATCTCCCATCATGAAATGGAGTCACTTCTAGCTTGTAGGCCAGAGATTCTGATACATCTCAACATATTAACACGTATCTCCTGATGTATGTGTTGTTAGAGCCAGACTGACTTGCTTCTCAAACCTGTCACTTACCATGGTGACCCTTAGCTAATTACTTATTACTCCATGTTTCAATATAGTGAGATAACACTATCTCGCAGGTAATATGAAATATGTATCATAGTCTTTGTTGCTTTGTATACATTCAGTAAATGTTAGCCACTTGATTTGTATTGACATCTGTGTAATATTCCAGGTGTGTGGATGTGTCCTAACATTCAAAACATTTCCTCTACTAGTGGGGTTCGGCGTTTCCAGCTGATGAACAAGACAAGCAATATCTTTGCCCTATAAAAGGTTATAGTCTGATAGAAAGAGTCAAAAAGAATCAATGAAAAAGATAATCCAAGATACGATACATTAAATCAGATCAAATAAGCAGAGTGACCCAGAAGCAAGTCGCTGGGCCAGAGGTATACATGTTCTGGAGAGTGGTCAGGCAAGAGTTGCTAGAAAAAAGGACATTTGAGCAGATCCGTGACCATGAGAAGGAACAGCAACACATAGAGTCAGGGTCAAGGATATCAGGCTAGGGGGGCACCTGGGTGGCTCAGTGGGTTAAAGCCTTTGCCTTCGGCTCAGATCATGATCCTAGGACCCATGATCCCAGGGTCCTAGGACTGAGCCCCGCATCCGGCTCTCGCTCAGCAGGGAGGCTGCTTCCACCTCTCTCTCTCTCTGCCCATCTCTCCACCTATGTCTGTTTGTCAAATAAATAAATTATAAATAAATTATATATAATATATATTATATATATTATATATTATTTTCTATATTATTCTATTCTATATTATTCTATATTATAATATTAATTATTATATATTCAATATTAATATATAAATATTAATATTATATATTAATATTATATAATATTTATATTACAGTTGATATAATATGTTATATATTATATATAACATATTAATATTATATATAAGTATTATTAATACTAATATTAATATATATTTATATTAATATTCATAGTAATTTAAATATCAAATATAAAATTATATTATCAAACATTAAATATTATATTATTATATAATATAATTATATTAATATTAATATAACATTAAATATTATTTTATTATATATTTTATATTGATAAATATTATATTATATTATTAAATGTTAAATTATATTAAATAAATAAATAAATATTAAAAGACAACAGGTCATATATTATATACTATATCAATATAATATATTAATATTAATATATTATTAATTATATTGTAATTAATATATAATATTATATTATTAATAATAATGATTACACATAACAAATAATAATTATCAATAATTATGATATTATTAATATTATAATTAATATTATTAATATTTATATATTATATTAATATATTATATAATATATGGCCTATTATCTTTTAATATCTATTTATTTAATAATATAATTTAATATTTAAATCAATCTAATTTAATTAATTAAATTAATATTTAAATTAATTTAAATTAAATCAATATTTAATAATATAATTTAATATTCAATAATATAATTTATTATATAATTATTGTATATTAATATTATCAATATCAATATATTAATAAAATATTAATATATTAGTATTATTTATATTATATATTTTTATTATATATTTATATATTATATATAAAATATAATATATTATAATATTAGTTATTATATAATATATATTATTATTACTATTATTCTATATTCTATTCTATATTATTCTATTATTCTATATTATTCTAATATATATTTATATATTAGATATATATAAACATATAGATATATATAAACATATCTATCTATATATATATAGATATATATATATCTAATATATAAATATGTATATTTTAAAAATTATAAATAAATACTGTCTGGGGCGCCTGAGTGGCTCCTTGGGTTAAGCCTTTGCCTTCGGCTCAGGTCATGATCTCGGGGTCCTGGGATCGAGCCCCGCATCAGGCTCTCTGCTCAATGGGGAGGCTGCTTCACCCTCTCTCTCTGCCTTTCTGACTACTTGTGATCTCTGTCTCTCTGTCTCTCTCTCTGTCTCTCTACACCAAATAAATAAATAAAATCTTTAAATAAATAAATAAATACTGTCTGTCAAATAAATAAATAAAATCTTTAAAAAAAAAAAAAGGATATCAGGCTAGGGAACAGCAAGTGCAGAACCCCTGATGTAGGAAAGAGCTTGCCATGTTCCAGGCATGGAATGCCGGTGTAGCTTTTGACAGGGGGAGCAGAACAGATGTGAGCAGCCAGATTACCCTGGACCTTTCACGGCCATGGCAAGACGTGAGAGCAGCCAGGGGCTGGGAGGGTTTTACTCATGGCCGTCACAGAATGTAGCTGATGTTTTTAGATCACTTGTGCCTTCAGCAGAGAATGGCTTGTAGGAAGGCAAAAGTGGAAGCAGGGAGACCAGTCAGGCTAACTCAGTTGTTGAGATGAGTAGAGGTGGTAACTGGCACTAGACCGGTGGCCGTGAAGCTGGGGAAAACTAAAGGGAAAAAAATCTTCTCTTTGTGCAGAGGACCGAAGACATGGAGCAGATCTTCTTTGGTCCCATGAGCCCCATGCTTGCCCCTATGATCGGTTATTTCCCTGTACCCACATATCCTTCCCCATTCTCTCGTCGGGAAAGGCAACCACTACTCAGCCTTCTCCATGTTTTCCGACTGAATAGCTGCAGTGAAATCTCATTGGTGTTTCAATGTGCCCTTCCCTGAATGCAGATGATTCTAAGCATCTCCTCAAATGCCTGTTAGCTTTTTGCGTTTCCCTCCAATATAAACTGCGGGTTCCAATCTCTGGTCCGTTTTTGCGCTGGTGCAGCCATCTTTTTACTTGTGGACTACATAAAAATTCTTTGTGTATGCCAGATGTCAATGCTTTGGTGATTTGCAGATGCATTATAAATACCTTTCGTCATTCTCTCTTCCATCTATCAACTTTTTTGTGTGTGATCTTAGTTACCGAAATCCTTAACCCTTATGTAACGACATTTAGAAATGTTTTTGCTGGGGTGCCTGGGTGGCTAAGTGGGTTAAGCCACTGCCTTTGGCTCAGGTCATGATCTCAGGGTCCTGGGATCGAGTCCCACATCGGGCTCTCTGCTCAGCGGGGAGCCTGCTTCTCTCTCTCTCTCTCTCTCTCTCTCTGCCAGTCTCTCTACCTACCTGTGATCTCTCTCTCTCAAATAAATAAATAAATAAAATCTTAAAAAAAAAAAAAAAGAAATGTTTTTGCTGGGACACCTGGGTGGCTTGGTTGGGTCGGTGGCTCAGTTGGTTGGGCAGCTGCCTTCGGCTCAGGTCATGATCCCAGCGTCCTGGGATTGAGTCCCACATCGGGCTCCTTGCTCGGCAGGGAGCCTGCTTCTCCCTCTGTCTCTGCCTGCCATTCTGTCTGCCTGTGCTCACTCGCTCTCCCTCTCTCTCTCTGACAAATAAATAAAATCTTAAAAAAAAAAAACTTTAAAAAATTAAAAAATTAAAAAAAAAAAAGAAATGTTTTTGCCCTATGGTTCATGGTTTCAATGTGCTGTTTAAGAAATCCTTCTCATCCCCAGATCACGGGTAAGATTCTCCTACATTGTCTTCTATGAACTTCGTCGTTTTCCATGTCAGATGTTGATCCCATTAACAGCCCTTTTATTTAGTATAGAAGTAAGTGGGGATGCTGTTTAATTTGTTCTGTTTAGTGAGCCCCTCATGTCCACGTCATCTGTTAAACAGCTGTTCTTTCCCTATTGACTTGTGCCAACTTTATCATTGATTAATTTCCCTTAACAGGGTGTGTCTCCTAGCCCTCTATTTCATCCCATTGGTCCGGTTCTTACACCAACAACATACTGCTTGTCTAAGTGTGCCTTTGTAGTTTACTCAGAATCTGGTAGGGCAAGACTCTCCTCTTTACCAGTATTTTTTTTCTTTTAGATTTTTGTTTATTTATTTGACAGAGAGAGATCAGAAGGAGGGAGAGAAGCAGGCTCCCTGCTGACTAGGAAGCCCGAATGAATGCGAATGCGGGGCTTGATCCCAGGACCCTGAGATCATGATCTGAGCCAAAGGCAGAGGCTTTAACCCACTGAGCCACCCAGGCGCCCCACCAGTGTTTTTTTAAGGGTGAGTTTGTTACCCATGGATGTTTATCAAGAGGAAGAAATTTGGGATATATTTTGCAGATAACAGTGTCCTTGTAGCATCCTTTTGCTTTCCCGAAATTTTATGTTTCTCTATATTCAAATCTGGTAATATATCCTTATTGGCTTCTAGGTTTTGTACCTGATTTAGGAGATTCTCTCCATCCCAGTATTATATTAATATTCTCCAATATCTTATTTTAAATCTTCTGTAGTTTTATTTTAATGGTTAGATATTTAATCTGTCTGGAATTTGTTTCTGTGTAATTATGAAGTTAGGATTGAAGTATTTTATTCCAGTGGCAAGCTAGCTTTTCCAATAGTGAATAGCCCATCCCTTCACCCCTATTTGAAAGACTTCCTTTATCATATTCTAAAATTCCATATATATGTATAGGGCTGTTTGGGCGGCTTTACTTGATTTAAGGAAAGTGCTGGAATCCAAAATTTGTTGGCAAAGGATGGGTAAGCAATGGATACATTTGAGCAGGAGAATGGCTGTTTAAAAGGGTGTTTCCAAAGCTCCCTGGCCAGCCAGGTGCGTGGGGATGAATCCCTGAGAGAATGAGGAGGCTGACAGATGTCATAGACAGGATAGGAAGGGAGGGACAGGCACCAGAAGCCCCTTGAAAGAGGAAAGGTGAGGAATTCATCCTTGCAGACTTCTTGGGCTTCTCCAGGGAGGGATGTCAGCTGAACCACTGGACAAATCTGTTTTTCAGTGCTGGCTTTCCCAAGGCCAAGGGCTGCTGGCGAGAGGCAGGTCCTGGTTCCAGTAGTCAATTGGAGTCAATTAAGAAGGCCCTGGACATTGTCACAGGCAGAGGCCTCCCAGGATGCAGGTTGGGGTTTCTGGAGGAGATCTCGGGCTCCCTGTGCATCCAGGGGGAGAGGAGCTGGGTGGGAAGGAACTCAGTGCCTTCTGCTCTGTAGCAGCAGCTTTAGAATTTCCCCACTAAGTGACTCTGGGGAAGTGACTAAGGGGACCTGGCTTGGAGCATCAGCTGTGTACCAAGAACACTGTTTAAGCTTCAAATGTGTGTTCATTTGGAGATGTATTGGGTGCAAAGGGGAGGCTGATGCATTCCTTACTTGGTCACATGGACTGGCACTCCATACTTTCCCAGCACACTTCACGCCATCCCCATGGAGACCCCTCTCCCCTCCCGCCCTGCTTAAAGTCCACGCTGGACCCTTTACCCTTGAGTTCAGCTCCCTCTTCTCCTCTCACTAGATTGTAAATCTTTGGTGGTTTTGTAATGCCAACTGAATATTACCCCCACCTTAAAAGACCACCAGAGACATGAGTCAAAGCCAAGCAGCAAGGGTCGTTTATTGCAGGTTCGAACCTGGACCTCTGCGCCGCTCGTTGCCGATAACGCCGAGAGGTCCAGAGCTGGGTCGGTGCAGGATTTTTATAGACAGATACAAACAAGTTTCGGGTGGGGCTGAGCTGATTGATTGATAGTTTGAACAGGCATACTTGGCGTCAGTGGATTGGGTCAGGGGACCCGCGCGCAAAAGCAGACAAAGCAATCTTACAGAAGCAGAACTGGCCGGTTAGCCCACGCATGCGAAAAAAAGCACTATCAGGATACTGAAGGCCTGGTTACTATCAAGCCAAGGCCACTTTCCCTCTAATGTGGCACTAACATAAAGACAATTGGGAGTCTCCTGGTGAAATGTTACATTCCTGCTATCAAACGTAAGGTAACTTCTTTGTTGTAAATCTCAAGGACATTTGCAAACCAAGGGAGACTCCTACCCTACAGGACTGTGATTTCTACAAGTTAACTATTTATCATTTTATGGTAGTCAGGGGTGCCTGAGGAATGCTACACATATGGAGGGGAGCGGGTGAAGGGGGGGGGTGCAAGGCACCAGCTTTTGCTTTGTCCTCAGCCAGCCTCTTGCTCCTTAGAGTTGAGGGTTTAGGCAATTTTTCATTTCTTAGCAGAGCATTAGAAGCATTATTATACAGAAGCCAGAAACAGCTGGGTTAAACACAGATTTTTGCTATTTGTTATCCTATTATGCTGATTGCTGACTCCCTTATCTATGGTCAGCTGGCCACAGTTTCTTAGTTAGCATAAGCTGGTTATAAAAAGAATGTTAAAACTTATAGGCTGTACTATAGTTCTGACCTGGGGTCCTTCAGTTTCCTTCCAGATGATCCTGCCCTGAGCAGACAGCACAGAGCGGGGCACACAGTGGGCAGTAAGGATGTGCTTGCTTCTGGAATGTTCCCTCAGTTCACCACTGCACCAGCTCTAACCTGGGTCAGAAGCCATGCAAGGAGTGGGAGGAAGGAACTCCTCTTAGCCTCCTACTCAATTTGATTTCATTCAGCTGAAATGAGACCCTGCTCTTGAAGCATTTTGGACCATGAGGAAATACAGGGGTTGAAGACCTAGATTATTCCGTGCGTTACCCTGGATGGATGGAGTGGGCTGTGGCTGGGCTTCTTCAGTGAGGAGAGATCATGTACCAGGCTTTGGGAAATGCCCTGGAGTTGGGGGCTTGCCCTGGGCCTATTTGATAGGCAAAGGGCAACAGAGTGGAGGGAAGGGACAAGCAGGAAGGATCCCCAGTGAGGAGGTTCCCCAGAACTCAGCATATCCCTCACGCCTCACTTTCAGGACACTGTAGTGCTGTGGTTGGGTTGCCCACAACATCAGTTAGCATTGCCTTCTTAAAGTTCAGCTCTGATCATGTCACTCTCCTGTTCAAAAACCACCGATGGCTCTTCATTGCCTTGGGAGTAAGTTCAAATTTAAAGCTTGACCTTTGAGGGTCACAACTATTGGGCCCTAATATATCTTTCTGGATTTGTTCTTTCACAAAGCCTCCCTCCTCTCTGCCCAGCTTCCACATTCCCTGTGTCTCACAGTCCACCCCCTACATCTCCTTCCACACCTTACTCCAGACTACTTGCATAGCTGAGTGGACCCTGCTTTCTGACCTCCCTATTTTTGCACATGCTGTTCCCTTCCTCCTAGCATACTTTTCCCACCTAACATTAGCTTTTGAAATCCTAGCCATCCTCTAAGATCCAAATCAGGTGCCACCTCTTGCGTGAAGCCTTCCCAGATCTGCTCTTTTACTTCCAGCCAACATCCACCTTCTATTTACTGGGCTCCCTAGCCAGTTATTAGCTATGTGAACCACAGGTTTATAAACGTGAATTCGTATTCCTCCTTCTAAGATGCCCCCTGTTACCTTGGGAGACTTGGACCTCTGAGCCTCTGAGCAGTTGGATGCATTTGCCGCCTCCCTCCCACCCCCCACCCTACCCCCGGACTATCAGCAACTTCAAGCCTGGACTTTCCTCTCTTAGTAGCATGTATACAGTTGGTGCTCACTAAGTGTGTGAACTAAATTGAATTTGGTGGATTCCACTGAGGAGTGTGGGTGCTGAGTCTGTGTCCTTGGCTGAGGGGTAGATGGCAGGGAAGGGGAAGGATGCAAGCTGAGAGGGGTCCACGCTGAGGCCCCATCTGCCTTCTGGAGGTCCTGAAGAGCAGAGGGGAGCGGGTGGGGTGGAAGGGGGCACCTCTGCTGGGCACAGAAAGGCGTCGCACAGATACCACCAACCAGGTTCCATCCCTCCATTTGGGCCTAGTCAGCCCTGTGTTCAGATCTCACCCTCAATTTCACAAAATCGCTTTAATATGTGGGCCAGAAAAGCCGGTTGTAGGGCCTCGGGCGATGGCTCAGGCAGGAAACTCCCAATGTACCTAGCCGGGCAGCCAAGCCAGCGAAGTCACCTTACCAGGCCCCTGAGTGAAGAAGCAGTGATCAGGCCAGAGATAGGGATCAGATGGGTGGAGCGGGAGCATCCTCTAAGCTGTCCTGAGATAGGCAGAGGCTGGGCACACCCTCTCTCCACCTGGCCTCCCAGGAGGGAGAGCTGGAGACACTTGCACTTGACCCTTTCCTCACCAAGGATTCAGGCAATTATTTTTTTCTTCTCCCTCTAACTTTGGGAACCCTGACCATCATCCCTGCCTCCCACGTGGTCCCTGCCCGCAGCTCCTGGGACCAAGGTGTGGGACTACATGGAGTTAGGAGGGGCGGTACTATTCCCCATACCTCTCCCTAGACGCCCAGAAGGGCATGACCTTGATAAGCTGAAGAGAGATGATTTATCCCAAATCATGGCTGGGCTAATCCTAAGGTTGTGAGGGTCCAGCATGCCCTTCTTGCCACCCGTTCCCTTGGACCACCAGGTGGTTCTGAGTTTCTGGGGGCAGCAGCCTGCTGACCTCAAGGGTTGAAGCCCCCTGCTGCTTCCTGCCTTTCCAAGATCTGAAGGCCTCAGGGCCCCTTGATACCAAGAGGTAGAGGCCCCCTCACCCCCCCATCCGCCTACCCACCATAACCCCTCCCCATGCAATCCCAGCAGAGAGGTATCCAGAGGGTGGAGCTCTGAGTCAGAATATAAATTCCCAATCTTGCCACCCAGCTGGAGAGCCGCCACGATGCTGCACAGACAGATGCCCGCCTGGCTCTCGCACTACCTACCAGACCTATGCCAAGCGGAAGATGGCAAGCCTTCAGCCCCCCGGGCCTCAGAGGTGAGGGAGCCGCACTGGGTAGGTGGGGCTGGAAGCTGAGCGCAGGAGGCAGGCACCGGGAGGGCCGTGAGTATTGTAGACGTATTGTAGAGTCCAGAGACATGGAGCATCTGGGCTTGGGCCGCCCTGACCTGGCACCTGGGGATGTGGCCTGGCCCGGATGGGGCTCCTGGGTGGATGGCCCAGCTAAGGGCCTGGTGTAGTGGTGTGGCTCAGGGCCTTCTGAGGCCAGGCCAGCACCCAGGTAGATGGTGCTCAGTACTGCCAAGGGTGGATCCATGCTAGCCTGTCCTAGCGGTGAGCCAGCATTGACCTTGTGGACATTCTAAACTGCCATGCTGTGTGAGTGTGTGGTGTGGTGTCTCAGAAGGATCAATGGCATTGCCAACCTTTCACATGGGCTGAGAAGCCCAGCTGGATCTGTGGTCAAGACTCCTGGGTCCGTCAGACTCCCCTTAGCCTCCTAGGGAGACCTTGGGTTCAAGGGTCAGGTTGCCAGCGCTCCAGACCAGCTCTGCCTCTGCTTTCCCATTTACTGCAAGCTTCCAGTTTGCCATTGGCACGACATGGTCAGGCCTGGCAGCAGCATCTTCTTCCTTGTTCTCCTCTATAGGCCCCTCCCCTAGCCCACACTGAATCAATGAGATGAGTGAGACCCCCAAAATATCTTGCCCTTTGGGGGTAGAAGGTGGAGACTCTGCTCAGACTCCCAATAGCCCAAGGAGGGGAGCTCCAAGTTTCATGGTGCCCGGTGCTCTGCTGTCCTGGCCAGGATAGGTGTTACCTCCTGGGGTGTCCCCACATTTCCCCACAGCTCTCAGGGGGCTGGAGAGCCTCTGGCCAGCACTTGTTCCTGCCTCCCTAGTCTGGTGGAGCCTCCGAACCTGGGCTGGGTGAGGGGAGAGCTTCCACAGAAGGGACAGAGCACCTTGAAGGGGGGTGTAGAGCAGCTGAGAAGTGTGCCTGTCCCTCTCAGGTCCCCAAGGCTCCATGACTCAGAGCTGGACTTCTTGCCCTGACCCCTCACCTCCCCTGTGTGATAAAAAAGGAGAACAGCCATGGTAGCTCCTCCTGGTCTGGGATGGTGCTCACACTAGCTGGGTCATGTCCTGAGGTCCTATGAAGTCCTCATCCCAATGGTGTCCTTTTAGGGAGAGCCCACACATCCTGGAAGCCACTGCCGGGCTGCTGGGAGCTCCGACACAGGTGTTGCAAGGAACCGGTGGGATGGATACACCCAGCTCCCTGGGGGGAGGAGGAGGTGGCCTCACCGGCCAGGCCTGCCCCAGAAGCCTTGGTGAGGGAGTTCCCACAGGCGCCCTCGGAGCTGTCTGCCCTCTCCTGTACCCCAGACCTTGTGGGCTGGTTTGGTTAGGGTCACACCCACCACTTCTGAAACCCCACGTGTCAGACCCCCTTCCCCTCTCCCCACTCCCGATGTGGGAGCCCGTTGGTGATAATTCTTCTGACAGATTTGTGGTGACAGCCAAACCTGGGGTGCAGGGAGAACCCTGAATTGGCCGCTGAGGGCTTACTCCTGCCTCTGCTATTAAGCAGTCCAGGGCATGACCAGGAGCAAGTTTTTAGCGGGTTTGGTTAATTCTCCGTGAGAGCCAGCCCCCAGGCGGATGGAACGCAGGCTACCCTGCGGTCAGGAAGATCTGCGCCCCAAGTCCTGGCCCTGCGGCTTCGGCGCTGGGTACAGGCGTGAGAAGCAGTATCTGTAGACCCAGGCTTCTCCACAAAGTAGGGATAAGAGCACCTTCCTTGGAGCGTGGCTGGGGTGCTACATGAGAACAAATGCGGTGCCCCCTGGGACGGGCTCAGGGCCGGGTGCGCTGGAGGAGGACAGAGAGTTGTGCTCCGTGACCCACACCAAGGTCCTATCTACGAAGCTGGGGGTGGGCGGGGTGGGGTGGGGTGGAGGGGCATCTGTTGAATTGCCTAATAGCCAGTCCTGAGAGTCAAAGAGTCACATCTTGTCCACAAGAGAAGGCAAGATCCCCCTCTTCTGAGTAGGTCTCAGGGGGAAGTAGGGTCCTGCAAGCTCCACCCCAGGAATCAAGGGGGGGGGGGCGGAGCCAGAGCCGCCTGAACAGTAGAGCCCTTTCTCCCACATGGCTTCCACGAAACCGCTCACACAGGCCCACCGTCCCTGCACAGCTGTACTTACTGGTTATTAATGCGCTGAATACATTTCTTTACTGTTTGCCCCACAGTTCCTGCCTTGAGCTCCAGCTCCCCTGGGTGCTCCCTGATCCTTACCCAGGACCCTGCAAGGCCCCCCATCAATGTCCATCCCAGCTCCAGGCGGCAGCCCAGCTGGCATGGTGCCCAGCCATGGCTGCTGTTCAGTAATTTTATTTTCACCCTGATAACCAGCCAAGGCAGCCCGTCCTAGGGTCAGGTTTGTTCAAGTCCTTAAAGTGTTTACCCTTACCACACTGTAAGCCACCCCGTAAACTTGGGATCTGTAATGTCCCCGGTTTCTGGTTCCCATCTGCACAGCCACAGACATTGGTACTTTGTTCCACTGGATCTTTCTACCATGTATCAGTTACCTCTGGGGCCATGAAGTTTTGCTTCTCTCCAGCACTCCTTCCATTGAGCTGGTTATAGCAAGAGTAAAACAGGTACATTCATTTTTATCCAAGACGGTCATTTTTTAAAGACCTGGGTGTCGCACTCATCTGGGCCCCAGACTCGAGTCCCATGTTCCCACCTCCTTCCTCCCAGCATGACCGCTCTGGGCTCTCTCTCTCGACACCCCTGCCAGGTTCTGTCTCCTTGCTGAAAAGATGTCAGAGTCCTTTGAGGAGTGCTTTGGAACTGGGTCTCTCCTGCAGATTCCTGAGCTAGAAGTTGTGATTTGAGACTCCAGGTAGACCACAGAGGAGCCTTCTCCTTCAAGAACCCTTAGGCTCTTGTGTGTGCTGGCTCTTTAAAAAAGAGCGAGATGGTGGAATATAGTGGCAGAAATATAGCTCATGAAAGCGTTCCAAGTAGAAGAACTATTAGAGTTTGGGGGTTATTTTAGAGTCTTGGGGGAATTCCCAGTGAAAAGAAGAATCTGTCAGGGAAATAGTTTCTAAGAGGAAAAGATGAAGGAGGAGGGGGTGGGGGGCAAGAGGCACCAGTCTTTGTGTTTAATGTTAATGCTCGGTTCCAAGTAAGGGGATACCATGGCTGTGGTTACACGCTCAGGCTGAAGAATAAAAATTGAATTCAAACTAGGGCTCCTCCGATTCTAGCTGAGGGCCCAACATCCAAGGACTCAGACTCAGATTCGCCATCTGTAAAGTGAGGCTAATAATAACTGCTCCGTGGGGGTGTTGTGAGGACTGAGCAAGATGGAATGTAGAGATTACACACACCACGCTTAGCACATGGCGGACGCTTGACAGGTTGCCGCTGAGGCGGTTGGCGCTGCTGAGGTAGAGTGGGAAGAGGTGGGCAGCCTCCCTGGACTTTTCCTGGAAGGCAGGGGGGACCTGGAGTGAGGTCCTAGCGGAAGCCGTGAGTTCTCATGCCCTTCCAAAGAAGACACATGGGGCGTCAGGGGGGTGCAGTCCAGCCCCTCCGGGAGGCAGGAGAAGCCCTTCAATGCTATGAAATGTCCCTGAGGACTGACTCTGGCCCGGGCTGAGGCCTTTGGCGGTCCCTTTGAACTCTTGTTGCCCTCTGAGAAAGTAGGCCAGTGGGAACAGGCTTTGCCACAGATGCTCTCACAGGTGAAACCTGACTCTCGCTTCCTCACCAGATCAGACCAGGACACTCACTCCTCGGGAAGGGGGAGTGAGAAATGAGGAGCCCACCCTGCTTAGAATGGGCCTGGCCAAAGACCCAGCCCTGTTTCCAGCCCTGGGGGAGGGTGGTGGGGAAGGGGGGAGAAGCGGTGTGCGTGGCCTTTGGCTGAGTCACACAGCTCCAAAGAGAATCCTGTGAGATCGTGTTACGGACTCTGAAGACAGCCTCACACCCACACCTTCGTGAGGTTGGCTATTTCAGAGCCAGCCTCACACGAAGGGATTCAGACCTATTTATAACTATAAACTATAAAGACTATTTATAACTATCAGTTTAGCTTCTGCTCTGATTCTGAGGCAGCTGATGGGGATTGAGGAGGAAGAGGCTCTAATTCTATCTCAGGGTCTATGGAGCAGCCCCACCTCTGGGTATTGTTCTGTTGTTGCTGCTTAGAATGGAGCTCTGGAAGAGGCTGGAAATACAGACATCAAAAGGGTGACAGTTCTCATGACAAGAAAAAAAGCTCATTGTCACCCTGTATGGTGATGGGTGTTAACTCCTTGTGGTAATCTTACTGCAGTATCTGTGTATATCAAATCATTACATTGTACACTTAAAATGAATACAATGTCATGTCACCGATATTTCAATTTAAAAAGATAGCAAAACCTCTGTCATAAAGGTCTTATGAAGATTTAAATATGTAAGAAAAGTGTCTGGCAAATAGTAAGTGTTCAGTAGGTGCTAGCTAGGTCTTATAGTATTATTACCTTTGACGATACCCAAAGCACATAAATGATCTGTGTACAGTCTGAGTTGAAAATCAAAATAATTATAACATTTATTTACTTTTTAAAAGATTTTATTTATTTATTTGAGAGAAAGAGAGCAAGAGAGAGAAAGAGAGATTGCATGCACAAGCAGAGGGGAGGGATAGAGGGAGAGGGAAAAGCAGACTCCCTGCTGAGCGGGGAGCCTGATGTGGGGCTCAATCCCAAGACCCTGAGATCATGACCCAAGCCAAAGGCAGACGCTTAACAACTGAGTCACCCAGGTGCCTCTAATTATAACCTTCAAAAAAACCCAAAAAACAAGAAAGTGATTATAGTGATCGTCTGAGTGGTGGGATGCTGGAGACTTTTCTTTTTCTTCATACTTTCATGTTTTTCCCAAAACCCCAATAATATTTTAAATAGAGAATTACATCCTCTTAAAAAGGCATAATGAGATTTTGACAGCATAGCGTGAACTGTGTGGAGTGTAAAAGGTTCTAGTTCAAAGGCCTCTGTAAATATGGTCATTTGGTCAGTGGGAGGGGTCCCAGGGCATCTGCCATGGGCACAGGCTAGGAGTGAATGGTAAACAGACTCCTCTAAGCCTGGGTAAAACTCTCAGGGAAGGGTCTTCAAATCCTGTGATTCAACCAGGAAAGGCATGAACAGAACAGGCCTGAAGCGGTCTCCTTGCAAGATGTGCTGGCTCATAGTGGGGGCAGGAGAAAGCCTCTCACCTCAGTGGCCTTGGGGGCCAGTGATATCCTCCGGAGCCCAGAAATGCACATTGGCAGGAGAGGCTTCTTGAGTCTGAGCAGTGGGAGCCTGTGACCAGCTTGAGCTGCTCTCTCTGTCAGCGTTGTCACCTGAAGACTGAGTACGCTATCCTCTCCATCCACAGGGCGGGCTGTCTCCATGCCACATGCTAACCGTGAAGGTCATCCGGATGAGAAATGTCCGACAGGCTGATAGGGGTGAGTATCCTGCCCTGTCTTTGCCTCCTCTGCTTGTGGGACCTGGCTGGAGACACATCGGAGATGTGCAAGGTGTGGGGGTGTGGGAGTGTGGGTGTGGGTGTGTGTGGGTGTGTCTGCTATACTCAGGTTGTATTTCAGACTTCGGGGTTTATATCATTTTTCCAGGTCCCTCCTCGCACCTATAGCCTTGGCACGATCAGCCCCTACAGTCTGCCTGGGTCTGAGAGCCCCGTTCACCTTACTCTCTCCTCCCCACTCCCCTAGCACCCACTTCCAGGGGCAGCAGCTTCTCCTACACTGGGAGAATGAGTTGGTGGGCCAGTAGAGGTGACGGAGAGGGAGAGGCCCATCTGTCAGCCTAGTCCTGGGGCCCCTTCTTGGTGTATGGCTCCTACACTGGGTTCTGGAGTTCATGGCAGAAGCTGCGCAGCACCAGCTCAGCAGCATAGCCGCATGGACTAGACAGTTTGATTCACCAGGGCTGGTTGTGCAGTGTTTTCTCGCAGATGTCACTTTGCCCTCGTCCCAAACCCCACTGCATTCCCAGGTTATGGAGGTCCTGGGAAGTCTCTGGCTTCAGTGAGAAATGAAGGCATCTGGGTGGCCAGGATGCTCTTCTGATGCTTATCTTTGGGAATTCGAGAAATCAGAAGAACCCAGATCCCCTTCCTATGCCACCCTCAAGTTGCCCCATCCAGAGAGAAGCTTGGACCTCAAGGAGGAGAAAGCTCTGTGTCAAGGCCCCATGGCTGAGGGCGTGTCCCCCATCACTGGTGACCACACAGGAATGGCCCAAGGGCCACCAAGGCTCCCCAGAGCTCATGATATTCGTACTGCACTCGCCCTGAGATTTAGGCTAGAGAGGTCCTGGGGTGATGAGGGGGTGGTGGTGCAGAGAAGGCAGAGAGCTATGATATCAAGAGTACATTTTTTTTTAGATTTTATTTTTATTTATTTATTTGAGAAAAAGAGAGCACACGAGAAGGGAGAAGGTCAGAGGGAGAAGCAGACTCCCTGCAGAGCTGGGAGCCCAACGCAGGACTCAATCCCTGGACTCTGGGATCACGACCTGAGCCAAAGGCAGTGGCTTAACCAACTGAGCCACCCAGGCGCCCCCCAAGTGTACATTTAAACAAGGGAGACATTGACACCCGAAGCGATTATAGACCAATAACAGGAGATGGCATTCTAACCTTGTCACTATAGAATTTAGAACTGGGGGCGCCTGTGTGGCTCAGTCAGTGAAACGGTTAAGCCTCTGACTCCTGCTTTGGGCTCAGGTCATGCTCCCCTGGTTGTGAGAGCCAAGCCTCATCAGGGTCAGGGTCTCAGGGTCAGGGTGTCAGGGTCAAGGTCCAGCTATGTGCTCAGCAGGGAGTCTGCTGGAGATTCTTTCCCTCCCTTTGCCTCCCTCTCTGTTCCACCTCCTGCTCATGCTTTCTCTCTCTCTCTCAAATAAATAAATAAATAGATAATAAATGAAATTTAAAAAAAAGTAAACTGGAGGAGGACACCGAAAGCCAGGAGTAGCTAAGGAAGGCCACTCTGAGGGCCTGGGATCTTGAGAGGGGCATAGTGTGAGCATCCGCAGGTCCTGGGAGCCTGATGTGGAGAAGAGGCCATCTTGAGGGAGGGAGAGAAGCCGCTGGGCATCTGGGAGCACCTGTGGGGGGAAGCTTGCTCCTCTGAACGACCTGAGGGTAGTGCTGATGCCCACTGGGTGGGTGAGGGCTGATAATTGCCTAGAGGTGGAAGTAATGTTTGATCCCAGGTCTGGTCCTTGGGGGGCGTGGTGGGGGGACGACAGGACAAGCAGGAAACAGAGGCTGGGGCCAGGCAGAGGAGGAACAGGGATCCAAGGGACAGGACAGCTGGGTTCCTGACGGGTTCCTGAGGAAGGGATTGTGTGATTTCCTGAGGCGAGTGGCAGACTGTGCTGGAGCACAGGTGGAAAGAGGCTGATGAACTTGGTGAGATGCTGTTGCCACAGTGCAGGCATGAGTGTGTAGGGCAGAAGAGGGAGGGCCCTGGGGCTGAGGGAAAGCCAAGGGGTGGGGAAGGACTCCAGCTGGGCCCCCTGGAGGACAAGTGTCCAGAGCCCATGCTGGCCAGTGTCCAGTTTGGGCCTGGCTTTGCCAGGGACTTCTCGGGTTTCTCGGGGCATCCCAGGCCACCGGTGAGTGATCTGAGGAGAAGTGTTCCCTGGGCAGGGCCTGTCCACCGCTTCTGCCTTCCTTGCCCATGCCATGGTGGGTCATTCGGATACTTCACTCACCCCTGGGCAACGGTCACCCACTCCCTGCGCCCCCAGGATACCTGCAACTTGCACACGCCCACAGCTGCCCTCCACTCCTGAGGTGTGTCTGTCCCAACCCTGCGGGTCATCCGGGCTGCACACTCTCGTGACATGCCTGCACCTGTGAGTGTAGACCTTCCCTTGGTCCAAGCTTCTTTCTTCTGTCTTCTCCTGCCACACCCATCCCCTGCATATCCCAGAGGTGAGAGGATGGGGCAACAGGCAGCCAACAGATGGGCTGAAGTCTGACCCACCGCCCGCCCTCTTCTTCCCTTTCCCCACAAGCCCCTCTGGCACACAGGCTGACTTTGGGAGGTTTCCAGGTTCCCCTTGTTGTTTATGTTGTTCTCATTTCCCCTGAGGAACAGGGCGGGAGGCATACATGGTGTCTAGGGGTGTCAGCCTGGGGCATGTTATGTGTAGACCCCACAGAGGACGCAGGCTGGACTCTGTTGCCACCTTGCCTGATGTGGTTGGCAACTATCCTGATGTCTTCTGGTTCCTAGATTACTCTTGCCCCAAACTGTTCTCTTCTAGCTTGGATCAAAAATGCGCTCCACTCTGGTTCAATCCTCTAGTGTGTGTCTGAGTTTCCCAAGATTTCAAGTAGCCTGAAAGGGACGAGACTCAGGAATCCACCCATTCCCGGGCTAGGACTGGATGGAGTAGACCTGGAAACCTCCCAGTGGCCAAGAGCTTTTATTCCTCTTGGGAAATTCAGGTTAAAACTCAAACCAGTACCCTAAGGGAGGCAAGGCAGATGTCTCCAGAGGTATTAGGAAGATAGTGTTCTCAGCATCTGTAGATCTCATTGAGTCATTCTTTGCCACCCACATTCTGGGAAAGGAGGCATGTCATTCAAATGACCAAGCCCTCTGTCACTTAAGAGGAACAAGGATTAGAACCATCAATGCCTAGGAAATCCCCTGCAGTCTCTGAAATCCTCAGAACTGGGTCAGCATTGCTTAACCATTCTTCATTGCCAGCATGCTGGTCACTCTCCTTCCAGTGAGAATATCCTCCAGGCCCCTACCAGCCTTGCTGTATCAAGTCACCTCTCTCCTCCCAGGATTTCCCCCTCCTTTGGCTGCTCTCTCCTTCCCAACCTTGTGGAGAGCAGTGGCACCAGTTCTCTTAGAAAGAACTGAAAAACCAATCAATGCTGGAAGTGTGGGTGTCTGAGCGATCCTGTCTCTTCCAGGAGTATTTGTATCTTACCTAGCGATTTAAGCCTTAGGCCAAAAATAATGAGATTTTATTCAATGGGCTTAATGGGAAAATTTTAGGCATGGACTGAAAATAGGAAAGGGATTTTAGAGGCAAAGGGGCCTCTACAGGGTTGATGAAATCATGCTAAGTAAATGGGTATAGAGTTGGCGGGGTCACTGCCTGCAGGCTCCTTCCTCTATACAGGAGGCAGACCTGAGAAGAATGTCTCAGGCTGAGACATTCTGGCAGGTGTCCAGAAAAAGCCAACAGAGGGGTCCCAGGAGATCCCTGAGGAGTCTCCCTATAGGCAGACGAGTCAGAGATCCAAGTTGCTTAGCTGTATCTGTGGTGACAGCCCAGAATTTGATGCAGTGCCCTCAAGCAGGAAGTTGGGCTTTTCCATTCAGTTCATTTATCCAACAAATGTTTAGTAAGTGCTAACACATGGTCTCCAGGCCCTCCCGGCATCCAGAGTGCAGTGGAGACAGGTGCTCTGACACGCACTGTGGTGGAGTGTAGCTAGTGCCCTGCCAAGAGAAGAGCAGCGACTCTAGGCTAGGAGCAGGGAGGGGCACCTGGCCAAGATGTGGGGACTCAGAGAAGCCTTCCAGCGGTGGTTCCTTCTGAAACCTGAAGGAGCTAGCCGAGGGAAGGGTGAGGCGAAAATGGAAGAGAACAGTGTTCTAGACAGAAGGAATGGCAAGACAGCATGGCACTCCTGAGACCCACAAATGACTGAGTTTGTCTGGAGTCTAGGGGGTGAGTACAAGCGCTGTATGTGCGTGCGCCTACGTGTGTGTTTGGTGGCAGAGCAGGGGCTGGGTGGTAGGGAGGATAGAAGGAGGAGGGCTGAGGCTGGGGAAGTGGGAGAGGTATTCATGTTGAGTGATGGGATTTTAAACTGGGAATAACACAGTCAGCTCTAAAAAGATCCTTCTGGTTTATTCTGAGAGAAAATATGAGAATAGGGCAAGACAGGAGCCAGGACGCCCAGTTGGGAAGCGGTCACAGAGGCGACGGTGGCCTGCATCAAGGCAGTGGTGGCGCAAGTGAGGTGTGGGTGGGCTGGAGAGGTCAACAGAGTAAAGTGACGTCACGTAAGAGCCAAGGATGGCACTTGAGGTCTGGCCTGGCCACCTGAATTGATGGCGAGGAGGAGCAGGTTGGGCATGGAGGGGATGGGTGGAGATGATGAGGTCATCATTTTCTTTAGATTCCTCTGGGTTTGGTCATTCTTTGTGTCTGGATTAAGCAATTATGAACTCTAAAATGCAGTGTCATCCTACCTTTATCGAGTGGGAGGAGGGCCATGTTTTCCAATTCACTGAATGTAAAGCCCTCAAAGATTAATCAGATATCGGAGATGAAATCAGAAGCTAGGGATGCTTATGATGCAAAACGTGGTTCTTAATTCTGTAATGTTCTCAGTGGGGTGACAAAGTAAAACTAGCCAGTCCAGGGGGACATCTTGGGTTTTACTCTCATAGGACATTACTACTAATAACTATGAACTAGTTTTGGTCAATCCTACTAGAACAAAACTCATATGTTCACACCAGCTCCACCATCGAGAGGATTCTCTGACACTGGAGACTGTGTTGACTTTTGCCATTTTCTACATATCTGGTGTGTACCCTGGGAGCACATTGCCAGGAGAGGGACTAGGGCAATCACATCCCCTCTTCCTCCCTCCTCCCAGGTAGAATGGAGGGAGCCAGGCTACCTGTTATTTTTTTTCACCCCATGCCTTCTGATGCTCCAGCCAGAGGACCTGAGAGGCCTTCATCTACTTTGGGAGGGACTTTTAAGTACAGAACCTTTGCCCCTTCCCCAGAGCACATCTAGCAACATCACCCTTGGGTCATTCAATTCAAATGAGGAAAAAAAAAAAAAAAAGTACATGGCCTCAGATGTGAGGGTTTCTTAAGTCACATGCCTTGTATTGGGAGACTAGTATAGGTATGAAGAACCTGGCTGGATGCAGTCAAGACACTAGTCTTATGTAAATGGTGGCCCCTGCTTCTAGATTCTCTTAAACTCTTATTCCACCCAAGCCCTTCCCCATTCTGGCCTCTGAGCAGACTCACAGCAGACTCTGACCCCCTGTTCTCAGCAGCCCTGAGGAAGAGCAGAGCCCTTCTTTGGTTTCCCTGGTACCTTGGGCTAAGGCAAGAGTTAAACTAGACTCTGTGGGATCTCATCCTCTAGATCTTCCATTGGCAGAGGAGAAATTCTATAGGTAGACTTTGTCCTAACCTAGCAGGTGATTGCTCAGAGAGCTGGGATGCTTCTGAAAAGAGCCAGAAGCCAGGACACCTGGATAGCTCAGTGGGTTAAGCCTCTGACTTCAGCTCAGGTCATGATCTCTGGGTCCTGGGATTGAGCCCCGCATTGGGCTCTCTGCCTGCCTCTCTGCCTACTTTGTGATCTCACTCTGTCAAATAAATATAAAAAAAAAAAAAAAAAAAAAAAAGAGCCAGAAGTCATCTGTGTCCATGAGAGTGATCAGTGGGACCTGAATCCCCCTGTGAGTTTTCTAGCCTATAGGCTGTGACCTTCTTGGGGGTTCTAGGACAAAGGTCTCTGAAGAGCCACCCATGAGTGAGGAGGGGAGACGAGGGCTTGTGCTGGAACTTGCCTGAAGTTTCCTTCTGACTCTATATTCTCCTCTCTGGACCTGGGTTGGTTCCCCACCCTTTCCTCCAACCCTTGTCTTCCTTGGACAGTGAGCCAGACAGACTGCTTTGTGAGCCTCTGGCTGCCCACTGCTTCTCGTGAGAGGTTGAGGACTAGGACCATCTCCAACTGCCCAAACCCAGAGTGGAATGAAACCTTCAGCTTCCAGATCCAGAGCCAAGTGAAGGTGAGACTCAGAGGATGCCTTGTGTCCGTCAGCCTTGCCTACATTTCTATTCCCTTCCATGATTGCTTGTCCTTCTGTTTGCTTATGTGTCCCTCTTATGTCTATTTGTCTTTCTTCCCACCTACTTCTCCTCCCAGTGACCCATCTTCCCACTCACCACTTCTTCATGAGGCCTGCCTCATGTTTGTCCCTCTGAGTCTACTTATCCTTCTACCTTCTTTCCTTTCTCTCTTGTCCTTCTACCTAATTGTTGCTAGAATTTGTGGTTCCTGCTGCAAAACCGAGCATGCTTGCCAAACATGGTCCAAGTAGGAGAATACGGGGAGGGGAAAGGCCATTCTATTCACTAGGTCTGAGGCCAGTCTAATTCTAGCCGGGGGGCTTTCCCTATCTTAACTCCTTTTTAGAAGGCTTTATTATTTCTAATTCCTTGAATGTCTATTCTTTCATTTGTTGGGCTACTGTTTCATGGTGTTGGCCTTTCTCAGATATATGGCAGTTCTCGTACTAGAGTATTCTCCTTTGAGCTTACTGAGCAGTATGTTTTTTGGGGTTTTTTTTTTTTTTTTTTTTTTTTGGCCTAATGTGGGGCTGAAACTCATGACCATGAGATCAAGCTGGGCCAAGATTAAGAGTCAGACACTTAACTGACTGAGCCATCCAGGTTCTCCCTCAGCAGAGTGCTCCTAAAACAAACTTGGTCCTCATCATAGGGGTATCAACACTAGTCTTGGGGCACTTGAGTCTTGATATCTCCAGCTTACTGCTTCCATATTTTAGGGTGATGCTTTATTTCTGGTTCATGATAAGTCCTTTTTTTCCTTTTAAGAAGGGCTTTGGGGGTGCCTGGTGGCACAGTTGGTTAAGTGTCTGACTCTTGATAACAACGTGGGTCATGATCTCTGGGTCATAGGACTGGATCCCATGTCAGGCTCCACGCTCAGCACAGGGTCTACTTGGGACTCTCTCTCCCTCTCCTTCTGCTGCCCCCTGAGCTCTCTCTCTCTCTAAAGATAAATAATTAAAACTTTTTTATATTTGTTACTATAAAAATATCTCTTATATTTGTGATTTTGGTGAGGTAGGGGGATTTTGACATGGGCTCAGTCTGCCATCTTGAAACCAGAATTTTGACTTCCTTTGTCTAAAGATCTGTGGGGCTGCTCATATGAATCAATGGGATTGCTCATATGAATCAATGGGACATGTCTGTTTTTCTAGTAATTACAAGGTCAACAGGTCTCATTCATCAAGGAACCCCCAGACCACCTTGTGTCCACCTGATAAAAACCAAAGAGTCAAACCCAGCCCTAACCTGCATCTCCCAGGTTCCTTGAAACAAGAGAACTCAAAGCTAATCCAAGTCATCCAAAACTGCTGACCTTATCATTCAGCCAGATGTCAGGGTAAATGCTCAACTTTGGGACTACCCATGAGACCTCTTTAGGGGCTGATGGATGGAGGGATAGAGTTCAAACACCTCACCCTAAGCCAACCAAGTATGAGAATCCCTGTAATCTGCCACATCACCCCCCTGGAGCATTAAGGTGTTAACTTCCCTGAATTGGTTTTTCTAGCATGTAATGGGCTGTCTTCAGCTCTGGGGTCCCAGTGCTGAACACAGTCTATGACTTGGCAAGGGTCCTGCTTTTCTGCCCTTCCATCATTCCCCCAGGTGAAATGATATCCCCCACACTTCACAGGTCCTTGTCAACCTTGCAAAATAACACAGTTCTCCAGGACAATCAGAGCTGAGGGTCAGGAAGTCTTCAGAAAGTTATAAAGGAGAGTTTAGACACGATCTCCCCCCTCCCGCCGAGTTCATCATTCTACAAATGTCTGTCATGCTTGAGCCGAGACCTCTGTGCTGTTCCACATCCCTGAGACCCACCTCCTTGCTAAGAAAATGGGTCCATGCAAGCACAGTAACCAGACTTGCACCCTCCTTTCTCCCCAGAACGTGCTAGAGCTGAGCGTCTGTGATGAAGACACACTGACACCAGATGACCATCTCTTGACAATCCTCTACGACCTCACCAAACTCTGCTTCCGAAAGAAAACCCATGTGAAGTTCCCACTCAACCCAGAGGTGGGTGCCGGTGTCCAGGCCCTCAGCGTCCTGTCTCATAAGGAAGAGCTGCTTATGTCTGGTGCTGCTCTTCGGGCTTCTCTCCATGTCACCAAGTCAGAAAACGACAGTACTGCTGGCTCAGTCCCAGTGTCAGGCTTACTAGCTGTGTGGCCTGGCAGGATGGATTTAATTCTTCTGCGCTCTTTTTCCTCATCTGTCCAATGGCAATGGTGATGCATACCTCGCAGGGTTGTTGTGACCCTGAAAAGGAAAAACCTAATTAAGGCCCCTAGCACTGTTCATGGTACAAAATGGAGATGGAGTAAGTATTGGTTCCCTTTTCTCCCCTAAGAGTCCTTCTGCTGAGATAGCCCAGGGGACGGAGGGCAGATGAGGATAAAGAAGGGTAAATCTGCAAATCAGAGAGAGTCAGAGCTGGACAAGACCAAGATGTTAATCAATTCAATCATTCAACAAATCCTTGACTTCCTACTATGGTCCAGACACTGTTCTGGGCCCTGGGGACACGGCAGAGGACAAGTCTCTCTGCTCTTGCCCGGCTTCCATTCTGGCAGGGAAATTAAGGTCCATGAAGCCACAACTTCCTGAAGTTACACAACAAGAGGTGTGAAGGAACAGATGAGGGAAGGGGACTCTGTCCTTTGGTGCTTGAGTCTCAGCTCTCCCTTGCCCCAGATGCTGAGCCCCTTGGGAAGGCAGGAGAGCAATGGCAAGCTGGGGGTAGAAGCTAAAGGGGCATGTCTGGGAACAGACAGGGGCAGCCCCAGTCACAGCTGCCTTCCCTTTATCCCCCTGGCAGGGCATGGAAGAGCTGGAAGTCGAGTTCCTGCTGGAGGAGAGGTGAGTAGACCCCATCCTCCAGGACCCCACCATGGTCCTAACCCCCCAGTGGCTCTGAGCAGGCATTTCAGAGCCTGGTCTGCTCTTGGGCTAACCTCCCTCTCCCACTCTCACCTCTGGCACCCCACACTGTGCCTCAGAGTCACTTGCGAGCTTCTAAATACTACAGGTGCCTGGGCCCTGCCCTGATCACCCTGTTCCACTAACATCAGTTTTGCTTCAGAGATCTAGAACTCTGGCCAAATTGCCTGCTTCAGCCCCTTGCATTCCTGAGAATGGCCTTTGGGAAGAATTTCTGCCCCATAGTGATGGGGCTTTGGAGAAGCCATGCTGAGAAAGAGGTCAGGAACAGGGGGTTTCCTCCTTGACCCTGAACTATTAAAACAAACTGCCCCAGGGTTACCTGGGTGGCTCAGTTGGTTATGTGTCTGCCTTCGACTCAGGTCATGATCTTGGGGTCCGGGGATGGAGCTCCATGAGCTCGGCAGGGAGTCTGTTTCTCCCTCTCCTTCAGCCCCTCCCCCGCTGTTCATGTGCTCTCTCAATCCTTTCTCTCTCGCTCTTGCTCTCAAATAAATAAAATCAAAAAACAAAACAAAACAAAACCTCCCCCAAACCCTGGTCTGAAACAGCCTGTCCCCTCTGCAGCCAGTTTCTAGAGCCTCATCAAGGAGATGCTCAGGCCCAACATGTGGGATTATTTCCTGTCAGTTTCAACTAGGAAAATGACCTGAGGTCCTGGAGATTTCACTATGCTGGGCACTGGAGTAGGATTGGGCCCCAGAGCTGAAAGATAGGAAAGAGAAGAGGACAAAGAGAGAAGGGGCGAGAGGGGAGAAGCCTGCCCAGGATACTAGTGTGTCTTATGACTGGGCAGCTGACTCCTCTCTGTGGTCCCCATAGCCCTGAGCCCCTGGACTCAGGATCAGCCTCAGGAAAAGGGGGAGGGTGAGAGGCAGGAGCTAGAACAAGAAAGCTTGTCAAACTCCATTCCGAAAGAGTCCTCTACCTAGGGGCATGTAGAACTCCTTGGGGTGCCTCATTTCCTACCAACCGCTGATTAACAAATTAAAATCAACTTTGTGTCCCATTGAAGAACATCAGGACTCTCTCCTCCAGTCCTTGATTCAACAAGACTTGGGGGGAAATTCCTTGTAGCTCGCAAAATGAAACACGTCGAAATTGGTAGGAAGAGTTGATCTGGAGACACAATCATCTTGGGCCTGATTTTGGCAAAGGGAGACTGTAGACTCCCATAGGCTAGTTGTAACCTTGAAGTCTTACATTCTTGACTTTATAATATGAAGGCATTTCATATGCACCAGGCCCCTCTCCGGCTAGATCAGAACTGTTTGTTAAAAGCATGAATTAAATACAGCACAGAAAGGGGAATGGGCTGTTTCTGCCACCAGAAATCTTTCCACCAGTTGCAGGTGGCAGGGTCAGCCTTTTCTAGCTACCTCTTTATCCTCATAGCTCCTTAAAGTTGTGCAGAAAGCACAGTTGGGTATCTGGCTGGGCATAAAGAATAGTTATCTCTCTCTCTCTTTTTTTTTTTTTAAGTTTTTATTTATTCATTTTATAGACAGAGATCACAAGTAGGCAGAGAGAGAGAGAGGGAAGCAGGCTCCCCACTGAGCAGAGAACCTGATACGGGGCTCGATCCCAGGACCATGACCGGAGCTGAAGGCAGAGGCTTAACCCGCTGAGCCACCCAGGCACCCCTAGGATAGTTATCTCTTTAAAAAAAAGAAAAAGTCAGGAGGTTCCTGGGTGGCTCAGTCAGTTAAGTGACTTCAGCTCAGGTCATTAACCCAGGGTCCTAGGTTTGAGCCCCAGATCAGGCTCTGCTCAGCGGGAACCTTCTTCTCCCCCTCCCTGCCACTCCCCCTGCTTGTACTCTCTCTCTGTCTGTCAAATAGATAAAACCTTTTAAAAAAGGAATAAAAATTTTTAAAAAGGAACTCTTCTTCCAACCTTTACATTTATTTTTTCATATTCTATTTAAAATGTATGCCACTTTTCGCCTTGACAATCCACAGATATAAGGTTGCTTTATTTTTTTTTTAATACTGTATTTATTCACTTGAGAGAGAGAGGACAAGCCAGCAGTGGGGTGGGGCAGAGGGAGAGGGAGAAGCAGGCTCCCCGCCGAGCAGGAAGCCTTCATGCAGGGCTCAGTCCCATGACCCCGAGATCATGACCTGAGCCAAAGGCAGGTAGATGCTTAACCAACTGAGCCACTCAGGCACTCTGTGATCTAAGATTTCTTGAGCCGTGATTTTTATAAGAATCAAGGAGACTCTGCTATCTCATTATTGCCCCGATTTAGGTTCTTTAACGCCTCTTGAGAAATCAGGCAAGAACGATATAACTGACCAGGAGTTCTCATTTTGTTTTCCAGTTCCTCTCCACCGGAGATCCTCATCACCAACGGCGTGCTGGTGGTAATTTGTCCTTCCAGGTTCCTGTAGCTCCAGAGGCCACACATGGCTGCTGCTCCCAGGAGAACAGAACCATGGGAGAGAGCACAGCCCACCCAAGCCCTTGTCCCAGAGCCTTCCAGGAGTCAGACTAACTGAAGCTGGCCAACGGGGACTTGGGTGGTGGGGTGGGGGCCGGGCCCCTGCTTCTGGGGAGGCAGGGGCTGGAACATCCATCCCATATCCCACAAGGATGACCCCTCCCCTTGGGAACCTCCCCAGTAAAAGCATCTCCCTGGAAGCAGCCTCCTCCCAGATTCAGCCTCCGTCCCATCCCCCCTGCCCCCCAACCCCAGCTCCAATTCCTCTACAAGTACAAACTCGGTGTTTTAAGATTGTCATAATTCAGCTCTGGTTCAGACATTTCAGCTAAATAAATGCATCTCAAGCCTCAGGATTCGAGGAGATCTCTCCCCCGCCCCCGAAATCAGTCTTTGGGAGACTGTGGTAAAAGAATCTGACTTTTAGAAGACTATTCTGTTGGGAGTTCTCATTCCAAAGCCCCAAAAGAGGAACGTTCCCTCTTTTTATTTTGGACCAATCCCGCAGCTTCCATCCCTGACGTGTAGCTGAGAACATGACTCCTGGTATATAGAAAGCATATAGCCTAGATTTTTGAAGACAGCTTCATTTTCTTTTTTTTTTTTCTTTTCCCTCAAGATTTAAAAAAAAAATTCTTTTCTTTTTTTCTTTTGTTATTTATTTGACAGAGAGAGAGAGAGAAAGATCAATCACAAGTAGGCAGAGAGGCAGGCAGAGAGAGAGAGAGGAGGAAGCAGGCTCCCCGCTGAGCAGAGGGCCCGATGCGGGGCTCCATCCCAGGACCCTGGGATCATAAACTGAGCAGAAGGCAGAGGCTTAACCCACTGAGCCACCCAGGTGCCCCAGGACAACTTCATTTTCAAATACTGCATCTCTTAATGAGATTTTCTGGGTTCAGAAAATGTGGTTGGCACACCATGGTTCCCGGGAGCAGGCCCCAAATCAGACCAGCGCTGTATTTGTCCCCGGGTTCATCTCCTCCATTTGGCAGCCAGCGCTCAGACGGACCCCACTTCCTTTGTTTCAGTCTCGACAAGTCTCCCGCCTGGAGGTTCATGCAGAGTGTAGGAGGCAGAAGAAGAGGAGGAAAAGTGAGTCTTTTGACTTCCTCTGGGAAGTCAGTGTTTCTTCCCACAGCTATCCTGTGCTGCATCCTGATTGAGCTTGGCCATCGCTCCTCGGGGTCACCTCCCCCTCAGGGGTCATGAACCCCTGGCCTCCCTGCCACTCTATAGGGAGCATGCTCTTCCAGGCACCCATGGGACCCTCAGCACCTGGGCCAGGGCCAGGGTCAGCGGCACAGCACAGCCCTCTCTGCCCACACGGGTTGACCCTGCACGCCTGGTCTGCTGCAGTGGTCTTCCTCAGGGCAGGTCGGCACTGACAACCCCCACGCCCCCTTCTAGCTGTGCCCCTTCCTCACAGAGGGTCCTAGCATTTCATGGCCAGCAGGGACCTAAGAGATCCACAGTTACAAGCTGCTTCTGCTTACCATTCCATTCCATCTCAGTCATGCAAAGCTTCCAGCCCTGTCCCAAGAGAGGAGAGCAGCGTAGCTGCCCAGACATGGGAGAGGGAAGGAGGAAGAAGCCGCACCCCCAAACTGGCGGTATGGAGAGGGCCTGTCTTCGATGCAGGGCACCTCCTGGAGAAGCAGAATCTGGGAGGACCAGTCCAGGGAACTCAGCATCTCGAGGCCTGCTGGGGACCTTCTTTGTCCTCATCATACACAGCCACACTAAATACAGATTCTTGGGCCCTGCCCAGCCTTACAGAATGAGACTTGGAAGCCTTTTAATCTGTGCCCTAGATGCTTCTGAATCCCTGCCCCCAGGTTCTTCCAGCTTGGCTCTCTCTTGGTGCAAGCTGGGGTGGAGGAGTGAGAGGCTTCTAGGGGCTCAGGCCTCTTGTCCTCTCTTCCAGTGAAGGACCTCCTGGTGACAGTGAAGGAGTCCTTCGAGCACACCCAACGTGTCCCATGCCGCCAGGAGCCCTGCTGCCCAAACCCGGCCTGCTTCCACTACCCCAAGTATTTCCAGCCCTGTATGCATGTGGACGTGCCCAGGAGCCAGTGGAGCCATGGGGTACACAACAACGATGGTGGGAGTGGGGGGTAGGAGGGACTGGGGCAGCCAGACCTGCCAGAGGAGCCCCTCACCCCTCCCTCACCGAGCCTGCCCATCCTTCCAGCTTTGCTGCTGCTGTGCGCACAGCAAGAACAGCCCTGTCCGCCAGCCCCTTGACTGCCTCTCTGATGGCCAGACCGTGACCCTACCCGTGGTAAGAGGACCCTGAGCAGCACAGCCAGAAGTTTCTGTGGGAGGAGAATGGGAAGGGCTTGGGGGGCGGTGTCATGGGAGAGGGTTCTCTCAGGCGGGGCAGAGGAGTCTGCTGGGGTGGGAGACTGCGGGCTGTGCTGTGGGGCTAAAGAGAGTCAGTAGAGGCTGAGCTGAGGGTCATAGAAGGAATGAGGGTAGCATGTGAGTGTGTGCATATGTTTGTGCCCATGTGTGTGCTGAGTCAGATCAGGGGGTACCATCTGGTGAGACGCCCCTCCTTTACTTGGTACCCCTTGGCTCTAAATCGTCATCCCTGAAAAGTTGTTCCTCTTTCTCTTCCCAGGGCGAGGACTGTGAATTACACATGAAGTCTACACCCTGGTAAAGCACCCTCCTTCTGTCTACCCCTCTGATTTACTAGAACCGAGGGAGGGAAATGAGGTTTTGACTTGCATTCCCCTGATGTCTCACCAGGCTGAGCATCTTTTCATGGGCTTATTGGCCATGTTTATATCTTTTGGGAGAAATGTCTATTCAGATCCTTTGTCCATTTTTAAAGTGGGTTACTTGCCTCTTGTTAAGTTGTAAAAGTTCTTTTTATATTCTGTATACAAGTCCCTTGTTGGAGAGATGATCTGCAAATATTTTCTCCTATTCTGGAGGTTGTCTTTATACAATCTTGACAATGTCCTTGGGCGCAAATGCATTTTGAACTTTGGTAATGTCTAGAACATGCGTATTTTTTCTTTTGTCACCTGTGCTTTTGGCATTATGTTTCAGAAATTATTGCCTCATCCAAGGTCATGAGGATCCCCTGCTTTCTTCTAAGAGTTCTTATGGCTTTAGCTCTCACATTTAGGTCTATGACAGATTTTGAGTTAATTTGTATATACAGCATGAAATAGGGATACAGCTTCGTTCTTTTGCATGTGAATCTCCAGTTGTCCCAACACCATTTGTGGAAAAGACTATTCTTTCCCCTCTGAGTTGTCTTGGCACCCTTGCCAAAAATTAGTGATCTGACAAGAGGGATACTCAGCAACTATCAACCAGTGTTGTTATTACTGTTGTTTTATTATTTGTTTTTCATTGAGGCCAAGGAAAGAGGTATTTCCTCACAGTTGCGTCTGTAGGCCTGCATACAACACGGAGGAAACACCATTTCAGGGCTCCCAGGCTCTGCTTTCAAGGACATGTGATCTGGTTGGTGACTCGGGCAACTGAGTAAGGCTCAGTTCCGAAATTGTCAATGGTCAGTCACCCAGAGTCCCAGGGGAATCGAGCCTGGAAGGACACCAGGGACGGACATAGGCAGAGGGAGGAAGGTTCTGGTAAAGCCAAGGGCTGCACAAAGCCTCAGAACCTGGACTGCTTCTGGGATCTGAAAGCCTGTGGCCCCTTCTAAGAAGCAGCAAACAGCGAGGGCACACAGAGCAGCTAGGCTCTTGGCTGCCAGGCCAGGATCCTGGACGTGTCCAGGGAAGGAAGGTGGTCAAAAGAAGGCAAGTGTTGGACATGCTTCGGCAACTCCTGCTCCACCTGCCTTGTGGACCTATAGGGATGAGAGGGTGACATCAGGAATACGAGGGTTTTCATAGTTACACAAACACACAGAAGGATTATTTACTCCAGGAGCAGGGAGAACTTACCAAAGAACATGAACTCCACAGGAAAGCCCTTACTGTAGAGCCTGGTCCAGAGGGATCCCAGGGCTCCCTGTTACCCATGTGTAGCCTCAGGTCATAGAAGATACCTGGGGGAAGTCTTCCTGGGCTTTCCAGATCAGGCTGAGGATGCAGAGGGTTGCATGAGCCCCCAATTTTGCGGAGGACCTGCCTAAAGTGTCAGATAAGGGTTCAGTGGCTTTCCATTTGTCAGTCTCCTTAAGTACGGAAGACAGTGCTGGGAGGTAAGCACAATTAGCCCCATTTTACAGATGAGAGAGGAGAGACTCTAAGTCACAGGAAAGGTATATGGCAGAACCTGGTTTCAAGCCTATGACCCACTGACCCTAAAGATATGTCTTTGTGGTGGTGAAGTCTGCAAGCCTGCTTCTCAGGATCCTCTGTCCCCATAGCCCTCAGACACTGGACGTGCGGCTGGGCTTCAGCCTGTGCCCCGAGGAGCAGGAGTTCCTGGAGAAGCGGAGAGTCGTGGTGGCCGAGGCGCTGCAACAGGTTTTGCAGCTGGAGGAGGACCTGTCTGCGGACGAGGTGGGTAAGCAGGGTCCTGCCCGCCGGGGCTTCATCCCCCTCTAAGCTGAGCTTGTCCTGCCCACACTGCACACTGCCACCTGCCCCCAAGCCCTTCTCTGCTCCAGAGTGGCTTCACCACTGCCTTTCCTGGGTCCCCAGCGGAGGGCTGTGCTGAATGTGATTAAGTTGTGTGTTTGCAGGGGGAGGGGCGGGGAAGGCAAAGCCGAGAGAGAAAGGAAGGAGTGTCCCTCCCCATCCCTGCTCCTCCCCAGGCACTGAACAGATCCCAAGGGGACTTATGAGGTCTTACACAGGACACAATGGCCTCCTCCCCGCCACTCCCCCCAGCCAGGAAAACAGCTGAAGCCCTACTATCTCCAATCAAAAGGCCCTGGGCTCTTTGTTCCTCAATTCTCTCTTCCCCCCAAATAGGCGCACAATACGAACCCCCCCCCCCCCCCCCGCCCCAGAAAAAAACAACAGTCAGTGGCACACTACAGAGAAGCCCCTTCCCCTGCAGGGCAGGCTTCTTCCCACAGGCAGAGAGTGTGCCTTTGTTAGGGCCCTTTGTCACTCCCAGGTATGGACAGGTCTACACCCTGCCCTCCCCACACCAGGCAGCAGGTCACCCTCTAAGTGCAAGAGGATGGAGACCTTGTGCCCGAGGACGGTTGCGATGGGACTTTAGTGGACAGAAGGATCTTACCATCCCTGCTCAAATAGAGTACATCTTGGCAAGGATCCCCCTCCCCACTCTCCCCTCTTTAGAGGAAAACCCCAAGGCCATTTTCAACCTTTGTGAATCCAGAGGTGACAACCTCGCTCCTTCCCACGTCAAGAATTCAGTGATTCCAGCTGTTGTACATACAGTGTATACTGAGCACCTGTCACAGTCCAGGTCTGGGCCAGGCACCCCCATAGCACATCCTTGCATGGGAGGAGCCGTTAGGGAATCGCCCACTAGCTGGGTCCTCAAGCGAGTCCCTCAGCCCCCTGGATCCCGGTGTCATCACCTGTTAACTGAGGGCTAGACTAACTGTGCAAAGAACTCTTCCAGCCACCACATGCTGATTGATCAAGCTGTGTGACGCCCCGGCACCATTTATGCTCACCAACTACTGAGTTTGAAGGGAAGATCTAATTCTAGCCCTGTGAAAGGCCATTTTCAGGTCACTTTAGTGCCTTGTGCTCTGCTGTCTGTAGCCAGTCCTCCCGCCTCCACCATTCTTTCTAAGCTTCCGTGGGTCAGTCTGTGTCTTCTCCCTCCCCGCACGGCCCCAACAGTCTGCCTCTGTGTGCTCCCAGGTACCGCTGATCGCCATCATGGCCACTGGGGGTGGAACAAGGTCCATGACCGCCATGTATGGCCACCTGCTGGGGCTGCAGAAGCTGAACATCCTGAACTGTGCCAGCTACATCACTGGCCTGTCTGGGGCCACCTGGTAAGGAGCTGGCTGCCACTGCCCAGTGGAGCCCAGAGCAAGCACTAAAGAGGCTGACCAGGGTCTCTGGTGAAGCTTTCCCTGCCCCAAGGTAGTGTGACTCACAAAACTGGGAGGCTCTACCCCTTACAGCTGTGTGATGCTGGGCAGCAGCTTCACTTCTCGGAGTCTCAGTTTCTGAATCTGTAAAATGGGTATAACTCTCCCAGTCCTGGGTGCCTTGGGGCTGTGGCAGGGATCTGGGAATATGGTAGTTAAGAGTTGTGACCCACTTCTACCATTGACCCATCCTGTTGGGAAGAAATAGCTGCCTTCTCCAACCATGCCAGCTCTCCTAGGCTGTGTGGAGCTGGCCCAGCTGCTCTAGCTGCCCTGACCCCAGCCTACCACCCCCATCCTTGCCCCTCCCTCTGCCCTGGTGCCTTTTTCACTCTCTGCTGGTAAGCAAGGAGAACGAGTCCCCCGAATACGAGGCCAGTATCCATATGCCTAGGACCCACAGTGCTTGTAGAAGCCCAGAAAAATGTTTTACCTCTTTTAAGATCAGGGGGGGAAAAAAAACAAAACAAAACAAAAAAAAAAACTTCTTGCCCAAGAACAAATATAACATTATTATATTTATTTTTATACAACAATCATAAAACATGTTTCATATTTTTATGGTGGAAGGGGCCCACATGAGGTCATAGCACAGTCCTGGCAGGGGACCCTGGAACAAAATGGCTGCATCTTCTGTCAGGGACTGGTAGGCCTCTGAGCCGTTAAGGTCCCAAGTGGCCCCTCACCCTGGAGGAGCTCTAGGAACTTACATTTGAGCAGTAGATGTGAATTTGCCCTAGGAAGGCCAAGGGCTGCTAGTGTGTCAGAAACTCTGTGGCTTCAGCCCAGATGGGACAGGACAGCTGACGTTTGTTGGCATGGCCTGTGGGTAGTACAATAAGGAGATAAAAGCTGCTTCCATCAGGGCTGAGGGGCATCTGCATCCTTCTGGCTCTGCCTGACAAGCAGGAGACTGGAAGGAACTTGGTGGGTGGGGAGGGAGTACTGTAGGGGAAGAGGGAAGCATCTCCTGGCCTGAGAAAGCACTGGGAAGTATCCTTTTAAAATCAATCATTTGTGATGGTTTTGAAATCTTTTAAACATGTAAACGTAAGAGTGAATCTTACAGAGAGCGGGGTGCTTTTTGTCCATGAAATCTCTTGACCAATCCCTACCTTCCCGGACTAGCAACAAGCCCTGTAAAGGAAGAGGCCACTGTTCAGATACAGTGACACTGCAGACAAGGTCACCCAGGGCACGGGGGTTCCAAGGTGCTGTCCTGACTTCAGCAGAAAAGCTAGCTCCAGGCCAAGAAGAGACCTGGGGCTACAGGGGTCACTGTTTTTGTTTTTGTTTTACTCCTTCCCATTGCCCATGTATAAGTTCAGAAGAAGCAGGGGAAATAAATCTTTAGCCAGCACTGTAATTATGGGAATGGATGCAACGAAGTGGAAAGAGTCCAGGATTTGGAATCAGCCAAACCTGGGTTCCAATGTTGGCCTCACCACTCCATGACCCAGCATACACTTCGTCCTGGCCACTGTTTGAACCTCTTTAAATTGCATTAACTCATGCAACCTTCACAATAACTCTTTGAGGTAATTCTAATTCTCTCCGTTCTACAGATGGGGAAACTGATGGACGAGCAGTTAGATAACTTGCCCAGGATTACACAGTTAGTGCGTGGCAGAGTGTGGTTTTGAACACAGGAAGATCTTGGTCCAGAATCCTTGCTCTTTTTTTTTTTTTTTCCCCTCCCCACTAAGCAGGGAGCCCAATGCAGGATCCATCCCAGGACCCTAGGATCATGATCCAAGCTGACGGCAGATGCTTAAGCAACTGAGCTACCCAGGTGCCCCCAGCAGCCTCACTCTCAAGCAACATGCTATACCTGGCCCATGGTAGCCATTGTGACTATGATTAAAAATGTCCACCCCTTCCCTCCAGGCTCCTCTCCTGATGAGTTAGGGTCTCCCACGATCCGTCCACCTTCTCTCTGGCCAGGGCCCAGAGTTGATTGGACCAGGACTGGCTCAGTTCTATCCCCGTGTGTGTGTCTCTCTCCAGGACCATGGCTACCTTATACCGTGACCCTGACTGGTCCTCCAAAAACCTGGAGCCTGCCATAATGGAGGCACGGAGGCATGTGGTCAAGGACAAGATGCCTGCCCTGTTCCCAGACCAGCTGGCCAAATTCCAGGAAGAGCTTCGGCTGCGTAGTCAGGAAGGCTACAAGGTCACCTTTACAGATTTCTGGGGCCTGCTGATCGAGGCCTGTCTGGGGGATGAGGTAGGTGCTTAGCTTCTTCTGAGGTCCAGCCTGCCCTAGCTTATGACCTGCTCTCTTTCTTCATCAGGGGGTTCTGGACTTAACTTCTCAGAAGAAGGAAGTTAGCTGAGACCTGCAGATTCAACTGTGGGTCATAGGAAGCATGAGGTTCCCAAGCACATGATGGAGGAGGATTGTGGACTTGGCTTGCCACATCCCTTTAGTGTATGACTGAGACCCTTGGGGTGGGGATGGCTTAGGAACAGTCCTGCAGATTGGCAGCATGTCCTCTGGGCCATGTCAAGTTACCACAAGAGAACGGGGGAGGGAGCTGGAGGAGGCTGGACAGACATCAGACTGATACAAGTCTGACCCCAAGTGGAGGAGAGAGGGAAGAAGGGCTGGGTGGAAGCATCCAGGACTGCTGATCTAGAAGGTTCAGTAAGTCCCTTGGATAGGCCTCTAGACAAGCTGCTGGTCAGAGGAGTTTGGGGCCCTCCATGGACATAAATGCGCATGCCTCAGGATCCCTCCTGCTCTTAGATATGTGCTGGGAGCAGCCCAAGCCTTGTGACCCCAGCACAAATTCAGTGCAAACTGGGAGGCCCTTAGTTGATTATACTCCTTGTAGCTGAAGATCTGTAGGGCCCCTTCTCATGGCTGCCTTACAGAGGTTGTGCCCAGAAGTTCCTCCCTGCTCTGAGATCCAACAATCGGAGCACCGTGTGCCCAAGAAGAGAAACAGTCTGTATTGGGGGCTCTCAGCTGCTGGGGCACTCTGTGCAAGGTTGTAGAGCAGTGGCATTGAGGGGAACACCCTCAGTGGTTCAGTGAACACCCAGACTCTTCCAGCTGCACAGGCCCTGGGGAGGGACCAGCTGTGGCTGTCATTTGTCCCCAAAGCAGAGCTTCCCACCTAATTTCTCTCCAGACCTGCAGTTCTCAGCCCCACTCCCAAAAGGCTCTGAGGAGTTCTGAATTCCAAACACAGCTTGCCAGGAAACGGAAGGATAACAAATTATATTCTAGGTGGTCTTTAGAGAGATGAAGGTCATCTCTGAAGTGATAGATGACCTGAACTTCATCTTGGACGTGCATTTATTCCTTCATTTTTTTTTTCTTTCAAAAAAATTAAGTACCTCCCGCATGTCAGAAACTATGCCAGGCAATGGGGGTTTGGAACTGAGGCACTCACAGCTTTTGGTGGGTCCCACCCACCCTCCCCCTCGATAACCACCATCTAATCTGTGCTTATGATGAAGCAGGACAGGTGGAGACTGAAGGAGTTGGCCTTTGGTTTTAGGCAGGTTGGGGTTTAAATCCGGGTCCTGCTCTGTGCCATTCCTTAAATGGAAACTACATCTATAAGGGGTAGTTAATATTTCAAACAATACTTGGTACCCAGGCTACTGACAACAGACATCTGAGTGTTGCCTGGGGTGGAGTAGGAGGAGGAGCCAAGGTTCCCAGGAGGGCAAGTGTAGGATTGAAATTTGGAGGTCTCTACTGTTCCACTCTGGCCAAGGCAGGAGCCTCTTCCCCTCGGACTCCTTTGACTGTGAGTGTAGACTGCATTCTTCCCTGAGTCTACAGTTTTCTCTACTTCCAGGACTCAGCTTTGCAGTGCCCAGATCTCTGGGCCATTGTGAAAGGCGCCCTGCTTGCCTTTCAAGGGAGGCCCAAGAGTTGTTTGCCCCACATGTGTGTTTAGCATCCCACACAAGGTCAGGGGCCTTCACACACCTGAATAACCCTGGATGGTCACCCAGCAGGCAGCTGCATAGAGCCTAAGGTCAGAGAGTGGCCCTCTAACCCCTCACCTGGCCTGTCTACAATGGTTGATTCATTTCAGTAGGTAGCCTGGCTGTTCTGCAGGGACAGGGAGGCCGCAGTTCCCCCACGGGGCACAAGAGGGCACCCATGACTGGCTACTGCTGACTCCCCTCTGATTTGGCAGCACCATGTTCTGGGGACTCAGAGGGACCTTAGCTGCCAGCTGACCTTGGCTGCCAGCTGGTGCACCATTTCCAAGCCTTTTGTTTAGATTTTTTAAAAAGGTTTTATTTATTTATTTGATGGAGAGACACAGCAAGAGAGGGAACCCAAGTAGGAGAAGTGGGAGAGAGAGAAGCAGGCTTTCCACCGAGTGGGGAGTCCGACGCAGGGCTCGATCCCAGGACCCTGGGATCATGACCCAAGCCAAAGGCAACCGCTTAACTGACTGATCCACCCAGGTGCCCCTGTTCAGATTTTTTTTTTAAAGCAGCTTTCCTCCTCCTTCCCAAACAAATTTTATGAGGGAGCCCAACATGCAAAAGCAGAGAAGAAAAATGCACCTGCTCCGGGGTATGTTGGGTGGAAGATGATGGGGATGGAGAGGGACAGTGGTGGCCTTTTCCACCTCTACTTTTTCCTTCTCTGGTCCTTGAGACACCAGGAGAATCTTGGGACTCTGAGGGACAGCCCTAAACTGTAGATTCACCCCCACTCCCGTCCATGTGTCTGGGATGGTGAATAGCCCAGGGACGAGCGAACATTCTCTGGGTACATTTTAAGAGCAGGTTTGACTGGTGTCAGCTGGGATCTGCACAGTGGCCGGATGGGCTCAGGAGCCAGGAAATGGCCTGCTCGAGGTCCAGACCATCCCCCTTACTCTGCACTGCCTCCAGGCTGCCTGTGCTTCTTCACCATTTCATGTCCCCACAGAGAAATGAATCCAAACTGTCAGATCAGCGTGCTGCTTTGTGCCAGGGCCAGAACCCCCTGCCCATCTACCTCACCATCAATGTCAAGGATGATGTAAGCAACCAGGATTTCAGAGGTAACACTGGTGGCTAGTTTATAAGGGGGTCCCTTCTCAGCAGGCAGAAGTACCCAGAACCCCAGCACACGCCCAACCCACCACATTTGCCCCCTCCACCTCAACTTGGCTACCCCTTCTGTGTGGATGGATCAGGCTGGTGGGGGCTTGTGGCTTTTCTAGGAGCAGAGGTTTGATGGGACGGGGGGTAGTAAAGTTAAAAAAGGGAGGGGGTTCTAAATATTTCTCAAGGTTCCCAGACTGAGGGACTCTAGAAACCTGCTCTGCCTGCTTCTAGGTCAGTTGTGAGCTCGGTTTATCCAGTTTGGTGGAGCAAACTAGCCATGCAGGTGACAAAGCAGTCCGACTGGCCAGCAGTAGCCAGTCTTGGGCGCCCCCTTGTGCCCTGTTGGGGGAACTGTGGTCTCCCTGTCCCTACCAGCCCCCGTGCTCCATGCCCCTGATCTGTAGGAACCCTGAGGAGGGAGGGTGGGGCTCTCAAGGCCTGAGACTGACACGCCACCCTTCTGCCCCCCATGCAGAGTGGTGCGAATTCTCCCCTTACGAGGTAGGCCTGCAGAAGTACGGGGCCTTCATCCCCACCGAGCTCTTCGGCTCTGAGTTCTTCATGGGGCGGCTGATGAAGAGGCTCCCAGAGTCGCGGATGTGCTACATGCTAGGTGACTCCTGGTGGAGGGGGGGGGGGCAGGGGAAGGCCCGTTCCTTTCCCTCAGGATCTTGTCCTGGGTTTGGGTGTTGGTTTAGGTTATCCCTTGAGAATGGGACCCTCCTGCATTTGCCGGGGCGGGGGTGGGGGAGACCAAAGTCTGTCTCACCCCCTGAGCAGCCTGACTGGGAGGGAACATCAAGGTCAAGGGAGAAGCAGGCAGTGTTTGGGTGGCTGGGGCTCTGGGGCAGAGCCACTCACGGCTGGTCCTGCTCCCTAGGCTTGTGGAGCAGTATCTTCTCCCTAAACTTGCTCGATGCCTGGAATCTGTCCCAAAGCTCGGAGGAGTTCTTCCACAGATGGACGAGGGAGAAAGTTAACGACATCGGTGGGTGACCCCACTGGCTTCCCCTCTTTGGTTGGGGGATGTAGGGGTGGGGGGTGGATAACAAACCAAGGCCCAATCCACCTGGCCACCGGTTTCAACGCCATGTCTGTGGTTCCAAGATGAGAAAGCAGCTAGGATGAGGTCGTCCTTGCCTGGAGGGGAGAGAGAGGGAGGCTCCATCACAAGCTTCAGGGGCCAGCCCTGGCCTAACTGGGCGGTGAGGGTGGGGGAGGGCCCAGCAGAGGGGCACAGTGCCCTGGAGAGCTAACCGGGTAGGGATCCATGAGCACAGTGACAAGTGGCTCTTGTAGATTCCCTGTCTTCTCTGGGACCCCCCCCCCCGCAACTTACTTGTCATCACCGTTCTTCTCCACCGCCCTGTCCCTTGATCTCTCACCTGGGTCTTCCTGGCCCCAATGCCAGGGCCTTATCATCTCAGCAAGGACGGTGTGAGCCTCACTTCCAGTGGCTGAACCCTGGGTGTCAGGTAATCATGCAGGCTTTGCCTGGGCCGTCTGGGGACCCCAGCTCTTGTGACCTGCCTTCCGTCCTCCCTCTCCCCTGCAGAAGATGAGCCACTCTTGCCTGAAATCCCCAAATGTGATGCGACTGTCCTGGACACCTCGGTGGTGATCCCGGGGTCGTGGCTGTCCAACACTTTCCGCAGCATCCTCACCCACCGGGCCTTCGTGTCTCAGTTCCACAACTTCCTGCGGGGGTTACAGCTGCACACCGACTACCTCCAGAACAACCAGTTCTCCATGTGGAAAGGTAACCCTCCCTGGCTGCCCGCCCTGGCCTGGATAAAGGGGAAGGGCATGTTGAGGCTGCTGTGGAGAAAGGCTGGCAAAGCCCCTCTGGCCATGTTCTCTGGGGTCAGGGGTTGGGGGGGAGGCAGACTCTCTCCAGGGTGTCTTCCATGTTTGGCGAGGTTCTGAACGTAGGTGCTGTACTGTTGGTATGTAATTACTTGAATCTGTACAACAATCCTAGCAGGTAGAACTTGGGGAAATGTGGGCCTTGACTTGCTCTCATTGTGCTCTGGGGGCCCCTTTTAATGGGAGTGGTGCCCTCTGAGGGTGCAGCAGGGATGACCCAGCTCAAGAACCCCCAACATGGTAAGTGGCGGGGCCAGGTCTTAAATCATGGTCACGGAGCTTCAACTCGGTGCCCCCTCCCCTTCCTGCTAAGGCTTGAAGATTGACTTGCCCCTGTCTTTGGAATTTTCCTTGGCTACAGCCTGCCAGTGGCTGCTTTGGCCCGGCCTAACGATGCTCATTCTCCCTGTCTGGGGCAGAAAGGGCAGCTGGCTCTGTCTGGGCCCAGCGTGTGCACTGATTTATAAGATATTGTTATACCCCTGCAATCCCAAATCTCTGTGGCTAAGTCAGAAGAGTTTTTATCTGTGTTGTAGCAAAGACTTGCTACAGCCCCCAGGATAATGCTCTTCTGTATCAGCCCCCACCCCAAGGGGCACTGGGACTCATGGGGGGGGGGGGTCCTGGCTGGAAGGAGTTAGGCCCGGGGCCCAGGCCCAGGTGAAGGAGCTCCAGTCAGGGTGTTCCGTCCATCTGCTAAGATCAGGGCACCAAGGCATGACGGTAACTGTAAATCCTGGCTTTCAGACACAGTGCTGGATGGCTTCCCGAACCAGCTGACAGAGTCTGTGAACCACCTGTGCCTGTTGGACACTGCCTTCTTCGTCAACTCCAGCTACCCGCCCCTCCTGAGGCCTGAGAGAAAAGTGGACCTCATCATCCATCTCAATTACTGTGCTGGGTCCCAGACAAAGGCAAGTGTGACAAAGAAATGCTCCTGCCCACTGGCAGGCCACTCGGTTGTGGGATCTCCCAGGACCGAGCCCCCACAAAACTGGGAAATGGGAGAACAGACTTTCCCCCACAGGCCCCAAGACTTAGTATCTGAGAGACTCAAGCTGTTCTACCTGGCGTGAGATTAGCCATCCAAACCTCTTGGGGCGGGGGCGGGGGGTGGACGTTGGGCAGCCCGCTGGCCCTCACATGCAGCGTGGGTTTCAAGGGGACCCATGGAGCAAATTCTAGTTTTATTTCAAGCAATTTTATGATCTGAGCATTTGCTGTATTTGGCCATTCATTAGCTGCAAAAAAAAAAAAAAAAAAAAGGAGTTTTTAAAAATAACTTTAATGGGGGTGCCTGGGTGACTCAGAAGGTTAAGCCTCTGCCTTCAGCTCAGGTCATGGTCCCAGGGCCCTGGGATCGAGTCCCACATCGGGCTCTCTGCTCAATGGGAGCCTGCTTCTTTCTCTCCCTCTGCCTGTCATGTCCTCTGTTTGTGCTTTCTCTCTGGCGAATAAATAAATAAAATCTTTAAAAAAATAATTTAATGGAGTCCAGTCCATTCTAAAGTTTTGTACCACTCCAAGAGTTTATAATGTCCTATTTTTAAAATAACCACATTGCCCTTTTCCGCAGGAAATAGGGCCCTCCGTGAGATTATATGAAAAGCCAGGATCAGAGGTTTTTATTTATTTTTCTCTATTTACCTTTGAAAAGTTCTGGCCTTTTAAGGGGGAAAAAACTGTTTTTTGGTCTCCTTTACTATAGTGCTAGCCTGAAGCCCAGGAAACGGGCTTACAGACAGAGGACCAGCAGGACACCAATGATAAGGACTCAAGTGTATAAATGAGTAACGCTGTGCTTTCCTACCTGTGCTCTCACTTGATCTTTACCCCAGCCAGCTCTTTGAGGTAAATGGCACAGTCAGGAAACAGGCACAGAGAAGGGAAGTGGCTTGCTTGAGATGGCACAGCTAGTGTGCTTGGAACACAGGGTGAGGGCAGAAGTAAGGGGATTCTAATGTTCTCAGTCCACTGCTCTTTCTGTTATATCAGACCTTTCAGAGTCCTTTCCAGCCTTGTGGCCCTTTGTCCATTCCAAAGGCCATGCCCATCTCACAGGAGCCTGGCCAGACGTGGCTTAGCTCCAATCACCCTCAGTCTGCCTCCCAGGTCTGTGTTTTGAGTGAAGCATCCTTGAAAGGGCTTCTCTCCACCTTCAGAAGGAGCTTACAGTTGGACACACACCAACCTACCGCCTCAGGCCCTTTGTTCCAAAAATAGCACAAAGAGGCAAAGCCATGTGAGACCTGAATTGTTGTCTGGGGGAAATCAGGAAGCTGGAACTAAGAACTCCGTGTTGCTTACCCACCCCACCTCTCATTCCAGCCCATGAAGCAAACCTGTGAGTATTGCTCGGTGCAGAACATCCCCTTCCCCAAATACGAGCTGCAAGAGGACGAGAAAAACCTCAAGGAGTGCTACTTGATGGAGAATTCCCAGGAGCCTGATGCCCCCATTGTGCTTTTCTTCCCACTTATCAATGACACCTTCCAGAAGTACAAGGCCCCAGGTAAGCCGCCTCCGAGCTTGGTTCCCACTACCCGCTTGCTAGCCTTGGGCTGAGAGCTCCTGTGTTTAGCCCAGCCCCATCATCTATCTGACTGTACTAGCAGGGAAGCCCAGCTCCCCTCTAGCCTGAACCAACCTTGGCTTTGGGAAGAAAGCAAAGCCCCTCCCCTGCGTGAGCCAGCAATGTCATCCTCTGCTCTTTCAGTCATTCAGCATTTATCCACATCCCACTAGGTGCCCCGTGCTGTGTCCTGCTAGGGTGGCCCTAAGATAGGCAAGCTGCATCTCTCCCCTGGGGAGGGTGGAGGTGTGCACATGTGCGCATGTGTGTGCATGGGTGCTCGTGTACATGGGCGCCCATGTGTATGTGGTTTTCGCACAAGTGTGAGTACCCACGTAGGCAGGGCAGGCCATGGGGAGAGATACAGAAGCAAATCATTACAACCCTCCGTGTATAGCAAGTCCTTCTGCTGCCTCCAGGTGTGGAGCGAAGCCCCGAGGAGCTGGAGCAGGGCCACGTGGACATTTATGGCCCCAAAACCCCATATGCTACCAAGGAACTCACATACACAGAGGCCGCCTTTGACAAGCTGGTGAAGCTCTCTGAGTACAACATCCTGAATAACAAAGACAAGCTTCTTCAGGCCTTGAGGCTGGCGTTGGAGAAGAAGAAACGCCTGAAGAGCCAATGTCCCTCCTAAGTTGCAGGGAGCCTCACCGATCCTATGTCTGCTTCTAGGGTCAGAGGCGCCGAGCCCATGGGGGCTGACCGGCTTGCACTGCCGGCTCTGCTATCTGGCGAGGGGTGTAGGCAGGCTGACCTGGGCTTTCTATCAAAAAAATAAAAATTTAAACAAGTTGAGGGAGATAGAGAAGGAGACAAAGGAATACAACGTAGGCAAGTGTTGGGATTTTAGACCTGCAGGAATTTTTTTTTTTAAACCTGTCCCTGCAAGGAAGGGGGTCCCATAGCCACAGGGTCCCACACATCCCCAAAGTGTGGAGAATAAAATCGTGGCCTGTGGAAAAGACTGGTTCCCCCAGAGACCTCAGCCTGCGAGCTGGAGCTCAAAGCCTCCTCCACTCAACTCCTCCCAGACTCCTAGCATAGAGGGCCTCCAGGAATAAATAAGGGGAGGAACCTGAGGAGTATGGCAGGCTCTCTGGAAAAATGCCTTTTTAAATTAAAGGCAATCATGATTTTTATAGGCTATTACATTTTGTGGTTTTCATTGTTTAGAATCAGGGTGTTCATAGATAGTGTGAAGCCAGAGCAACTAGACTGAGCACTGGTCTCTTCAACAACAAAGCCAGACTAGGTAGGTGACAGGTCTCAGTGGCCCCTCTCTAGCCACTCTGAGCCCCAGGACCGGTGATCCCTGGGATCTCAACCAGACAGCCTCATCTGAGCACCCACGAAAATGCCAGGCAAAGCCCGAGTTTGCAGCTCAGGCTCACCAAACAAGGATGGGGGGGGGGGGTGCAGCTCAGGGACGTCTGAGCAGGTAAATGGAGTCAGGCTTCGGGCTAGCGCTCACCGACCAGCCTGCTCCAGGAGCACTTCTCCGTTCCCTTCTCACCTTCCTCTCCTATTTTCAGGTGGGATTATTTATTTCTAAATGGGATTCCTCTTATCTATCATGTAAAAAACGCTGTGGCCAGTGATGAGGGAGCAGGAGGCTGGCTGAGGACAAAGCAAGAGCTGGCGCCTTGCATCCCCCCCCTTTCATCCGCTCCCCTCCATAGGTGTAGCATTCCTCAGGCACCCCTGACTGCCATAAAATGATAAATAGTTAACTTGCTGAGATCGCAATCCTGCAAGACAGGAGTCTCCCTTGGTTTGCAAATTTCCTTGAGATTACAACAAAGAAGTTACCTTATCAATAGCCCAATTTCCAAAGACACAGAACTCAGCTCCTCAAGCCTAATGTCACCCTCCCCTCCATAAAAAACCGAAGGAGGCGGAGGTAGAAGGAAAAGTAAATAAAGTTAAATTTCTTCTAAACCTAAATCTCATTAACAAGGATGCTTGATAGCAGGAATGTAACATTCCACCAGACTTCCAATTGCCTTTACTTGATAGTATAAACCTTCAATATTCTGATAGTATTCTTTGCCCCAATAGCCCTTCTGAACACCCCTTTGTCCTCACCTCCCCAGCTCCTGTGTATATAACCAACCACTCCTCACAACCCAGGGCAGCAGCTCTTCCTGCCCACGGGTCCTGTCCCCGTGCTTTAATAAACCACCATTTTGCACCAAAGATGTCTTAAGAATTCTTTCTTTAGTCATCAGCTCCGAACCTCACCCCACCGAACCTGATTTAGGTTCTGGGACTTCATCGGCCAGTATACCCGAAGCTCTCAGAGAGTCACGAGTCACGGAGAGAACAAACAAGGAAACCCTTCAGGGAGTAGGTTAGCCCTGAGGAAGAAACGCGTCCAGAGCGCTGGCAGCCAAATCACTGGGAAAACCCTGGGACACAGAGAAGCCCAGCAAAGTGTCAGGCTAGGAACATGACTAAAGAAATAGGTCACCTGAGTCATAGAGAAGCCCAGGCCGACGGAAGGGGTGACCAGAAAGGCATGTGGTCCCCACGAGGCCCAGCAAACCTGGAAGACTTGGCCCTCTTTCCTGGCCTCTAGGAGATGATGAGTAGTGATAGGTAATGAAAGTTCAGAAAAATCGACTTTCAAAATCCATCCTTGCTACTCAAAGTGTAATGGGGACTCATCAGAAATGCAAAAGTTCAGGCTCCACCCCAGGTCTGCTGAATCAGAATCTGCATTTTCAGGAGATTCCCACCCCGTGGTGGAGCATGGAGCATCCCATGTTCCATTCCCATGAGACTGATGAGGAAGCAGGAGGCTGGCTGAGGACAAAGCAAAAGCTGGTGCCTTGCACCCCCCCCTTAATCCGCTCCCCTCCATATGTGTAGCATTGCTCAGGCACCCCTGACTGCCATAAAATGATAAATAGTTAACTTGCTGAGAACCCAACTCCTGTGTATATAACCAACCACTCCTAACAACCCGGGGCGGCAGCCGCATCTCTGCCTGCCCACGGGCCCTGTCCCTGTGCTTTAATAAACCACCATTTTGCACCAAGGATGTCTTAAGAATTCTTTCTTTAGTCATCAGCTCCAAACCTCACCCCACCGAACCTGACTTAGGTTCTGGGACTTCATCAAGACTACACATATTAAATTTGAATGGTGTAGATTTATGCCACACTCTCCTATAAGCTTGGAAAGCAGGAATCCATGAGCGCCCCTAAGCCACTGGTAAACAGGGCTCCTGGACCTGCGAAACTGGTCCCCGCCCAGATAATGCGGACCTGAGACACCGCCCATGCCCTCCGAGGGAGCAGCCAACAGCCTCGACCTTCACATCTTTTCTCTCCATCTGCAACAAACAGGCTCTCCTTAAATTAGAGTGAGCCACGCCGTAAGACCTGTTTGCTGGCCGGTGAAGACAGCCCTGCTTTGGATTCATCAAAGTGCGTACAATGAGGCTTGTAAAACCATTGTATTATTTGATCACAGAATAAAATGGCCCTGTGGGTAAATGCTGTTGACTCATCTTCGCTCATCCAGTGCTACAAAACCAGCCAACTCCTGCCCTCACCCCTGCCTGGGCTTCTCACACACCACTGTGTTCTGTCCCCACGTCCCCGTGAAAACACTTCTCCCCAAGGTCACCAGCGTCCTAATTGCCAGATACACTGAGCCAAATGGCACCAGCCCTTTACAGGCCTTATCTTACTTGATTGTTCTCGGTATTTGGCACCGCAGACCACTCCTGCTTCCTGAAATCATCCCTTCCCACGACTTCCTTGCCAACAGCAGTTCAACTCTGTTCCGCCTGCAAATATTTCTTGCCTTCTCACTACATGCCAGTCACTGTGGTAGGCACTGGGACAATAAAAATGATTAACAATTGACCCCACACTTCAAGGAGCTTCCTTTTGGTCCCTCATAGGAGGGCTTCATGAAAACAGAGCCTTGCGAGACAAAGGGAAAGTTCCATATTAGCGGTATACACATGGGGAATGCATTAGGGGCTGCCAACTAGGCTTCCGCCTAGAGGGAAGGGGCCAGGTTTGCTGGACACCATCCATCCTGGTTTCCTTCCCACTTTCCAGCCCTTCCTGTTGTCTCACTGCCCCTGGGACGGCTCCTCAGCTCTCCTCTTTCCACTCTGTACTCCTTAGGCAATCTCATCTACACCCAGGACTTCAACTACCACTTCTATCTTGAAAATTCTCAAACCTTTAGCACTAGCCAAGCCAGTTTCCTAAGTTCTTGATTCGTGGATTCAAATACTATACCAGTTAGCATTATTTTTCATTACATAATCAAAAAGGTCAAGAAACTTTTGATCTTTTGATTCTTAAGAGTGTCATAAAGAAGATAGAAGAAATTGATTTCTCTATTTCTTAGCAGATACCCAGGTTCCTCTTAGCTCTTGCTTCTGCCATACTCAAGTTTGCCTTCTGGTCCAATATAGCTGCTAGAGCTCCACCCATTGTATCCACATTCCAGACAGCAGGGAGGTTAAAGGGTTCTGAACTCCTGCTGACAGTGAGCACACCAAAGTAGCCCTGGTCTGCCTACCTCTGAACATCTTTTCTGTGACAGAAAACCAAATTTTCACCTTAACAAGATAATGAGAATTACCAGTTGTCTCAATTTTCTATTGCTGAGCAAACAAACACAAACAAAACAAAACAAAACCCAGAATATAACGGCATAAAAGAACCACCATTTGATTATGCCTACAGATTCTATGGGTCAGGAATTTAAAAAGGGCACAGCAAGGACAACTCTTATTCATGCTGGGAGGCCTCCGCTGAAATGACTTGAAGTGCTTGGGAAGGGCTCAGAGGGCTGGGGTCTGGAAGAGCTGGAGCAGAAGGATCTACCTCTGAGATGAGCAGTGCCTGGGTGAGAGAGGCTGGGACGGCTGAAGGACAAGCTCAGTTTGATTGACTGTCAGAGCACCTTCATGTGGCCTCCCCAGTGTGGTGGTTTCAAGATCCCCGGCTTTCTTAAATGGCAGCTCAGGGCTCCAAGAGCGAGTGTTACTCAGCGACAGGTGCCTTGTGTATTATGATCCAGTGTCTGAAGGCACAGACCATCACTTTCACAGCACACTATTGGCAGACGCACTCACAAGCCAACCTGGATTCTAGTGGAGGGGACCCAAGATCCCATCTCTCGATAGGAGGCATATCGAAAAATACGCATGGCTATATTTAAATCCCAGCCTGAGTAATTGAATCCTTAATGCTGACATTCCCTCTCTTCCACTAAGGAAATGTCACATTTGGGTTCTGTTATTGCAGATTCTATATCTAGGAACAAATTCAGTGCTTAGATAGGAATTAGTTTCATCTCTCTCACTAGCAGAGACCTAACAAATAGGGGCCTCAATACATTCATGGGAAAAAAGCCCACAGGGAGGCCATCCAAGGCTGGCATGGCATGTCCAGGACTCATCAGGGATTCTGCTCCTCCCAGCTCTGAGTTACCTTCCCATGTGTAGTTCTTGGCCTCATGGTCCGGGATGGGCCCTTAGGTGCCAGCCAACACATCCCTATCCCAGACTATAAGAGAGAGGACAGGGAGAGCCAAATGGAACTTTTTCTTGTTCTAAAGGAGACTTCCTGCAACTCCCATGCATCCTTCAGGTAACATACCAGCAACCATCCCTTGGTCTTAGATCACACTTAATTGCACAGAGACTGGAAAATTTTGTCTTTACCTGGTAGCAACGGGCCCGGCTAAAAATGAGAGATCATGTATAAGCGGCTGGTTGTCTTACTACAAGTACCTACTAGACATCTCCACCTGCCGTGTCCTATTAGCCAACATCTCCAAGTGGCCACAGAGAAAGGAGAGGTGTGTGTGAGAATGAAAGGGCTCTTTGCCAAAGTACCTCCTCTAATCTCTTTATCATGTGTCTCTCAGGTCTTTAACTTCTCTGGAACTTAAAGTATCAGAGTAACACACTGCACTTGGTATGCATATAGAACAACCACTGAATATGATCTACAGCAAACCTTGTGAGGGGCGCCTGGGCGGCTCAGTCAGTTAAGTGTACAATTCTTGATTTCAGCTCAGATCACGATCTCAGGGTCATGAGATGGAGGCCCATATTGAACTCCGGGCTGAGCGTGGAATCTGCTTAAGATTCTCTCTCCCTCTCCCTCTCTCCTTCCCTACCCTGCTCACACCCACCAGCACAGTCTCTCTCCCTCTCTTAAAAAAAAAAAAAAAAATGAGAGAGAGCAAACCTTGTGAACATCAAATTACCAAGAATGAAAAGGGAAAAAAAAAACCCTTCCACAAGAATTACGATTAAAATTTCCATATAACAAAGAGAGTTGTTGAGTATTATTATCAAAATACTTATTTCATGAATTATTTAATCCAACAAAAAACAAGGTAACTAATGGCACTCTCTGCAAAACATTAGCCTGGAAATAATAACGGGATTCAGATGAAAAGGTGACCGGGATTGGAATTGTTGAGTCTGAAGAAAGAAAACCAAAAGAAGATCACAGCTTGTAAATGGATGTGAGATGACTGTCCTGAGGGCGATCAAGAATGAAAACAGTTGTATGAAGACAGAAAAGGGAGAAAAATAAGATGTTGTAATTTGTCCTCTGGACCAGGCTCTTTCAGGACTTCCACTGGTTTTAAGATTAAAGGCAATAACTTTTTTTCTTCCTTCAATTTTTTTTTTAAAGATTTTATTTATTTATCTGACAGACAGAGGTCACAAGTAGGCAGAGAGGCAGGCAGAGTGAGAGAGGAGGAAGCAGGCTCCCCGCGGAGCGGAGAACCTGATGCGGGACTTGATCCCAGGACCCTGGGATCATGACCTGAGCCGAAGGCAGAGGCTTAACCCACTGAGCCACCCAGACGTTCCCCTTCAGATTTTTTCTGATTGTAAAACAAGAGCCTGTTTATTGTGTAACATCTGAAAAATGCAAAAGTACATAAAGAAGGAAACTAAGAGCATTTATCATTCCAAAACCCAGAGATCATTACTATTTTGGGGTTCATCTTTCCATGTTTTCATGTCTTTAGAAACTTTTTTTTTTCCAGAAGTACAAAAACCCTATACATTTTTAAATTATGGTAAAATATACATGATGTAAAATTTACATCTTAACCATTTTATAGCCATTTTGTAGCCCAGTAGTGTTACCTATGATCACATTGTTGTGATCTCCTGGATTTTTTTCATTTTGTGAAACTGAAACTCTATACTACTGAAAACTCCTCATTTCCTCTTCCCTCCAGCCTCCAGTCACCACCATTCGACTTTCTGTTTCTATGAATTTGACTACTTTAGATACCTCATAGAAGTGGAATCATATACTATTTGTCTTTTCGTAACTAGTTTATTTCACTTGGCGTCATGTTCTCAAGGTTCTTGCAGATTATGGCATGTGACAGGACTTCCTTCCTTTTTAAGCCTAAATAATTTTTCATTGTATGTATATACCACATTTTGTTTATCCATTCATCCATTAGTGGAAGCTTGGGTGGCATCCACCTCTTGGCTATTATGAATAGTGCTGCTATGAACACGGATGTGAAAATATCTCTTAAAGACCCTACCTTCATGTTTTTTGAAAGTAGGATGACTGGAACACATAGTAGTTCTGTTTTTAATTTTTCAAGGGGTTACCATGCTGTTTTCCATAGTAATTGAATGTCTTCTCTTCTGTAATCTTTTTTCCACTTAAAAATATATTCTGAGTCTTTTCCCAGGTCATTAACATTCTTTTTCTATGACACAATTTTCAGAGACTGCGTAGGAATCCATTATCTATCTAACTAATCCTCCACTGGAGGAACAGCTAATTACAGCTTTTCACTATTGTTAGTGCTATGCTGATAAACATGCTTTAGGTAAAGCTTTACACTGCTTATTTCCTCAGGGCAAAATTTCTGAGTCTAGAAGTCTGAGCATTTCTAACAACTAGTAAACATAGAGTTAAACAAGATAAACCACAGATATTTAAAGCACACAATTTGATGAGTTTGAGCAGATCTGTACAACTGTCAACCATCACCACAATCAAGGTAATGAACAAATCCTTCATCCTCAAAACTTTTCTCATGCTCTTCGTCATTCTTCCCTATGTTCTTCCTTTGCTGGCTCATGCAGTAAGTATATGCTTGACTTTTTAAGAAATTGCCAAACCAGGGCACCTGGGTGGCTGAGTGGGTTAAAGCCTCTGCCTTCGGCTCAGGTCATGATCCCAGGGTCCTGGGATCAAGCCCCACATTGGGCTCTCTGCTTGGCAGGGAGCCTGCTTCCCTTCCTTTCTCTCTCTGCCTGCCTCTCTGCCTACTTGTGATCTCTGTCTGTCAAATAAATAAATAAATAAATTTTTAAAAAAGAGAAATTGCCAAACTGTTTTCTAAAGGAGTTGTATAATTTTACATTCTACTGTCAACATATGAGAGTTCCAGTTGCTCCACATCCTCACCAACAACTGGTATGGTCAGTCTTCTAATTTTAGGCATTCTAATAGGTATGTACTAGTATCTTGTTGTGGTTTTAATTTGAATTTTCCTAATGACTCATTAAAAAGATGTTGAACATCTTTTTATGTGCTTATTTGCCCATACATCTTCTCTGGTGAAGTAGCTGTTTAAATTTTTTCTCTATGTCTTAAATTGGGCTGTTTTCTTATCATTAAATTTTAAGAGGTCTTTGTATATTCTGGGTATAAGTTCTTTATCAGATATGTAATTTGAAAATATATTTTCCTGGGACGCCTGGGTGGCTCAGTTGGTTGAGCAGCTGCCTTTGGCTCGGGTCATGATCCCAGCGTCCTGGGATCGAGTCCCACATCGGGCTCCTTGCTTGGCGGGGAGTCTGCTTCTCCCTCTGCCTCTGCCTGCCATTCTGTCTGCCTGTGTTCACACTCTCTCTCTCTCTGACAAATAAATTAAAAAAAAATCTTTAAAAAAAAAAGAAAATATATTTTCCTAATCTGTGCCTTGTCTTTTCATGTTCTTAACAGTATCCTTCAAAGATCAGAAGTTCTTAATTTTGATGAAGTCCAATTTATTAATTTTTTTCTCTTATGGATCATGCTTTTGGTATCACCTAAGAAATCTTTCCCTACATAATATTTAAAGGTTTTCTACTATTTTTTTAAAGATTTTATTTATTTATTTGAGAGAGCAAGCAAGCACACACAGGAGGAGCAGCAGAGGGAGAGGGAGAAGCAGGCACCCTGCTGAGCAGGGAGCCCTATGCAGGGCTAGATTCCAGGATCCTGGGATCATGACCTGAGCTGAAGGCAGATGCTTAACCAACTGAGCCGCCCAGGCACCCCTGTATAATGTTTTCTTCTAGAAGTTTCATAATTTTAAGTTTTACATTTTTAAAAAAGATTTTATTTGACAGAGATCACAAGTAGGCAGAAAGGCAGGTGTGGGGGTTTGCGGGGGAGAGGGAAATAGGCTCCTTGCTGAGCAGAGAGCCCAATGTGGGGATCTATCCCAGGACCTTTAGATCATGACCTGAACCAAGGGCAGAAGGTTAACTCACTGATCCACCCAGGTGCCCCTTAAGTTTTACATTTATGTCATAGTCATTTTGAGTTAATTTTTATACACAGTGCAAGGTATGGGTCAAAGTTTATATTTTTTGCATAAGGATATCCAATTGTTGTAGCATTATTGGTTGACAAGAATTTTCCTCATCCATTGAATTGCCTTTTCACTTTGTCAAAAATCAATTGATTATATATCTGTGGGTCTATTTCTGAGCTCTATTTATTTCTTTGTTGTATTAGTCTACCTTTATACCAATACCACACTGTCTTGTCTTGATTTCTGTAGGTTTATAAGTCTTGAAATTAGGTAGTATAAGTCCTCCAGCTTTTGTTAGTTTTCTAGTCATTTTGGCTAGATCTTTTGCACTTACATATGGATTTTAGAATCAGCCTGTCAATTCTTACAAAAATAACAACCTGCTGGAATTGTGCTGACTCTATACATTCATTTGGAGAAAACTGACATTTTAACAATCTTGAGTTTTCTGATCCATAAGCATGGTATATGGTGTATACCTCCATTTATTTTAGGCCTTTTTTATTTCCCTCAGAAATGTTTTGTGGTTCTCAGTGTATAGACCTTGTCCATTTTTTTTTTTTTAATTAGAGAGAGCATGTGTGTGAGCAGGGGAGAGGGGCAGAGAGAGAGAGAGAGAGAGAGTCTTAAGCCCCAGAGCCTGACAGGGGGCCCAATCTCACAACCCTAAGATCATGACCTACAATGAAATCAAGAGTTGGATGTTTAACCTACTGAGACATCCAGGCGCCCCTAGACCTTGTACATTTTAAAATCTGATTTATCCTTAAGTATTTCATATTTTTGATGCTATTATAAGTGTCATTGATTTTTTTATTTCATTGTCCCATTGTTCAGTTTTAGTATATAAAGACATAGCTGGATTTTGTATATGTGTATTGTATCCGATCCCCTTACTAAATTCACTTTTTAGTCCTAGTAGCTTTTTTGGTAGGTTCCATAGAATTTTCTACATAGATGGTCATATCTTCTGCAAATAAAGACAAATTTACCTATTCCTATCCAATCTGGATACCTTTTCTTTTTCTTATTGTACTGGTTAGAACCTCTAGTATGACATTGAACAGAAGTGATAAGAGTAGACATCTTTACCTTGTTCCTGATTTTAGCATTCACCATTACGTATGATGTTGCAGAAACCTTGAATGTGCATTTTCAAGATTTTTGATAAATATGGATTCCATTAAAGTGCTAATTTACTCCATATCCAACAATGTATGTGATGATACCTTTTTCCACACTCTTGCCTACATTAGACATTATCTTGGAAAACTAGGCCTGCCATTCTTTTTTTTTTTTTTAAGATTTTATTTATTTATTTGATAGAGATCACAAGTAGGCAGAAAGGCAAGCAGAGAGAGAGAGGAAGAAGCAAGCTCTCACTGAGCAGAGAGCCCGATGCGGGGCTCGATCCCAGGACCCTGAGATCATGACCTGTGCTGAAGACAGAGGCTTAACCCTCTAAGCCACCCAGGCACCCCCTAGGCCTTTCATTCTTAATGTTATTGATTTTAAATTTATGTTTTTTGACTATTAATGGAGGTTAGCATCATTTAACGTTTATTGGCCAATTATATGTGTCTTTAGTCGTCTATGTCCTCTGCTCATTTTCTAATGGAGCATCATTTCTTTTTTAATAATTTTAGAGTAGCTTTTAAAGTTCTACTATCCTTAATTAAATATATCTATTATATATGTCTGTCAATAGTTTTTATAATTTGTTTTTGTCTTTTACCTTTGTTTATAGATTTATTTTTTATATATACTATTTTTTAAAAGATTTTATTTATTCATTTGATAGAGATCACAAGTAGGCAGAGAGGCAGGCAGAGAGAGAGAGGGAAGCAGGCTCCCTGCTGAGCAGAGAGCCCAATGCGGGGCTCGATCTGAGGACCCTGAGATCATGACCTGAGCTGAAGGCAGAGGCTTAACCCACTGAGCCACCAAGGTGCCCCACATATATACTATTTTTTTTTAAAGATTTTATTTATTTGTCAGAGAGAGCGAGCAAGAGCGAGCACAGGCAGGCAGAGTGGAAGGCAGACAGAGTCAGACGGAGAAGCAGGCTCCCTGCGGAGCAAGGAGCCCGATATCGGACTCGATCCCAGGACGCTGGAATCATGACCTGAGCCGAAGGCAGCTGCTTAACCAACTGAGCCACCCAGGAGTCCCAATTTTTAATAGAATTTTTTAGAGCAGTCTCAGATTCACAGCAAAATGGAGCATAAAATACACGGAGTTTCCACGCACCTCCTGCCTCCCCAATACATAACCTCCCATTGCCAACATCCCATACCAGCAATATCCACCAGAGTGTAACTGATTCACTCAAATCAATGAATCTAGCCTACACTGACACATCATTATCACCCCAAATCCACAGTTTACATTAGGGTTCATTCTTGGTGGTATATGTTCAATGAATTTGGACAAATGTATAATGACATTATCATACAGAATTATTTTCACTATTCTATAAATCTCCTTGCCCCTCCTCTTCATCCTTCCCTCTTTCTTAACCCCTGGCAATCACTGATATTTTTACTGTTCTCATAGCTTTGCCTTTTCCAGAACGTTGTATAGTCAAATCATACAGTGTGCAGCATTTTCAGATTGTCTTCTTTCACTTAGTAGTACGGATTTAAGGTTTCTCTGTGTCTTTCCCTGACTTGATAGTTTGTTTCTTTTTAGTACTGAATAATATTCTATCAGCCGGTTGTACCACAATGATGTGTGTCCATTGAAGAACATCTTGGTTGCTTCCAAGTGTGGGCAATTATGAATAAAGCTGCTCTAAATATCTATGTCTCGGTTTTTTTTTTTAAAGATTTTATTTATTCTCTTGACAGACAGAGATCACAAGTAGGCAGAGAGGCAGGCAGAGAGAGATAGAGGAGGAAGCAGGCTCCCCGCTGAGCAGAGAGCCCAATTCGGGGCTCGATCCCAGAACCCTGGGATCATGACCCAAGCCGAAGGCAGAGGCTTTAACCCACTGAGCCACACAGGCACCCCTCCATGTCCGGTTTTTAGCAGACATAAGCTTTCAGCTTATTTGGGCAAATACCAAGGTGTGCAATTTCTGGATCATATGGTAAAGAGTATGATTACATCTGTTTGTATTTTTAAAAATACACTAAAGCCTTCACTTTTTTGTTGAAATTCCTGCCAATCTTTTCCTTTACAATTTCTGTGTTTGGTTTTGATTGGAAAAGCTTTTCCCTTCCAAAAATTTTTTTATTAATTTTTTATTTTTTATAAACATATATTTTTATCCCCAGGGGTACAGGTCTGTGAATCGCCAGGTTTACACATTTCATAGCACTCACCATAGCACATACCCTCTCCAATGTCCCTTCCAAAATTTCATAAATCCTCACATGTACCTTCTTCGAGTACATCTATATGTTTCTTTTATTTTTACATTTTAACCTTTGTTTTATTTTGACATGAGGCAGACATCGAAGTTCATTTTCCTTTGGCTTTCTTTTCACTTCCCTAGTTGCATACAGCTTCCTCTAAATATTTGATCCACACAATTCCCAAGGAGTTTCCATTTTTACAAACAAGGAAACTGAGGCAGAGAAGAAGCTCATTGCACTTAAGGCCATATAGCCATTAATTTAGTCGTCAGGATTCAGACTCGGGTCTTTTGATGATGAGTCCTGTTCTCTCTTCACCACAGCCCTGGCACTGAAAGTATAGTCCACAGACAACACTGGAAACATCTGAGAACTTGTTAGAAATGCAGTCTGGGCTCCCAACCCACACCCTGGAATCAGAATCTGCATTTCTAACAAGTTAGAGAAGTACTGTTGTGTACCATATTTCCCCAAATTTAGGGTGTCAGAATCACCTGGGAGCACTTGTTGAGCTCCATGCCTCCTCAATATTTTAACTCAGTGGGTCTGGGGGAGATGCAGAAATCTGCATCTTAACAAGTATCCCAGGTTATTCTTAAGCAGGTGACTCCATGGATTGCACCTGAGGAAGACTCTAAAACAACTGAGAAATATTCTCAAACTGTTACCTAAAGCACCAAAAGTGATAGCTGATTATTTCTCCCAGTCTCAATTTAGACGTGTCCTTTTAACCAGAGAAAAGAGAGAGCTAGACCATAGCAATAACTCTTTTACATATCCCTATGTGGTAATTAGGTTATAATAATGAGGATGATGATTAAACCCTCAATTTTACATTTAGTCAAATAAAGAAAAATAAGGGCAAAAGGCCTTCGATTTATCCAGAATTTAGTGGAGGCAGTGTGAAGTAGGAGGAATATCTAACCAAGTAAACTGGAGTCTCCTTCCCCTTATTCAAATCTTGTCAGTATGTCTGTGAGTCAAGGTCTCTTCAGAAATAAAATGAAGGTAAATAGCCCGCCAGCCGTAGAAAGAACCTGCCTATCAACTTCTGCAGTTTTGTCCCCAGCATCGACTGGGAGGAGTAAACTTCCTGGGAGACTAAGCAGCCTCCGGAGGCTCATTTTTGCCAGCTCAGATTTGCCCGGAAGCCGACGCCACCTGGCCAGAGGTGGGGCTCCGGCGACCTAAGCGGGGCCCCTCCACCTCCACAGACCCGTCTGCGCCACGGGGCTGGGGGACACCCTCTCCCTCGCGCAGTCCCGCGGAGAGACTCCGTCATCAATAATTCATTAAGAACCTCCTCTCCATTGGCTGACGCCACCACCCCCGCGCTGGCAGCGACCCAATGAGGAAGGAGTTGAGTGAGCCTTCTGAATAGTGAACGAGCTGCCATGACGTAACGACCAGCGATTGGCTGCGACGGCACGAGGCGGGGCCAGTTCGGGCGGCGGCGAGAGCGGCTGGGGCACCTCAGTGCGAGCCGGGGAGGGTCAGACCCGGAGCCGGGTGGGAGCGCGGGGCAGGCGCTGAGAGGGCGGGCGCGGGGTGCCGACCGGCCGCAGGATGTTCAGCTGGATGGGGCGGCAGGCGGGCGGGCGCGAGCGCGCGGGAGGCGCGGACGCGGTGCAGACGGTGACTGGCGGCCTGCGCTCGCTCTACCTGCGCAAGGTGCTGCCGCTGGAGGAGGCGTACCGCTTCCACGAGTTCCACTCGCCAGCGCTGGAGGACGCCGACTTCGAGAACAAGCCCATGATCCTGCTGGTGGGCCAGTACAGCACCGGCAAGACCACCTTCATCAGGTAACCCGCCCCGCCCGCTCGTCGCCCTCGCCGGGACCCCTGCTCCCACCACCTAGGTGGGGGCGGTCCTCCCCACGTGTGCGGGTGCTGTCACCAGCCTCCCACCGCCCTCGGACGTCCTGCAGCGCCCGCTTCTCCGGTGCGGAATCTCCCCCGCAGCTGTTTCCCCCTTCAGCATCGGCGTGAGCTCAGGTTCACCGTCCAAGCGCGTTGCCTGGGAGCCCTTCGCCTCGCCCCGGGGTGCGGCCGCCCAGGAAGGAGCTGCCTCTCCCCCACGCAGGCAGGAAGGTCCCCGGAACCCCTTCTCCGTGTACTCTGAGCCCTTTTTCCTTACTCTTGATAAAGGACTCTTCTGACTGGATTTGTTCTGTCACCCTGGCCTGGGGACCCGGGGAAGGGAGGGAAGAGAGCGAGGCTATAATAAGCATCTTCTTGATGAGCGAGTGGGGCCTAGGGCTAGAAATGAGGACGGAGGTGTGTGGTATCGGAATGGGCTATTGAGTCATAGTTGAAGAATTAAACCCCCAGCGCATAACTTCATCGAATGAATGGATGAATGAATGAATGGCAACAGGGGAGGGTACTTCTCCAACACCCCCTTCCATTAAAGTCCTTGTGTGCCGTCCCCCACCAGTGTTGGGGGGAGCGAGTGGAGAGGCCGCTTTTATTAGCTCCTGCACAGCCTCGCCTTTATCCGGCTGTAGGAAGTTAACTGTGTAGCAGCCCCAGCCGGCGCCCAGTGGAACTAAGGGGGAGTGTCATATTACTATTCGTTAGTTTCCATTTCTTAGGTGGGTCATTCCCTCCTCCCTTGACAACTGAAAATATTTGTCATGCTTGCTCTGTCTCCAAAAGCAAACAATTACTGTGCATGCGCTAAGGCTCAGATCATATGGCTTCCTCTGAAGTGATTTTTGTTGGGAAATCATTTACATTGAAACGAATTTCTTTTTGAAGAAGACTGTGACTTCTAAACCAGAAGTAAGACACTTTCAAGGCTTACTTTCTTTTCTTAGGAAATTTATCTTCCTGGGTTAAACCCTGGGTCAGTTAAAACGAAGTGACTAATCATTTAAGCGTTTGGTCTACAGTTTGGGAAATTGTAACAGTCTCTTCATCACTGATGTTCAACAGGTATCCAGAAAACTGCATCTATATTTGGATATATGCTGTTTCTATTAAACAGCAGTCTCTTTTTCTCCACTCCAGTGACCTAAATAGTTCTTACAAATAGAGTAGTTGTCACTACAGGAAATGTGTTCAATCCAGACGTACAGTACAGATCCATTATGAATGAATTCAGCAAAAGCAAATACACTATATCAAAATATAGTTCTAGATAGTAGAGTGAAAGTGAAGGAAGACTGAAGGAATTTGGTGTTTATTAATAAGGTGAAAATAGTATTAAATATATCACCCCAGACACTCAAACCTAAAAATGTCACAGTCACCGGTACCTTGAAAGATGAAAGACAATACCTTTCAGGTCCCGGTAATATTAACCAGTTTTTAAGTATATGGGATACTGATTTATTGAGATCAAGTGTGCAAGAGTGGAAGGTGGGCCTTCTGAAACACACAGATAAAGGATGAGAAGCTGCCATTGTCATAATTATAATAATTGCAGACATGAGCAATGGCATGCTCATGGCACCCTGGGCATTTCCTCCTGTCTGTCTCTGGCACAGGGCTTTATTGTGCCCTGTGTGCTTAGGGAGCCCTGGTGCTGCTGTCCCCACCGGGATGTGAAGTGACCATCTCTCTACTCACATAGCCTCACTCTTCTCTCTTTTTCATCATTTGTGGGGAGCTCTGTGGAATGGCTAAGCATAATGTAAGAAAGATTTTGAGGCTTGACTCCTGGGAACTTCATCAATATGGACCACTTCTCGGTAGTCACAGAAGACAGGTGCAACCTCAGGGGAAGGGAGGAGTCAGACACCTTACCAAGATGTCACTTGCTCTTTGAGACCTTCTCTGGCCTAAGTAACTTAGTCCTTAGGCAGTGGGCACAAAGTGGACCTGTGAGATTAGAAGGAAATCACGGTGCACAAGAAGCTTGGTGAGCTACCAGAGATCTGAGTTTGGTTTCAGAGTGGAGGTAGGAGCAGGAGATTTAAGTCCCAAGAGGAAGGCCCCAAACAAAAGGGCAGCTACCCTCTAGAGCCTGCCCTGGGAAGCAGTGGAGTTGGCTGGCCCAGGGTGCTGACCCTCCTGGATCCTGCCTGCATCCATGGCTGTCTTTTCTCTGAAGCTTATCAGTGCCTGGATTGTTTGTTTCTAGCCATTGAGCACTAGACGCTCATACTTGGCTATGGGGTGCACCTATTTACATAGTCAAAGATTCCCATCCATCTGACGTCCTGTATATCCCAAGAGGTCACTGGTAACATAGAGCCCGCAATGACAGGAAGGAAACTTCTCTCATTCTAAAGCCAGTCAGCAAGGCCTTTGGTGTGCATCGCATACCTTTAATAAAACCATTCTTCCCTCCTTTGTCCCTTGACTGGGAAGAAGGAAGAGCCCCACTAAAACATGGTGAGTCAAAAGTTTGTCAGGGATGAGGAAATTAAATGTGTGCCTTGCTCTAATTAAAAGGTATTCTAGATGGGGTGGATAAAAAATCTGAGTGTCAAAAACTATACTTATTTTTTAGAAGTGTATGGAAGTATATGGAAGGAGAGTCTTGGTGGACTTGGTGGACCCTCCTCACATGGGTCACAAAACTGGCCCAGAAGGTGACTTCCGATGTGATGGAGGTATTTGTCAAAGTTTTCTTGGGAAAACATTAGAACAGCTAATGTGCCTACTGTCTGACAATTTTATTTCTCAGAAGTCAGTTTTATTTCTCAGAAGGCAGAGGATGCTATGAGAGAAACCAGAGGTGCTCTACCTCTAACCAGTAAGTAAGACTTGGCCAAAAAAGGAGAAGAGATGGGTATGGGGAAAAGTGGTCATGTTGTCTTAGACTATGTAACAGCCAAGAAAGGGTGGATATTGGGCCCAGCCAGGCTTGTATCCAAAACCTGAGGAAAACAGATTTCAGAGCTTCCCCCAGAAAATCCCTGGGCCCAGGTGCTGTGAAGGAAGACATTTCCTCTGAGAGGAGGTCAGGCTCACTGAAAATCAATTCAAACCACACAGTTGGCATTTTTTTTTTAAGATTTTATTTATTTATTTATTTGACAGACAGAGATCACAAGTATGCAGAGAGGCAGGCAGAGAGAGAGGAGGAAGCAGGCTCCCCGCTGAGCAGAGAGCCTGATGGAGGCTCCATCCCAGGACCCTGGGATCATGACCTGAGCCGAAGGCAGAGGCCTTAACCCACTGAGCCACCCAGGCACCCTGGCATATTTTGGTTTTTAAAAACTGCTTTCTCTCTTGCTCCTACACCCTGTCCCCTTCTCTGAGAAAAATTTATTCTAATGAGGACAAAAGAGGGAAGTCACTCAAGAAACCGTATAGGCTTTAAAAGGGTAGAGCCCAAACAATTAGACAAGAAAAAGAAATGAAATGCAGATTAGAGAGAAGTAAAACCATCTCTATTCACAAAGGGCATGGTCATATATAGAAATCTTAAGGATTTAGTAAAATCCTAAAAACCTTTTAAAATAAACAAGTTCAGCAATATGTTAGGATACAAGATCACTATACAACCTCAGTTTTATTTCTGTGCACTAACAATGAACAATCTGAAATTAAGAAAATAATTCCATTTATGATAGCTGAAAGAATAAAATATTTAGAAATAAATTTAACAAAAGTAGTATAAAACTTGTGCTCTGAAAACTACAAAACTTTGCTTCAAGAAATTTAAGAAAACCTAAAAACAGAACAGGAAAGACTTCCCATGTGCATGGATTGGGAGACTTAATATTTTTGGAAGGTCAGTACTGCTCAAAGTGATCTATGATTCCATGCAGTCCCTACCAAAATCCCAACTGCCTTTTTTACAGAAATTGACAAGCTGCTCCTGAGATTCACTGTGAAACATGAGGGATCCAGATTAGCCAAGACAATCTTGAAAGACAACAAAATTGGAGTTCTCATACTTTCTCATTTCAAAGCTTGCTACAAAGCTACAGTAAACAAGATAGTGGGATAATAGCATAAGAATGGAGATAGAGACTGACAAACAGAACTGAGAGCCCAGACATAAACCCGTATGTCTGGTGAATTTGTTTTCCCAAGGGTTCCAAGATAATTCAATGGGGGAAAGAGAACATTCTTTTCAACAAATGATGGTGGACAACTAAATAGCCACATTGCCAAAGGAATAGAGGGGTGCCTGGGTGGCTTAGTTGGTTAAACAGCTGCCTTCGACTCAGGTCATGATACCAAGGTCCTAGGATCAAGTCCCACATCAGGCTCCTTGCTTAGCAGGGAGCCTGCTTCTCCCTCTCCCTCTTCCCCAGTTTATGTGCGCTCTCTCTCTCTCCCTCTCTCTCTGTCAAATAAATAAATAAAATCTTTTTAAAAAAGGAATAGAGAGTGACTGCTAATGGCTACAGGGTTTCTTTTTGGGGTGATGACAAAGTTCTGACATTAGAGAGTAGTGTTAGTTGCACAACTTTGTGAAGTTATGAAAAACTAGAGAAGTGTATCTTACCCTTTAAAAGGGTAGGTTTTATGGTATATTAATTTTATCTCAGTTAAAAATATAAAACAGTTCGGTCTTCCAAGAGTTCAGCATCCTGTGATTTCTTTAATTTCCATAATTGTGCAGTTAGTGTCAGTCAAGTAATTTCTACATCTCTATCCAATAATTTAAAATAAAAATGGTTGCCAGTAAGAAAGCAAAGCAAAAATTGTGGAAATAAACCAAAAGAACACATGGACAAAAGGAACTAAGGAATATATGTGAGGGGGAAAGAGAGTACAGAGATACCTGGGTGACGCAGTCAGTTAAGCATCTCACTCCTGCTTTCAGCTCAGGCGTTGATCTCAGGTCATGAGATGGAGCTCGGCCGCCTGGGCACTGAGCATGGAGTCTGTTTAAGACTCTCTCTTCCTCTGTCCCTCCCCTCTGTGCGACTTCTCTTTCCCTCCCTCAAATAAATAAATAAATCCTCAAAAAAGAAAGAAAGAAAGAAAGAAAGAAAGAAAGAAAGAAAGAAAGAAAGAAAGAAAGAAAGAGGAAAACAAGTAGCTATCACACAGTCCCTGTATTTTCCCCCATTATTCTTGTCAGTGTAGAAACGTTTGTTTTTTAAGTTAGTAAAGTCAAAGTCTAATATTTTCCTATAAAATGCTTGATAAAGTAATTGTGTTTTAAAACTTTAAATATCAGTTAAATATAGTGTTAATGGGGGAAAATTTCAAGTTCCATGTGCAAGTGTGGAAACAAGGTTTATGGACAGTATGAAGTGTTAAGAAGCTTTTTGGACAAGGAAAGGCGCTTTCCGGTATGATTAGAACAAGAAAAAGAATCAGGAAGTGATAGGCCCACTGCTTGGGACTCTTGCTGTAACCTTCAAAGAAAGCAGAACTACTCAGCTAGTATTGTATTGTCTCCTTTTCTCTCAAAAGCAAATGATCCGGAGATGGGAAGGGGAGCCCAGCCAGGTGGGAAAGGGGATCCGAGCCCGGAGGGTGAGGAGCACCCCAGGGGCGGTACAGGCATGGCCCTGTAAATACTGGGGGGTCAGGAGGTAGATGGCAGGACCAGTTAGGAAGGACTTGTAGTTGGGCTCAAAGGGCTGTGTCTGGTAATTTTTAAGAAGTTAGGAAGAATAGGAGGAGTATCCGAAAACTTGAAGCAGGCTCATGTCCCAGTTTTCAGAAGAAGGGGGAAATAGATGCTGTTAAAGAACAAAGCTCAATTTCATTCCTTTGATAAGCTCTAGAGTCTGTTATTAAAGTGAAGAGAAGTGAAGGCTCTCACTAGGAGGCAGCCTGGTTTACCCATTAAAGAAAATCCCGTTAAGGAAACACTGTGGCCCTTTTGGGTGGTTCTCACTGTCAGCCAGGCCCTGGAGCCCCTGAAAATGATAGTCTGCTCTGCCAAATATCTAGCCATTCGTAGATCTTTCCAAAATGCTGAAATATTTAATTTCTACAGAAGAATGGACTATCTATAATACACAGGATCATACCTATATACCCAGTGTCCATTTATTCAAATAATATTGATTTCCAGGAAGGGTCTGGCTATCCCAGAACTTAGAGTTTCATAGGGAGTGTGGATAAGAATCCACAGGCCATGAGGGTCTGGGTGACCCGAGCTGTGACGCTAGCAGCACAGGGCAGGATGGGGACATAGGAAAGGCCCTTCATTCAGCTTGGAGGTTGGAAAAGGCCTCCCTGATGACACAACCTAAAAGCTGAGCCCTGAGGAATGAGCCAGAATTAGCTGCCCAAACCAGACCAGGAAATGAGGGCAAGAAGTGTCAATGATGAGGCCCAGGTTTCTTGGATAACTGGGTGGGTGGTGGAGCTATCCACCAAAATGGGGACACACAGAGAGAAAGAGGGGAGGCATAATTACGAGTTTAGATTTAAACCCATGTTTAAGTAGACACCCTAATGTAGGGTCCACAAGGGGGTGGACATACAGGTCTGGAGTGAAAGGAAGACGAGCTTGTAGAACCACAGGGAAAAGTCACCGGAGAGGTGGGTGGCCATTCGGAGCCATCATAGGGCTGTTTTGGTTGTGAGTAACAGAAACTCAGGTAAAGAAGGCTTAAGGAAAAACGTACTGTTTTCTCATGAAATTGATCAGACCCGGGTGTGCTGGCTTCAGGCCTGGCCTAGGACCCCAAGTGGCACCATCTGGTCTCTGTCTCTCAGCCCTGCTGCCTTCCTCATGTTGGCTTCCCTCTCATGGGGTGGGCAGGTGGCCATCTCTGATTCCAAACTCACCTGACAGCTCAGCAGCCCCAGTGGGGGAAAAAAAGAGAAGCTTTTCCCAACAGTTTCTGCAGAGGTCTTAGGTTTGAGTCTCATTGGTTAGACCTTGGCTGTATACACATCCTGAACCAATTCCTTGAGCCAGGAAAATGAAATACCCATGTCTGCTGTGGGATGGCCGGGCCCCAAGCCATGTAGACTAAGACTGGGGCAACGTGGCACCTCAAAAGGCAAAATACTTGCTGCATGTGTGAGCCATCGGGCAGCCCCCACAAAAGCCAGCGAAAGAGAGGGCATGGTCAGCAGGGCCAGATGCTTCTGAGAAAAGGGTTGAAATGGATCCAGTAGATTAGCCATCAGAAGTCAGGGTGACCTTGGGAAGAACCATGCCAGTAAGTGGCGGTGATGGAAGCCAGGTGGCAGTGGGCTGAGGAGTGAGTGGGAGGTGAAGCGTCAGATACAGAAAACTCTCAGTGACTGGGTACTGCAGTGGAGGAGCTGTGCCCGGGTGACTGGCATTCTAGCAAAAGCCATTGTAAGTTGATGGAAGGGGCCCATGGAAAGTGAGCAGCTGGTATCTCAGAAACCTAAGAAGAGAGAGGCCTAGGGGCAAGGGAGGGGGGGCTGGAGGGCAGGGGTTGTGTGGGGGTCACAGCAGTCACGGAGGGAGAACTTGCAGGTTGGCCTCCTGTCCACGTACCACACCACCTGCCTGACAAACGGCAGCAGTTCCCCCAGACGACGAGAGATGCGAGGAGAAATGTGTTCGGGTTTGTTTGTTTTTAGTTATAAAATTCTCTTCTTTAACTTGCATCTAGAAGCTTGCTTCTAAAAGGCATTCAGGATACTTTTCAAGACCTTGGAAAATTATGAACCAGAAAACCATGGTCCCTGGATCTGGCTATGGGTCAGAATCACTGGAAGCCTGAGAACAAATTCCAGGGGCCTCCATCCCAGACCTCCTGAACTGGAATCTCTGTGGGAGAGGCTCTGAAATCTGGTTTGGGTTTGGTTTTTAGAAACCACCTCTCATGGTAATTCTTAGGTAGCCTCCCCCAGGAAATATTCGGAAACCATAGATAGACAAAGGTTCAGCTAATGGAATCATGATGCTTGAACTTTTTAACTCCTGAGGCGGGTCGGCCTCAACCCAGAAGAGGGAGGCTCCCTTTGGTGGCCTTTCCATGGCATGTGGTCCAGGCTCCATCTGCTCACATTCTTAGCGAATGACCTAGATGAAGACATAGAAGTCATGCTTTCAAAACTGGGAATTATGCAAAAAAAAAATGCAATTTAATAAACAGTCTTTTTCACCTAATATGATATCATGAACTCTTTCTTGTGTTATGAAGTAATCCTCGGAAATAGCTCTCCTGACTGCATCCTAGTCTATCCTACAGCTTGGAACATTGTTTCTAATTTTATGCTGTTGTCTGTAATATAGCAGTGGACATTCTTAGCTGTGAATCTTTGTCTCTTTTTTTTTTTGCTTTCTAAGAATATCTGCCCAAGTATCAATTACTGCATCAAAAGGTATAAATATTTGTCAAGTTTATGTATATTGCTGATTTTGTATATACATATAGTACATACATGTTTATATTATATTTTATATAAAATAAAACATTATTTTATCCTGAATATGTATATGTACATATAACTTTTCAGAAAAGTCATCCCAAATTAGATTCCCACCACAGAATCTAATATGAGGATCATTATTTCACCAAACTGTCAGTGAAACTATGTATTATTATTTAAAAACAAATAAGTGTGATGGGAAAAAAAATTTTTTTTTAATTTATTTATATATTTTGAGAGAGAGCACAAACAGGGGGAGCAGCAGAGGCAGAGAGAGAAGCAGACTCCCTGATGAGCAGGGAGCCTGTTGCAGGACTTGATCCCAGGACCCTGGGATCATGACCCAAGCTGAAGGCAGACACTTGACCGACTGAGCCACCCAGGCGCCCCTTGCTTTTTTATTTAGCACTATTGAATAATCCTACCTTTTCCCATTAATACATGAGGCTTCCTCACATGCTAATTTATTAAATATTGGGATCTTTTGGAACTTTCTCTCCTGTCTTATTGCTCTGTTGGTAGATTCTTATGCCCATACCACACTGTCTTAAGGACTGTCACTTTAAAACATTCTTTAAACAGTGACAGGCAGTAACGCTTTTGATCTCACTTCTCTTTATTTTGCAAATACTGTCAATCATCATTTCCTGTTATTCTTTCAGAGGAACTTTAAAATTGCTTCATTAGATCCTCCCCAGAAAATACCTTTGGGATCCATTTGTATTGGAACTGCCTTGTATCTTGGTATTTGCTCTTCCCAAGCAGGAACACAGCATGGCTTTGACTCAGACCTTTTATGGATCTCAGAAAGGTGTTTGATGTACTTACATAGGTTCTATATACTCTATATTGTTCTTAGGTATTTTATATTCCTTGGCTCTTATGAGTCAGATATTTTTCCTTTATATTTTCTGGATGGGTATTGCGAGTATGTGAGATAACTACTGATTTTTATGCATTTTTGTTTTGTATCCGTTCGTTTGATTCAAGTTACTCTCACAGCTCTTAAGTAGGTTCTCTTGGATTTTCTAGGTAGACAGCTGTATCAATTACGTTCATGATTACTTTATTTCTTCTTCTATTTCCTATTTGATTGTATTGGGAAGCAAGCATCCACACCAAGCTTCTAACTGTGATGACAATTCTTTTGTTATTTCACCTGAGGATTTGCTGTTAGCTGCTGGTTTAATATTTTATAAATCAATCACATTAAGAAGTATCTTTCTATTATGAATTTTAAAAGAATTTCATTTGAAAACACTAGCACAGATGTTGAGCTTCACTAAATGCCTTTTTACTTTTCCATTTAACCAGTGTTCTGTGGATGGTAGTTCTGGGAGATTGTTAAGTAGGTATTCAAAAAGGGTCCTAGAGTTCAGGAACTTTGGGAAATGCTGTGTTCTGTAGCCTTCTCCTGAAGCTTTCCAATGCTCCCAGCTCAAGCTCACTTCTGTTATCTGGTTCATAAATTACAAGTCCTCATGTAGAAGACACTTATTAGATCTTCAGTGCATGAGGAAACGAATGACTGGAGAAATTAACAGGGCTGTAAACAACAGGGAAACCTGTTGCCTTGGATTCCAGTAAACGTCCTCTCCCTTTCCTCTCCTTCCTTTCTTTCTTTCTTCCTTCTAGCCTCCTTCCAGAATAGCATGGAAGGCAGAGTGGGGTGGCTCATGGTACTGGCCAGTTAGATAGCCATGTGCCTTAAGCACATTTCGGCCCTGCATGGTTGAAATGCCATTCATAACTGGGAAAATTGAGCTGTGGAAAGGCTTTATGCAGCAAATTCCAGTTTCTTGATCCCACAGGTTAATGTGGATTCCTTCGCAGACACAGCAGTTTGATAGATGATGTCACCTGAACAAGGAGCTCTGGCTGTAATAGGTCCATGATTCAACCAAAGGAGAAACAAAAATGAAAATAAAAGTCAAGTTTCATCCTTAAGGAAGACCTAGAGTCTTAAAATGGAAGTGCAGCTTGGCCTGACTTAATTTTTCAGCAACTTAAAGAGGATTAAAATTTTAAAGAAAGCGAAATATTTCTGATATTTATCTCGGCATTCTTTATGAGCCAGAAATGGGAAGCTGTTTCAATGCCCAAGAGTAAGGAAGTGGCAAACCCAGTTGTTAGACATTTGTCTTAGAATAGTCTGCAGCCACTAAAAATTGTTTTTGAAGAATTTCTGATGGCATGAGGAAAAATTAATGGTGCAGAAAATCGAGAGGCAAAATTATTTAAACATTCTGATCCCAATTTTAGAAAGAAAAAATATATATTCACAAGAACAGTGATATATTGAGAGAAAGACCACATTATGTAATTTTTATTATAGTATATTGTTATAAGTGTTCTATTTTATTAGTTATTTTTGTTAAGCTCTTACTGCACCTAATTTATAAATTAAATCCATATCATGGGTGGATAAATTAAATCCGTATCATGTAGGAAAAATCAAAATCATTGTGTGTATAGCATTCAGGCATCCACTGAGGGGCTTGGGACATATCCTCCATGAATAAGGGACGACTACTGTATTGCTAAAATGATTAACGCCTTTTCCATTATTCCAAGCACAATTTGGAACCTAGACAGAATGCATGAATGAATAACCAGGGGAGAAAACATTTGCAGCTGGAATTTTGGAAGTCTGTCATTGAATACTGTACCTTGTTTTTAGTCATTCTTAAGCCCATCTCTGAGAAGATGGTGTTTGAGTATTTTGAGGGACTTTTCATCATCCTGAAGATTTCCTTTTCCTCTTAACACAAAACGTTTTTTTGCTATGGCGTTTTTTTGTTTTTTTTTTTTTTTCCCTAGCCCAAGCTATGGAAGAAGAAAAGACACTGTCCACTTATACCTTTGCATGAAATCAGCTCCCTGAACCAAGGCTGGGCCAGTGTCCCCAGAAGCCATTTGGACGAGGCCACACCATGGCCTTCAGTGGAGAGGGCCATCCTCCTCACCAACCCCCTGCCCAGCTGCTTGGAATCCCAGATGTCCATCTTTTTTTTTTTTTTTTTTTTTTACATTGAGGGCTTGGAGCAATCACCCCTGGAAGTGGCAGCCTTTTCTGAGAACACAGAAAAGGAGAGCAAGGCGGAGCCAAGGACCAAAGCCCCGTCTAACACACAGGGTGCCAGTTCAGTGGGCTTGTTGGCTGTGACCCGCAGTGATGCTCATCTGTAGTCTTCCCAGGGCCTCTTGTTCCTTTGAATTCTTGTTATTGCAGATAACACTACAAAGTCTCTGGAACTTGAGCTCTGGGAAAGCCTCTGATACATCAACGTTTAACACAGCTGATCAGCCTCGTGCCTGCAGGTGACCTGTTCTTGTATGTCATACCTTGAAATCCCCTCAGACTCTCCAAGGTGGCTGGTTTTGAACCTCATCCCTTTCTTTGCACTTTGTTCACCCCAACATGCTGTTGTCCTTAGCTCCCTCACGGCCTCGGACATGTGCCTGCCCACCTGGCGGTGTGACCTCAGTGTGCCTGAGTTTCCCCATCCCCCAGTGTAAAAGTCTTCTGGGCAGTCAGCTTAGACTGTCATATATTAACTCATGTATTCGACATGTCCTACTTAGGGGGCCAGCAGCTGGGAGCTGTGTGGGACCCCAACGCTATGGGGCTGAGCATGGTGTAAAAGCAAACACCTTGGGCCAAGAACGAGGAGCCCCAAGCTCTAAGTCTTGCATGGCCACTAATGAGTCTGACCAGCAAGTCACTGCCGGCTCCAATCCTCAGTCTCTTCACTTATCAAGGCGTTGAGCCTAAAAGAGTTTGGGACTGGAGAGTTCTGAGCGTGTGGATTGCACCCTGCAGGAAGGACGACCTACCAGGAAAGAGGAGCTCAGGCCCTCAAACAGCACCCATGCCAGGTGTTCCCGAGGAGTTCCACAAGAGAAGGGGAGGGGGGGAGTGGCCAGAAAAAAATGTCGTGGAGGGCTCAAGGAGGGAGGACAGCCCAAAGGAGGTGATGCTTTGCCAAGTGACTCAAAGAGCAAGTAGGATGGATGGTAGAAATCATAAGACTCGATTCCTAGCCAGACAGAGGGAATGAAGTAAGGGGAGTTGGGGCAGGAATTTCAGACCTGGAAGAGACGGAATCAAGGAGGGAATAAAGCCTACCATAGGTGAGGAGCAAGAACCCAGAGTGCAAGGCAGAGAGGATGGCTCATGGGGAAGGGAAGTCACCTGGGGAGGATTGGGTTGTTGGTGAAGGCTGTCTGATGGAAGTGGTATGTAGAAAAACAATCTCATCTTGCAGGACAGATGGGGGAGAGGGAGGCTGGGAGACAGCTGGGCAGGACAGAGTGACCAGAGCCTACATGAGGTGCAGAAAAGTGAGGGAGGGAGGCCAAAGCCAGATGGCCACCTGGAGGAGGGCATGGAGAAAGCCGGTCAGCTGCTGGACACTGGTTCACCCTTGCCATGTTCCAGATGCCATGTTAGATGCTAGGGTACGATAGTGAGCCAGACAGAGGGCCTCCCTCTCAGGGTGCTCCTGATAACCTGGGACAGTGACGTGCCCACAGAAACATGGCAGAATGTCAGCTCCTGATAAGTGCTCTGATTAGGCTATGAGGAGGAGGGATGGGGAACCAGACCTGAGAGGCTCCTGTGCCAGGAGGCTCCCCAAGGAAGTGCCATATGACATGCAGAGATCTGGGGGAGGGCCTTCCAAGCAATCCTGAGGTGGGAATGGCCTTGGCATATTGACAAGGTGGTGCAAAGGCCAGTGTGATCAGACACTCAGACGCTCATTATTTCAACAAGTATTTCTTGAGCACCCCAGCCGTGTGCCAGAGATCATTGTACACATGTGGGAAGTATTAGTGAATAGAAGAGACTAAAAGCCCTGCTTTCCTTTAGCATATACTCTACCAGGTGGAGGCAGGGAATATGTCATAAATATAATAAGTGAATTTTATATCGCAGTAGAGCCATGGGAAAGAAAACACAATTTTCTTTCTCTCTCTCTTTTTTTTTTTTTTTTGCTATTATAGGTAATGCTGCAATGGACATTATCACATAAAAATCTTTTTCACGTGTCTAGGGTTTTTGCTAAAATAGATTTCAAAAGGAAGAACTAACCCCATTTTAAAGGCTTTTAACATAAAGTATCAAATTGCTTGTCAGTGAGGTTATAGCAACTGGTTATTCCACTAATATACATAAGGGTGTTGATTTTACTACCCCCTTGCCACAGTTGGATACTATAAGCTCTTTAAAGCATTAATACATTGTGTCTTTGGCATTGCTTTGATAATGAAATTGAACACTGAATTTTGACTTCTTATTATCTGTGGGAGAAAGTATCACTAACCAGAGTAACAAGGTAAAGAAGCTATACAGAGCCCTTCCTAGTTCTACTTCTCTTCTGCGTCTGGGGCCCACAGATGGAATGGTTTCTCAAAGTCACCTTTTGGGGGCACCTTTCACTTCAAACTGATTCACATTAGCAGCATACTTTAGCAAATATTTGCCAAATATAAACTGAAATATATTTAAGTATACTTTAAAAATAGTTTATTAAAGTTCCATCTGGTAGGGTTGCTGCTTGGGAAGTTCTAGCTTCTCTTAGATTATAAATTTGAAAATAAGAAACACCTGCTATTCTTTAAACAATTTCATATTCCAGGTTTTTCCTTGAAACCCCTATTACTCCAAAATTAGTAGGGTTTGTTGTGCTTTTATATAAAACTATATATTTCTATGAACATCCAAAGCTATTCAGACTCTCCTTGGCCATGATGGCCTGACTTACACACTTTTACATGTAAGTTACTTCCCTGCTGAGGATTCACTGCTGAACCCCGGCATCCACACACCCCTCCACCCCTTCCTGAGCCCCATCCTCACCTCCCGAGGCCTGGAGCTGAAGGACCCTCTTCCAGGCCTGGGGAAGTGCTGAGAAGCAACAAGACTGCAGAGAGCCACTCAAGGTGGGACCCAACAGTGGGCTTTCCCCCAAAAGGCAGAGCTACAATTCTTGTCTGGTTTGTCCATTTTGTTGGTGCAAGTGTGAACATCGTAGGCTGTCTTCCAAGCCAGCCATTGCTGTTAACATTGATTCCATGGGAGAGTGCCTGTCAAGTTTACGCCAACACTTGGACCTGAGGCTTTTGTGAGAACTGTGTGTGCTCCAGAGAGCATGGCGACATTGACTGCTGTTCTTCCAAGCCCAGCACCCCACCTTGGTGGTCCTCCTTCCTCTGTCCCACAGATCTCCAGCTGTGGGACATCATCCAGGCCATGGGATGTGGAAATCAAAGTGGACTTGGGAGGGTTGTGATCTGGACTTGAATTCTAGCTTTGCTGATGACTGACTTCAGACTCCAGATCCCAGAGTAGCTGTAAAACTGAAACTCCACATATGAAATTCACATACTCTGCTTACACACTGCAAGTGCTGGAGTCTCCCAGAGCATGAGATGCTGCTGCTGGTTTCACCAGTATTGCTAAGACCTGTGTGGAATTTCATAAGAAGTTGTGAAGGGGAACATTTCTGCTCCTAAGGGTATTAAGTAGTGTGCTCAGTACCTGCAAAAGTTTTGAAATTTTTAAAAAATTTAATTTGAATGTGCTTTGAAAAGTAGCTCCTTCTCTCCCCAGCTTTTCTCTAGGGAGAACAGAGGGAGCTGGCCACTTGCTGTTAGGGCAGCCCCAGGACCTTGCAGGAAGAGAGTAGGGGAGAGCTCTGCTCCCTGACTTTTGAGGAGAAGCAGGATTGCGGTGCTATGGCCAGCACACTGCATGAGGGTGCACCAAACCCCCCTTGTGCTCCTCATCACCCAACAAACCACCACCTCAAGCCCAGGTTTAAAACATTGTCTGGAGGGGTGCCCGGATGGCTCAGTGGGTTAAGCCTCTGCCTTCTGCTCAGGTCCTGATCCCAGGGTCCTGGGATCGAGCCCCACATCAGGCTCCTTGCTCAGCAGGGAGCCTGCTTCTCCCTCTGCGCCTTCCGTCTGTTCATGCTCTCTCTCACTCTCTCTCCTAAATAAGTAAAATCTTTAAAAAAAACAAAGACAAACAAAGAAAAACATTGTCTGGAGACAGCCCAAGGCCTGGAGTCCAGCTGCCAGCATTCCATTTCCACTGAAACACACTTACTGTGTGACCTTAGATAAATTGTGTAGCTTTTCTGATGCCCCAGTTTTCCCACCTGTAAAATGGGAGTAATATTAGTGCCCACTTAAGAGTGTTAACAGGGTTTGCACGAACAATTTTGCATGTGGAGGGCTTTGTACTCCAAGTACATAACAAGCACTTGGTAAATGCTGGGTGCTATTGTCTAATCATTTTTTCACATTTCCTCAAAATTTAGGGGACATATGTAAATGTTAACTATTCTGGTGCTTCTCAACTTCACAGTAATGTAGAAACTTTGGATGATGTAAAAACTAGCAAATGAGACCAATTAAATGTTCAGAATTTAGCCTACTGAGATGGCTAAACAATGTCAGTTTTCTTTATATAGAAAACATAGGTTTTTCAGGGTTGGCCTGATTTCTTAGAAAGATGGCAAAATTATGTTGGGCAGTTGAGTGCAATCCCTCTGTCCCAGGAAATAAAATCACAGGTTTGGGCCTAACTCTGATCAGTTGGAATATTTTAGAAATAAACAAATCGCTGTTAGCTTCAAGAATGGAGAGTCAGCTGGGGAAAACTGTGCACTTTCATGCCCTTGAGCTTCTCCCAGGGTCAAGGGTCATACCCTGGCAGGCTTGAGACATGGCTCCACTCGAATCACCTCCAGTGGGGATTCCTTTCTACCGTTCCCAAGCCCTAGAACTTGCTCTGGGTCACTGTCAAGTATTCTCTGAAGGTGTTGCCTTTCCACTTGTCACTTGGTAATAAAGGAAATGTATTTCAAAGTACTCTTTCTTTATGTTCTCCTCGCTGCAAAGGAAGGAGGGAGGAGTCTTTGCTCTGCCCCTGCCCCATTCCATACACACAAATACAGGGAAGTGTGTTTCTTCTGCATGGAAAGGAAATCTTGCTGGTGAGGGAGGGGCTCTGAGGGCCTTCAGCTGAATGAAGTGCTAGCAGAGGAAGGGTGATGGGGAGCACAGATGACAGGGCTCCACCATTTTCCACAGGAAGCAGACTTTCCCCACTGTGCTACCTCTGGTCACCTTGCCCCGCCCCAGCCATATCACTAAGCCAGTCCTTGGCCTGGATCCGGTCAACTGGTCTCCTCGGCCCCCAGAATAGGAACCCTCTGTGACATTTGCTAGGCCCACCTGCCCAGTTGGGTGGGTCAAACATCATATGGCACTGGGCAGGGCAGCATATGTGGGGTAAAATCCAGCTAGCTTGCTAAGCTGTGGACCCTGGTGCAGGGCTGTGTCTGCCTGGAGGCAGGGGCATTATTGTGCAGTTTGCACATAGGGCCGGTCATGGCCCTGGTGGTGTCTAATCTTAACCTCTTGCCTTGCCTCCGGCCCCAGCCCCTTCTTCAACCCCCATCTGTCATAGCAGCCTCTGTTGCTGCTGAATTCTTTTGAGATGCGCTTCCATGACCATGACCTCAAGGAACCCAAGGGAGCTATAAAGTGCACAAGGGAGGATGACCCAGCCTCACTGATCACTAGTGACAAAGAGAGATGGTTCATCATTTCATTCTCTACATGGAGTGCCCTCGGGCAAGCATGGGGCTGGGTGCTGGGGCTTTGCATCTGGCCATAGGCATGGGCCTGTCAGCAAGGGCCCACAAAAGAAAAATGCAGTGCCCCTGGTAAGCACCATCACGGCTGCAGGCATGGGGTGCCCAGGCCCCACAGAGGAGGTATGCCCAACACAATGGAGGAACAGGGACACTTCCCAAAAGGAGGTGGGCCTGGGCAGGTTCTAGCAGGATGCCCAGGAGCTGGCTGGGTACACTTCCCTGGGATGGTGTCTGTTGTGCCAATGGAACCAGAAGCAGGAATTGTGCTGAGCAAAGGTACATTTTCAGAAGACTTAGGAAGTCTGCAAGATGCCTGATCTGTTACTAGGGTTCAGTGGGGAGGGGGAGGGGGCTTAGGTCTTTAGATTGTAAGCTTTGAAAATTTATCATTAGCCAAAGAGTAAAATGTTAATCATTCTTTCCCTGGTGGTTCGATTTCTAGGCCTAGGAAGCTTTCTGGCCTCTTGCTTTGTGATAACTTGCTAAGTTTCTTTTCTGTTTCCTCCTCCAGATACTTACTGGAGCAAGATTTCCCAGGCATGAGGATTGGACCAGAGCCCACTACGGATTCCTTCATTGCTGTGATGTATGGGGAGACTGAGGGCAGCACTCCAGGGAATGCTTTAGTTGTGGACCCCAAAAAGCCATTTCGAAAGCTCAGTCGCTTCGGAAATGCATTCCTCAATCGGTAAGGACCAGTGACCCACCGTCTTTAGTCAGGTTGTTTAAACCTTGTCTTTGGATTCTTTTTTTTTTTTTTTTTTTTTAAAGATTTTATTTATTTATTTGACAGAGAGAAATTACAAGTACACTGAGAGGCAGGCAGAGAGAGAGAGAAGGAAGCAGGCTCCCTGCTGAGCAGAGAGCCCGATGCGGGACTCGATCCCAGGAACCTGAGATCATGACCTGAGCTGAAGGCAGCAGCTCAACCCACTGAGCGACCCAGGCGCCCCTGTCTTTGGATTCTTGCCAGTTATGTATAAAGCTTCAAAAATGGAATGGTGCATGTCTATTCTAGAAGAGAGAAGCTATAAAGAATATGCTTATTGTTATTTAAATATTTGAAAAGATAGAGAATGATCATTTATTACCTATTCTGGGTGGCCTCCAAGGGCAGAGCTAAAGCCCCAGGACTGGGTGTTCTAAGGCCACACAGTACAAGGAATAAATTTCTAATAATTTCAGCTGCACAGAAGTGGATCAAGTTGTCTTGTAGGGTAGCGAGCTACCCGTCACTGACAGTATTAAGTGGTGGCTGGATGGCCACTGCTCAGGCATGGTGTGCTAGGGATTCCTGCACTGAGAACTTAGCCCAGAGGACCCCTGGGGTTCACCTGATCCCCAGATCCAGCCTATTGATTGTTCCAGGACAGGTCACCTCACCTGCCTGCTACCTGTTACGCTTCTCACTCCCATGCGCTGAGCTGCTTCCTTATTCATTAAGGCCGGGCCAAGGAAATAGAGACAAAACAACACAAAAAGTTAAATTTGTGACTTGGTCATCGTATAACTGAAGTGATGTTGTGGGATATCTGAGGTTCTGTTTTAGTTGGAGCTGTGTTTCATTTATACTTACCCTGGAACCTCCCTCCAGCGCTCCCAGTGGAACACTGGTGTGAACCCAGGGCACCTGCCCTCTCTGACTGGCCTCCCATTCCCTCCCTCTCCCTCCTCTTTGTCACTCCTAGCTTTTTTTTTTTTTTAAACCCTTTTCTCTTTCTTCTCTCCTGCCCTACCCCTCACCCCTCCATTCCCCTCATTTTTATGAGTCTCCTGCCTTAGACCAGTTATGCTAGGGGCGTGAGCCACAGGCATGCAAAGCCAGGGAGGAGTCATCCAAACAAGAGACTATACTTCTTTTTAGATGGTTTTAAAAATAAGGAACGGGGTGGGGGGGGGGGCGCCTGAGTGGCTCAGTGGGTTAAGCCTCTGCCTTCAGCTCAGGTCATGATCCCAGGGTCCTGGGATCAAGTCCCACATCCAGCTCCCTGCTGAGCAGGTAGTGTGCTTCCCCCTCTCCTTCTGCTGCTCCCCCTGCTTGTGTTCTCTCTCCTTCTCTCACTCTTTGTCAAATAAATAAATTCTTTTTTTTTATTACTTTTTAAATCTTTTATAAACATATAATGTATTTTTATCCCCAGGGGTACAGGTCTGTGATTCGCCAGGTTACACATTTCACAGCACTCACCATAGCACATTCACTCCCCAATGTCCATTTCCCTACCACCCTCTCCTAACCTCCCTCCCCCCAGTAACCCTCAGTCTGTTTTTTGAGATTGGGTCTTTTATGGTTTGTCTCCCTCCCGATCCCATCTTCTTTCATTTTTTCTTTTCCTACCCCCCAAACCCCTCATGTTGCATCTCCACTTCCTCGTATCAGGGAGATCATATGATAGTTGTCTTTCTCCGATTAACTTATTTCACTAAGCATAATACCTTCTAATTCCATCTACATCATTGCAAATGTCAAGATTTCATTTCTTTTGATGGCTGCATAGTATTCCATTGTATATATATATACCACATCTTCTTTATCCATTCATCTGTTGATGGACATTTAGGTTCTTTCCATAGTTTGGCTATTGTGGACATTGCTGCTATAAACATTCGGGTGCATGTGCCCCTTCAGAGCACCACGTTTGTATCTTTAGGATATATACCCAGTAGTGCCATCGCTGGGTCACAGTGTAACTCTATTTTCAGTTTTTTGAGGAACCGCCACACTTTTCCAGAGTGGTTGCACCAGCTTGCGTTCCTACCAACAGTGTAAAAAGGTTCCCCCCCCCTTTTTTAAAAAGAGTTTATTTATTTATTTGAGAGAGAATGAGTGGGAGAGAGCATGAGAGAGGAGAAGGTCAGAGGGAGAAGCAGACTCCCCAAGGAGCTGGGAGCCCGATGCGAGACTCAATCCTGGAAGTCCGGGATCATGACCTGAGCCAAAGGCAGTCGCTCAACCAACGGAGCCACCCAGGTGCCCTAGGAGGGTTCCCCTTTCTCCACATCCTCACCAGCATTTGTCATTTCCTGACTTGTTAATTTTAGCCATCTGACTGGTGTGAGGTGGTATCTCATTGTGGTTTTGATTTGTATTTCCCTGATGCCAAGTGATGTGGAGCATTTTTTCATGTGTCTGTTGGCCATCTGGATGTCTTCTTTGCAGAAATGTCTGTTCATGTCCTCGGCCCATTTCTTGATTGGATTATTTGTTCTTTGAGTGTTGAGTTTGCTAAGCTCTTTATAGATTTTGGATACTAACCCTTTATCTGATATGTCATTTGCAAATATCTTCTCCCATTCTGTCAGTTGTCTTTTGGTTTTATTAACTGTTTCCTTTGCTGTGCAAAAGCTTTTGATCTTAATGAAATCCCAATAGTTCATCTTTGCCCTTGCTTCTGTTGCCTTTGGTGATGTTCCTAGGAAGAATTTTCTGTGGCTGAGGTCAAAGAGGTTGCTGCCTGTGTTCTCCTCAAGGATTTTGATGGATTCCTTTCTCATATTGAGGTCCTTCATCCATTTTGAGTCTATTTTCTTGTGTGGTATAAGGAAATGGTCCAATTTCATTTTTCTGCATGTGGCTGTCCAATTTTCCCAGCACCATTTGTTGAAGAGGCTGTCTTTTTTTCATTGGACATTCTCTCCTGCTTTGACAAAGATTAGTTGACCATAGAATTGAGGGTCTATTTCTGGGCTCTCTATTCTGTTCCATTGATCTATGTTTCTGTTTTTGTCCCAATACCATACTGTCTTGATGATGACAGCTTTGTAAAAGAGCTTGAAGTCTGGAATTGTGATGCCACCAACTTTGGCTTTCTTATAAATTCTTAAAAAAAAAAAAAATAGAAACATATCCTCCCGGCCCTCTGTCATCCTCCGAGAGGCTGAGATTTCTCATTGCACAACTCCAGGGGTCGCCATTCACAAGGACGAGGGAAAGAATGATGTGTCCAGGTGCTGTGCAGTGTCTCTGCCAGGGGCAGCACAGGCAACTTCCGGAGATGCATCTGGAAGAAACCAGACTCGAAGAGCTTTCTTATGCTCCTATCATAAATCAAAGAAGGCATTTAAATGGCAGCCAGGGACTATGGCAGTAGGATAGATAGAAATGGAGCGATGATGTAAAGGGAGTCACAGAGAAATCTCTTGCTGCTGACAGTAATTTGCAGAATACTGTCCAGATGATTTTTTTCCACTTACAAGATGCTGTCTGGGAGGCATTTCGTCCTCATCTCCAGAACAGCCTTGGTTGCACCAGAGCCTGTCTTATGGGAGAAGTGTAGGGGTGGAGCCCAAGCAGGAGAACACCAGAGGGTCTCCCAAGACAATTGAGGAGAAGTGGGACAAAAATTCCCCCATCAGGGCCTCCCAGGGAGCCCTGGTCATGGAGCAGGCAGCAGCCAGGCCTCCTGTCCCAAGATGGGTCCTGGAAGTTTCCGGAGACCTGGAAAGTGCAGGCCACAAGCTCCTTGACCATGAGACACTGCCCGGAATTACATGGTTTTGTTACCACTGCCTTATGTCTTACTCTTTTTGCCTGACAAAGGCTTAAAAAAGACTGCCACTTTTTTCAAATTCCTGTTTTGTGAAGTCCTATTCACAAGGGGAAACCCTGAAAGAATGGCTATTGGCTTGTTTTCTTTTGGCAGATGATTTACTTCCCAAACAAATCTTTTTTCAAATGCCAAAGATACAGCAGATGAATATAAAAAAGCAATTAAGAAAATTTTGAATGGTGAGGCTCATTATCTGGGATCTAAAACTTGCTGAAAATAATCCATGCATTATGTTATCAAGCATTAATTAAATTGAGAATACAAAGAAAAATATTAACAAATAATAATAAGCATTTACTGTGTGTCAGATAGAGTTCTAAACTTTACTGGTATGTTAGCTCTAAATCCTCAGCAAACCCCTGTGACCTGGTGCTGCTCTTACCTCCAACGTAAACAGGAGGAATTGATGTACAGACGTTAATTTAACTTCCACTGGGTCACTCAGCTGCTAAGTGGCAGCTCAAATTGGAACTCAGGCCATCTGGCCCATAGTCCCTTCTAGTGACCACTGGACTGCCAAAGGGCATGACATGTGGACTGAGAATCACTGCCTGCTGCCCCCTATGGAACTTTGAAGGCTGTCCTTAATGTAGCCCACAGAAAATGATAAAGGTGATGATTTTGTCCTCAGTTACAGAGTAATAATTTCACACACACTACTTTTTCTGGGTTAATAAGACAATGCTACTGTGGCCATTCAACAGAAGAGAAAACTGAGAGCAAAGAAGTAGAATGACTTACCCAAGAAAAGGCAGACTCTCTTAGAATTCAGTTTGCTTGTCCCTTCCATCCACCACCCTGCACCTGCTGGAGGGCTGGCGGAAAAGGGTTTCTGTGGCCGTGTATATGGGACGCGTCTCATCGCACCTGAGAGTAAACAGCGTGACTAAGTCATATCCACACAACGGTGCTGTTGTTTCTCCCAGGGCTTATGTAAGAAAAAAAGTCAATTAGCGTAGGGCGCTCAAACATGTGTATGTAAGTATACTGTCCCTGTAATTATACTGTCCCTGTGGGAACACCTGTGGGGCTCCCCTCAAGGCAGGCAAACTCCTCTTGACATAGCGTACTTTCTGGGAACGAGGTCCAAATACAGTACATAGCAGGAATGGGGATTGGTTGTCTGCAGGGGAGAACTTTCTCTGCACCCCACCCCCCCGCCCCCAGCAACCACAGGTCACCCCTGGGATACATGTCATTACCCTGGCCTTCTCATTACAAAGCATTGGTTCAAGGCTCTGCCTCCTGGGGCATCTTTAAAAGAGCTTAGTACTTCACAAGGTGGTACCAGGTGACACCTGGAGGGTGTCAGCCTCGAAGCATTAGGCAAACCCGTGCAGTCTGAGTTTCAATATGGAAGGCTGGTTTCTAAAAAGGTAACAAAGAGTCGCGGGAGCAGTTTGGAGAAAAGAAGATAAATTCCCAAAAAGGCAGCTTCAAATTATAGACATTCCACACTTGAACAAAGGAGTTGAATCTAACATGAAAACGTCTATGAAAACAACGTGAATGCAGCATTTCGAAACTCCACTGCACTCCTTCGCTTTTGAGAGGAATTCCACAGGCAGGCCTGTCGTGGAGCTGCCCGTGTGGGAATGTGGTCCCTGAGGCTCTACAGTCTATCACCTGGAGGCAGTTCCTATTCGGGCAGGAGAAGATGGATGGCCAGCCTCCCCCCCACCACCCCCAAGGGCACAAGGCCTGAAGGCACCGTGTATCTTCATCAATTCCAGAAGTGTCAGGACCAGCTCTGACATTCCCCACCCCACCCATCTGCTTCTGAACTGGGTGTTGTGTTTTTCCCTCAGTCTACTTTTCTAAACTTGGTAGTCTTTTTTTTTTTTTTTTTTTTTTTGAAATCCAGATAGCTGTAGGCATTGTATTTTGTTTAGGATCTAGTTTAATTTTATTTTATTTTATTATTTTTTTTTTAAACAGGTTCTTTTTTTTTTTTTTTTTAAGATTTTATTTATTTATTTGACAGACAGAGATCACAAGCAGACAGAGAGGCAGGCAGAGAGAGGGGGGAGAAAGCAGGCTCCCCGCTGAGCAGAGAGCCCGATGCGGGACTCGATCCCAGGACCCTGAGATCATGACCTGAGCCGAAGGCAGCGGCTTAACACACTGAGCCACCCAGGCGCCCCAGGATCTAGTTTAATTTTAAATTGCAGTTGTCCACAGAAGAAATTCTTCATCTCATTTCCTCATTGCCTCTGTTTCCTTTTGAAAAATAGCTTTAACCAGCAGCCCCAGGGACTGAAATTTTGCAACTGTCTTTCGAGCTGAAGGAATCTGAGGGGTACTTCCAACATACCTGTCCTTTTAGCCAGGCCTGATCATAGCGACGAGAAAATACAAATCCACTGTCTCATATTGCTGTGAAGATTTAACAATACCAGAACACACAAGTGTATTTTTGGACATATACCCTGTCACCACTCTGAAATTAAATGAAGCTTTAGTAATAGACTTTTTTTTATACGAATGTTACAGTCACTTAGTACCACTGGGATATTTTTTTTTTGTCTGACTTCCCACAAACATACAGCATCAGTCCAGACACGTGCGGGCTCCCTCAGCTAATTTAGATGCAGAGACGAAGGAAGAGAGGTTTTTGCCAAGAATCACCAGCAAATTTGTTACTTTATTTTTAATCTGAATGACAGACTGGTTCTGTTGGTTTATTTGTTTGCTTTGTGGTGTTTACCCATAATAAACGCCCTGAAGCTCTTCCCATTAATCTTTAAGCTCAGGATTTGTGGTGGCTGCTAGGTCACTGACCATTGTTCTTCACCGGTCACTGGCAGCCGCCTCTGTGGTCCTGGTCCTCAGAGACCAGAAAACCAGCTTCACCTGCTGCCCCCAGGCAGACCCTCCCAGTGCCGGCACGTTGCCATTCCTCACTGCAGCAATCAGGAAAGAGAGACTTCAGTGTAGAAAATTACCTATTTGGGTCATACCACATGAAATTGCCAACATTCAGCCAGCCTTGACTTGTAAAACTGGTGATGCTGTAAGATTCAATCAAAGGGGGTAGCTGTGGGCTCCTTAGAGTCTGGATATGAAGTTAAATTTCTCCTGGGTACTGGAAGTTTTGATCAGCCATTCGTGGCAGAACCGTGTGGTGATAATGATTGGGGCTTGGTTGTAAAAGTCTTTTTTGTGTATTGTGTGCTCTTTACTGTGCCATCTTAGGAAGTCATGTCCTCTATCTGGTCTCTCTCAAGTGGGCTTGAAGGGGTTGTCCCTTGTGTCCCTTGTAAGCATCCGATGTGCTCTGAGCCTGATGACAAGGTGGGAGTTCTGGGGCTGGTAGAAGTGCTTAGATCCCTAGAGCTCACAGTGTGAGTGAGCAACGTCTTCTGGCTCTGGCACCTCCGCCCTCCAGTGTTGGACTGAGAGCACATCACAGGGGAGTCTCTGGTGCGGGATTCCAAGGCCGTGGCAGTCACTCCCTTGTTTTGTTTTGTTTTTTTAAGATTTTATTTAGAGAGAGAGAGATCACAGGCAGAGAGGCAGGCAGAGAGAGAGGAAGGGAAGCAGGCTCCCTGCTGAGCAGAGAGTCCCGACTCGGGGCTCAATCCCAGGACCCTGGGATCATGATCTGAGCTGAAGGCAGAGGCTTAACCCACTGAGCCACCCAGGTACCCTGGCACATCACTTCCTTGTTGGAGGATGTTGTCTAATGTGATGAGGTTGGCTTGCACACGCAAAATGGTGGTAGGAGGCTAGTAGTCAAAAACCCCAGCCCAAGGCCAAACTCCTAGCTTAGCATCCCAGCTCCATTGCCTACCAGCCATGTGACTTGACAAGTTGTGGTATGTACCCCTCAGTGCCCCATTCTCGTCCTGTGTAAACGGCAACACACAGCCCCTATCTCTCAGGCTGTGGTGAGGATTGAGTGAGTTAAAATGTATACAGAAAGTGTTAAGTGCAGCACTTAGACACATAGTAGGGGGACGGTAAATGTTGGTGCCATTTTATGGTTACTGTAACTGCTGGATATCATGACATTGTTTGGAAAGCAAAAGCAGTATGAAGATACTGCCCAGTTCTTTTAAAATGTTGATCATTAAATTGGAATGTTAGCATTTGGAGGCAGTTTTAAAATCCCTGCTCCTCTCTGTTTAAAATCCCTCTCCTCCCTGTTTTACTATGTGGCAGGACCTCAGAGTCCAGACTGTTCCTTGATCCAGCCCCCTTTCTGCTAACCCTGAGCCGCCTTTGGGAAGTGGCAGGGGATGGGGGTCAAGCGCAGAGTCTGTGCCCATCCTCCCCTCCTTTTATCAGAGAACAAGAGGCATCAGGGCAGCTCTGGGAGAGCAGACACTGCCTAACAGCTTCCGTGAGGCTCCTGGGCTTAACCAACACAGGTCTGCCTATTTCATGGGAAACTGTAGGAGGCAAGGTCCAGCTACACTTAGGTTAGTCACTCTGGGAAGGAAGAGGAAATCCATCTTGGGACAGCAAATCTGTGCTTGGAAACACTTCAGCACACAAACATAAACAAGAGAAGCCTGACTCAGGGCTGACTGTAATATACCCAGTAAATAACCTTGCCTTTCACCTTCCTTTCTTAGAGCATAAAAGTAATACAGGATTGCTGTAACAGCATTGCATTAGGGTTTTTTTCTGATTATAATTATTTAGGAAACTATGTGTGGTTTAACTCCTCTTGTAAGACGCCTGCCCCCACACAGGGGTCTGAAAGCTGACTCATGCTTTGTGCTCCCCTGCCACAACACCCCTACCTACCCTCCCCCTTCCTGACCCTCTCACCACCACCACCACCACACCCCCCTGCCCCCCACCCCAGCCCCAAGCTTTCTTGCTTTCTTTCATGGAGTGTAGTCTGGTTTTGCACACACAACCCAGCCACTATCTCTCAGGGTGCCCCTAGTGAGCTCCCTCCTCCTCTCTCTGCCATCTTCTCCCTTCTCTCCACTGCCCCATCCCCTACCCCCCCTCCACTTACCCCCTCCTCTTCCCCCTCCTCCCCTTTTCTGTAGTTATCCCTGTGGGTCCCTCAGCCTGCCCCCTTGTTTGTTGTGAGGTAACGTCTCCACATTCACTGCATCTGACCACATCTTGTTTTGTGGCTCACAGATTTTGCCTGATTTCGCCTCTGCTGTTATGTCAGGAGGCATGCGAGTTGTTGAAAGTTTGTCACTTTGCAGAGAGAGAGTGGACAGTTTACACATTTGGGATCCTTCTGTTTAACTCCACACTAGAATCCAGGGGTTTTGTGTTTTGAAAAAGTTGCTAGTGAGTGTGAGCTTGTGGCTTTGGAGAAAGGTCAGTCTCTCACAGGAATACTTTGTGTAAAATAGTTCCACATACATGCAGTTTTTCAGCATTATCAAATGTCTCAAGCCATCTAATAAAAAAGATGGGACTGTGATAAGAGACGGAATCATTACTGATGAGACATGCAGTCTACCACAAATGTGCTCAGAACTCTGTTCCTACCTCAGTTCCAAGCCTCAAATGTGGTGGTTTTTTCTCTGTGAATTTACAAAGAGTAAATGCTTAGTGATCTCTGTGCACTTCGTTCTCACAGATCTGGTCTCCCAAGTTTGGACAGTGGGATTTACTGAAAAGTCTGGAGGGTGCATGAGGGGCAGGAGAAAATCAGAAATGAGAGGTTCTCTTCAATTAGCCTGACCGTTTATTTTTAACATTTATTGGTTGAGTCTAGCTCAGCAGACATCAGGTATATTAGGTCGCCCTCTCCAGCCAGCCAGACCTTCACGGTGTGACCTCAAGATGTCATAACGAACTTTGAGCTTCAGCTTTTCCAGCTGCAAAATGACCCTAGTATCTTTTCCTACATCTGTCCGGGCTGACCTGAAAATATAGAAAAGAATGTGTGGGAAACTTGTCCTGAGCACCTTCAAAGAAAGCTACTTTGAAATGTCAGTAATTGTACCTCTTGCTCGGGACTGCCCACCCACTGCCTGTGAGGCCGTGACCCCACCCTGGCCGGGGGACTGTGCCATCCACGTGTGCACTGTGAAGGCTGGCGTGGCCCCCTGGCCTGCATTCCCAGCATATTTACTTTCTGAGTGATCCCACCAGTTCTCCTGAATGAAATAATTGAGCTTTCACTGAGGGTTTTCCAGCCTTCGGCCCACACAGATACAAAAATGACATCTGTTCGTAGCACTCTTTATAACAGTAGAAAATTATTAACCATCCAAATATCCACAAATTAGTTAAATAAACTGTGTTATGTCCCTTTGATGGAAACTAAGCAGCTCTTAAGAGGAATAAAGTAATTTAACTATACTAGCATGGAACAATGTCTGTGATAGACCATTACAGTTATCCAATTACAAAACAGAAGGAGGAGAGCCACTCTATAGGTTTTGCCTTAAAACAGACACAGCGGGGCGCCTGGGTGGCTCAGTCGGTTAAGTGTCCGCTTTCGCC